>NC_136691.1:38396763-38996763 GCF_947650265.1 Symphodus melops | reverse complement strand
ATGTTGAATAATCCCACAGAAACCAGTCTGACAAAAAAACTAGAAAAACAGGCTTTCCTTCTATCTGGGCAGACCTTTCAGAAAAGAAAAGAGTATTGTACTGAGGTTACGCAAGTTGATATCTTCTGCCTACAAAAAAGGAATAGGAAAGGAAATAACTGTCCATGCTACTATAGAACAATGTATAAACAAGGAACTGTGATAGCACCCTCAAGGCTAAGTAAGGATGTGATGCATCATACATTTATCAAGACTTTTGAATTACACAGACACATTTCACTACATTTTCATCCTTTCTATCCTCAGTAACTCTCACGCAGAAGTTTCACATAACTTGGGCCGGGGAACGCATTAAAAGCAGCACTGTTTTACAGCCAAGCACTGACTGGCAGATGGGGGGGGGGGGGGGTGCCTGCTTCAACAGATAACTCATTCAGATCAGCAGTGGATGGAGGAGGGCTATATTGGACCAAATCACCAAGAATAAATGTTGCAGCAAGAAGCAAAAAAAAAGTCACGAAATCTACCTCTGCTTAAGAAACCGGTTAAATAAGGAGAAGATGAGAAAACAGCTGCGCCCTGATGAGACACCACACTGTGTCAGAAGCTTTTAATAGAGACATTTGTTTTGGGTCCTGAGATAACTAACTAGTCTATCTGGTCTGATTGGTGTTTTACAGATTGCGGTGACAGTGACAGGAGACAGAGAGACATCAGTCACAAGTGTGTGAGAGAATGTGATAGACAATTTTCTGACAGGGAGAGATAACAAAATAATAACATAAAATCGATCATTATCTATGCTGACACTTCCTCAAAGAAAACTGTCGTAAAATAGTAACGACACGATGGTTTCATCCAAACACAATGCAATCTAAAACACGAACACTTATACAATACACAATAATTAATTAATTTACACAATATTTATTCAATATATATCTGGTCAAATCTGTAAACACTGCATCACACCACTGTGTAACTGAACGTTAAGAGTTACGCTTTACACGTAATGCTCCCGCAAAACACGTATGAAGAGCAGGGCATCATTTTACACGACAGAGATGAATGTCGACATGACTTTAAAACAGCGTATCCTTAAAATCATAAAGCCAGCGTGTACAAAAAAGCCAAACGCTGGTCTCGATTTATTGAGATATCTTACAGCATCAGCAGCACTAGCCTCTGTTCGCTAACTCAGTTTAGCCACCTTTAGCTTATTTCAACTTATTTAGATCATTAGCCTTACCTAACAATGCTAGCAGTATTTTACATTTGTGTGCGTTGCTGTTTTGTTAGGTTATGAATACGATACATTCCCTATTAAATGTTGTAAATGTAGAAATTACTGAACACTTACCACACATGTCTACAGCTTCGGTGCCAGAAACAGCTACGTCTCTTGGAGCTGGGAACGCCTGTCAGATAAACTACGCCCCCTTTTGGTTTTTACTGAATCACGGCCAACAGTCTTTCATGGCGTCCACTGATTGGACGATCAGCCTGTCAGTCCATTGGTAAACACCAACGTCTGCACTCGTGACGTGGCATCAGGATGCAGAGCAGATCCGGCTCCTGTGCAACATCCACGTTTGCCTTAAAAGAAGAGCCTAATGACAAGGCTTGTTATAAACAGGAAGAAAATGTGAAAGGAAAAGAAAAATCATTACCCTTTCATTTTAAATAAATATTTTCTAATAATACAGGAATCCCCATTAGCTCTAACTGCAGTAACAACTATTCATGCTGGGGTCTATACAAAATGTTAACATTATCTGTACTTCCCATCTTGTGCTTATGAAAAGTTTGCCAAAGCCAGCACTAATAGAAGGCAGCACTGTGCCTCATGTTTGGATTGTACATTGTTTACAAATTTCAATGTTTTAAGAAAAAAAAGTTTAGACATGGAAGTCGACAAAAATGTTCGAATCAAGTTTTTTATAAGTTGTGTTATGAATATAAATGCCTAAAACATTTAAGTGTATCAGGGTAGTGGTTCTCAACCCAAAAGTGGGTCGCAGAGCTGTTTTCAGTGGATCGCAGATTGTGTGCCTTTAAAAAAACCCTGTCAAAAACCTCATGCAGTGCCTTTTAAACCCGTTAATTTTGTTCAATTTTTCTGTTTTGTACCATCTGAGCTCTAACTGTACAATTTTTCATTGGCTTAATCTGATTGGTTGAAAAGTGTCTGAAATTTGAGTTGCCATCAAACCAAATAAACTGTGTGATATTTCTGCAGGGATATCCAGGTAATGCAAAGGTACAGTGCTCACAACAACATACTTTTACATTGGTAAAATCTTTCAATGAACTGTATTCATATAAACCCAGTGCATGTATCTCAGCCCTTAAGGTTATTTTTAACAAGCGACTAAATCAGACAAGAGCCAACAAAGTGAAATAATAAATATGTTTTATTTCAGGGAAACAGTCTGAGTTTCTAATGCAGGGCTCTTTTTTCCCTGTTCTTCAATTACTATCATTGTAAAGAGAGTATCTTCAAAGATCAGTGACAGCATCTGAATGACAATGCATTCTTTTACACCGCTATACAGAAGCTCAATGCATAGAAACGTTTGCATTAACGGAGGTGGCTGGAGGGGGAATGTGTAAATGTTACTCCGGTTTTTGCATTTTAAGCTTGGGCAGCCTCCTCCTCCTCTTCATCCTTCACCTGTAGTGAAAACAAGGTTTGTTAACATATTTGGATATTCATATTTTCTTTTTGAAGCATTTGGTTATCTGATAAGGTTTTTCTCGCTAACATATTTATCTGTTAACACTAGGATCCATACAGTAGTGTAATTACTGCATTACTGTGTCCTTTTCTATTAACGAAAACAAGAAAACACTAATGAGTAGGTCAAGACAAAGGCGCGTGTATCACTTTTACTACATAAAGCTGTATGTTTATGTAACATATCTTCTAACAGGCGAACAAACCTGCTCCACTGACTCAACCTCAGGGACGTAAAACTGCAGCATGTTCTGGATTCCACTCTTCAATGTAACAATGGAACTGGGACAACTCGTGCAAGAGCCCTGCAACTTCAGTTTAACGATGCCATCCTCAAAGCCTCGATACAGAACGTCCCCTCCATCCTCCTGCACTGTTGGTCTGGAGAAGAACATCAAAGTGTCAAATAAGGACAGAACAACATGCTAACAGGGAACAGCCACTATTATCATTACAGCACATATTTCACGTGCAGCTACCTTATTCTAGTATCCAGCAGTTCTTTGATCATGGCGACAACTTCATCGTCATCATCTGAGGGTGCTGACAAAAAGACAGGCAGGTTTTGCTTGGAAATTCTCAAACAGCTTTTACTTAAAGTGCTGCCTATTTCAGTGTTATGTCTATGAACCATGGGTACAAATGTTTACCTGTGTCTGCATTGGGTTGGCTGTCCTCATTCACAACAGGAAGTCCAGAAGTGAAAAAGTCCATGATGGCAGCAAATACATCAGGCTTGATGACTTTCCACTCCACATTATCATCAGTCTACACAGACAGAAAAGAAACAAGTTGGTCCTATATATGGTATGAGGCTAACCTTGGTAGCATCCTTTGTATACAACATTGACCTTGTACATGGATGTTTACCTTTGATATGGTTATGAAATCAGGGCCGAGGAAGACACCCTTGACTCCATCAATTCTAAACAGTTGTCTGAAGATGACACATAAATATTACTGACGATGTGTTTTCTAGTTTGACATCACATGTACATTTGTATGAAATAACTAAAAGGGGGGATAAAATGCAAACATGCTAGAAAATTGTCTGAAAAATGCCTTTACTCTATCTGTGAATGAGAATGACCTCATCAAGCCTTTAACCTCACAGAAATGTGTACACAATTATTTGAATAAAATCATCTTTATCATTCAGAACTGTTGGAATTGAATGATTTAATTCTCCAACAAGCAAGCACAGCAATCGAATGTAATGAGTGCCTGGTAGGACTTTTGCATTGTGTTTCACATATTTATTCACAGTGTCCTGGAAGAGGTAGTAGAACAGTGTGTCTGGCTACAGACTCAAGGACAGCCTGCATTACACATAGAACTCTTTCAGCTATATTTGAGCTCAACAAGTGTGAGTATAGACATAACAATGTTTAAATGCTACTGGTAAAGCAGGTGTATCAGTGACCTGCAAATACAAGAGTTACTCTTACTCAATGCATGCTTTAGCAAAAAGCAATACTATTAAGTAACCTTGGGTTTCTCCTGCTATGCCATATAAAAAAATCCTGTGTTGAAAGTAATGAGTCACTGGTTGTGACAGTGCTTCTATTCAAGAGGTTTTTTTTACCTGGCTAAAGGTGAGCAGTGAGCATCACGAGGGCCAGAAAAATTCATAGTTCCGGATTCAAGAACCGTGCGACCAGGCAGAAACTTCAGGCTGTTTGGGTTCGGTGTGTCCTGTGTCTGCACAAACATTGTCCTGACTGGAAAGAGACAAAACACAAAGAATAAGAGTAAGAGCTAATGTTTTTTTTTAGCATTTTTTTTAAAGTTGGTGAGTCACAAAGATTCTGTAAGTATACAAACCAGGAATAACCCAGGTGGGGTTTTGAGGCCATCTGTTCGACACTCCAGAGCTATTTGAAGGCAAATGTAATTTTGCACACTGATAGCCATTGCCAGCAAGACTGAGACAACATGTAAGAGAGAGAAGAAAGGTTACTAAATGAACAATGACACAGTGCAGACATCCTCTAATTCTACAAAAACACGTTTACTTTTTTATCTATAAAGTAACTAGTTACTGTAGTCATATACATCTCACATCTGAACTGCAGAGTTAAAGTACTTAACGCTATTACAGCGAGTAACTTTTAGATACTTGGTATAATTGTTTAAACAGGTGTTGTGAATTAGCTTTGGCTAAAAACACTATGACTGTTCAAGCTTATCTATGTCTTATCTATGTTTTTGTAGCCGTCCCTATTAAAACAAGCTTAAATAAATGAATATAAAAGAGTAACTTAAACCTTGGTAACACATTGATGTTGCTCATTAAAAAAAAAAAAAAAAATCAAGTGTTTCCTTCTACATCCCTTCTAATGTGATTAAAAGAGCAGTCATAGAACCAGTAGAGTAAGAGCAGCCTCTTTAGTCTCCTCCTTCAGTGCACAACACTTTAAATCCCTTTGTAAATGGAGCAATATGTTGACTAGCATAGCTGTGACTCGACCTGCCCATGTGATGTTCTGGTCATAACTGTCTTGTCTTCACTGAAAGGAATGAACGATAAAATGATTGATTATAAAACATCAATAATGTTTAATTGTTTTCCGTTTAATGTTTAACTGTTTTCTGTGAACATGTGATTGACGATGAAAATCCTTTGATGAGACCAAAGATGATATATCTTAGTAATGACGAATGAATTATTTATGTATACAGATCATTTTCTGGTGCAAACTTATGAAAACCAAAAAAGTCTTTGACTACTTTACTACTTTAAATTAAAATGAATTAATCCCTAAATTTGAACTGTAAAGTTGTTCCCTACTCTCTCCACAGCCATGAAACAGTTATCAAAATTAATTAATGGCAAACATGATTAAAATGAAATCTAACACCATAATATCTCCTGGTAAAGAGATAAGTGGGGTGATCTGGATAGGCAAATTCAAGAAAGTAATGATTGTGGCATACAACAGGATTTTAAAGGTAGCAGCAACTCTCAACATGGAAAATAATGTAAACAAGACCCATAAAAATGTTCTCCTGAAGACATTTAAAGCATTGTTAAGCCTACAAGATAGCTGAAAAGATGGAGAGGGGGTCGGATGAGTTTGACTTCTTCCCACTCCTTTGCGAACATGTGACTTATAAATTTTTTATTTTCTTCTGAATATACTTTACAGTGTTTGTAGTGTTTATTATTGTATATTTTCTGTCTGTTTTTTCCCCCCTGTAATTTATTATTATTATTTACGTTTACCTTTGTCTTGTGTTACAAATAAATAAATCAAATCAAATCAAATCAGGTAGCACACTGAAGTCTACCATTAAAGTTATAGAACAAATCTAAACAATCTTCAGGGTAAAAGATATGAAAGTTAAATGTGTTTCATCTCTCTGAGACATTTAATCAACCTGCGTCATAGCCAGCAGGCTGCCAGGAAACAAGGATAAACCTTATTATTATCAAGAGCTCCATGCTTCCACACGAGCATTAACAGAGTGCAGTAGAAGGATGCTCTCGCAGTTACCAAAGTAACAACCAAGTTGACTTACGGACGTGAAAGTCTTGCAGAAACACCCAACAACCTGCCGACCTGTCTGTAAGTCGCCATGTTTGTTGTGATTATCTAAAGCAGAACCGGCGGACGGAGCCCGTATGCGGAAGTGACGCAATATTATTGTACGTTTATAAAAAACGTTCCCTTAACCACCGCCTGCCCTCATCAAGCCATATTTTACAAAGAAAAACTGAAATATAAGCATAGAAAATGCCGTGTGGGAAAAATTTTCGGAGGAGAAGGGACTCATCAGATGTGGAGGAGGACGAGACCACTGAAGCAGTCAGGTAAACTTAAAAACAACATGTTTGTTTGTTAGCTAACGTGGCCACCTCTCTACGATAGTCAAGAATGATAGCTACACGTTTTAACAAACGTGTGTCTTTAGTTTGGCTTGATCATATTGAATCATTGTTTGCTTTTGTTTAGATCAAAAGTAGAAGAGGCCAAAGAGCTTCAGAGTTTGAGGAAACGACAGACCGGAGTCAGGTAAAGTGAAACGTCTCAAAAACACTTTACTAAAGTTTAAGTCTCTCCGGTATTACTGATATTATGACGATATTACTGAAATTATGACATACACATTTATGTTTTCTTCTGTTTAGTGTGACCGCCCTGTTGGTGGGAGAGAAGCTGCCGCCAGAGGCTGAAATTGATGCAAGTGGTCTTTTTGAAATGAAGATAAAATATGATTCAACTGTGTTCAATGTTTGACTATTATATCATCATTGCTGTACATTACAATACTATATAAAAGACTATGATATTATGTCCCACAGAATGACCCTTTTAAACTGAAGACTGGAGGGGTTGTGGACATGAAGAAAGTCAAAGACAGAAATAGAGACATGTAAGTAACTTTTGTATTTGCATTCATTAATTGACACATAAATGAACACATCCTATATGTACGAGTGTGTCATGAAATGAAAAATGAGTGTAATTAAATATGACCCTGATTTAACCTTGTAAGATTTCTGTTCCACAATGCAGGACAGAAGAAGAGACCGACCTAAACCTGGGAACGTCCTTCTCAGCAGAAACAAACCGAAGAGATGAGGATGCGGATATGTATGTGCTACACATTTACACGTGACAGAAACACATTCACTGACACACCACTCAAAATCCCATTTATATTGAAAGACAATCCCGGATAGCATTGAATCAGTGTTAATGTGTCAATGTTAATGTCGTTGAATCAACACTTAAAATATGATGTTGAACCCTCCATTAATATTGAAACAACATTGAAATCTTAACTAAAAAGCAACATTACCGTATAATATATATTGCTTTATCTACAGCTAGGATAAACGTCATGAAATATAGTAATATATTATAATATACTATATTACTATAAATAGATCAGCATGCTCAGTTTGTTTTACTTTTTAGTCTCAAAGTTAAGGGAATTTCATACAGATATAAGAACTGTGAACCTACATTTAAGGACAGTATAACTTCATCGTTGTGAAGGGTTGGCTATCTTTGGGTGTCTCACGACTCAATTTCTATTCTTGTGGTCACGATTCGATTCACAATATAATTTCCATGGTTTAGTTATGATCCGTAGTCTATTTATGAATTAGTATACTTTAGGATCTACTCTA
The DNA here is from genome assembly GCF_947650265.1 of Symphodus melops. Lineage (NCBI taxonomy): Eukaryota > Metazoa > Chordata > Actinopteri > Labriformes > Labridae > Symphodus > Symphodus melops. Next base: position 38,988,886 of record NC_136691.1, on the reverse strand, counting down.
GTCAACTGTGAGACTGGCTACATTTCTTGTTGCTCTGTTTGGCATTCTAATGAATGAAACAAACATGTAAAAAAAAGAAAAGAAAAAAAGAAATCAATTTTTTGAAGTTATGAATCGATGTAAAATTTTAGAAGAGAAGAATTTCGATTTTTACATGAATTTGTTTTCCCGCCTCTGCCATTGTGCTTCTTTGATGTATTTAAACCTTTTCATGTATCTGTTCAAACAGGATGAAATATATTGAGACAGAGCTGAAAAAGAAGAAGGGGCTGGTTGAAGCTGAAGAACAGAAAGTTAAGGCGAAAAATGCAGAAGATCACCTGTATGAGCTGCCAGAGAACATCCGAGTCAACTCTGCCAAGAAAACAGAGGAGATGTTATCCAATCAGATGCTGAGTGGTATCCCTGAAGTCGATCTTGGCATTGAGTGAGTATAGATTCAACTTAAAGGTCCCATATTCTGCTTTCTCTGGTTTGATATGCTCCTCAGTGTGTTCTACAGGTCTCTTGTGCATGTTTAGGCACATCTATGTGCAAACATTCAAAGTCTGTGGAAAAGCAGCTTCTCCGACCTCCTCCTGTTAGCAGTAGCTGCATGAAACACTTGGTCCCCAGCCTCCCTCGATTTATATTGAAGTGTGACGCCACACTGCGATGATGTCACTGATGCAAGCCCATTGGCTCATTGTAGCAAGCCCAAGCTCATGCTGCTCCGCTCAGAGCAACAGTCTGCATTCCCAATATGGTATAAGGAGCGTAACATTTCCAAGAACCGTGCCAAACAACTGACCAATTAAAACAGAACAGATAAGCCGACCAATCAGATCCGACCTGGCACATGCGAGGACCCTGATTATGGGGGATTCCCAGTTAGAAACACAGGTAGATGAGAGGGGCTGCATGGAGCAACAGTACATAACAGACACTTTTTTGTTAACGTACTTTAGTAGGTACATAAATTAGATATATGAACCCCAAAAAGGGCATAATATGGAACCTTTAAATTAGAAAAAAAGAAATCGATGAGTGATGATTTATCACATTGAAACATTGTATCAATTTCCTTTTTATTTCTTTCCCAGTGCAAAGATTAAGAACATTATCTTCACAGAAGAAGCAAAGGCTAAGCTTCTTGCAGAACAAAGGAACAAGAAAAAAGACAATGGGACATCTTTTGTACCCACAAACATTGCCGTCAACTACGTCCAACACAACCGCTGTGAGTACTTTCAGTCTAAACGTAGTGCCCGTAGCAATCGAGAGGTGAGAAGTCGGTGCAATTTACTAATGAATTGGAATTTTCCCAGTTTATCATGAGGATGTGAACGCACCACAGAGACACCACAGACACAGAGAGGAGCCCAAAGCGAGGCCGCTGCGTGTGGGAGACACCGAGAAACCAGGACCAGAGAGTGAGACACACTGTTACATAAAGCACATTAACACCAGACTGCTTTTCAAAACGTACTGTTGGTCAGGAGTTACTTTCCACTCTCCTGACAACTTTGATCTTCATAATATTTTCTGTTACTCCACAGCAACATCACCACCTAACTACCGCAAACGTCCGAACAATGAGAAGGCCACAGATGATTACCACTACGAGAAGTTCAAGAAGATGAATCGGCGATATTAAGAAGCTGGATGTTTTTGTTTTTATCAACTTCTCAACTTGATGTCATTTTGGGTTAATGTTAGTCTGTCCAAATGAGCCATGACACAAATTTACAGACATCATTTTTCTGACGACTATTGACAAAAGGATTCTTAAGACAGTGTTGAACTTATCCACATTTTATTTGCTTTGCCATGTCTTATGTAAAAGGCACAGGTGGCTCAGGAATGTCTGACCCTCGTCTGTAATACTGCTCTTAATTGTGAACATTACATTTCATTCTGTAGTTTAATCATGACTTTTTGTTGTAGTTTATTCTTTTAAGGGTTTTCCGGAATAGGTCAAATAAAAAAAACATAAAAACCACATGCTTTAAATGGTCCTTTATTAAGGAGTAGGCAAAAAGAAATAACAAAAAACATGTACAATATTAAGGTTAGATCATCCACTCATTTTCCATACTTAATGCCCATGTGAGGAGATTTTAGCTGACTATGAAACACTGAAATTAAATGTGATGGTTATAACCTACAAAATCAGAATAAGACCATCAGCATACAGATTGACTATTTCTGTACTTTACATTCTGATTTGTGAAACTGCTGCTATCGGGTAGTTGTCAGACAACAGAATTTACCGTAGGTGGAACAAGACATGCCGTTTTGTCGACGAGGCGCCAAAAATGACAAACCAAAAGCTCCTCACAGTAGCTTTAAGCAGTCGCATACGATTATTCAAGTTGTACACAAAAAAGCTGCAAATTACAAAGTCTAAGTTTAAGAACATCAGAAACAAAAATAAATGTACATGAATAAAACACTACGGTACAAAATGAGCACAAGAGTTCCAGTCTTTGTCCATGTTCCTCCTTATGACTTCTCTATAGAAGACGTCCCGTGTCCGTTGACGTGGTGTTGTGGGATCGTCTCCTGTGAAGGAGGTCCCTCCACATCCTCTTTGTCTCCCTGGGTGGAGCTGCAGCTGCTGCCAGGGGAGGCCCAGCTGTCTCTGCGGCGGAAGGCGTCACACAGTGGCAGATCAGAGCTGTCCCACTGACTGTAGCTTTGTGGAGCGGGAAACCGGTAGGAGACAAAGAATCAATGCAGCACAGAAAGAGAGGAGCAGACGAGAGCGGCAGGTCAGAATAAGCAGTCACACACACACAGAGGAGCACGTAAAGGCGCACAACAGAAGCATGGAGGTTATGCAGGAGCAGCTGAAAGTGAGTCAATGCATAAAGCTGCTGATTATCTTAAAGAGACTAGATTTCAACTGTTGATTTTAAGCCCAGCAAAAAAAAAAGGTGTTAATCAGTTGCTGATGGAGGAGAAAGCAGAGCGATTGCAGCGAGGGAGAAAGCCCACACTCCTTGTGCTCCAAAGAACTACTAAGAGACACTAATACGTTCTCACAGAAAACATGACAAACTACTGCAGTGTTTTGTCTCTGCTTTATTGCTGAAGTCATTGTGTGTCTATAGGAACAAACTAGTTCACATGTACAAACACAACGTGTGAGTGTAACCACCTGCATGCTTACAGCTGAGGTCACTTGAGGACGGAAACAGTTACATTTAAGATCCAGAAATGTTTGTGGAAGAAAAGTCTTCTCCTCAAACTTGATCTCAAATAAATAACACCAAACAGTCTTTACCAAACAAACCTCCACAGTCCAATCAAATCTTTTAACACATTAATTTTAAAATAAATTATCTATTCTCTGATATCAGTTTATAAACGTGCTTCTATTCTTGATGCTTTTTAACAAACCATTAAAACAATTATATAGCAAGACCATAAAATGGATATACTTTATATGATCATTACTTGTATTTAAATACTGTAACTGTATATCAACCCAAGGGCAAAGGGCTCATTATTTACAAATACCTAACAATATTTGTTAGGACGCTTCATACCAGGTAACCCAAAGTCTGATCACCACTTAGAAAGGAACACAACAGTAGATGAAAACCATGTTGACATGTGTCAACAGTAAGGCTTTACATAGAACACACTGCATCAGTTAACTGCATTAAAACCATCAAAAACATGTTAAACTATTAAGAGTTAATTCACACGGCTAAACCTATTTAATGCTGAAGTCTACACTACTTTGACAAATTGTGATTTGTTGTGTTAACTTAAAAAACTGAAGGCACTTCCTTATCAAAGACAAATCAAAGTCGCTAAGTGATAGAGCTTAGTGACGCTTTATGTTGATGGATGTTCTCGTTTGGCCATGAAGATGGGAGAGATTTGACCCCAAAGTGTCATGTTTAGATGAAGGAAAGCCCTCTGGGCTCAGCAGTGAATGGTAAAGGTGGGCATGGGGCAACAGAGGGGCGGTGGGATGGGGGCAAGTATGAGCCTACTTGTACCTGGAGGAGTAATATTCTTCCTCTAGCTCATACAGGTCGATGGCGATCTCATCACGGAGTGAGGTGAGCTTCTTGTCGCACTCCTCCTGCAGCGAGCGGAGCTGCTGGTTCTGGAGGCTGATTGCATCGTTGACAGAGGGAAAGTCGTTCAGAATGAGAAACTGCTTCAGATCAGACACCAGCTTCATCAGGGACTCACCAGCTCGTACCTGAAACAATGACAAAAAAAAAGTGATGGACATGAGTAAAGAAAATAATGGTAATGTTTTTTTTTCTTTAAACATTACAGAATAAAAGTATAAGAACCGTAGGTACTAAAAAATAATCTACACATACACTGAGCTCATTTAACAACAGATCAACACAGTGCAGCCATACTTTACTCAGCTCCACTTTGAGATTCCAGTTGAGACCTGAACTTGAAAAAAATAAATAAATCAGGCTATAAATGAAAATAGTGTGCATACATGATGCACATGTATGATGTTCCCAGTTCAAAGAATGCTACAACCATTATTGTTGAGGGTTTGAAAATTGTTCTCAGTATAAACATCCTAAAAGAAGAAGTAATAAAAGAAAAGCATTTTATTATTTTTACTCCAAGCGTTAAGTTGAGCTGGTTTAAAGTTAATGTAAGCACATTAAAGTGACAGAGTTGGTTGTACGTGTGTTTTGTTGATCTTACGATGTTGGCGGCTCTCACGTGCATCTCATAATGGTCCTGCTCTGCTTGGGTCGCTCTGGAAACCTGAGTCTCCTCCTCTATCTGGGAACAGAAAACCACATGTAAATGTTAGAAATACTCAAACATGACATAGCAGAAAAGTTCACGAGCAGCAGTCCTACAAAACCCTCTCCGTCTACCTTCGCTGTTTTGACAATTTCCGTGAAGTTGTCGAGGATGGAGCGGATGTCATCCTTCAGTCTCTTGTTGTAGTTCTGAAGCAGAGTCTCTTTGCTCTGAGGCAGCGCTCTCTGAGTAGCCATCGTGCTCAGTTAAAGGCCAAGTAACCTACAAACATCAAGTCAGAAACTAATTCATAAGAGATTTAAAATATATATGAAAAACTGATTAGCAGCTAGCTCACACAACTTAGCATGGTGAGACGCGTTTTGTAAGAGACCGGAAATAAAACATATCCCTCGTGTGTTTCCTATCTGTATTACAGAATTAATGTTTTATAAGAGCTTCTTTAACAAAAATTACTCACCAGTCAGCGCATACTTTCTGAAAGTGTTGACAAAAAGCGTTAGCGCCGCTTCTTCTTCTTCGTTTCTCTAATGAAGGCGAACAGCCGCTTTGTTTTTGTACTTCTGCCCTCTACCGGAATATCACTGATGTGCTAAAATTAGCTAAAAAAATATGGAAATATTTCGTAGCAAGCACGACTGATAAATCACATTGCCAGTCTTATTTACATAAATACGGAGCATTCAAAAGTCTAATATTAACATGAGAAATGTAAAAGCTGCTTTGTTTTGATGTAGTATTTGGGTTAACTTATATATATAGATTTGCCAAACAGATTTGCAATGCTGCAATTCATAGTATTTAATTACTTCACCATTAATTTATTTCTCCTAATGCATTGCCTGTAAAGAACTTTGGTTCGCTGAAACTGTTTTTAAATGTGCAATACACAAAAAACCTCACTTATTAGTTAACACCAATCATTTGTAAGGGATCAAATATAATCAGGTGTATAATTCCAGAATATCTGCTTACTTACATCCACAATCATCTTTCAAATATGAATGACACCACAGTAAGAACAAATGTTTTACATTCATTTAATAGTTCTTTTTTTTAAGACTTACAACATAGTTTTTAAAGGCAGACTGTGCAGCATAATTACTCGAGTGCTTTTTTTGTCCATCAGTATAATCAGCTGTCGAATCCTCTAAAGATTTCTTACTCAGCTCAGAGGCTGGAAATATGTTTTACAGCTGTGTTACAATCAAAAAACATTCTCAGGGATCCCTGATTCTGTGTCAGGGACTATGTGCAACCTTCATGTGTATATGTTGGGTGACAAAAGTGAGCATTTAAAAAAAGATTGTACTGCTCAAAAAGAAAAAACACTGTGATTTTACATTGCAAAAAAAACTTTGGGATGAAAGAGTTGTAAAAGTGCCATGATGAAAACGAATTAAGTGTTTCATGATATTACAAAGCACAAAGACAATAAAATTCTCCAAAATGGCGATAGAAATAAAGTCATAAAGGAATGTTATCAACCTGTTACCATTCAAGATCTCTTTTACATGATATATTATTACAATCCCTGACTGGAACTGTTGAGAATAAGTGCTGTACATATTTGAAATGACTGCTGGAGAGCATTTCTTACATTGCAGAGTAAGTTGTTCAATTGTCATCATGTGGAGTCACAGTTTATACACATTTGGATTTTACAGAGATGCTTTACAGAGCTGAAAGAACGTTTTGGTGCAGACAGCAACAGGAAGGTGTACATGACTGAACAGGTTTAGTGGGGAACTCAAGTGCAATACAGTAATGCAGATGCAGCAGTTTCTTTTGGAGGTCATAAAAAGGCAAAGGTGATGTGTTAGGAGGGAAGACCTGTAAGAGTGTAAGGCTTCAGAGACACCATCTTGTAGAGCAACACACAAAACAAAAAGTGAATCCTCTAACATAACAAACTACGCTAACGGTTCGTACATAACAGGACACCAAACACATAATAAACACACCAAAAATGCAAACGTTTAGGAGGAGCTGAACTCATTACCACTCATGACAGTAAATGCTTCTTGAAGTGTGTTCACATCATTATCCAGCATTTGTTTTAACACAAACTCTAAAGCATCAAGAGCCCGAAACATTGACGTGAAAATCATCATTTTAAGCCTGTCGACAGATTTCTTGTCTAATTGTATCTCTGATAGATTCCTTTAAATCATTTTGTAACAAACATCTCAAAAAAGTGTTGAGTCACTAGACTGCTTATGTGCAATACAGTGCTTTTCCTTATCCGAGCTTCTGTGGAGTTACGATCTTCTGATTCAAGCGTAGTCCAATCTTTGAGAACTAATACAATGGAAGAATAAAACACTGTCAGATCACAGTTTCACGATAAAGCTCAAACAAAGGAAATGAAACTGACACAACTGCAGACTATCCATCACTGTGTGGAATCACAGCGATGATGCCCGATGTAACTGAGGTAGACAAGAAAACAATCAAAAGCTTGACCACTCCATTGTCTTTGTGTCAATGTATGTACCACATGGTTGGAAAAAAATGTGAATGGTGTGACAGGAATGGAAAAAGAAAATGTTACTAGGAGTGTGAAATTGTCAGTTTTCTTACAGTACAGGAGAATCCAAAAGTGAAGATGATTTTGCACTATCAGAACGAGCTGGAGATATTTAGGAATGAGATTCATGCAGGCCTGCAGTCCAGCTGCAGCGCTGGTGACAGCATGCAGTGTGTCGGTTACATTTGCATAATTTAGTGGTCCTGATTCCCACGGCCCTCCTCTCTGACTGTGCGTTCAAGGCTTTTCTTGTGGGGCCTTGAGGTGAAAGGGTGCAGAGACGAAAGGGTCTACGGGGCTCACTTCTGAGGTCCATGAGTGATGAGGTCCCACAGGGACGGACGCCACAGCGGTTTGCCTGCTCACGTTAGACACAACTCTATGAGCTGCTACCGGCTGCTGGGGCAGGGATCCCTCAAAGTGTCGGGAGTATTTGGCTAAAGCTTGTGGGCGGAATGGCTGTTGGGCAACTTGTCCCAACGCACCTTGATCAGGGCTGACGGCATTACCACCTCCTGCATGATAGTACGAGGACTTGAACTGCGCCCCTGAAACTTCTTTTCTTTTTCCGAAGGGAGCTTGAGAGAAAACGTCGAGCTGCTGCTGAGCATTCATGGAAGCACAAGGAAATGGAGCATTGGCAAACACATCATTTGACTCTTCTTGCCCAGTCTGAAAGGGGGTCTTTGAGAAAATATCTGCAGTTCCTTCAGCTGCCATCATTGGTTCATGTACATGCTGGGAATGATTCTGAGCAAACGTGCTGGGAGCAGGTGGTTGAAAGGGAGTAGATGGTTGTGTTGGTGCTGCTGAAGAGTGGAGGGCTGGGTGTTCTTCATCCTCGTCGGAGTCCATCAGCAGAGGTCTTGAGCCGCTGCAGTCAAGAGCTGCTTCGTGACTCTCAGAGTCTCCCTCGTCCTGCTGCTCCTCTTTATGGTCTTCTTTCTCGCCGTCTTCGTCACTGGAGTGCACACATCCCTCGCTAGTTTGAGAATCTCCCTCTGGAGCTTCAGTCTCTTGTCCCTCACCGAGCACAGAGTAGCCGTTACTCTCCTCTGGCACATCTGGATTAGACAGAAGATAAAAGAAAAACACATCAGGAGCAGAACAGAAAAAAATGTTCAGTTAAAAAAAACAAAAAAAAAAAACAGAAATATATTTTTACCATGCGAGTTACAAGCTGCTTTTACATCTACAAGACCATCAAACCCCAAACACACTACATGACCAATGGATCACTTGTAACAGCCATAACCACTACAGAGGCAACGAGGAGAAACCCACAAAAAGACTACAAGAACATATGTTCTACTCTGAACAAGTAACATGAGACAGACGAGACTAACGAGCTCTACCAGGACATCGAATAACCTTGTTTCCACAAAATAGTTTCATCATACAGACCCTCGTTTTAGGGGGCAAACTATGGCAGCAGATAGACTTTTAGTTAGAAATGAGGTTGAAGGTGAGGGAGCTCAGAATCAGTAGGTATGTGGAAACAAGGACAAAAGAGTTTTCACAGCGAAAGGTAGAGGTCATTATGGACAGACGAGCGGAGACAGATCAGTCTTACCTCAGCGATGTCAACAGCAGCTGTTAATTGGCAGCTCTTTGGAAGATGTTAGTTGAAGCCATTCGAGAGAAAAGCACCATCTTTAATTCAACGTCTTCTATACCTCATCCTTTTAAACTCTTCATCACCCTTTTCACTCTTTCTAAATGATCTGAGCCAGAGATCATCAAACGGAAAAAAAATCCCCTTCAGCGCTGACTGCCGAAACAACAACAAGCACAGCTCATGTGATCATGTGGAATGACAGCATATGTTAACTGGTGACCTAACGCAGGGTCTGTCAAAAGCCCTTGACCTCCGTTCCTTGTATCCAAACAGCAGTAAACTGTGAGGGTGCAACGTGCATGTCTCCAAGCATCCAGGAGACAGACAATAACTTGGAATAAGTAGGGTTAGCAAGAAAGAGCAACAAAGATTTTTTTGTCTTAAATACACTGTCAGATGATGCTCTTACTCTAGGAGTTGAGATATTTCCATAGAGCAGGGTTTATTAACAGTGTGATGCTGAAACCACAGCTCAACAGGCTTTAGTGGACACTGGACACCATAAAAAATGATATTAGATTATCTGCAATCTAATTCAGTTCCCACAACGAAAATCCATCTGCAGCTAATTAAAACAAATGAAAATAGAGGCATAGATCTTCTTTCTGCCCCTGGGTGTTTGTTCTGCTCAGTGGAAATCAAATAAATGTGACCCCAAGACACTTGATGTACATTCACATGACTTCATTTTATTCAGTGTCTGTCGTTTGGATCCTTAGTTCATAAAAATATAAGCACACTCTCAAAAATGTTCCTGCTTCGACATATGGACATCTACCCTATCAGGTCAAATAATATGATATAAATCATTTTTATATTTTTTTTACCCAGCCAGCACAACAAGTACACAGCAACACAAGTTCAACTCTAATGCCAAGGCTAGAAGTCTACAGGAGACAGCACTGTAGGGTCTGATTAACGTGAAGCATTATTAGAAGATTGCATAGATCAGCCACATAGATGCAAATGACTTAACTGAACATCACAAGAGACAGACGTTTTATTGAGGGGAGCAGGAGGAGTGATGGCACGTTAGAGAAACTCTTGTCCGTTAGTTTATGTGTACATGTGAAAGCGATATGATAGCCTGAAATAGACGTTTGCCTTTGCAGTGCACTCTCCTTGGCTCCAGACAAAAAAAAAAACTAAAGTATGGGATTTTCACTTTACAGCTGCAATGCAAAGTCAGCAACAGAGATATCAGGAAATAAATGCCGTCATCAGCTCTGTTTTGCTGCCTCTTCGATTCAGTCTGTCTGGTATATACAGCAACTTACGAGAACAATTCAAATGTAAACTGTGATGGAGAAATATGGACCTGTATCTCGTCAGGTAAGTCATATGCACTTTGTTTCATGTATCGATGGTAACACGAGCTAAACACTTCACCGTTATCTCACACAGAGAGAGACAGAGACAGAGGGACTTTGGACAAAGGAGAGGGTCAAAATCTTCACACTACTAATTACAGCTTCATACACAAATACTCAGCATCTACCGTAAATTCCGGACTATAAGCCGCTACTTTTTTCTCACACTTCGAGGACTGCGGCTTCTACTCCGGTGCGGCTAATGCATGGATTTTTTATGGGGGACAATGAGCTTCTGCCGCAAAAACATTTGACTTCGTCACGTCGGATCTTAATATCAGTCATTTTGCGCTTCATGCACGCACCCTCATCATGGAAAACACACGGAGAAATACATATGATGCAGCTTTCAAGTTAAAGGCGATCGAGCTGGCTGTCAAAGAAGCTAACAGAGCTGCTGCACGTTAAGATGACACTGACAGCGACAACAGAGACTGAGGAAGTGAGTAATGAAGTCATTCTGAGGCAGTGAATGGATGGACTTTTTCTTGTGAAATATATTACGGTCATCTTTTTCATCAGCCGTGTCACAGACACCGTCGGCTAGGCTTCGTATTGTAACGGTTCATGTTGTAAAGTCAGTAGTTGATAATGTGTTCATAATTCCGATTATGTGGAGAGTCAGTGAATGCACCAGCGAGAACGTGTTGAGTGGCTGTATGAGAGAACGCTGGGGGAGAGAGTTGGATTGTTGCGGCAAGTTATGTGTTGCTCTCTGCTGTAAACGGCGTGGTCACGGCCGACAGTGATCGGGTTATTAAAAGTTATTATTTGAACGCTCTCGTCGTCCTTTAACGTCCGGACGGACGCTACAGTATTTGCGGATGTTACCGGTAGCCTACGTCTGTGTAAATAGCTCTTGTTATAGCGTGGACACCTGCGGCTTATAATCAAGTGCGGCTTATATATGTACAAATACATTTATTTACTTATGATTAGCCGGTGCGGCTTATATCCAGGTGCGCTCAATAGTACGGAATTTACGGTATATATCCTCATCAATGTACATATTTCACAATGGTAATCAGTTCAAACATTCATTAAAAGACCTATCACTTACAGTCACGTTTATTCATATAAAGAATGAAGCGCCTTTTAAATATGACACCCTAAAAAAGTGCTGACAAAAGCAAAAAAAATAAAAAAGGTGGAAATTAAACTAAAACAGTGACTTCATGTACACAAAGTTTTATGAGTTTGCGCTCTGGCTGAAATGAGCTCAGTGTATGTGGCTCTAATAGACAAGACAGAGAGGATGACACTAAGAGATGGATTGTTCAACATGCCTACACAGTACATTTCATTAAGAGTTATTAAGTATCTCAGTGTCTGGAACAGCTTAATGCTGCAGTTTATGGTCTCCTGTATAATAACCCTGACAGCAGGCTGACACACGGCAAACACTGAATAATAAGGACATCTATGCTTTAGCTTTGGCAAGGCTACAGGTCCAACAATGTGATTCCCTTCTTCCCCTCTCTGTACAATGGATCACAGATATGATGGGTCAGCTCATGAGCTGTAATGCACACAAACCAGTAATTGTCTCACAAAGTGCTGCAGATAAAGATGAATGTGAAAGCCTCCAGGCCCCAGCAAAGGAGCCCAACGCGTCAGCCATGCTGACACCAACGTCCCCGGTTTTTGGATTTCACAACTTTATCACGATTGACAGTTAAACAGGGGGCGATTTCTGTTGCTGTTTGTTTTAGGAGGAATAATATTCAGTTTAACCTCCAGAAAGAGATGACACTGTACAGTCATGCTGAAGCTTCAGCTCTAATAGGAAGAGTAGGTTAGCTAGCTAGCATAGCTGCTTTTGGAAAAGAAATGAGCAAAAGAATAAACAGATTTGACTTTATGGGTGTAATCTGACTGAAGATGGTATACACTGTGTGTGTTCGTGTTTGGATGATCAGGACAAAATCTCTAGCCTCTTTACTCAACAGTAAATGATGAATAAATCTGCTTAAAGCTTTTATTGTCAGTTCTCTAAACAAACTGGTTCACTCCACGAAAAACATCTCTCAGTTGTTCACTTATCTCTGTTCGGTCAAAAGTTCAGCTCTAAAGCTATCACAGGAAAGTGGATCACATTTCCTGGGGGACTGCAGCATCTTGACTCCTCTGTCTTTAGTCAAAAGGAGCCTGCATGAGGGTCGTGCGTTTTCATAAAGCTCCGACCACGAACAAACACAACAGGTTCACACAACTCAGCTGTGATTAAGCCGTTTGACGTGCTTATGATGGCAGCCGACCCCCATGGCAGTGCGCTTGGTGAGGGGTATTAATGCTAGGAAAGCATGGAGGAGTACCATGACGAAGCTGGATAGAAGCAGATGATATGCTCAGGCGTTATTGAAAAGATTTGTTATTTTACCAGCGTGGGAATGCACATGGCCAGCAGAGATATATGAAACCAGCGTATCAGGCAGCTAGAGATGGAGCTGAGTCCAAGGAGGTACATTTGAATGAAAAAGAATGATTCCTCTGAATCAACCAATGCTGGCTCCTCTATTTCACTTCATAAGGTGCTACATTTTGTGCCTCTGCTTCCCCATCTCCATCTCCCCCCCCCCCACAATATCCCTTTGTTAGGATTGCACTCTGCCCCTTCGACCTCTCCCACCCCCACTAGAGGTCGATGAGCTGATCCACCAGCAGAAGGGAGCGGGCCAAGTTGGGGATGCTGGACTCTGAGCTGCCACTGTTGCTGCGCGAGTGACCACCTGAAATGTGCCAGAAAAGAAAGAGAGACAGAGACAGAGATGGACATGGAAGAGCCGAGGGAGAGGGTGAAAAACAAGCCCAAGAATAAGTAATATTAACAGAAGAAATGATGGCGAAATTAAGAGTGAGGAGTCGATGAAAATGAAATAATGGCAGAGCAGAGAGGTGCATGTATGACGGGGGCAGAGAGAGAAACAGAGGCAGAGTGTGAGCTGGGATTGTTTTAATACAGCTGCATCAAAAGCCCTTCTAGGGACAGGTGTCGCAAATCACCACCCGCTATAAACACTATGATACTTGCATAAGATGGCTGTTTCCAGTTTGTCTATGTTTGTTTCCCTCACAAATAAATATATCATTACAGGGGGAGAGTCAGGGAATGCCTCTCTGGCTAAAGAGACTTTAAGGAGAAACTGAAAAGAGCCAAACACTTGCAAAGCAGAGAGTCACTAGCTGAGAGAAAGATGAGTCATGTGAGGGCTTGATGGGATAAAAAAAGCCTTAATGTGTGACATGCCCACCAGTACAGCAGGAACCAGCTTTGTAAACAGTATCTAAGGGGTTAAATCATTCATCTTTGCTGCTCTCACTGGTCGGGGCTTCAGCAGACGTAAGTGCTCATCTCATGATTCTGTTAACCTTACCTTGATTCGAGTTTTTGGAGATGAGCACGGGGATAGGGTCAAACTCGTCGTCATTGCCTTTGTCCCCACACGACATGAGGAGAGAACAGTCTGCGGTGAAGGAAGAGGAAGTGGAATGATGGAGGGGGGGGAAAAGAAGTTAACTCAGCCAAAGAAAAAGAGCAAAAAAAAAGAGGGTGCAAGAAGATTAAAAATAGATGGAGCCAGGGGCAGTCCGTTTTTATAAGCCATGCATTTAAGATGACTTTTAGCTCTTCGGCAAATGACTCTAGGGCCTTTTATGAGTGACTGCGTGTGTCTATTTTTCAGTTTCAGCTGCCCCTCCTGTTCTTTGGAAGGATCTGTGATCTGAGGCGGTGTCACGGGCAGAAACAAGCAGCAGACATGAGGCTAGCTAAGGGCTGTGCAGCAAAGAGGAGGTCTTACCAGAAGCGGTCTGAGCAGGCTGCAGCTCCTCCAGACAGGAACCAGAGCTGGAGCCGGGAGGAGCAGAGGAGCAGGAGGAAGCGATAGCAGAAACAGACTGGTTTCCATGAGAGGTGTGAGATAACAGATCACAACCCAGCAGAGAGTCCTCCCCAGTGAGAGAGTCTGAGACGGGTTGAAGCAAAGCCAGAGGGACAAGTGGTCAAAGTCAAGAGAGATTGTTTGTTTCATATAATACTCATCTCTAAAAGCATTAAAACGTCAGTATTAAAGGGAGTTACGATCTGATGCCATAACCAAACCCACTACTCCTAATTTAGCGGCCTTTTGGGGCATGTCGTCCCCCACAGTTGCTAAAATGGGAAAGAAAGAAATGACAAAACCAAGACAGACTGGATAAACTCTTTTCCATGTTTCCTTTGTATACATCACTTCAACCTAAGACAGCCTCGGGTCGACATCATTGTACTACACAAGCAACTGGCTGAATTAAGATGGCCTTTAAAAAAATAAAAACAATAGGGCAAGAATTAATTGTTGCTCTTTTTGGCAGGACTGTGCTATCCAGCACACTGGTGATAATCTGTGATGAAGTTATTTTGGTTTTCCACAGTTTGAACTGATAGCAGCTTCACATGTTTTTTCTTTAATAAAGACACAAGACTTCACTAGTATAAAGGCAACAACTGGAGGCCATCATGCTTGTGGAAAATGCTGCACAAAGTTAAACTATGTTTTCCATGTTTTCAGTGAGGATGCTAACCTAGCATGCTGACAGGGATGAGCTCTGGCTGGCCTGAATGTCTCTGGGCCAGCGGGGCTTCCAGGCCAGGAATCAGTGAATCCACACAAACCACTCCTTTCACTACATAGAAAAAAAGCAAGGGGGAAATACAGTCACGAAAAGGCATTAAGACTAACCTTAACACAAGAGAGACGCTTAGTAGGGATCAGATTGATGCAGTTAAAGGGCTCTACACATCTCTCTGCTGGGTGTGAAAGGTGAGAAGGGAGGCAAAGGAAATGCATGCAGAGCTGACAACATATTTTTGGTACCATTCACGGAACTGTGTGCAGAACTACTGAAGGAGTCAGCCTGGGTTAAAAGGTCAGGGAGCTGCAGAGAAGAGTCTCTAGCTTCTCTGTGAGTGAGCATCAGAGACAACAGATGGATGGCAATACGCAGAAACAAAGGCCAAGAGAGAAGGAGTGTGCTTCTTAAAGCAGCAGAAAAATGGAAGTAATGAGACACTGTAAAAATATGGTAATGTGGAACTACACGTTGCCTACTTGTCAAACATTTTTTAAGGGATTTAGAACAAGGCGTGACAGGATAAAAACTGCACATAAACATTTCCATGCAATTTTAATTACACTGTTCAAACATCAGGCTTCCTGAAACCATTGTGAAAGGATAAATCACTGCCTGATGTGTTAGTGTGTTTAGTTCTGCTCACAAAAGCTACACTGTCCAAAACTAATCAGAGCAACATCCAAATAACAGGACTCTTTAGACCTTCACCCGAACACTGCTCGTACCAAACTTATTCACATTTATTTTAAAAACACACCACAGCAATCACTACATGTAGCAGCATATACAGTGTCCACATGCCAAACCTCTCTGTTTTTAATTCATTCTGAGAGCAGACAAATAAAGGAGGGCATCTTCAGGTAGCGCTGCTCTACTGTTGTTAAAACTGTGAGTGATCAAGCTGAAATACAGGCCATGCACTAAACCACAACTCGCTGACTTTCCACTGCAGCTCATACTTACAGGAAACTGCTATGGCGCAAAATGGGTGGGAGGTGGGGGTGGTGGGTGGGTGGGGGGG
This sequence comes from Symphodus melops, assembly GCF_947650265.1. NCBI lineage: Eukaryota > Metazoa > Chordata > Actinopteri > Labriformes > Labridae > Symphodus > Symphodus melops. The sequence goes on along the minus strand of NC_136691.1, from coordinate 38,972,987 downwards.
GGGAGGGTCTGTGTTGGAATGTGATGGCTCAGAAAACGGCACAGCAGATGTGACCTTTTGCCCCCTTAACTATAGGAAAGAGGTCAACACTGATGAAAAACGTTTTTTTACAAATCACAAAGTGAATGCTTTAAGTGAAGTCACTGGAGACTTTGTGACTGTTGTGTTACTGACTGAATACAGCTTGCACACGTTCTGCAAACACAGTCTGAGAGTTAGACTGTGTTTGCTTGTGTGCATCCTATTTGAGTGAGCAGAGAGCGGAAAACCGACAGCTTAGGCTGGGTAGAGAAGATTAACCACACCCAGATTATGTAACAGCCTTCACACTTTTCATCCTCTCAGTTTAAACTGGAAACAGTACCTGCACCAAGAAGGGAACAGCTAAGAAGCATTCGCTTACAAAGGGGCTACAGGCTGAACTGAAGAGAACATACAACGTAGTGTCATTATTTTGACAGTAAAGCCTGCTGAAACGTTCTCTTGTTCTTAGCCGCCTCGGTAAGCAGCCTTGTCCAACAGGAAAGCAATCCAATTAACAAAGGAGAATTTGTCCTTCACGTTACCAGGCAACAGCAAAAGCACAGGTCTGCAAATGAGATGCGATCTAGCTGTAGCTACGCTCTCCCTTCATGGCAGCTGACAAGGAGCCACTGTGAGGCTGTGTGCAATGTCAACAAGATAAGACCATGTACAAATCTTACCCACAAAACCAGCACTCATAAGCTAACCTCTGGTCAGGACGATATCCAGAAAATGAAATAAATAAACAGTTAAACGTGACTCATAAGCCTTAAAACAAATGTTTGTGCAAGATCCTCTGGCAAGAAAGATCGACTGCACGGCTAATCGTGTTTGATGCTGTTACAAAAAAAATTTACCTGTGGCATCCGAGAGGAAGATGGTATTTAAGGGGTCCTGGACTGTCAACAATGCTGGACCTGCACCCGTGAGGCAGGCAGTTGTTTCAGCTTAACATTGCAGAGTGAACATAGATGGTGGAGAGCAAATGAACGAGCATGAGCAAGTGAAGAGGAGACTGGGGAGGTGTCAGCTAACTTTAATTGTCAACGACACGAGACAGAACACTAGTCAGCCACAAGTGGGATTTCCACACCCAATAACTTCAGGTCAATGTTGAAAAATGATCCACAACATGGCGGATGTATCACTGATAGAACAGCATCCTTTAGAATGTATTACGCAAAGCAATGAGGCAGAAGAACTTTAAGTAGCCTTACCTGGAAAAGCATTGAGCCCTGGAATAAGACTTTCACTGGAGCCTATGACTTTCTCTCCTGGTGCAGCAGCTGTGCATAAACAAGGAACAGAGTAGCTATTATTATGACATCACATGCACAAAGCTGCAGGTGTACCCGATCAGATAAATGAGGTGTACTGACTCTCAGCTAGCTTTGCAAAGTCTTTGTTGAGCAGCTCCTCTGCTGTCAGCTTGGAGAAGTTATCGTCACCAAAAGGGTTCCAGCTGGACACAGAGATGGGTGCAGCGAGGGCTGACTGGGTATCACCATCACTTGGATGATACACACTCTGCTGGGACGAGCAGGGGGAGCCAGAAGGAGTAGTGCTGGCTGATCTGCAGCAGAAATAGGTGTAAACATATACAAGGGTTAAGAGCGCATCATGACACCTGATAGAGGGTGTGAAGTCGGTGGACTACTGGTACTGGTACATGCAAAAGAGTGAGTGCAGGGAGCTATTTAAAGAATGAATTGAGGGATTCTTCTCAAGCTGGATTCTCTGGGGTGTCAAAGGGTTTTTTATCCTGCTTTGGGGCTCCCCATATGAATGGACTGTCTATGGCCGTTCACGGCACACTCGCTGCTATGAAAGAGCAGTTCATCCTCAGACCACTGAAGCGACTTAATTCTGCTCACTTGGACTTGTTGAGGCTGGCCTCAGCTGCGGCTGACTGGAGGAGCAGGGTGGACTTGCTTACTGGGACTCCAAACACTGTGCTGTGAGTGACATCGCTCAGGATGCGTCTGTGGCCACTCTTAGTGGCCATCTTTGGCGAAGAGGGGGGTGTGAGGGAGCCGACTTTGTGCAGCCCTCTGCCAGCCGTCTGGAAGGAGGAGAAAAAGATATGGAGAGGGAAGTATGAGAAAAGATCATTATTATTATTTTTTTTTTAACTTTAATATTTTTTAATTTATATTTTAAAAACCCAAACCAACGAATCAAAGCGCCAACAACAGAAACACCAAGCAAGAAAGATTCACTGGTAAACGAATGCTCTGAGAGGAGATTGATTGTAAATTTCTTGTAAAAGCTACAGAAACCGTAAAGAGGGAAAAACGGTTATAGAAAACAGAAAGAATAAGTAAGCAGAGTTCAAAGATAGACCGTACCTTAATACACCCTAAAAATAGAGAGTTACTGACTAATCATTCAAACTAAGTTTACAGACATATGACAAAAGCAGCTTAGAATGTAACAAGAGGATTTGGTTATCAGATGACTTCTACAAAGTCTTAAAGTGGAGATTAGGACATTAAAAGGAAGCATTTCTGCATTCTCTGTGCCCCGGAGAAGGAAAAGGAAAAAAATGGATGTGATTGGTTAGAGAAAAGTTGGTAATCAACTCTCTGGCCCAAAAGAGGGGCAGACGGCGAAGGATTTTACCACGACCTCTGGGTGGACAGCTGCAGACTCTGGAATGGGGGTCAGATGAGAGGCTGCTGTTTCATGGACAGAGGCTACATGCTGCTGGTGTTTCACTTGCATGGTTGCAACTGCAGGAACAGTCTTAGCTTTGGGCTGCAGCTTGGTAGACGCCTGAGACAGTGTTTGATGTTGCAGCTGCTGCTGGTGGAGGTTCTGTACCAGTTGATGCTACATAGGAATGTCACACAGCCGAGCATGAGGAGGGCCCGTTATGTGTTGGTTTATAAAAGTGAAAAAGGACAACTGCAGCAGCTCCCTTTTGTAAAAATACTCAAAAGGATTCATCTTCTAACTTTTGACAGAACACAGAGTAAATCAAGTGGAGGGTAGGAGGAGATTTATTCACAAAAGTTTAAAAGATAAAGATTAATATAACCAAAAACCTTTTTCCTAACGGCACAGATTCTGTCTGGGAAACACAACCCAAATGCACAGTATTGTACATATGCAATGTTTCAGTTAAACTGATCAAGGTCAGATGGGCATTCAGGTCCAAAGTACAAGTTTGTTTAAGATAATGGCTGCATTGGCTGTATGAACCTTTTTTTCTGAGGAGTGAGAGTGAAATCCTTTAAACATTCTCCTCTTGTTCTGCCAGAACCCTTACCTGCTGGTTACTCTGCGGGCTTAAGAAGGCTTGTTGCTGCCTCATGAGGAGCTGCTGGTGCTGCTGTGAAGCCTGGGTCTGCAAGTTGGCTATCTGAGCTTGTTGTGGTGCTGCAGGAGTCTGTTGAGGAGGTTGAACAGCAGCCGCAGCCGGAGGTGGGGCCCCGACACCTGGAGGGAAGAAAATAAGGAGGCAGAGTGGTTACATATGACGTGAAGATTTCCCGTTCAAAATATAAACTGCAACTTCTAGTTGTAAAACGTGTTGTTTTTGGACAACTGTAAAGTACACAAATCCGTGAAATGTTTTTCAAAATGCATGTGAATAAAGGCGTGGTGCAGGTGCATCCTTATGAAATGACTTGTGCATCGCAGGCCTCCTGGAAAAATGAGAGGGATCCTCTAATTAGAAAAGTCTATCTAAGTTAAGTCTTTTGATAACCTGCATTATTAGGCTAAGTATTAAAGTAACCTTGTGCTTTAGTCTAAACTCTACTGACAGGCAAACATTTGAGAAAGTATACAGTATCTAAAAGCAACAATAAAAACATTTAGTTTACAGAAAAGCTTTCATAATAACTAAATAAATACACATACAGAAGAAATCGTATTTCGTTGGAGACCCATGAAATGATTCAGCAAGTGAAATGACAGAACGCTGCTGAAATAAATTACACATCATGTCTCATACAATGATGATTAAAAGCCTCTTTGGATTCACTGAATCACTGGAAACAAACAAGGCCCTTGTTGACGCGAGAGTAAACTAGTAACCAATTACTGTTGCAACAAACATATTAGGCACTAAATAGCTACTACAAATGATGTAACCCACACACTTAGAGCGATCACAGAGCTACTTATACCTATGCCCTGTGTTGCTCCAGCAGCCATGTTGGGTCTCTTTCGAGGGGTGAGAGCTGGCTGGATGGGGAGAATGCCTGATATGGGTTGGGGCTGAGCCTGGCCAGCCTTGGGTCGTTGCCGAGGTGCAATTGAGGTTTCTAGAGTCGGTAAAGGGTCGGTGAGTCTGAAGGAAGGAAAAGAGAAAACATATGAATTAACTTTTCTATCATGAAAACAATCGATTCCTTCTGATGACACTCACCTGGCTTTGGTTTGACTCTTTTTGGCCACTGCTTCACTGGCTCGGATAGGCTCAGGTAGTTTTGCAGGAATGGGGGAATTCTACAACAATAAGGGAATTGACATTGTTTATCTTCTTCAGTTTAAAGGCTAATTCAAAGCTTTCATTATAGCTGAATGTAAGCCCACTTTAATTAAACTTAAAGCATCTGCTCTGAAACGAGGCTGAATCAGAGAATTAAATGCTGAGCTACTTTATAAATGGATTAAAAATACACAATGAATAGCGGACAGCCAGCAAGCATGCTAAAAAGTCCATCCTTCACAATATCTATCTTTGATAACCAAGATAATTAAAACAACGGTATCCAGGAAACATGAAGGTCATATATTATTAAAAAAAAATAAGCTGACCAAATCTGTAATATCCAGTACCAACCCAACAGATGATTCCTAAATCAAACTGGTGTAACCCTCTCGCTGTGCTTACATGTACATTATGGACTGGACACTCTCGCCCAGTCAGTTTGAAGGCAAAGTAGGATATTTGGTAGATGTCTGGTCTGTTATCTGGGTCAGGTTCCAGCATGTATCCTGAGAAATCAATGAAATAGGATGTAAAGTTCTGACGCATGACAATGATCTCTCAGAGTGACTGCACACAAACAGAATGTGCTGAATTTGTGGCATATGACATATGAGGAACTGGTTACTCACTGATGAGACAGTGCATGTCCTGGGAGAAGCGGGAGTTGTCTGGGATTGTGAAACTTCCATCACAGATCGCCACTTGGCTCTCTCCAAAAGGAAGCGTGAAGTAGCAAAGCTTATACAGTAGACAACCCATGGCCTGTACAGAGAAATACACATCTTTCAAATGAGAGGCGGAGTCTAGTATTTCACCACTTACTAATGCACGTCACTATCATAATGATTAAACATGGTCATACAGTAATTTAAATGTACATATAACTTTCTCTCTCACCCAAATGTCGGCTTTTGTTGTGATGACCTTTTCACTGTAGAGGTTGACCATCTCTGGAGCACGGTATGACAGAGTAGTGTACCTGTTTGTAGAGCAGACCAATGAGTGTCTTAAATGTAACAATATTAAAACAAACAAACAAACAAAAAAATGTAGAGTGCTAACAAAAATAAATAAATTAAAAATATATATATATATCACTTTTTGATTTCCTCCTCCACCAATGGCACCCCCTCTGTCTGGGGGTTTTGGAAGCGGTTAGTGGCACTTCCAAAATCACAGAGCACGTAATGTCCCCGATCATGCAGAAGAATATTTTCCACCTACACAAGGAAGACAAGACAGGACCAGCCAGAGAGCATGAGGTAAACAACAAAGTCATGATATTATCAAGATGAATGTAGCTTTTAATTAGCTTGCCTCGGGTGTGTATTTGGAATTAAAATCAATCTTGCCTTGAGATCTCTGTGGATGATTGGAGACTTGCACTGGTGGAGACGAGCGACAGCTTCGCACGTGTCACAGAAGATCTGTAACACTTCAGCCTCAGTGAAGCCTGTCTGCAGCCGCTGGTTCATCAGGTTAACAACCTGGCCACCTACAGGAAACAAACAGGTCGAGTAAAGGTCAGTGAAATATTTCTTACACCATGTAAACACCGTCTTACCCCACAAGAGATTGATCCATTTTTTAAGAGATGCTTTGTCGTTTATTTAGCTTATCATACACTGATTATAAAACAGCCCATTTGTAGTTCAAGTTGTGTCAAACATTTATATTCAGATAAATCTGAGACAGCCTGAGATGAACATGCACTCTGAAACATCAGCTTTGCCTTCTAGAGAGAGAAAAAAACCCAACAATGCTTAAAGTAAATCAGCAGTAAACTATTGAGATAAAATAGTCTCTTTCTATAATATGAGTACATTTTTATTTAGCATCATCCACTGAAACAAATGGGACAACATTTTCTCTTTCAAACAGAACAGGATGCTTACCTCGACAGAAGTCCATTAAGATTAACACTTCCCACACATCGCCAGCTCCCACTGCAGTTATGCTGGAGTCCAGGAAACCAACTATGTTTTTGTTGCCAACAAGGTCCCTCTTTACAAACAAACAAATATGGAAAAACGTTTGACATTTCAGAGCACATGCAGCTTAGTGAATTATAAAATACATTACAAAAGTTCCTTCTCTTTTTGTCTTTGGAGAGATGCCATGTAAATCCACTTAAAGTCTGAGTGTAGCGATAACCATCGAGGGAAAGTGCTCGTACCCAGGGTGTGGCTGCAGGAACGGGTTAGTTTTACTTGGAATAAAAGTACTAGTTAGGAAATCAACTGACAGGAAAGCGCCATGTCGTCATTCTTAGCAAAGACATGATACGATAACCCAGCCATTTCGCTATCAGCATTAAAAGAGTATTTCAGGGTTTGTTCTTTAAGACACTGTCAGGGATGTCAGAGAGTTTTTAGCTCCGGGCGGTGCACTTTCACAACTGCTCTGGGCTTGTAGGACGGTTTTTGTCTGATTCAACATGTATAATCAGCGACGACCAGTTGTGGAGAAAAATCCCTCTGATTGGCTCCGTCAGCCACTCAGGACGCGAGAAGAGAAATGAAAGTGATGAAGGAAAACCAAGGACAAGCATAGAGGGCACGCACCGAGGTCTCTTCTCATGTAACCCGAGTGCCCTGTCTTTATCTTCTCATATTTTCGCAAGTAAAGCTTATTACAAACGCGGCCATCTGAAAAATTATTAGCATAAAACATAGATAAAGGTATTGCCTCTCACGCGTGTACAAAACACACAAACTAATTGGCAGTAAGCCGCTTTCAGTTTGGTGTGAACAGCACGACTTTTGGGCCCAACAGCAGCAAACAAAACACGACACAGCGGTCTGCTTTCATCACAGCTTGTTCTTTATTGTCAGCTTGCTGTGTACCAGCACTTTTAGTTCAATAATTCAGAGTTAGTCACACTCAGACCAAAACAATTATCGTTTAAGCTAAATGTCTTAAAAAAACAGAAATTGCAGTTTGCTCCCATCAGTCGCCTGCCTTACTCACCATAATCTGGATCTCAAGTTTGCAGACTTGCAGGTCGTGTTCATTGTTGACATACATCCTTTTAAGGGCACAACGTACACCTTGATGAGTCCGCACCAAAAAAACTATGGCGAACCCTCCTGCGAAGAGAGAAAAGAAGAGAATTAAGACAATTAAGTTATCGGAACTCACCAAATATACAAGGACAACGATTACACAGCATCCTGTTTTGATTTGATGATAGAAAACATTTAGTGTTTTCAGTGGCTGATAGCGGCAGGTAGTGTATGTCAATTAAAGTGTTTTTAAGGGAACTATGAGTCTCTTCACAACATGTCTCAAGACTAAACTCTGACTCTTAAGACATCTACTAATGCCAGCAGCTAATGAGGCTGATACACGTTTTCATGTCGATTAGGGAAGGAAATGAGGACTTTAAAAGGCATACTGAATGTGATGATGAGTGCAAGGTTTACTTGCAAATTGCTAAAAGGACCTTTATACTTCACTGTGTGAGTCAGCAGTTGTGCTGAGGAAAGGATGTAAAAGCAGCAACACTAACAGATGATACAGGAAGTGAGAGAACTTATCATCCCAGCTTTGGTCAATGAAGCTGACAAAGGGGGAAAACCACAAGATGACTGTATTAATACACAGCAACTCAGACAAACGGCATTTTTACACATTAATCATACAGGCTGCCAAATAGATAAACAAAGTACACATTTACCATCCATCTCACATTTTTCAGTTTCCTATAAGTGTGCTGTAAGGATCAATAACATAAAACAAACTGATTGATATGGAACTCATGAGATGGAACGTTTTCTAGTATTTAGCTTGCATTTGTTTCTCTCTGGATTTTATTTTCCATGGCTGTAGCACCTTTTTTTAAGGTCTGAGTTTTGCTGGTTCCTCAGCTCTTCTCTTCCCAGTTTTTTCCCCTCTCCCAGCTTCAGTTAATGCCATGAACTGAGTCATCCAGCCAGCATCACTAAGCCAAGGACAGCTCCACGTGACTGCTCTGCATGTCTTCTGATAAGGCAGTATTGGGCGACACTAACCATGGACTATTTCATTAACAACATTAATAAAGTACAAAAACATAATACTGAATAAAATTGCTGAATGTCATCGGCCATGAATTTAATATCTGACATCTTACGATGAAGTGTGAAAATCTGCAGCACTGTGCTGCATCAGCAGACACGTTCTGGCAAAGTACTTTAGTGACTAATTCATGTTATAAACACACATAGTGTTTGAAAACTATGTTTCAATGAGCACCACATCAAACAGCTCCCTGAATCAGAAAGAGGAGAGGTGAGCAAAGATCATAATCATGTGAAACACAGGCTGTAGGACTGTGTGGGCCTGTATTTGGTGTGTCAGAGTTCAGACAGTTGAACCCCTGCTGTGTCTCGCACAGTCTAATCTGAGATGCCTGTAAGAAATTAGAAGGATTAGCAGCCTTCTTAAGCAACATTCAGCAGTGGACAACAATTGCAGTGGACAGTGTGAACGAATAATTGTAAGTACAGCTACAAATAGCCGCTGGCTCTTGACGTAAACAAACGGTCAGGATTAAACGGCTCTAGTTCATGCATGCTCAAGCAGATGCACACAACAATACAGCTTTGGGCACTTCTATGAAAAGCACAGTACATGGTTTGTTAAAGGTATGTGTGTGTGTGTGTGTGTGTGTGTGTATTCTTCTGCATACCAAAAATAGCTCTTTAACTCATCCAAACGGAGTAGTAAGATATTCAGTCTTGCAGATGACTGAAGTAGATGCTGAAGTAAGTACTAATTAAACAACAAACTTTGAATCGTTTTGAATGTAAAATAGATTCTCATTCCAATCGTGACACCAAGAATTAAATCCTAAGACCTAAGATCAAAACACTCCCAGCCCAATGGTTTGTATTGTTTTGGCAAAAAAAAAAAAATCACAACTATAATTCAGCTTACATAACTACCATCTAGGTTTTGGAGGAGTACTAGACTGTTTACAAACAGGGTTGCTGAAAGGTTACATGACACTCCATTGAGGAAAAAAAATACTAGAGAGACAATAGAGACATAATTAGAATGGGCTATCACTATCCAGTCTTGTTGATAAAAAAACAAAACAAATGATTTCGGGTTACAAATGAGCAAATGACTCCCTGGAGCTTGACGCATTTGGAGTAGCAAATCACACACTTTATACTGACATGTTACTTAATACATCAGGTCTACAGAGTTGAGTTGTGGTCGAGTTAAAAACAAATGACAGACCTCAAGAACAACTTCATTCCATGCCACATGTTCAACATGTCCATTTTGGCCACCCCCAAAAAAAGTCTGTTTCCCTCACATAGAGGTATAATGTGAAAATACATTTTCAGCCACCATGAATAGAGCTGACAACAAAGGGAGTGGGCAGAAGGGGAAATGTATTTTCTGAATAGAGCAGCCAACAATTAGAAACTAAAAGCTATCCAAGAAAAGACCTAAAACCATCTAAATAAATATGGCGAAAGACAATGGAAGGAGTCACACAACAAGATTTGACAAGAGAGCAAGACGAGTAGATCTGCAGGAATACAATCTAATTTTGTAAAAGATTACTAATCATGGGGAAAATCCTATTTTTGGCTCTTTGTAAAAGAACTGTTGAGGCAGTACCAATTATTAGTGTCATGGGTGACTCAAGGGAAGGTTGTCATGGAGTCCAAAGTTTCCTCAGAACTGATAAGAAAACAGAAGTCCTCGCTCACAGAAATGAATAAAATTGCAGTAAAATGTTCAATAGGTATTTCAGTGCAGGGTAGAGCTCAGGTTTGGTGTCTAACACATTTATATAGCCACAAGGTGGCCAAATAGATGGGACCCATCCATACAGAGCTAATAAATTAATCAGTCTTGTTTCATCTATTATTTAGTGACAGGTGCTCTTTTCTAACAGAGCATGGCAGCCTCTCAGTGCAAAGACAAATGGTGGTAACTTCTAAAATGCTGTGATCAGACCTGTCTAACCACATTCTGGGAAAGACTACCTTTGAATTAAAGCCAATCAAATCATTTTAAAACCTTTCATGTAAGGACTTAAATGCACCTGAATCAACAAGCCTGACTTTTGTAACAAAAAAGCATGCAATGAAACTAATATCCATGACCACCTTCTTACCAGCAAAGTACAAGTACTTCTAAAATCTACATTTGGGATATGTTACACCCTCTGTAAATATCAAGAGAGATGACTCAGCATGGCATTGGTCCTAACAACACAGTAGAAAATCCAGTTTTACAAAGTTCCTCCCAGCCTTCAGGTTATGAAGGCACTAAAGTGAAGTCAATCTGAACCACTCACAACTGTATAACACGTTCAAAAACATAAACTTTCAGTGATCAGATCTTCTTTACTCCAATGTTTTGACTAACACATAAACAAGCAAACTAAGGCCTGAGGAGAGATACAGAGCCTGGTGAGTGTGATGAGGTCTTGTGGCTATAAACACTATCAGTCAGGTAAAATAAAGTAGGTCTTGTTGGGCCATAGCCTCAAACAACAGGCCTCCTCCTCTTCACTTCTGTTTCCTCAATCACCATCATTAAACATTACTCACACTGTGTCTTCAATTAGAGATGTGTGTGTGTGATGTTAGACAATAGAAAGCCACATAAATTACCTTCTGCGACTATCTCCTCCACGGTCACCTGATATCGTCCGATGGTGAAGACCCGTCCGATGAAGCTGCCACCGCCGCCGGATCCAGCGCCTCCTCCTCCGGCACCTGGTCCTGGCCCGGAGCTCACCAGCTCCCGACGAGTGTCAAAAAACTTCTTCATGTTCTTCCAACGTTATCCCAAGTATACGTCAAGTGTAAAATGTGTTAGAGTTGTCGGGTTATGAGCAGTCCCTGTTCGTGGAGGAGCTGCTGGTGTCAACGCTGCAGCGAGCTAGCTTAATGATAAATGCAAGCTAACCTCTAAACACCCTGACATAAATATCTGACGCTCCTTGGCTAACTGAAGACATTAACTTAAAAAAGGAGCCAGGATTTATAATAATAATAAATGCGAGGTTAATGTGGATGTCGTCGCTTCCTCCCCCGAGCACAGCACTGGCTGTCTAAATTAGTCAGACTACGAGCCTGAAAAAAAAAAAAGCTGTTAGCTCAGTTAGCCAGCTAGCTAAGCAGCTAGGTGCGCTGACAGCTGACAGCCAGGTAGGTCCTTATTGTCCAATGTAACTTATTACACATCTCCTCAGATATCTTCCACCAAAGGTTTTGCTTATTACTCCTGCTGCTGTACTTGGCCCAGTTCTTCTCTGTGTGTGCGTCCAGCAGCTTGTGAGAAGGCAGGTCATTTAACAAGCTAACGGAGCTACAAACACAGAGATGCTAAGAGTCCTTTCTGACTGTCTGCTGGATCGGACCATCGACTGTGAACTCATTGTTTCATTGGTCAAACTCACACCAACTTCCTGACCCGTCAGCGGTGTGCCAGTGTGTTTTGTGGTTCCTCTTTGCAAAAATATGTGGAGAAAAAAACCAAACTTGGGCGCCTTTATTTTTCCAGTCTATGTTTGACTCTTTAAATACATAATTCAGACTACCGGTAGTTTTTTGATGCTGCATCAGCTATAATCTCATATCTGCAATAAATATTTTCTTTTTGCAAACTTTATTGATAAAGCCTCCCATTAGGTTGATTTATTGTAATGGTTGTAGGACATTGTGTAAAAAAATAAATAATGTCATGATGTGCAAAACATTGTAACCGGATATTTAATTGCAAATTGCCCACACACGTTCTCTCTCTCTACATATGAGGCATGTGTTAAAGTTATCTTAGCATGACCAGCGACAAGTCCTTTATATGAATAAATTATGATCAAACTTAACTCATTTACAAATGACTTCAAGCATCATATTTTTAACCAAAAGAAGACACACATTGACTATTTTACATTCAAATATTTTATTCAGTGAGTTGGGTTCATATCATAGACATGATATATATGTATATATATATATATATAAAGGTGGAAGGAAGGGGCTATGTTTGGTAGAAGTGGAGGGATGTTTAGGTTTTTGAGATTAAAAATGTTATTTATTTGCAGTTAGTACGTGTTATTTGCAGAACAGGTAATACTCACCTGAGAGTGAACTGATCCCCCCCCCTTTTGGTAGGTATAATAGCAGACTTGAGGGACTCAGAGTCAGTTGGAGTTTGGAGCTGAAGAACAACAGATCTGGTACGTTTCAACAGTTTATTGAGGAGTGTACAGAGCTGAGGGCCCAGACTGGGATTGTTTAGAGCTCTTCGTTTATTTGGCATTTTTTGCTTAATTTAATTTTTTTTTAAGTTTTTGCGTTTGTACTTCGTTTGCGCTGGTTTGTGTGTAAAAAGTTTCATTTGTGCTGTTTCTGTTTTTGAGTTAGTAAAGATTATTATGGGTGGGGGCCAACTTCACACAGGTGACCATGGGAGCTTCAATTTCAACCTGACAGTGATCCAAGGCAAGTGCATCATTTTGAGGCTTAAAGAGGAATTTAAAGTGCTTAACATCAGCTTTTCAAGTGTACTGTTTGCATATAAGTAAATATTGGCTGTCTGCTGTTTAATAACCAATTATTTGAAACACTGATTTAATCTTGTGTTAATTTGACTCTAAAAAGTGTGGAGTTATATAACCCCTGAAAAAGTGTTGAAATCAACTACAATGCAGTGAGGACGACAAAGGACAGCCACAAATCAGTCCAACAGTGCTAACAGATGGCAGCAACCAATGCAGGTAAGTCTCTCATGTGGGAGGGCCCGTCAGCTAGCTTTTTTATAATTTTTCAAAAATGTTCCCTCTAAACTAGAAAGAGGGAAAGACCCAGGGGCGTGATGCGGGGTCTGGAGAGGTTGTGCAAAAAAATTGTCTGTACACATGAATCCTTTTTTTTTTTTTTTAAATCAAACAATTGCAATTTTCCTCTACCATGTCAGCATTAATAACTGTGTCGCAATAGCGGCACAGGAGAATGTATGCAAATTTTAACTATATTTTGCCAGATTGCTTTTGGTGTGTCATCCTTGTCCTCTCAAAGTCTAGTTAAACCACTTTGGCTGTTGTGTCTGAACTAACATGTCTTGTTGATTTGGTTGAAAGGTTTTCCAAGAAGACATGCTACTGAAGAAACCCCCTGACTCTGAATGGGACTTCATACAGGTCAGTCTGCTCTCTTTTATTTCTCTCTCCATGTGTTGTTTTGAATGTCTGACTTTGCTAAATTAAGTCACTCGAGAATTGGTATTATTATCTGTATAAGCACTGCTTTTGAGTATATATTGTTTATTTCTGATTGAATATGTCATTTTTTGTTGTTTGACAGGGCGAGACTGGAATAATGCTGCAGAGATGAACAGTGACAAACCATACGACAGTCATCTGTCCTCTCCACACACCTAGACTCTAGTAGTTCACACAGGAGCTAAGATCTAAAACAGAGTCCTTCCTTTTTCCTGAAGTCAAACACATGACAATCTGGTCACAGGAATTTTTTAAAAGGTCTAATGAAGCTTAGCTCCTAGTGACAACGGACCTACTACACATTTTCTGACCTAAATGTTTTGATGCAAATTTTTAAAGACAATTTGTTTTGTTTGCTCAGTCATAAAATCAATCAATTTATGAGGAAGAAGATCCTCTTCCCCATACTACATAGTGCACTTCTATTACATAAAAGGCGGTGTGGGAGGCAGACGAAGGTCGCCCGAAAAATCAGGGGGGTATGATCATTATTGCCACTATCATCCCTCGACTGGTTGACATCTTTTATCCAGATGAAGACAAATGCATGACATATTTGTGGCGTCTCTGCTGCCAGCTCTTTACCGTGACATCTACTTAATATTTTTTTTTAAATTTGGTTTATTTGTTTGTGTGCTTTATTTGAATATACTCAATTTAAACAGGTTAATCTTTAGCAACTGAGTTCAGTTATGTTAACTCAACTTTTAACAATGTTAAATTAAATTAATAATAATTGTGCAATCTGTTGCCTCGATTTTATTGAGTAGTTAATGCGTTATGTAATCTCTTTTCACAGGTTGAGGCAATGCACTCAGAATAAGAGTAGAGACTCACTATGTCAGTGTTTGACCTGTACAAAAAACAAAGATGCTTATGTAGGTACAATATAACAATGTGTTGTATTGTTTTTATTGAAAATTATCTTTTTTTTTCTTACATCCATTTTTTCAACTACATTTAAATGTATTTCTAAACAAGCAACACCAACATATCTCTTTGTTGAACTCATGACAAAACTTCTTTGACGTAATCTATAAATAAATTACCTACAAAGTAAATGGATAAATGCTAAGCAAAATACAACCTCTGATACATAAATGTGTATGTAAAAAGATGTTTTACACAAGAGTGAGCTTTACATTGATTCAAGGTCAGGGTTAGTTTGACATCATTGACAGTGTGAGTTTTCCCCTGCAGGAGGCACTGTTTTATAACTTATAAACATTACTTTACATACCCAGTTTTCTTTTTCTGTTGCCAAGTTTAATAAACTAAACTGATTAGCATAAAGTGTGTGTGTGGGCGTGTGGGCGTGCGTGTGTCACAAGGTAAATTGTGTTTTGCAGCAGGAGCACACAGAAGACAACAAACACATCACCGTAAATCTAAAAAATTATATATAATTTTCTCGTATGTCATTCCCCACTCTCTCCTGATTTATCAGTCTACTGTCCTGTCTCGCCATGGTGTGAAAAGCACGACCAAATCAGACAACACAGCAGAATAATACAAATAGACGTTATTATGTTATTTATAACATACATTACAATTTAAAATGAGATCTCTAAATAAGAAGTGCTACTATAAAACAATATAATACATCATGATAAAATCAGTCAGTCCTGACCCCTCTCTGATATTTTGCCACTTGGTTGTACACGCCTCCCAAAATAGGAATACGTCTATTCTTATAAGATCAGTCTTCCAAATCATGCAATACTAACTTTCAAAACAGATTCAATAAAACTTGTATAAAACAGAGTCATCTGCAGTAGAAACAGAAAATAGAACAGTCTTTGCTGTACCTTACGAGCGGTAGCATTGACATAAAATTCAAAACACAATTTGTCATCAAAAACAACAACCAGATATCTGTAGTGTTCCACAATATCAGCTGATTTAAAAACAGTTGGTGTATGTATGAGTTTGTGAATATGTCTAGGGAGTTATAGGCTTTAGACACAAATAAGTCTTGTTCTTGGACTCTTTAAAAACAGGTTACAGTTTAAATTTCACAGAAGCCACTATCCCCATTCATTCTGCCACCTGAAGAGTTTGCAGCAAAGCCCCCAACACCAAGTTGAAGTGTTTAACATTTGTAGTCTGAGAGGTTCACATATCACATCATGTAATGGTTCAAGAAACATGGCTGCCATAGAATGCTCTCATATCTATCTCTGCTTGTGTACTAATGCAATTATTAGTTTTCAAGTGCAGGACATTTGTTCTGGCAAAGCTAACGCCTTGGCATCAACATAGCTGCACTTTTAAACATGTGGGGACCATTTTACTGAAATAATTGCGCCATTAGGCTGTATAAGCTGCAGAGTTGTTTGGGCTCTGGTGATAAATGACAAAGCTTTGGGGCTTTTTTCTTCACTATGTTCTTCTACAATATGTTAAGTTTTCTGCTGACCCAAAAGGAACAACAAAACATAGTTTGCCCTCATTTTGTGTGGTCCCCTGAGAATCAATTGAAAAGGTAATGCACATAAAAGTGTGTCATATGTGCAGACCAGTAGATAGATAGATAGATAGATAGATAGATAGATAGATAGATAGATAGATAGATAGATAGATAGATAGATAGATAGATAGATAGATAGATAGATAGATAGATAGATAGATAGATAGATAGAAAAATAGATAGAAAGATAGATAGATAGATAGATAGATAGATAGATAGATAGATAGATAGATAGATAGATAGATAGATAGATAGATAGATAGATAGATACTTTATTGATCCTGATGGAAATTCAAGGCATCCAGTAGCAGTATACAGACAGGCAGGACACAAGACATTAGTTACAATACACATCCGCTGTCCCCCCTCCCCTCTGTATACAATAATCCCCCAAACAAGTAAACATGAGTACAGCACTGAATGGTGTGTGTGGACTGAGAGCTGCAGTTTATAGTTCGTGTGTCAGCAGATTTCTGGATACATTCAATATATCAGACTTAAATTATTGAATATATAAAAATATTAAAGCCCAAATCAATATTTTAAAACATGTCAAAGTTGCACAAAGTTTGCAGTTTTCTAATCAGTGAAGAATAGTAATATGTTTGGTTTGTGTCAAATTGAGTGTTAAAATCAGTCTTGTGTCGTATCCCTTAGAAAAAAGCCCCAAAAAACATCTCAACTGTAGAATTACACCATAACTGAAATGATGCTATAGCCAGCCCAATAGTCTCGGGATGGCTGTGACTCAGTGATAGAGATGGTATAGTCTCTCAACTGGAAGCTCAGAGGATCCTGCAGCCAAATATTGATGTGTTGATGCAACCCAAGTCACTTACCATTTACAACTACTTTCAACAACATAATAAACATTTTCTAGACAAATAAACCCTTTCTACACTTTCACAATGAAAAGACAGAAATTGTTAGTTACACTTTTACCTTATCTTACCTCTAATGTCTGAGTCTTACAAGATGAAATCAAGATAGTCCTGCTATTATTGCAAACTTTGGTTAAAAAAATAAGACACTAACAAAAGCTTAGCCTGACCTTTATCTTCATAAATTCCAAGTAGCAGTGTCATCAAGTTGGCCTTTTCAACCTGACGTGACCTTTCATTATCTTTCAGTAACATCACACAAAACATTTCTATTGTCCAACTGCAGGCTTACTAATAGTTGGCATTAAAAAAAAGAATAAAGAAAATAGTTGACATTTACTAACTTGGTTATAACTTAAGTCAAAACATTAACAGTGCACATGTGGTTAATTGATCTTTAATGTTCATATATAAGCTGGACTGCATTACAAAAGAGAAATATTGCGTGTCCATACCTACAGGAGATAATCACAGACAATCAAACCAGCATCCAAGTTTTGATTAGATACTCATCACAGTGTCTGAAGAGAGAACACAGAAGAATGTGGAGATGACTGAGTTAAGGCATTTTATTTTTGAAAAACAAATCACCCATAATTGTTAGTAAAAGGAGTGTCCATCCTCTCTGCCAGTTTGTTTTGGCATTCACTGCTGTTTTAAGGAAGTCAACATTTTTGTCGAGGACTGTGATGGTTGGCTTTCTCTTAGAGAGGATGAGATTCAGATTTTTGGTGCGTTTGCTCCTGTAGTGGAAGAGCGTAATGCAGTTTTCAAATGTGGATGCTGTCAAAATGTCTATCGGCTACTTTAAGATTCAATATGGTTTCAAGTCTTGAATATCTTTTTTCTGAAGCGTTAAAAATGTTTTATTTACAAAAGGTTGGTCCAAGTCTAACAAAATATGTTTCTAAAGTTTGAAAAACCAAACAGGCACATTTTGATATACTATGTCTCCCTAAAGAAGACTGAGACTGTGCAGTAAAATGCATCTTGAGTCTCAAAGCTGTATGGAACAAAATGATAACTACCTTTATATTGATGTCTGGTACATGTCATGGTTCATTTCTCAGAGTATTGCTTTTCTTTTTAACCACAATACAGTCAGTCCCCTTATTCTCTGCTTCAAGCTTAACTCTCTGAACTCATCAGAGGTGGCACTGGATGGAAAAACTGCACGGACAATTTCCAATAAATTAAAGTATCACGGATAATGGATGACTGTGAGTCTGAATGCTTTCGGCTTAATACAACTGTATTTTCCCCCCACTTGATTCCCCACCAATGTTGCACAAAACCCATTTCATTGAAGATCAACCGTGTTAAATGTTAAAATTTAGAGCAGATGTACTTTTCTTTTTGGCTGTAATGGGTCAAACTTTAATCTGATGCCTCGTGGCCAACCACCTTATTCCAGTTCTTAGTCCTCTTTTAGTGCAATAAAGAAAGGGTTTTTTCAAACCATAATAGAAAAGAGACACCTGTTCAGTAAAGTGCAGCGAGTGGGGATGACGCCCTAAATAGCTTCAGGAGTGGGAGTTGAACCTGCAACCATTGCAACAAGGCCTGCTCAACTGAGCTAAAAGTCTTCCTCAGCTCATCATCTTAGTTTTAGTAGTTTTGATTGGGAGAAGAGTTGTTGTCTAATTTAACATGTTAAGACAATTTGTGCTTGATTTCAGTGGATTTGACTGACACTGGAAATTATTCTGGTATAGCTGTAGAGGTGCAAGTTGACTTCCTGAGCACTACTGAAGTGCCTTTATGCAAGGCACCAAACCCCCACTCGCTCATGAGAGCTTGCTGTGGGCAGCTCCCTCATTCTGACGTGTCTCCATTAGTGCAAAAAAAAAAAAAAAAAAAAATAAATTGAGTGGCCCTAATCCTCTTCTGCATTTGTTAATTTTTTTTCATGTTCTGATTAATTGTGTTGGGTCCATTAAAAGGGTTGCTAGTTAAATCTACATCAGTGTAGGAGTAATCATGTTTTGTTCCTGGAAATAGCATTCACCGCAACATCTTGGTCATATTTACAAATATGAGATGGAAACCTATTTTTATGGATACCCTGTTGTTCATTCACAGTATTTAAAGATATGCATGAAAAACTATGCATATTTACATTTACCATACACATTTTTATGACACGAAAGTGAGTCCCATCTGTTCCGTGAATATGTCCTTCATTTTTCCAAAACCCTACAGCCCTGCCTGATGACAGCGGCCACCTGACAAAGAAAACCTATGTTATCTCAATCACACATAAATCATCATTCAGAATCACATCAGGTCTACATGCATTGATTTAGAGGAAGAAAGCCATGCAGACTCATGTTATAAGCCCCTATAACAATGTGAATATGTTTGTGTGTCAGTGATGGTACACAAAACCCTGAATGTAGCAATACAGTGTGTTGAACTGGGACGTGCCTCTTGTCACAGCTCTGTGTTGACAGGCAGCGTTTCTGTCATCCACAGACAATGCAGTCTGTTGCAGTTGGATCAGTCCTCTGATTACAGCAGCAGCAGGTGCTGACCGGGAGGACGGTGTTGACGGCAGAGGTGACAACAAGCCAACCTGCCAGGAACACTATCTGACACAACCTGCTGCTACAACAGCTTATGTTTTTGGGAAGAATATTAAATGAAATATGTGACCTTCCAACGGAGACAGACTGCAGACTGAAATTATGAGCAGCATTTAAGGGGATATATCAAAATGTCTTGTTTATATTGAAGAGTACAGATTTGATTTTTCTCAGATGTTTTCATGGCATGACCCTTTCTACAATAGGAGAATCAATATAAATACAAAAATCCTACAGTGTGCCTTGGATTGTTTTCTGAACTGACAGTTACAGTTTAGATATTTGAATGAGTTCACTTTTAACCCCGTGGAACAACCACCCTACAGTATATGCTCTTGTGAAATAACTACATCAGTCTGTATCATGGATCCATTGGTTGCTGCAGCCATGAAAATGAATTTTAAATATGTACGTATTGTATCATTGAAACATTGACTGTATATAAAAAAAAAAGGTTTCCATTGTATAAAAGTGAAGCCTCCCGGCCCTTCTTTTTCCATCAGTTGTCAATCAGGATGCTCTAACCCTTGATTTAGCTTTGAAACACTAATAAAAACTAAACCTATCAGAGAAATGAAGACTATGGCCTATTTTGATGCAAAAAATATTAGATGTCTACTCGGGGTTTAAATACCTTCTTGTGTTAGCATTGAGTTTGTTTATAGCTCTGTTCATGTTTTTCTCTGTCACCCACACCCTCAATCATCTCATAACCAAATAACAACGTCCACAGTTACCAGCACAGTCCATCCTCCAGGAAGTCCATTTGTATACATTAGAGCCACCAGTGTATGAAAGTCATGAAGGACACTTTACCGCTGCATTAAGTTGCATTGTAAAGTTATCATATAGTAGCCGTTTAGGTGGTAAGAGCTTTGACTTAGGATTCAGTATGTGAGATAACCCTATGGATTTTTTTATTACCCTATGGACCTCTGTGATACGACTGACTTTTTGACCTTCGGATGTGAGTACTGGGTGAGCATATTGTTAATGGGACTGCTGAGATTTAACAGCGAATAGAGATGCTGGGTTTTTAGTTTTCCTGGTTTGATTCGGTTTGAGGAAACCCGGAATGGAATTTTGAAGCGAGACGTTATACATATACTGACCTTTGGCAATTATCAAATGCTCATCATTTTTATCTTTCTGTCTGATATGTAATATGTTGTCGTTTTAGTCATAATGGCACAACTAATCTGAAAAAGTTTCACACCCCTAAATGTGTAAGGGTCTTCCCTCCTCATTAGCATCACTTATCAGCCCGCCCAGCTGACGGTAATCAGTGAAGATCAGTGGAGGCAGGAAGAGAGATGGATGAAGGGAAGGCAACGAGTAAACTTCCTGAGGAATGTGGCTCTTCACTCCACTAAAGGGTGGAGTCCATCTCAAAGACACAAGAGGGGAGCATCTTGCCTGTTTTTTGTTTTTTTTCCTTTTCTTAATCATTGTGGTCACAGTACACTAAACAAGAATACTTCGCTGTGTTAGTAAACATAGACAGTCGCTTCGGAAGATAAGAATTTTTTAGCAATGAGGAAATGACTTTGTTATGTCAAAGCCTCGATTTATTGTTGAATAATAAGAGTCACAAGTTTGCTGCCATCTCTGGAGAATCATTTTATTTCAAATGTCATGTTGTAATTTAACATTAGTTAGAGATGGCCAAATCCTGGAGCAACAAGTCTGAGTCAATCATGGCTCAAGAACTGTAGTCTTTTAATATTCCCCAAAATATCATCGTTTGATTCGATCCAAGGGATCATAGACAAGCATGTGCAATAAATTGAAGCCAAAAGAGGGTCTGCATGACTACTGTCTTTTATATCCTAAGGGGCAAAATATATTGCTATCAAATAAGGTTTCTTTAAGAATATTCATGAGAGAAAAAAAGGTGTGGACAGACTGAATGAACTTTTAGTTTTGAAACATTTGTCATGTATTCAAATATTGTGTGTTTATAGCAGGTCTATATGATTGTATGTACTCCATTTATGTGTCCCTGCCACAAATTGGTGTAAATTGCCATGTGGGTATGTGTGGATAAATCCTCAGATGAGTATGCATTCAACTGAGCAGGACAAGGAGCCACAGTTTTGGTTTTAGACAAATCTAAAAGGTTATCAACTTTTAAATGTGTGATATTGATATGAGTTGTGCGTTCATTTTGTAACCTGCATTTCTGAGGACTAAATCATCTTTTTTGTTTCATTTTAAACCTGCCTCATTTCATCATTGGATTACTTTTTGTGTAAGTTTGTCTTTTGGAAAGCACCAGTCAGAAACTGGTTCTGCAAGAAGTAGCAAAGGGTTTTTTTTAAAAATTTAAATTCGTATTACAGCATTAAAAGCGTTAACGACCGTCATGTTAAATAATAAAGCTTTCTCTTCCAAAACTGACCATTTGTACTCGAACCACTCTCTCCATCAAATGAGCATCTTTTTAAACATTTCAGAGCTTCTTTTCCAATTTCATCCTGGATATTCCCCGGTGTTGAATTATATAATGTTTAGCCTTTTAGTTCCTGATGTCTAATTAGAGGAAATAACTGATCAAAACACTGTTAAAAAATGCTGACATCTCCATGATTCCCTGGATGTACAGAGATGACCCTGAGATAACTGTCCCTGAGGACCCCTGGGGTCTTTATAATTTGACAGGATGCTGTCAAATTAAAGACTATTTCAATCTTTGTCTATAATTGCTTTCTTATACAATGATAGAAAGAATTCCCAGCAGCAAATCATCCGAATGTGGCTTATTAAAAGCACGTGGGGAAACAGGAGTTACGATATATTACATTCAGATACTGTGGGCCATCACTTCTTTGTTGGTTTACGAGACTAAATAAGCCCCTTTCGAAATTCCTTAATGCATAATTTTAGTCGTCCTCTGATTTATTTCATTGTCTTTTAAATACAATTATGAGTGTGCAAACCAACAGTTTAAACTAACTTCTTTTTTTTCCACTCTTTTTTTTAACCTGCCTCTGATGGGTCATTTTAGAGAGACATTGGAAGGTGGTGGTAGCTCAGTCCATAGGAACTTGGGTTGGGAACTGGAGAGTCACCAGTGCTGACCAAATATTGAGATTGCTCTGCCAGATCACTTCCTGAGCACTGCCGGGGTGCCCTTGAGCAAGGCACCCTGGCAATGCAGGCAGACTGTGCATAATCTGGATTTCAGACCTTCTGTCCTCTGTCCTCCATCGACTGTGTGAGAATGTCATTGTTGATTTACCCTAAAAAAACATCTTGAGGACCTTGGTTTCAGTTGATCTCTTGTCCCATCAATACCAACACATAGAATCAAAACTAGCTAAGACTGCCCTGAAGATAAACAAAACAAAGACAGAAAACATTCAAATGAACAATAAGAAGGAATCTCTGATCCACCAGTAGGGAGAGAATATCAAAGACACTGAAGCATAGTCAGAAAAGATGACGGATCAGATCAGAACATCAAGAGCCGAATAAACAAGGCAAGAGATGCATATAGCACACTGTGACCCATCTGGAAGTGGTAGGCTTTGTCCCTCAATAACAAGTTCAGGATATTCAATACCAACGTCAAATTAGTCCTGTTACATGGATCCAAGACATGGAGAGTGACTAACACCAACAAACTCCAGACCTTCACCAACAGGTGCCTAAGACACATCCTGAACATCAGAAGGCCTGACAGGATAACAAACCATCTGTGGAAGAGAACAGACTTGAAGGCTATCGGCAAGATGTGATGAAGAGAAAGTGGGGGTGGATTAGACACACTTTACCAAAAGCAACAGAAAACATCACAAGGCAGGCACAAGATTAGTCGAGAGTGAAACCAAGAAAACCAGATAAACATGGGCCCAGCTGAAGAAAACTGCTCAAAAAAGAATCCGTTGGAAGAATGTGGTTGCTGCCCTACGCTACACTTAGGAGTCTAAAGGAACAAAAACAAAACAAGAAATACAAAAACTAAATAAGAACATCTAATGACTGTTTAAAGGGTAAAAAAAATTAAAATAAAAGTAAAATATATAACATAAAAAACACTGTTGTGTTTGTCTCCTGAGATGAGAAGTGACTGTGTTGTTTCTGAGCAACAAGATGCAGAACTTTAATTAACCTTGTTGTATTTTGGTCTTTTTAAAGTGGCCATAATTTATACAGGCGGTGGGTTTTTTGAGCGTCCTTGCAACAATTATCATAACGGATGTGAACAGACATAATCAAATGAATTTTAAATTAAAGGATATGTTTTTTTCTGGCAATGCAGTTATGCCTTCAAAGCATGGGGGGTAATGATTTCCCCTGTTTAGAGGCTGATTGTAGAAACCCTTCATGTCCTATTGTACGTTTGATATAGTACTGAGTTATGTGCCTTCAGGTTTCCAATGTCAAAAGACTTTTACTACAGTTATTTTTAAATGGACAACTGTTCCACCAAGATAATTCAACTATTGATGTCGTTTAACGATCTGATAATGGCACAACCCATTTCCCTAAGTACTACACCCCATGGACCTTTGCACTGGATAGTGATAATAAGTAAAGTTCTAAAAGTAAAATCTTTACAGAAGCCACAGTGCTACAGAAATAATACACTGAATCTTTCTGAATAAATGAATAAACATATGTAGAGATGTGCATCTCTCCCTATCATGATTGTAAATACATTACAATACCATTTAAGAATAATTCATTTTGATTTAAAAATGATTTAGTGTGACTGAATTTGGAGAAATTTGACAGGATACAATGCATTAGCGTACAGATCAGAGTGCTGCTCATGTTCGACAGATATGTTTCATTAAAGACCAGAAGAATCCAAAGTACATTTGTTTGTTTATGATAAGGGTGATAACACTTTGAAATATAAAATCTGTCCCGTCTTTAATTTCAAAATCAGTTGTTGATTCCTTCCTTGCATTATTATTTTTTATAGCATTGAAAATAAAAATCAGGCCATTTGTTGAGAAGGCTAACTTCCTGTTCCATACTGGACTTATACTTTGCATACATTTACCGTGAATTCACAAACAGCAGGGTTTTATCTCCAAAAGGGTTTGGATTATTTGATTGAAGTTTCTGATCTGTAAATATTTCTTATCACGTCTAACTTTCTAAAAGTGATGTTTGCTTATCCTGGTTCGCAGCAATTACTTTGGTACCACCACAAAAAGAAATTATGTCTAAAACTTTAAATTGAAGCAATTGTAATCAGCTAGAATCAACAAGAATAATACTTTTTTAAATATCAAAATAATTAACATTAGCAGTCATTAAAACAATGTGATCATAGTGTGTAAGCCCTAATGATTGTGTTCAAATAACAAAAACAAATGTTGTTGTAATGGGAAAGCGATAACCTAAATTCTTGGCTCCGCTCAAGTTTCTGGAAGCCCGGTTTTATCTCCTTGTTTCCTTTTTTAACAGCAATTTTCATCAGCTGGACAGATAAGCTTGATACAGAGAAAAATGTTGACGAACGCTCACTTGATTTTATATATCATTTATATTAAAACGTAGGGGAAATATCAGGAAAGATTTTCTTTTTCTGTTTCTTTCTCTGTTGACCCAATTCAATAATCATAATCAATCATTGTCTTCAACTATAAAGTACTGTTCCAAGGAGGGAAGACATCATTTCCTCTGTTCCTCTCAACTGACATCATCGAGCAAATATAAAAGCAATATCCTTGTTTTTTCCTTCTTCTTGGCCTCTGTGGGTTATATATCACAGGACCAGACCTGTAGGGAAAGTGTGGACAATTTTTACAACATCTCCAAAAGAGTATACATTTGGAGAAAGTCTTAAAAGCAGAACAGTCAGGAAGTTCTGATTGGAGGAGCGATGGGGCACTCTGCCATGTATGGCAAGTGCTTAATAACAAAACCCATCACATGAAAAAGTCAAATGTGGTGCCCCAAGTAGAAAATGCACATTTAAATCAAATGTGATCCAAAATACAGCCATCCCTTAAAGCGTCCCTCGATCCTCAAAATACGATACTGTACTTCAAACGTGAGCAAAGAAACTGTAACGCTGGCTGGAGTCGGATAATCCCGAAGCCCTTTGACCATGCTTCCATATTTGATTTACTACATCCATGCGATAACAAGTAATATTTTGGTTATTTTCATGTTATATTAACTTTTTTTCCATTTGTCTCTCTAGAGTTGCAAAAGCAAACAGAAATAGACTGAACTTACTCCATTAAAGTGCTGGCAGCAGGGTGTGTCTATCACAGGGATTAGCCTTTTGTTTTGCTTTCTAAATTGCCAGAAAAATATCCTCTTACCATGAGAAAACAAGCCTTGTTATGTAAGATAAATTATTGTTTTATAATAGGAAATCCAACAGTGTTTTCTCAAGGACACATAATAAATACACTGAGATCTTGTGAAGGCCTTAATGTCTGGAAAACTGGCATCGTTATCTGAAGCTAAATATGTCAAAATTTGGTAATATATACCAGTTGTGCTCATAAGTTTACATACCCTGGTACAAATTGTGATTTGCTGGTATTATTTCAGAGAATATGAATGATAATACAAAAACTTTTCTTTCATTTTTTCTTTCACTCATGGTTAGTTGTGAAGCCATTTATTATCAAACAATTGTGTTTGCTCTTTTTAAATCATAATCACAACAGAAACTACCCAAATGACACCTGTCAAAAGTTGTATACCTTAGTTCTTAATACCATGTATTGGCCACTTTGACATCAATTACAGCTTGAAGTCTTTTGTGGTAGTTGTGGATGAGGCACTTCATTTTCTCAGATGGTAAAGCTGCCCATTCTTCCTGGCAAAAATCCTCCAGTTCCTGTAAATTCTTGGGCTGTCTTGCATGAACTGCACGTTTTAGAGCTCCCCAAAGCGGTTCTATGATTTTGAGGTCAGGAGACTGAGAGGGCCACTCCAGAACCTTCACTTTTTCTGTTGTAGCCAATGACATGTCGACTTGGCCTTGTGTTTTGGATCATTGTCATGTTGGAACGTCGAAGTACGCCTCATGCTCAGCTTCCAGGCTGATGAGTACAAATTTTCCTCCAGTATTTTCTGATAACATGCTGCATTCGTCTTGCCATCAATTTTGACCAAGTTCCCTGTGCCTTTGTAACTCACACATCCCCAAAACATCAGCAATCCACCTCCATGTTTCACAGTAGGAATGGTGTACTTTCGTCATAAGGTTTGTTGACTCCTCTCCAAATGTAACGTTTATGGTTGTGGCGAAAAAGTTCAGTTTTGGTCTCATCGCGCCAAATAACTTTGTTCCAGAAGTTTTGAGGCTTGTCTCTGTGCTTTTTGGAGTATTGTAAGCGGGCTGCTTTGTGACATGGGCGTAGTAATGGCTTCCTTCTGGCGACTTGACCATGCAGCCCATTTTTCTTCAAGTGTCTCCTTATTGTGCATCTTGAAACAGCCACACCACTTTGTTTTTAGAGAGTCCTGTATGTCACCTGAAGTTATTTGTGGGTTTTTCTTTGCATCCAGAACAATTTTCCTGGCAGTTGTGGCTGAAATCTTTGTTGGTCTACCTGACCGTGGCTTGGTTTCAACAGAATCCCTAATTTTCCACTTCCTAATCAGAGTTTGAACACTGCTAATTGGCATTCTCAAATCCTTGGAAATCTTTTTATATCCTTTTCCTGATTTATAAAGCTCAACTACCTTCTCCCGCAGATCCTTTGATAATTCTTTTGCTTTCCTCATGGCTTAGAATCCAGCGACGTCAGTGCAGCACTAGATGAAACATGCAGGGGTCTGTCAGGAGCCCGGAAACTCACTGACTTTTTATACCCACACACTTATTAGAAGCAAACAGATCACAGGTGAGGATGTGTGTCAACTTGTGTGTATGTCAACTGGCCAACAGGGTATGTAAACTTTTGATCAGGGTGATTTAGGTAGTTTCTGTTGATATTATGATTGTAAAGAGCAAACACAACTGTTTGACAATTAGAGGGCTTCACCCAATCACTAACAATGAGTGAAATAAATATTTTGTATTATTGTCATATTCTCTGAAAAATTACCAAAAAAATCACAAATTCTGCCAGTGTATGCACAACTTTAGGTCGCAAAATGTTGCATTTTCGGCACATGTAGTAATTCTATAAGCAATCCTACAGTATGCATTGCATTGTTTTTAAAAAAAATATTGCAACCCTTTTACAAGAGGAGTTATGCATAGTTAACCAGAAATGAAGGTGGGGCTCAGGATTTTTCCTCACTCCTGCTACTGTGAGCATGAGACTGAAAAAGTATGAATTAAGTATGGGCAGATCAAGTATACTTTCACCAGCTGTTTGTGTTTCATTGTGTTCTTATTCTTTGCTTTTTATTCTTCCAAATCCATCACATCTCAAGGAAGGACATTTCTTCAGACAGCCACATTTTTTTCATTTCCCCCCTGTAGTTTCTCAAGTCCTTGACAATGATGTGTAGATGATGAAGAAATATCCGCTGACACTAACTTGCATGTAATATAAAAACTTTATTTACAAAGACAAGAAACAGCATCAATCCAGGTTAGCCATGGTACCTGGGAGAGTCACCAGCCAAATGTGAATCCTCATGAACAAAGAAAGACACTAGTATTTAACATTGGTCAAAGCAACAGAAAACCATCCATGTCCTTATTTGGACTCAAGACAACAAATGTTACCCTCATTAAACTGAACTTATGGCCTTAAGATTTACAATTCCATGCAGGGTTGACTTCTTTATATCTTCCTATGGGTTGCCTGTTTACTCCTGTTTAGACCCAAATATTATCTTACTCAGTCTTGAGGAAACAACCCCTAATAAACCACTTCATTCTCTTTGATGGTAAACCAAGCTCTTCTTGAGACCACAAATTGCTTTAACATAAGTTCACATTTTAGCAACACACTTACAATTCACATAACTGTTCATATTACATTGTGTCACATGTATAATACACTTCACCCCTCTGTAGCTGCAGGTCTCCAACCTATGGGATAAACACAACACCTCATCACTTCATTGATTTTACACCAAATTGACTACTATTATCTGCATTTAGCAGCATGAAGTAAATAATAGTAATTTTATTCCAGAGCAACTCTGCATTGATAATAGCACCAAAGTGTTCTCAGCAAACCATTTACCATTTTAACCAGGAGTGTCTAATCTGTCCTGTTGTCATGACAATTTTCACAGGGGAAAACACTGACACTCTTATAAGTGGCAACATTTGACTGCCCTCCCAGCTCTCTGTGCTGAACTCACATCCATTAATGTGCCATTTCCAGACACTTTACCATTCTCATCTAACCTACCATTACAGGTACTCTGTGTCTGATGTGTTACATTCACACATGTAATTCACACAGTAAAAGCGTCTTCCCAGTATTTTTTTTAAGAAAAAATTGACAAAAAAATCTTCGACAGAAGAAATCTCAGAAAAAAACGAGGAGCAGAGAAGAATACGCATTATGGGTTTTTGAAATACAAACACAAAGGTCTGAAATGGCTTTAAAAGCCAAAAAATGATAAAAGTGCGGGCACTCCATGCGCTCACCAGGTTGAGCATGTACCATTTGGAGATGAGCCCTTATCTCAGAGTGCCCTTTGCTGCATGAACTCCCCTCTCATTTTTCTCTTTTCTGACCTACTCCAGCTGTCATCAGTGATAAAATAAGATGGAATTATACTTCAAAAATATTCTTTAGAAAAGATTAGGAAAGCAAAATAAAAGTGATCGGACACAGAACAGCTGCTGACACATTTGTGCAAGCAGCCAGTTATTCTCACATCACAACATGGACTGAACATACAAACATTATTTGTATTCCTTTCATTTTCCTGCTGGTAGAAACATCTTTCTAATTACATAAGTGTATCCTGAAGTCATTAACTTGTTAAAAGCATACAGATACTGCTTAATTATTCCACAATGCACACCGAGCAAACTAATATAATTAATTCAACAACATCCAATTAAAACAGTGATCCAGCAAACCTCAACATTGTCATAACTACAGTATGATAAGAAACTGTTATGAAGATGTTTAATTAAAGGTCATTAAAGTAAAATGCATGACTACATTATTATAAGTTCATGTATTACTGCCTAACTCTGTTTTAAATGATTCCCTGCTTGTTCAAAGTATTTGATAAATGAAGTTTAGACCTATTCTATTTAGGTTTATCTGTCTTTAATGCCGGAGTAGAAGGCAACAGAACTTGCTCTGGATTCAGCTGTGCCTGCTCTGTGGCAGGGACTGACCCAGGCAATGCCCATTATGAAGAGACCACATGAGGTCCTGAGAACAAGACTGGAATGTCAATGTACCAATTGACTGTAACTGTAAAATGCTCTTCAGACCCTATAATAAACCCCAGAGACACTATAAATATAAATATATAGGTCTATGCAGCTAGCTTTTGTTTACTTATTTAGAACATATACCTTGTGTCTCGAGGGAAGTGCTCTTTGAAGAATGTATTTGTAATTAGGGGTTCCCATTGGTCTGAGTAAAGTTCCCACATCTCCCATTGGCCCTTTTAATATTTGTGTTTGAGAGAACTTAATCATGCTGGCATGAACAAATCCAGAGCTTTTTTTTTTTTTTTTTTTTTACAATGGTCTTATGTGCCATGACCCTTTTATTCCCTTGATCGCCACTCAAAGTCCTCACTTCCGGTTGTCTTGTCCAATAAAAACAGCCTGTGTTATCTCCTGGATAGCTGATTACACTGGTCCCACAAATGCAACACTGTTTGTTCAGCCATTATCGATGTAATACACCAGAAAAGCCTCTGAATTCTCAGACACTTTGTTACAAACGTCTACAGTCTTGTTTTTGTGAAACTTCATGCAGGCCAGTTTTGCAGTGGTCACTTTTTGTACTGCAACAGCAGCCCCCCTCTTACAGACATCAGAGTTTCATGATCATTTTGGAGTTGCATAATTTATGTAGGCCACTCATAAGAATGCAGCACCATGTCATGTCACAATATCCAAACAGTGCACAGTTTCCCCTAATGCAGACACTTCTGTGATTCAGGACAGAAAACCAACATGCTGCAGATAGATGAAATGTTTGTCCTGAAGGTAAATGGTGACATGCAGTCTGATCTGATTTGGACTGAATGCCTGAAGGAATCTGATCATCTAATGTAATGTGCCTTGATTTACAAATGGTGCCTGACTGAAGCAGCATTCTATCCCAAAGACACAGTCACTCCCTAAAGCCCAGGAGAGTTGACACACACATCAAGGGCAGAAACAATACAGAGTTAATGGAGAGACTCATTCTCAGACCACACACTAACAGTTAGCCTCTACAGCTGTTTTTATTATTAGTATATATTTTTTAAAACATTATAGAAGATAGCCTGTTGTCTGATCAAAGAATACTTCTGCTCACCCAAATAGGGGTGTGTCAAGATATTTGGACTGGGGTGGCCTTTGTGGACCACCTACTAACGCAGGGAAAGCCAGAAGGACTGTGCACACATTAAGAAATAACATTTCTCCATGTCATGTCTCCACTGATCATATCTACACAAACCACACCTAACATACCACAGAGTTGTTACATTCCTTTATTTATTTAAAAGAAGACAACCGAGTGGCAAATTAAATCTTTCATGTTTGCTTTTAAAGGACTCAAAAGAAAGATGCATCTATATAAGTCACAAAAGCATCAACAAAAGGGAACAAACTGAAGGACAGGCAGACAGATCCAGCTGAGGCAGGTTTTAAGCTCCTTGGAAAAACCATAACATCTCCTGCCCGTCAGGTCATCCACGCACCTATGCATAACTTAAATCCTTCATAATATTAAAACAGATGTGTTAAAACAGTGTGTGCCAATGATGACAATACCTAATCAGACCAATTTGTAGCCAGACTTTAAACATGTTAATTTCTGCTAAAGAAAGGGGTATTTTTAAATTTTTTATTTGA
The DNA here is from genome assembly GCF_947650265.1 of Symphodus melops. NCBI lineage: Eukaryota > Metazoa > Chordata > Actinopteri > Labriformes > Labridae > Symphodus > Symphodus melops. The sequence goes on along the minus strand of NC_136691.1, from coordinate 38,941,404 downwards.
TTTAAGCAGTTTTTAATTTAGCCTTATTTTTTTCTTTTGCACCAATACACCAAGACAAATTCCTTGTATGAAAATGTACTAAAAACCGATTCTGAATCTTATTCTTATTCCTTATGTGACCCTCACTTCTCTAGGAACTTTGTGGATAATCAGAGATCATTGGGTCCTATAAGGCCATCCCCTAGAACTTCCCAGTCTTACTACAGTAACTTTAATATGTTAATAGTTAAACTGACAAAGGCTATGAAACTTGTATGATCTCATGTTCAGAAAAGCCAGACGATGAGATTCCCAGGATGAGCACCGGCCTCATCGCTCATCAACCCTCTTCTGGCACAGAAAAGCGATACACATGAAATGCAAAACAATTGGATCTGTTCCCTTTAAAGTGGCTTTCATGCACACTAAAATACTTCTTTATATTCCTGGAGTAGTGATGCTGTTGGTTGGATAACTTCAGGGTCAAAGTGTGGTCAGTTGCAATCATGTCATCTGGGCTCTCACTGCTTTACAGATGAAGGCTGAATTTACACAGCACACACAGCAACACCATTCATTCAACATGCTGACATGCAGCACTGGAAATTTCCTTTGTACCACAAATACACAGAGGGGAAAAATTATTCACTGGGTTCCTGGAGATTGTCGATGACCAGCCTGAGTGTGCACCTGTGTTACTAACGAACAAACAGTTTGATACACTTTACAGACATGTAATGTCAATAAATGTAATAAATGATCATTACATAATATTCAGTACATGGCTTTTAAAAACAAGTTGGTTTTGATGAATTGTTGATAGGGATGGAGACAGTCTGTAATCTGACCTGTGTTCCACACCTGTGTAAGAATGTAAAAATTCAGGTATCATGTACACATCAACAATGCAATCAGACTCCCTCAGACAATGCAAAATGGGACACATAAAATACTTGCTTACATAAAACTAAAACACCAAACAGAAAATGTCTTTACTAAAAATTGAAGCCACCTCTAAAGTATCAAATTGTCTTTGGTCTAAGCCTGGACCTGCTGTTATAGCATTAGGGATTAATCACAGTGTGGGAGAAATAGTGAAGAGCAGGAGGAAACCAAACAGGCTGCAACCCAGGAAAAACTCTAACTCAAGACGGAAGCTTGATTTTACTCTCAGATAAACAAGGAATTTAATTAAAAGACACTCTGTGAGCATCAGGAAAGGGTGAGAAAGCAAGCAGCAGAGTGAGAAGGGAAAGGAAAGACAGTTAAATAAAGCACATGTTCAAAAGATCTTAAACTCTACAAGCTGTTGTGACATTTATGGTTTTAACAGTCAGTTAAACAACTAAGGCATACTGAAAAAAAAACTTTTTATTAGTGGTCTTAAGTCCAATTGCACTTATCTCTTATAGTGCACACACACAAACATGAGCACACTTCATCATCAACACTACTGTATATAAGGCTAAGTGGGTCATGACAATAGACAGGATAATCAGATAACTTTATTCGATTTTAATTACGGAGTCTTGGCAGAATGTGTACCTCTTAGTCTCTGTGGGAAATTCATCAGTGCAAAATCACTCTCTTTGCGGAGTAGTCACCAGGCTCAGCTCTCCTCTGTGTGCTACATTTCTGGTTGGATAAAAAAGGTCTGTGAACAAATATTGAATTAAGCAGCCCCATACAGACATGTAACAGGGGGCTACAAAGAGGTTTGTGCAGCTGAACTTTGCACAACAGATATGTAAGAACACAAATAATTAAATTAAATCTTCTAAAAATTAAAGATCATAGTAATTGACAAATCTTCTTTGCATAGACGCTAGTGTGATCATGGTCTTACGCTCAACATGACCTTTGAACAGATGTTACACACTGTTTGCTCAGGGCACAGGACAAAGTTAACATCAAATCTCCTAATTGAAACTGTTCTGTTTTGCTGAGCTGTTTATTGGTGTTTGTAAAAAAAAAAAAAAGACGAAGGGAGAAAAAAGCAAATATATTTGAAAAAAAAATGGCAATGTCAAGATTCAGTTAAAATTCACTTTAAGTCAATTTAGTTTTTTTCAAACACTTTTCACAAGCCATAAGCAGCCCCCATTAGATTAATTGAAAATCAGTCCATCCTTTACACTCGACATTACGACCAAAACAAGGAAGGCAACAAAACAACAGTAAATGAAGAAAACAGGATAGTCCTTAATCACAGGAATGCAAAACTGCTGGTGGTGTAAACATGCACTAAATTGAAATATAGTACCTTTCATTTTCAATATGTTTAAGTGCAACAGTGCAACTTGAGATATGAAACGGTTTTTAATTAAGATACTAAACAAATAGCTTTAAAATCTGTATATTAAAGGCTTCCCTGGCATAGTCAGACATTTTTGTTTTAGTCAGCTAATTGTGAAAAGGTGAAAAAAAGTGTTTGTGCTGCCCCAAAGCAGCTTAAATACGTTTTGGATTTAAAGCAGTTTTTATTTTCACATAACTTTGTTTTACACTGCAAAAAAAAAAGTGTCTAAAGCCCTGTTTCCACCAAGTGCTTCAGTTTGGTTTGTCTCAGTACAGTATTTTGTGGCGTTTCCATAGACTAAAGCCGGAAAAGATCCCCAAATTAATGACCCGTATTGTCCTACTTTTTAAGTACCCTTTTGTTGGTTTGCCAAGTATATCGATCCCACCCTAAAAGGTGGAGCTAAACAAGGCAGTCTGTTGATTGGTCCTGTACAACAGCGACATTAAAAGACAAATGGCATCTAGCTTTCACGAACCAAACTGTAGTGATCCATACAGGACCGCTTAGTGGAAACGGGGTTTAACTGTGCCAGTCCTGCATTATGCCATCTAAATGTACATTTTAAAATGTCTCACTGCAGTCAAATCTAATTAAAACCTCATTATGTATCTTAAATCGGCTCAAAATCCAAATTCAGATCTCTAGGCCCATTAATCAAATGACTCTGGGTTGTCAAGAACAGTGTCTGCTGCTTGGTAGATTTTCAAAGATCAGATTAAAATCTCTGTTACATTGCTATCTGATGATGCTCAACAGCCAGAGAGAAATGCACACTGGAACATTATCTTAGTCCTGCCCACCTGATCACAGCTTGATTAGCCTATGGCTGATAAGCGGGTAATTACAGGAGCAATCAAAGTCTCAATGACATGTAATACCATTAGAACTCTGTCCTAATCTGGAATCAACACGGTGTTATCGTGGCTCCATCTCCCAGAGCTCTACACTTTGGCTGAACTTGTTGACACTGCTTGCATTAATCCAGCTTGAATGATCCAAAAGAAGTTGACAACTTCAACTGCACCATCAGTGAGGTCTGAAATGAGAGTGAGAGTTTAAAAAGCGTAGACTGTAAATATTAATGGACAAAACCTGAGTGACGTCACCCATTGGTTTCTGATGTGTTGTTTTGGAAGCCTATCCATAACTGTTTACATTATTGGAAATGCTGACTATCAAAACTTTCAATCAACCTAACCACAGACAAAGAGCTGGAGCTTTAACTCTCTCACTTAGAGCTGTGTCTTTAATTAATTTAGATATTGAGGCACGTTGCTTCAGCCATATTCTTTAATGTCCCCCCCCACACACACACACATAGTGAGGACTGGTTTCCCCTAAACAATGAGATGTCCTGTTTGCATTCTTAGGCTGGTTCTCGACTGGCCTGCCGCAAAAGAAAAACTAAACATAGGGATTGGCTGTTCTATTTTAGAAGTCAGGGGAACAGGTCTAAGCTTGTCGGCTACCTACATATACCATTAGCAATGCCAGCAATGTTCACAAAGCAAAAGGAAGCCGGCTGAAGAGATGCTATCGCAAGGCGCCCTCCTGTATTTTCATGCCATTCGAGTATCTCTGCTGTCTCGGGCCTTAAATCTCTCTTACCTATCTGACACCTACGTATTCTGAAATTCATGTCCGACTTTTTGCCTGCTCTGTCTCTGTCTTTACAGAGGAACTCGAGCATTAACTGGCCAGTCGAGATTCTTGCAGACACACAAGTAAACAGGTCATATTTACAGAAAGTAGTGCTGAGGTGTGTCTAGTCTTGGTTTGTCTGGCGATGATGAGGTGAGCATGTCTGGGGACTTGCGTGCATCGCAGGAATTTAAGAACAAATGATGGCTGATGCCGCCTTTTCCATCTTGGCCTCTTGTCCCTTTATCTTTCAGCCTCTTGGGATCATCAACAGAGCAATTAGAAAACCTGTCATAAGCCCTCTCCACTGTAAAAGCAAATAAAATGATTTGAGTCTATGAGGTATAATCCCAAAAATGAAGTAAAAATGTAACAACATGTTGGTCAATGGGGGATAATTCAGTCGTAGATTAAACAAACAACTTCCCCTTCCTCTGCATTTCCTTTTCCCAGCTTTACCTCCCATCGGCATGTTAAGTCTTACTGCAATATACTCCAAATGGTGCCAGACGCTGAGCTTTTTAGTTTTTTAAGTGGGCTTGTATGACGATACTTGTCAATGGTAAGTGTATTAGCCACAAAAGATACAGCACAGAAGCTAGGCTATATGGGTGTGCAGACTGGTTTGAACCATGCAAGACAAATTGACCTTTATAAACAATGGCAAAACAATGACAACCCTTACCCTAGCTTTAGCTTCCGAACATAATATTTCAATGCATAACTTTGCTGTTGAAAAACCACTCGCTCACTCTTTGACATTGTTACACTGACATTAACAATGTGTAAAACCAACTTTCACCTGATAAACAGGTTCAGCAAATATTAAGCAAATATAGAGTTCAGGCTGTCAAAGACAATATGATCAATTATTGTTGTTTTGATTCATTTTACTGGAAAACTCTACATGCTGCATCTGAAATGATATGAGACCACTGGGACTAATGTAAAACCAAAACAGTGATGTTGTAAGCCAAAAACCAAACCTAACCAATTCTGTAGGTATATCAAAAGTGATACATATAATACTAATCATACCTCCATCGTTTATATTTTCAATTTAGAATTCCTCAATCCCAATTCTAACTATTTTTCTACCCATCTTTCCTTTCGGTATGCAAATTCCCTCAGCTGGCCTCCTTTGAGCAGTTTCTGTTTATATTGCCAGAAAACCCTTAAGACCTTCCAGAGATATACAAGCGGTGTTAGGCACTGTTTGTTAACCTAAGTGACTCAAATAGGACAAAAATAGAGTCTTTGTTCTTGCAGGCTTGCTTTTGTGACCACTTTCAAGGTTAGATTCAGGGATGTTAAATTGTGTTACTGCTCCAGTGGTGTCAAAATTTGTTCACAAGGGTTTAGGTCGTCTTCTCTCATGGCGCCACCTGTCATGCATTGGGTTCTAGCATCAGTGATTCATCACTGAATGAACTGAACAACAGGAAGATGAAAAATGATCAACTGCTTAAACTAAATGTGTCAGTTGGTTACTTTCCTTGCAGAAAAAAAGAAAATGTCTGCACACTGTTGAGCTCCCAATGGACAATTATATTTTGCCAGCGTAACACTTTGAAGATCTTCCTCAGGCTCAGGTTTACTCTTTTGTTTTTACCATCAGTAGATTTGAAAATGTACACTATTCATGCAAAAGTGGTTGAAGTCCTTCCACAAGAACGAAGGACACATTTACCTGAAACAGAGTGGTCAGCTTCTGACCTCCCCCAACACTCCTAAGATGTTAATTAAATCTTTCTATGGAGATTTCCACTTTCATATCCAATCACCCTGATCAGTGTTTTCCCATGAGCGAAAAGTGGCCATATATAGCTTTCGTACTGATGTATGCACCTTATCATGCATGTAGCTTAAGTGTTGAGGCATTTAGGTGAAAAGTAAGGGTTCATGCTAAGGTTAGAGATTGAGAAATCCTTTTTATGCTCCCCTATGTGGCTTAGTGGGAGTGAGCACAGTTTGACTGTATGTTTTTCATCTGTGTTATCAGGTTAATCACATATTCTTCGTAAAGTAGAACGTCCAGGTCACTGGTCAAATTATCTGTGGATTCACCAGACACACTGCAGCTGCAAAATAAGGATTTTCTGAGAATTATTACAGAGAAAATCCATTGACCCTTAAAAATACAATTAATGACTTTTCTCTCTAATGAGGCCATTTAACATGGGTGGTGCTGTGCACAGCAGGATACAATGACCTGCCTTGAAACTTAACTGCACTGTGGTGGAAACATTTTGTCTCTGCAGTAGAACCACTTAGGATGCAGGCTGGTCAAAAGAGGTTTTGTGAGCCCAAATTAGGACGCAAAAAAACATCTTAAGGGGGACTACTCAGTCTTAATTAGTGTACAGTTCACTTAATGCAGCAAAAGAAAACCAGTGATACTGCTTCACTGAGCAATGCCCAAACTGCTCGCTCACTCTGGTCTAGGCTATGACGTCTGAAAAAATAGTGTGTACTTTTCCTTGAGCATTGTTGCTGTACACATGTGGGAGTATATGCATATTTCATGCCAGGTAATGTCTGAAAATGTGTCTCATTTGACAGTTGCTGTAGAAGTCAACTGAATTTACAGTGAAAAATGGCTGCAGATAGGATAACACTCCCCAATAAATAAAAAGGCGCTATAAATAGAAGAAAAACAAGGAAATTACATTTTGTCACGGCAGGAACTCTTCTGAAAGGTAAGAATGCCTGGCAAACTAGTTAAATCTTATGATTCCAATATCTTACCATCTTGAACATGATGTTCACGGAGATGAATCTGTTTAAACTTGTCTCAGATCAGAAAAATGTTGGCCACTCTGTGATGATCGTTCAACAACTGATGAAAGCAAAACACTGGAATAATGTGTTTAAGTCAACGGGGATACATAATTAGTGATACATCAGTGAGTGACAACTTTAATGTTGTAGCCATTAACTCATAATAATATGTTATCTGGTAGTTTCACACATAGCATTATTCATTCTGAGATTTTTCTCTGTTAAACTAATAACACGATCTACTAAATAAAGATTGTGGAGTAAACAGTATAAGAGGTGGACATACTGTAGTTAATAAACATTTTTACAGATCCGTGAACAAAGACTGTTAACTTCGTAAAAGTGAATTATTTAAATGCATGAACTACATTTTAAAATAATGATAACATAATCCAGTGGTAATTTCATCCAGATACACTTTTTAAATATTTCAGTTGAAATGTCTTTAGCTCCTGACAGACAATAATTCATGTGCTCTGAAAAAAGAAAAAAAAATCTGTCCACTTTAAATAGTTAGCAGTTGAAAGCGTGTAAAAACTTTGACCAATGGCTGCCACTAGGTACCCATTTGATGAACCAATCACCTCTCCCTGCTCATTCTCTAACCCATGCATGCACGCGCCCATACTCTAAGCCTGTTACCACTGACTTAGTTTATACTGTGAGCTTTTCGCTGCCTGTTGTGAGTAGTTTTACATGTATTATAATAAAGTTTAGTATTTACTTACTGCTTAATGAAACATGAGACAATATAGTTTCTACACAATGCAAGCGATGAGCTGTCAGCTTCTGGAGCAACAGTGCTAGTGAGGGGTGTGGCTTTTGAGGGGGCATAGAGAAGGGGTGGGTATAGACGGGGCACTTCCTGAAGCCATATAGAAAACTGAAAATTACATGTGTCTTTATTAAAAAACCTACAAACAACAAAAAACTTGATTGATATATCTCCTTGGTGTGTTTTTTCATTATGAGCTATATTTACACCTACAAATTATTTGTTCACTGTCTAAGGTCTTTATAGTCCAACAAAAACAGCCCTGCTGCATCGGCTACAGTCACCATGATCCAAATAAAGCAAAAAATCCGAAAAAATGTACTCCTATCACTTTACATCGGATTAAGATCTATAGATTGCTTCAGAATTTCTGTTGCTGTTCCCAATTTTCAGCTGTTTTCTCTCTGTACTTATGTACAGTATGTACTGTCTATTGACTCCTCATTTGTTAGGACAATTAGGACTTTTCATTCACTCTTCAAAGGCTAGTATGGCCAATGAGAGCCTGAATAGAAATGGTCATTCTAGCTGTCCCCTCCATGGGATTAAACATGATACAGGTGTGTCAGTTAAAAAAAACAGTCAGCTGTCTTGTCTCTTCAGAGAGTCAGTTGCAATAAGGTCAACTGGACAGCTGCCCCGCTCTGATTACTGGTTCTTAAAAGTTGATTATTTTAAGGTCCATGTAAAGGTATGAAAAGGGATAGAAAAAATACTTGTCAATACTGTCAATTCAACTTTTTCCAAACATGCACAGACGTAAGGTCTTTAGTGTTGACTATAAGAGGCTCCAGTGACTAAATTAAAACTGCTGGCTCACAGCAAAATGGTTTAAATCCTCCCGCTGGCAAAGTTGGAAACCTTAAATTTGCCATGGGAACGGTTGTTTGTCTATATGGGCTGTCCCTGTGATAGACATAAATGTGTCTTGTGTAATGTGTGCAGTGACTGACTCAGTACAGTAAAACGTATTTTAAAACATAACTGTACATTGATAGACTATATACAAAAGTAATACACAAGACAATTTTCAAAGAGAGATACATAAATTCTGCAAATGCAGCTGCATACCAAAAAGAAAAATAAATTGAGTCTGTCTTGAAGATAAAATCAGCACAACCTGCAGGATAATAATTATAAGAAATAATTACCTGAGGGAAAATAATTATATTAATATTTAATTCTCTAGTGTTTGCATTATACTTTTCTCTCTCCCTATATTTATTAACTATACTCTTTTTGAAGTCGTGTCTCACATTCTTCTGTTGTACTGACAAGAAACTTAAGAGCCTTGAGATATTCATATTTTCTGGCATGTTTTTCTGACGAGGATTACACTACTGGTGGATCTCACCTGGACTTCCATCAATAATTCAGTGAGATCACAGGTGGTTATGAGTAATTATGATGATTAATGTCAAATAAACTCCATAGGGTAACAGGGCCAAAATAACGCTGATGCAAGCTGCAATCATTGATCCCCACAGGACCAGAGACCTGAGAGCCCCGCTGGCGCCTGCACCCATCCTCACTTTGACACTGTTGCAGAGGATGATTAGAAGCAAACCACCCTTTATTAAGATATAAAGCCAGTTTCACCCTCTGACCCAAATTTATTGTTTGCCTTTGAGCAGGACCTTGTGGCTGTTTGGCTTTTTAATAGCACGTTGTAATGGCCACCACCAACAGTCTTTAAGATTTACAACCTCGTAACAACCTGCTCCTTCTGACCAAAAGGTTTTAGAGTTGAACGTTAATAGCACAAGCAGTCGGTCAAAGCAGGTCAAATTTATTTTTATTTCAGTGTTTACTAAAGTGGAACGCCACCTTGATTTTTTTTCTCAGTGTGTGCTGTTTGACTTTGACTTCAAAATAAGCCAAACAAGACACTTCAATTTGCCTGCCTGCTTTTTGTAGCATTCACACTTTTGTATACTGAAGGTAACTCCTGGTCATTAGAAGCTTGCTCATGTAGGTTCACTCCCAAAGTAAACAAAAGCTGAGCTTCCTACATGTTAAAGAGGGAACATTTAATTAACAGGGGGCCTGTTGGAATAGACAAGATATTCCCGTTCCCTAAGTAGAGCCTTTCTGACTTAAAGACACCATTCTGTTCCACATTCAGATGATAGAAAAAACATGGTACAGTGTATTTTGCAAAAAATAACATCTAAAGTACTATGGTACTATTGAACAATGTTATCATGTCTAACTGCCTCAACTTTAAAAGACATCCAGCCAAAGTTTAAAAACACATTAGAAAACAGCTTACATTAGCATTACACCACTTCATCACCAAGGAAAGGTGTACATCATCTGTTTATTAATCTATTCATGAACCCAACTATCTAAGTCTGAGGTTTAACTGTCTAAATATTTTTACTCTCTTAGCTATATGTTCTTTTTTATTTTTGTACATAGAAATCAATAATTTCACCTAACTACTGTAATGAAATGTGTGTTACTGTTCATTTTTAATTATGTGAACTGTTCAAAAAATTTAATATTGGAGTGCAGGTGTGCTAACTTTTAACATTGTGGATATAAGCCTTAATCAGTATGTCCTTTTTTACTTTTTCGCTGGTTTGTTTGAAGAAACGTACGACACAAGAGTTCTCGTCCATTTACCTACTTTCACACAGATGAGACTTGACACTGCTCAAACTCCCACTCTGAGCGTGACATCACCAGAAAATGGTGATTTCACACTCAGCTATGGAACAATGAGCTATTGGCCCATAAATTCTAGTGGAGGGATTTCTTTAGATAGGACCTCGAGACAATCATGACCCTTGTTTGGAATTGTCAGCTTATGCGATTTAGTTGATGTGGGAAGACTTCTATCTAATGGCGATAATGTTAACGTATACTGTATATGGACTGAGGTTGAAGCAAAATAAAGCAACCTTGCAATATCCATGCAGTTTTGTTTAGTTAAAGCTAGTTAATTGGTATTAAGCTTGTAGGCAGAGCTAGGTGAGAAGATATAAATTATCCTCTCTGTTAAACAATAGGCTATAGAGCTACAATAATTCAGTTTATAGCATAATTATTGAAGAAGGGACGGATAGCTAGCCTGCCTTAGTCAAACAACCAGCCCACAATAAATAACCCCGTTTTTAATAATAATAATAAACAAAGTAGAAGATAAAGTGAAGGTTTGGTATGTTCAAGATGGTTTTGGCAAAACTTGATTGGATAAAAGACTGAAAAAAACATTCTTTTATGCATACTCATAGACTCTCTAGACTATTAATAATAAAAGAAGCAGGAGGTTTCAAGCTTTGAGTTACTAATTATGCAAAAGTCACCACTGCAAATTAATTAAAACATGTAATACCGATGCATTCATTTTTATATTCAGAATTTACTACCTTATATTGCACCAGAAATAGCATGAAAATAATTCAGCTCTCTCCTTAAAATGTACAGAAAAACATTAATTCCTTACACTTTAGTGTTCACTGTGTCCACCCCCCAGCTTCACAGAATATCAGCATGTGTTTCCACTCAGAGAATAAGGAGTGTAATTTATCCACAACATGATAGTAGACTGCATACACCACCCTCACCTCCATACATGGTCTCATACTTAATATTATGCTGGCACACAAACTGCTTCTGAGATTTAACCCCCACAGGATGCAAACCAAAGAAAACTGTTCTCAAGTCAAACTTCTCTTCTGTAATTTTCTTTCCATTCTTTACATCTTACAATACATGTATAGTATATTAATCTGTCAAAAAATACATTCGACCAGAGTTTTTGTGCTTGGTCTTGGAGGTGCAGTTGTGGACTTTCAGCCACACCCTCCAGTCATGATTAGCTATTCCAGCTAATGGGGTGTTTCCTGTGAGAAAGTTGAAAAAAAATATGCTACAAAACAAACTCAAACTAGTTATTTAAAAACATTTGATACATAGGAAATTCATAACTAACTACATTACATTTATTTGAGGTATGTGAAGAATTCCAAATAGAATCATCATTTGATTTAATCTTCATTAAGAGTTTTTAAACATCTGACATTGTAAAAATGAAACAGACAAAGAAGATGGATTAAAATAGGAACAGTTGATCCCTTTATTAGTTTGCATCCCAACCAAAACATATTGTCTCTTCCCGGAGAGGTAATTGCCAGAACTTCAGAGGACCTAAACATTGTCTTGTCAATTCATTCAGTAAAATAAATCCACTTCTCACATTTCACAAATTAAGCAAACTGAGAAAATAACTGCAATTACAACGTCAGGTTTTATCAAGTGGGAGAATGACTGAGTGGATTTTTTCCAAAATGAGAGTGTAGGCATGGACCAGCTGGGTTGCAATGTGAAGTGAAATGTAATCTTGTAAAGTCCCGATGGCTACCATGGATCAGGCCTTTCCTACAGTATATGCTGTGAACAGGGAAACATGTGCCGTTGTATGAATGTGTGCTGATTGGAAGAGAGTTGAGTGTTTCTCTAGAGAGGAGGGAAACATTCCCAGGAAACACTTTATGTGGGATATAAAATTGTAATAAAACAGGCTTTATAGTGGCCTTATGACTACTCTGATGATTTATATCCTGTCAACATGAACTCAACTCAAATCCTAGACTGTACTGTAGCCTTTATATCTGGGTATTTTTGGCAGAAGGAGTGTGCAGTTGCTGCCAAATGTTTGTCCAAAGTTACAAATTATTTAACACATATATGGTGCAACAAAGTCACATTTGTAAGTTTGATCATTTCCTGTTGTTGGAGTTACCCAAAATCTAACTCTCAATAGCTTATAGGTGAGCAAGGAAAATAGGTGTGGAACCACTGCACTACAGGATGATGTTTATCAATGATTTGCACACAGTAACACATATAACTGATGCATTATTCAGACTTCACATATGTGATTTAAATGGGTAAATTATGCAACATAATGTGTATAAAAAAATCACAAACTGTTACTATGAAATACTACAAATCCTAGTTGTGTCAGTCCTACAGTAATTCTAAAAGTTGTTCATGCAAATAACACTACGAGCACAGAACAGTCATGTTACCATTACAAGATTTTCTGTAATGGTGAGAAAGCTGCCAGAGTTGATTCCACTATCAACATGCCAGCTTGTGCAAGCTGTCACGCTTGACTAATCTAGGACCAGGTCCAGATCCACCAATGGCATCTTCTCACGCAAAGACAAATGACCATCTATCAAGCTGTCAACTGCACCCCTGTGACCTTCATCAACAGAAACGCCGTCAGATGGGGCCTCTTGGCCATCAACTTTTAAAAGACGCCTGTGCTTTGCTTTTGCCCGCTATTTCTCTTCTGCAAATGCACTCAGAGCTCCATAACTTCCTGTCCGTTGAGTGACAAAGTGGTGCAGACAGAAAACAAAAAATCTTAATACCAAGGAGGCGGAAAGGAGGGGAGACACTGTGTGACTGTCGAGTTCCTCTCAAAACTACTGGAGCATTAAATAATTGGGTTGACAGAAGTTTTAAAAAAGATTAAATTACGACATTTTATCCATCAAAATATGAAATAATTCCTGGTTACTATAAGGCTTAACATAAAATACTTGTTAACACCACATCGATAAATTACAACATGTAACTGTGCTGCAAAAATCAGTAATTTAAGAAACGACCTGATGCATTTTACATGTCCAGCTTTGATCTGTATTTTAGACCGCCAGGGGTATCCAAGGTTATGACATGGGGAGGTTAAATAAACACAATGCACACTGGTTTGCACTGAAAGCAAAGCATGGCAAATTGTATGGGAGGAGTTCCAGTTACTGTGAGCAGGCTAATGAAACTACTCAAAGAAAGAAAAGAAAGTTTGAAAAGTCAAATATAGGGACAAGGTAGTCTCCCTGCTGTATCACAGACAAATCTGGAGCACAAAACAAGCCCACACTAATCAATGAAAAAATTATTTCATGATGAATGTCAGGCTGATATTTATTTCATTCCAGGTCTCTTTTTTTTGTCTTCTGTTTGCACTAAGCAGGTGTGCATAGTCTGCAAAGGATGGAAACGATGCTTGAGAGGGATAAGACAGAACAAAAACAACAAAGATGATGACAAGGCTCTTAACAATAAGCTTCAACTTACTGTAAAGCTCCATAAAGTCATGCCTAGCTTCAGATTTGGTTGATAGAAAAAAATCATAAAATACGCATGAATCAATGTAGAAATATCACCATCATCATGAAAGGTTTATGACTGCCAACAAGTATTCCTTTGTTTAACTTCTTAAAAAGTTAAAGTAAAGTGGGAATAAAAGCAGAGTGATAACAGCTGCAGTTGTCGAGCTGTTCAGACCAAAGAAGGAACTGCCTGGTGACAAGAGAGCCCAGCGCTGAATATCTGAAGTTAATCGCATGCGAGGCATTTGCCTGATTGTTCTTCTTCTGTGCCCCAGCTTGAGCAACATTAAGATAACAATCTATTATTTTCTTTCACTGTTTTGAGTCAAAGGAAGGGCATTTATTTCCTGTTCTGTACAGTTGGGGGTGCCTCGTGCCTTGTGATCTGAAAAGTAGACCACAAACAGTATCATAAATAAACCTTTGCAGACATTTAAAGAGCACAACTTGCCAATGAGTTTGTGTTTTCTGGAAAGTTGGTGTTTAAATAAGTGATAAAAAAATGTAAGTTAAAAATGTCTAACGTGGAACAAAAGCCAGTGGTAGGGAAAGCTTGTCACATTGTTGACACAGTCAGCTGACTGACAACATTAATAGGTTAACAAGTTTAACATGGCCGTTACACTCAAGTCAACAACAGTTAGAATAAATAACAATTAGGGCCATTACATGTCGTTCCTTACAAAATAATCCAAGAATGTCTCACAAAGGCCAGATCTCTGCTTATAATTCAATACATGTGATTTGTGTGTGTGTGTGTGTGCGATTGTTTTCCTTTATTTGTGGCTCTATTAGGGTAGTGATCCCTTCATGGCTTCTCCACACAGGCACACACTTTAAACTCCACCCCTCTGCCTTCAGTCAGGGTGTGATTAGAGCCAATACAATCTTGGACAACCTGTACTGACAGAGAGAGAGAGAGAGAGAGAGAGAGAGAGAGAGAGAGAGAGAGAGACCACACTGGTGCTCTCTGGTGGTTCTTTCAGCAGCGTCACTGTTGCTTGATCTTCAACAGCCCAACTGAGGCATTTTGGGGCTCGTGCAGGACTCAAAGTAAACAATGCAAACGACTCTAATCCCAGTGGATGTATTTAAATGGACATGATTGGGTTTTACTCACGTAAACTTTTTGTTTTTAACTTATTGTCGCCAGGATTTTTGAAAGTTCTGCAATTCTGTGAGTTCATACTTTTTCTGCTTTATGGATAGTTTGGATCCTTTTTTTGCGTGAACATGTTGCTGTTACCTATACCAGAAGAACTTCCTGAGACAATCACAACTTTGGAAACGTGGAATGAAACTTTTTCCTTTTGAACATGACAACATAAGCTTCCCAGAGTTTGAAAAGTAAGCAAAAAAAGACTAAATAGTTCGGAAACTTTGTATCACAGCACATTTATGATGTGCTATGATGTGCAAGATTCTTTTTTCTGTAACCTTGGACTTGAAAAATACATCTTCAACTTCCTCTTGCTGAATTGAGTGGGTAAATAATGGAAGGCTTGCTCTGGGCTTCAAATGAAACTAACTCAACAGCAACTACCTACCACCCTGCACTGGGATCCTGGAGCCTCGTCATACTGGTCCCCATCATACTGACGATAGTGATTGGAAACCTGCTGGTCATCATCGCCATAACTCGAACTTCACAGCTTCAGACAACCACAAACATTTTTATTATGTCACTGGCGTGTGCCGACCTCATTATGGGGGTCCTGGTGGTGCCTTTGGGGGCTTCTATAGTGATGATGGGAAACTGGCAGCTCAGTGAAACATTTTGCGATATATGGACTTCTGTGGATGTACTGTGTGTGACGGCAAGCATCGAAACTCTTTGTGTCATAGCAGTGGATCGGTACATAGCCATAACAAGGCCACTCAGATACAAGGTTGTTCTCAGTAAGAGACGATCAAGAGTAATAGTTTGTGTAGTTTGGGTTGTGTCTGCCTTAATCTCTTTTGTACCGATTATGAAAGGGTTTTGGCGTGATGATGAAGATGTAGCAGCAAAGAGTTGCTACGATGACCCAAAGTGCTGTGACTTTGTGACTAACAGGGCTTTTGCAATTATATCTTCCACTGTCTCTTTTTACATTCCTTTGCTCGTAATGATATTTTTGTATGCTAAAGTTTTTCTAATAGCCACACGGCAGGTTCAGCTCATTGATAAGAATCGAATGCGGTTCCAGAATGAGTGTCCGACAGCACGCGTACAGATACCCCCCCACATAAACAATATCTTACCATTGACGTGGGTTGGATCCAACAACTGCAACAGCACAGAACGTAGAAAGAACTCCAAGCGTAGGCCATCACGGCTAATGGTCATAAAAGAGCACAAGGCCCTTAAGACTTTGGGAATCATCATGGGGACCTTCACTGTGTGCTGGCTGCCTTTCTTTGTTGCCAATATCATCAACGCATTTGACAAAAGCATCCCCTCAGAGAGGATCTTCAGACTATTAAACTGGCTGGGATACATCAACTCCGGGCTTAATCCCATCATCTACTGCAGGAGTCCAGAGTTTCGTATGGCGTTCAAGAACCTGCTGGGCTGTCCATGGCTGTCTGCCCTCTGGCTAAATACTTTCTATAAAGAGCTTCGGACCAGATGTTCATGCTTTCTGTGGCAGGCTGATTCAAGCACAGCTGGACCTTTTCAGAAAACTCCAACCAGTATGATGGAGGGAAATGAGAGCCTGACCAGTACCCAGGGAAGCAGCAAGAGTGAGGAGGTTCCCTCAGGTCCTCTGCAGTCCAACGGCAGCACACAGTTCAGTCAGACTTCTGAACCAGAAACCACATTGTAAGTTCCTTTAGCTTTCCTTAAGTTAAGTTTTTTTTCAGTTTTTACACGATGGACAAAATACTACATCAAGGAAAAAAAGTTACAGTAACTGTATATGTACAGATCAATAATTGATGGAAACAAAACCAGCCGTAACTCGACAGTCTTGAACAAGTGTTTTAAATTTAGTGTTCTTGTTTTTGAAAGTTTTCAATTAATATGATCAAAAAATAAACGTAGTAAATGACAAACTTATGTTATTACATCATTCTGAAAGTAAAAAATAGCCTTCTGATCAAATGTGCATCAAATTGATAGTGATCTTTAGCTACTTCTGTGAAATCTTAATTTATTTTCCCATTTAAGAATAATGTTGTGTAAGGGTTCTACTATGTGACTTGTGAGCACATCATTTGCACTGTAAAGCAGAAGACTTGAGAGTGTAGAATCGATTTCCTGTTACATCAATCTATCTAGATTACTCAGTGAATTTTTAACATGCTTTACAGATAAAAATCCATCTTCTTCTTCAGAGAAATATTAGTTTTGAAAAAAAGGTTTAAACACATTTAATAAGATTTTTTGTTCAAATGTTTTGATTAAGTTCTTCTTCTTCTTCTAATGGTACATTAATACAGTCTATGTGTAAATATTTTTGGTTTGGTGCATTATGTATACAACCATCAATGATAAACAGAACCTCACGTTTTACATTATCTAGGCATAGTCACTTTTTAGGATGTTGCAAATGGACTGTACCGTTTATTTCCAATTTTGCAATTCTTCAAAGTAGAAATCCATATTTAGAAATGTTTAATATATTTGTCAGTCCATAAGTAAAATAGATGTATTGGAACATTGCATGAAAACAACTTATGTCATCAGTGTGGACTGCTTTTGAGGTGTTACAATATGACAAAACTAAGTTGCATGATTCAATAAACATTTGATTAATGGACCTGTATCAGTTACTGCAGTGTGTGTAGAAGATATATATAAAAAAAAAAAAGGAAGATAATATTCAAAAGAAACCCTGAGCTGAAAATATGAAAACTTTTATGTCATTAGTATGACAGTAGAGTTTTACGAGTGAAAGGCTGTTTGGGACAGTTACATGGCTCATGTTTCCAAATGTTAGTGTGGCTCTGCGCCTTTCAGTGGGCCTCAGTGTGCCCAGCCCAGCACCCCCTGCAGCTGATAAATCTTTATCACTGCTGGACAAGACTTCCCCCAGCACTGAGAGGTTGTTTACAACACTGACAGTCAATGAGATCAAACTCTGTTAAACTGGTTGACTGGGTTTGGACAGCTCGTTTTTGGTTTCATTATTATTATTTATAAACTGAACTCAGCTCAGCTTTATTTATGAGCACCTTTCATAAAACAATGCAACACTAAGTGCTTCACAAAAGAACAAACAGGCAGGAATAAAAACACAAATTAGTTTTAATAGATACACATAAACTATTAAAAAAGAAAGAGGTATTGATTTTAAAACAAGATTAATGATCATTCCTATTTAAAAAAAGTAACAAAATCAATACTTTGAAGAATGTTGAAATATGAATAATCAATCGAATAAATTTATCAAAAGTAAAACAAGACTAAATACCAGAGATAAAACAATTTTTGAGAAGAACATTGAACAAGGCAGTAAACTTACCCAGAATTTAAAGTCTGATTAAAAGATATATCTAAAGCTTAGTTTTAAAAACTCTCATAGAGCTCTCCATTTTAATATCTAGGGGCAGTGAGTGACAGAGTTTAGGTGAATGCAAAACAAAAAGCTCTCTCACTGGTGCTTTTGAGGGCCACATAAGACACATCAGTGATCTGACTGGAAGGAAAAATTACAGACGATCATTGATATATTGACCATGTAAAGCTTTCAAAACCAGTGAATTCATCAAAAATAATTTCTTAAACAAACAGGAAACCAGTGCTGAGTTCTTAAAAGTGAAATGATATGTAAGTGGTTCAGTTTTGTGTTTTAAACTGCTTGCAAAAACCTGAGCTTTTTCTGCAAGTTTTTGACTCCTACTAAAATGATTATGTATGCACCAATTCATTTGTTTAACATCGGTATTTGCTAATATCAGCCATGTTGACAGACATCAGCAACAGAGGTAGTGATGCTTAGGAAAAACTCAGATCCTTTTTTTGGCCACTGATGTGGGAGCCTTGGTTTTACCTCCATTTATTTGAAAAAGTGTTGCTCATCAACACTCAGAGAGACAGGCTGTGAGAGATTCCAGCACGTGGGGTTATTAGGTAACATATAAAAGTAAAATTGGGTATGATTGCATTAAAATGGTAATTGACATTGTTGTTTCATGTTTCCAAGTTGCACCTATAGAGAAAATGAAATAGGTCCACAAATGCTTCCTTGAGAAATGCCATGAGTATATGACACACACTGAGGCTAACATATAGAAAAATAGATAAGCACTAAACCAGATTAAAACATGGTCAGAGAGACCCGCCCTTTTCTCTACTCTGGTAATTAAAATGTCATGGCCGATTGTGATGAATGCTTTGTTGAGGTATAAAAGAAGAAGGACTGCCACATTGTTTTTATCTACAATCCTCCTAACGTTGTTTACACCTTTCAGCTGGGTGGTCTCTGTGCGGGGGTTTGATCTATAGCCTGACAGAGGTGTCTAAAATACTGTTCTGTTAAATGAGAAAGTAGTTGGCTAAAAACTATTTTCTCAAAAGTTTAACTACATTAGAGTAGATTAGAAAACAGGTTGTATTTTAGTTGTTTGTGTGTGTGTCGAAAATATTCAACAATTTATTTAGATTGGGATCCATTGCACATTAGCAACACTGCATCTAACTGAGTCTTTAGAATAGGGCATGGCAACATTACCAGAGGCCCAAGGGCGTGACTCTATTTCCTTAATGAATTATTGAAAATTAAAACTTGATCTTAGAAAATGTTTTGAAGAAAGTGTAGCTTGCTTTTCCTTTCAACACCCAATAACTAGGGCGTCAAGTGATCTGGATGTGGATGGAGGAAGAGTATTTACCAAATATGGTAATTTCTCAATAACATCATTAATGTTTCATGTCACAACAACAGTTTCATGTTTCTCATTTCAAACAGTAAGGGTGGTGATAATAAAGACGGAATAGATCATTAACAGGGACTTTGGTGATGGATGAACTCTCAATGCCCTTTGTAATAACTAAATCCAGAGTATCTCAATGTGTGTGCTATTGTACGAACTCAGTCTGAAATCAGTAAACATCACATATAAACTGCTGACCAAAGACACTTAATCACGTTTTAACAATAAGTATATAACATGTCATTATGCTGGCTGTATGGATTATACCATGAACACATCATTTTCTATAGTGGTGTTGTTTTAACACAGGATCCCTTTTTTCACAATCTAAACAAACAAACATGTTGAATTACAAAAAAGTGAGATTTCAAGGTTTAATTCCAGTAAGCTTTGTTTTATAATTAGTTTCAGGTGTTATTATAACAGTTCATTTTCAAATTCATGTGAGAATAAACTTTATCTGAAAAGTATTATTATTAAAATTGTAATGACTGATCATAATAACCGTTATTTATAACCATGTAGGTTGGTATCTCTCTCCAGCAGTATATTTAAAAAAAACTTGTAATCTGCATGTATGCATTTAACAATAAAATAAAGTCAGTGTGAACTCCAAACTTCCAGTTAAAAATCAATCCATTGGGTTTCTGAAAATAAATATAAAATGATTAGTTCAACTGTCGACCATTTAATGAATTCAAATTCAGATTTCAATTTCATTTGACAAGTGGTACAATGTGCCTCTTAGTTCCAGGAGTAATTCAACTTTATGACTCTGGGATGTTTAATTTCAAATATTTACTTTGCACTCGATCATTTCTCTTCTCTTTAAATGACACCCTCTCAGTGGATTTTAACAGATAAAATCAGTGGGACTGTAAAAAGGGAAACATGAAGGAGGGTATAAAAGTCTTCCTTAAAAGGAGGCCGGTGTTTTCTGTCATAAATCAGCCCCAAGGAAAGGTTTGAAGGACTCACCCTCAGCTTTGAGCAGGATAACAATCATAAGTGAGATCAACTATTTGGGAGTGACTCTGGCCGGGCCACAGCTCAGGTTAAAGAAGGGAATATGAGATGTATATACACATATCTGAGGCTGAACTGCTAAGGTAGTTTTTGACTCATTATAGCATCTTAAAGCTATATCATATGCTCCGCAGTCTTTCCACTATCAATTTCTATTTAACCTAGCAACACCAAAGACATATTGAGCTGCATACTAGCGTGAGAGAGCATGCAACGGTAGGTTTAAAAGGGAAACAATCCCATCGACAGTTGCATGGGCGGTTCTAGGGTGGAGCCAGTCCCCCTGTAACACTGAGCTTAGTCCCCCCTGAAAAAAAAAAAAATTGTTGCCTTTATTTCTCCCTCTCTCTGTCTGTCTGTTCGACTCTCTTTCTCTCAAGGCAAGTGTGACAGTCAATCGAACTGTTCTGACCCCACTTAAAGTAAAAAAAGACAAAAAGACGAGATAAGAATCTCAAATTTCTGCAGACAAGACAGAAACTGATGAATGAAAACCAGAATGCAGGAAAAGAAATATAAGCTGCTTAAAATTTTTAGGGCCACATATGATCCACAGATCCTTCACCTTTAAGACAAAGTAAATATGTGTGAATTTGTCAAATGTTTAGATTGGGTTGCATTTAAAGTTAGGCATGAATTGTGCATGCCCCATAATGTTTTCAATGATACATTAAAAGGAAACACTTTGGACCTCACTCTTTTCTGAACCCTGGTTACAGCCCTGATTTAAGGTTCTGGTAGATAATTCTGTGCACTATTAATTGGTATATCTTTTTCTGTTTGTCCTGGGTTAAATGTGCCCCTTTGACAAAACAACTGGCCCCAGCCTGACCCCTACAGCAAAAGTGGTCTAGAACCGCCACTGGGCAGTTGCTAAAGAAGTGTGCTGCACTGCTCTGCACTGCACTGCACAGGCTTGCCATTATCAATAGTAACGTTGTTTTCACAGAAATACATGCAGGCATATGCCTGCTGCCCTTATCAACATACAGCCGCCCTCAGCTTTTGTCACGTATGCACCACGCTCTATGACGTGCAGTGTTTCCTACTCCATGAAATACTGTGCTTTATACTCATCTTTCATTATCACTGGCAAGGATGTTTGTTGTCATTAAGGTAAAAACTTTAATGATCAATCAGTCTATTTAGCAGAACACAAATGTTATTGGAGGTATAGAGTCTATGGCATATATTTTTATTTATATTTTATGGTGATATTTTAAAGCTCATACTCTACAGAAGATGCGCTTCTGCAACATCTGTGCTGGTGATTAAAAATTAAAGTTTAAAAGAGAGAAAAATAAGCTTATGACTAAACATTATTTTGCAGTTTAAAAACTGAAAACATAGCATGCATAAAATGTAGTCTAGAAAGTCTTTTGAAGATTTAAAAAAGTAAAACGTATGTGAAGAACATTGACTAACGTCCAAGGTATCTGCCCAGATTTATTTCCAAAGCAACATCTGAAAGGACACAATAAGCAGTGCAGGTGCTAACACTGACCGAAGGTCGGCCGAGAATGGATTTTTTTAGAGAGTCGTCTTTCATTGGTCTCAAACTAATCAAACTGCTCTCACAATAATTAAACACCTTTACAGTCAGGGCTGAACATGTTGTTTGAGGCATGTCTTACAAACAGTATGTTGCTGAGCTTTCTTAAAAGTTGTGTAAGACTCTCACACAGTCCACATTTTCTTTCACATGTATTCATGAATGCCACATTCTTTGCAGATTAACCTCTGTTCACAGGTTAAGTTTTGTTTGAGACTGATGTTCTGCCAATACATTGCATTCCTAATGTTTGGATATATGTTCATTTTCCCAGCTTGTGAGACAAAACACAGAGAGATGGTGGAGGAAGCCATTTCCTGTGTAAATAGTGACTACCTTAGACACAATGAGTGGCTCATTACTCTAAATGATTATGTAAATATTTCAGACATATTACATGACTTTCACAGGGACAAATCTAAAAGGAAAATGTGTATATAGAGCAGATCTCTGTTTTTAGGAAACTGTGTGTAACTCTGCAAACTTTGTCATTAGATATAATTGTGTTTGCCACCCAGGCATGCTATACCCTCCTAAAGTGTATTAATGGACACTGTGTTATTGCATTCTGAGTTTGAAGATACAACATCCAGTTAATGTTGGAGCAAAATGTGTATTAATGGTCACATTTCCATAAATGTTTAAACAGCTGTCTCTAATTCATCATGTTCTGTGCAGAATTAGTTGAATGTTTAATATGACTCAGAGTACATAGTGATTGACAAGCTTGTAGTTATGTCAGCTCAGTGAGATTTCAAGCAGCCTGAATGTTGGTGTAATACGTTTAAGCACTGCAGAGCTTTTGGCACATACCAGTATTTAGGCATCCTAATATCGTAAAGGGTTTTTAAGAAGGAATGGTGCAACACGTTTTATGTTCCATGTGCCCTGAATTATGCAGTTTTTATTTATCTTCTCTGTACTACGCAGTGCCTTGAGGTAACTTAGAGTAGGATCAAGTGTAAGACAGCATGAAACAAAACACAGAGTTAATCAAAACATGGTAGTATTGACCTGTGGAAAACCTACCTTCCTTTCAAGCCTGGTTGATATTAGAACCAATAACACTAAAGCACACTCCTTCAACAGAACCATGTGGGGGTTTAAAAAACACGGGTCAGCTCAACATTGTAAAAACAAAGGGGGTTATAGTTTATTTTGTATGCTACTCAACAGCAGCTAAAAGCAATTCTACATTAGAACAAAACTACACTCAACAAAAATATAAACGCAACACTTTTGTTTTTGCTCCCATTTGTCATGAGATGGACTCAAAGATCTAAAATTCATTCCAGATACACAATATTACCATTTCTCTCAAACATTGTTCATAAATCTGTCTAAATGTGTGATAGTGAGCACTTTTGCTTTGCTGAGACAATCCATCCCACCTCACAGGTGTGCCACATCAAGATGCTCATCAGACACCATGATTAGTGCACAGGTGTACCTTATACTGCCCACAATAAAAGGCCACTCTGAAATGTGCAGTTTTGTCTCACAGCAAAATGCCACAGATGGCGCAAGCATTGAGGGAGCGTGCAATTGGCATGCTGACAGCAGGAATGTCAACCAGATCTGTTGCTCGGGCATTGAATGTTCATTTCTCCACCATAAGCCGTCTCCAAAGGCGTTTCAGAGAATATGGCAGTACATCCAACCGGCCTCACAACCGCAGACCACGTGTAACCACACCAGCCCAGGACCTCCACATCCAGCAGGTTCACCTCCAAGATCGTCTGAGACCAGCTACTCAGACAGCTGCTGAAACAATTGGTTTGCATAACCAAAGAATTTCTGCACAAACTGTCAGAAACCGTCTCAGGGAAGCTCAACTGCATGCTCGTCGTCCTCATCGGGGTCTTAACCTGACTCCAGATCGTCGCCGTAACAGACTTGAGTGGGCAAATGCTCACATTCGATGGCGTCTGGCACGTTGGAGAGGTGTTCTCTTCACGGATGAATCTCGGTTTACATTGTTCAGGGCAGATGGCAGACAGCGTGTGTGGCGTCGTGTGGGTGAGCGCTTTGCTGATGTCAATGTTGTGGATCGAGTGGCCCATGGTGGTGGTGGGGTTATGGTATGGGCAGGCATCTGTTATGGACGAAGAACACAGGTGCATTTTATTGATGGCATTTTGAATGCACAGAGATACCGTGATGAGATCCTGAGGCCCATTGTTGTGCCATACATCCATGAACATCACCTCATGTTTCAGCAAGATAATGCACGGCCCCATGTTGCAAGGATCTGTACACAATTCTTGGAAGCTGAAAATGTCCCAGTTCTTGCATGGCCAGCATACTCACCGGACATGTCACCCATTGAGCATGTTTGGGATGTGCTTGACCGGCGTATACGACAGCGCGTACCAGTTCCCACTAATATCCAGCAACTTCGCACAGCCATTGAAGAGGAGTGGACCAACATTCCACAGGCCACAATTGACAATCTGATAAACTCTATGCGAAGAAGATGTGTTGCACTGCATGAGGCAAATGGTGGTCACACCAGATACTGACTGGTTCTGAGTCCCCAGACCCTCAATAAAGCAAAAACTGCACATTTCAGGGTGGCCTTTTATTGTGGACAGTCTAAGGTACACCTATGCACTAATCATGGTGTCTGATGAGCATCTTGATGTGGCACACCTGTGAGGTGGGATGGATTGTCTCAGCAAAGCAAAAGTGCTCACTATCACACATTTAGACAGATTTATGAACAATGTTTGAGAGAAATGGTAATATTGTGTATCTGGAATGAATTTTAGATCTTTGAGTCCATCTCATGACAAATGGGAGCAAAAACAAAAGTGTTGCGTTTATATTTTTGTTGAGTATAATATTTACAATGAAGTCTACGTACAGTAGCAAAAGCATTTATATTCACAATATTAATACTCTATTTCTAAAGATATCCCACTGTTAATGGATGACTGGCATAACCTTTACATCTTTATGTTTGATTTCAGAGGTTTGGAAACATCAAACAATTTGAAACAAAAAAAGTTTTAGTTTTTGAAACCTTGTACAGATTCACTGGATAATGTATTCTTTGTTCTACTGAGTGGAGAAATAAGATCTGACAGGACAAATCTCTCAGTTCATCTCAATCGAGCCGAAGCCAACAGAAAAGTGACAAAATCTGAAGTTTCTTGAGGTGCCACTTGCAGCTCATTCCATAGGCCAGAAAATCTTCATTAGGCCCCATATTGATATTCAGATTGGTACACACAAAATCACTTTGATTTCTTTTTTTAAATGAATGACAACTGTGATCTCAACCTCTACATGTATATTATTGACCAGTTTAATAACGATTTGACTACTGCATACATTATGACATGTTTGGGTTCTCTCTCTGATGCTGATGTGATTCTACTCTCTCGGTTGAGTGATCAGGAAGAATAGAAATAGATACATCAACGTTAATATGGGACAGGACTTGCAATCACAGCTTTGTCAAAACATGGGTGCAGGAGAAGCTAATCCTTCTCGTCTTTTAAAAAGGTACAATTTCCAGGTGTAAAGCTGTTGCTATACTGCCTGGACAGGATTGTTTTGGTGATATTTCCTTGAATTAAGTAAAATATCAAGCAGAGCCTTTACAATGGACCTCACTGTCACAACAGAGGGAAGCAGAATTAAACCTATGTAACCGAGCAATGATGAGTGCTCTGAAACTGAGGTTGTGGGTACTGCCAGCGCAAAAAGTGCCATCTGTGGACACAAGCCTGTATGTATTCAGATTCTTTCAATCCAATTAAGACTACATCACACATGCAAGCAAAGTCTGTGGTTTGTGATTCAAAATAAACCATGAATCCTGTGTGAATGTTAGATTTAACATCAAGTCTTTGCCAATTCAATTTGATCCAAATGCATCCGCTTTAATTTAGTCCTCAAAACACAACGTGTACCGAACAAAGCCTCCAGTAATTTATTGTAAATACTGTAAAAAAAGTACTTTGGACTTTGGGAGTTCTGTTGAAGCCACATTGTTAATAGTTTCCTGCATATTTTTTTCTCTCACATGCATTCACATTTCTGTGAAGCTCAGTTATGGTTTACGTCTTCCTG
Organism: Symphodus melops; assembly: GCF_947650265.1. NCBI lineage: Eukaryota > Metazoa > Chordata > Actinopteri > Labriformes > Labridae > Symphodus > Symphodus melops. Next base: position 38,915,272 of record NC_136691.1, on the reverse strand, counting down.
TGGAGACATGTTCAGTGGAGGTGATAGCATCAGAATTCCTGTTTCGTCAGAAAAGAAGTATCATAAAGTATTACTTAGCATGACTTAGCATAATTTTCTGCTTTAAATGACAAAAAGAAAATAGGTAGATGATACACTGTTACACTTCTACACTTGTAGCTCCTTCGTGTCATAGAACCTGATTTACTCCGGCTAACAAGTCACTCAATAAAAGCTTATTTGTTTAAAGAGTCACAACTTACAGAGTGGCACAAAAAGTCAAAGATAAAATGAGGTTTTCAATGAAAGAGCTGTCTTCAGTGTCTTTCCACTTCTACAAAATAAATGAGACTAAAATAATAACCACCTTTATAAAGATAGATCCAAAGTGTCAAGCGGGGATGCACGTACATGCACAGTTACTTTCCAGATGACTCACCATCTTGTCTTCATTATATGTTTTCCACAAGTGTTTGATAACTTCATTTGAGGAATCAACACAATAAATATGTATATCTATATTATTTACCTCTAAAGATCCAAGATAGATCTAAGAAAGATATAGAGCAACCCAATCCAATCCCATATCGCCCTACTTTAAATACATTTGGTAATGTGAGATTTATTTAGGAGTTTTGACATAACATTCATGTCAATAGAAACCCTACATGCTAATCTTCCTCTCTTTCTCAGCTTCACATTACAGGAGAAGGACGGATGAACTGTAAATGTTGTGCTACTGAAACGATCTTCTCCAGCTGTGACTGTGATTCCTGGAAAAGGCTGAGGCCCAACAGCACTGACGAGTGAAAGAGGTGTACTGCCATTGCACCTGAGAGAGTTTCAACACTAACGATACAACTGGACTGACTGTCGTGAAACGGCTGTTTAGTTTGAACAGGAACACTGTGTCATTGTGGACAGGAGAAACTGAAAGAATAAGAACTGCACAGATACTAGCTCACACAAAAGTTCAGCCTCCAAGTGTCGCCTAAATACTGTTTGCAAAAGACTTTTCCATCCCGAGTATGACAATACATTAATGCAAGGTTGAAATGCATTGTAGTTCAACTTTTAAAATCACTTTCAATGTCTTTTAAGTTATCTATTTTTGATGCACTGAATTTGTAGCAAAATACAAACATTGCAAGACAAGGCTGCTTTCACTGTCCAACAGAAACCAAATTGCTTTTGGCACAAACTCTTCAGTTTAATATGTCCTGTGTGTAAAAAACTACAATTTAAGTATTCAATTATAATGACTTTGAATCTTGAACCTTCCTGTTTTGAGCCAGAATTGTGTGCTCCCACAATGGCTGTCTTTTTTTTTAAATCCCCTAGTTCGTTATAGCAACCATGGCTAATATATACAAAATATGTATTCTGATTGGCCAACTGTTAAAATCTTAAAACTAGTACACTCAACATAATCCCTGTCAGCAATCAACCATCAGTATACATTTTTAAGGTACAGTATTTAGAACTAAAGGGAACTTTAGCTGAACACTTGCCCTAGCAGCTTAACATTTTGTAAGTGGCCATGGTATAGACAAGTCTGAAAGAAAGAGTACTACTGAAATGTCCAATTGTGTAACAATAATGGACTTCATGGCAGAAACATCCCCTCCATGCCATTCATTATTTTGCTGGATTAACACATTCTAATGCAATTTTTTTGCTTAAATTACATTTGTTACATTGAGAAATAAAAACAAATCTGTGTCATTTGGGTCATGTGTGCTCTGTGTGAAAACTCCCCACAATGAGGAATTAAGAGATATAGAGTGCTGAAATGATGTCATAACTGAAAGCACATCTGATGGGAAAATGGATAGACAAGGAAATCTGATGGGGAACGACAAACAGTAAAGCAGCCAGAGGTTGGAGGCTGTGGTTCGCCGGGGTTCGGGTCCAAGCTGTAGCTCCTTTTCTGTATGTTGTTCCCCACTGTGCGGGTTCCACACACTGGGCTCAACAATTTCAAAGTAGCAATTTCATGTAATTTCACAATCTTGATGGACTGGGTTTTCAGAAATTGTACCTATGGATATACTGAGCTACAATTTCACTGATCATTTACAGATTTTAAGCTTTAGCAAGGTCAAAAACTCAAGTGATACCACCTTTTTCAAAAGACAAACAATTTGACAAGTAGAACCATCCTGTTTTCAAAAGAAATGGAGAAAATTCTGAACCAAAAGAAACAAGATTTTAACAATGATATGTTATTTAATCTTCATTATTTTGTCAACTTATGATCCATCAAATTTATCATCTGAGCTTCTGTGGGGTGCCGACACCAACGTGTAGCACTGATCAGTGTAAAACTAATGCTGATAGTAGTGATATATAACAATGTAAACAAATCCAGTTTTCTTATTTGAAGTATTTTTCCACCAACTGAAACCCAAATTATTCATGGCTATGCTGCTGCTGTTTAAGCAGAAAACAATGTTTTTTGTGTAATGAAAGGAATTTAGAGGTTACATAAATAAACTAAGAGCTGAAAGCAGGACATTTCAAAACAAACTGAAACCAGCATGAGCTCTGCCATGCGAGCTTTGTGACAACTGAAGTAAGCACAAAAGACAAAACAACTCTGCAGTTGTGTCTGAAGTGAAGCTCCATAAACATCATCTGATTCCAACTACACCTTTGTTTGAACTGGATTAGATCAATTTTATACACTCTTAGGGAAAGTCTACCACTTTAGGTAATATTGGGACTTTTGATCAGACAGAGGGAAAAGGGCACGCAAAGAAATTCAACTACTGACATCTTGGTTTAACACAACTTTTCATCCAATGGCACAAAATATACCAGTAAGCAATTAGGTTGAAGATGAAGAATCACATACATTTAGATTTAGCCATTAGGACTAAGTTAAGAAATGTTGCATGTTCCACATTTTTCCCTGGAGGTCAAACTACACACAATCATTGTGCAGTTTCTTAGTATGGTTGTTTATTTATGGTGAGCTTGAGTGTCCTGAGAGGTGTGCTTGGATCAAAGGAATTATTATTTATTGTAATTACACGTTTTTGCACTGGCTAAATCCACCAGCTTGTTCTGAGCAACTGTTACAGCAAGGTTCCAATTTTCAGAACACAGAACATTTTAGACACACAAAAGTCCTCTGATGCCATACTTAGACTTCAGGCCTCACCAGTTAAATGCTGCAGGAATCCAATTGCGTCAAAAACAGCTAAATTAGATCAATAATTGGGGCTTCAAATAGGCAACATGTTAGACTGACTCAAGCTTTTACCTAAGGGTTTCCTCTGTCATCATGCATTAAACTAAGAAAAACTATCACTGAAAAAGTACTGATTTAAAGAATCAATAGGGTTATGCTGCTACTGTACATTTGCACCCATGAGCTTCTCTGTCTATGTTCATATCTGACTTCAGATTATTCCCACAGGCAGCTGGGCAAATACAGATAACCTAATCTCACACAGATACTGTGTGTATTGTGTGAGCTGAGGGAGAGAAAAAAAAAACTTGTCCAAAGCTAAAGCTTTGTTGACAGCAAGACACGAAAGGTTTTTTTTTAATTGACTCTCAATTCTGTCCTATTATTTTATATCTACACACACACACACACACACACACACACACAAATCACTGAAAGCCAAAGCTATTTTTCTGAAGATTTCCTGTCTCGATACCCTGAAATCCAAAGGCAGATGGCATAATTTACCTTACATGCCAGGCTTGGAAAGTTAGTTTTATTTTTAAAGCACTCGCGTCGATTACCCCTGCTTAGCTAATTACATTCTGACCATCTACTGCCATCTAGTGCACTTACTTTTGATTACCAGTCTCATTACAATGAACCTCCCATCCAGGCTCAGATTTCTTTCTCACAGTTGCATAAATGTAGGTTTCTCCCTTCTACATTTTCTGCCATTTTTTTAAAGAGCCTCTCACTGTGGGGAAGCTGGATGTCTCTTTTTTGCTGGTGTAGGAAAAAACACAATTCAAATCTGGACCAATTTTAAACAGCCAGGATCACATTTGGATTCTAAAGGTTATTTCAAGATGAAGAGGTAATTTTGATTTCTAAAACCTCAAGGAGGTCTAAGAATTACATTTTCTGAAAAAATATGTAGCCTCTGTGATACACTTGGAAGCAAGAAATGCTTTTGACAAAACACATACAAAATGAATAAAGTTAAATCTATTTACGAATTAATTCCAAAAACAACAGTGTAAGAAAATAAAAAATAATAAATGCTGCCTCTTGCCCAGCAACTGTATGATGTACAGTGTCTAAATTGATTAGGAAGGCTACAGGGCATCAAAACATGTAATTCAGCAGAAGGTCCTCTTGAACTGATTTGCTGTCATTGTTAAAGGCTTGTGTACATATGTGGGTGTGCTCTTTACTAAAACAGAACCTTTCATTTCCACAGCCCCCACCCGTTTTGATGATAACTCAGTGTGATGGCTGAAGCAAACTAACCAGACCCACAAATTAGGTCGCAACAAACTCATACATCACCGTTGCCGGGGTGACAGCATCCTAATACGTGCTGTATCAAGGCAACAGGTGGTACACAAAAGGCTCGGTGCTCACAGGCTGATTTGTGTGGTTTGTTCAAGATGAACCAACCCAGCAGCAGCCTTGATGAGAAAGCGGTCAACCTAAATAGAGATCCTATACGTCGTAGGTCTGTGTTTACCGATAGTCAAACTGTAGCAGTTTCACCAGAAACGAGGCTCTTATCCGCCTTCAAGAAAGATAATGGCAGGAAAGTTTTCCTGACAGGGAAAGGTGAGTCTGCTCAACTGGAATTAATTCATAACGGTAACTTTTCTTTCCACAAGTTGATTAGCAGTATCTAATCCTGACTGGAAAACAGAAACCAAACCTCACTACTTTAAATTTTTATATAATATTTGAAAAAAGTACAACCTTTTGTAAAAAAAATAATATATATAGCCTAACAGTAAGAAAAAGATAACTTTGATTAAAACATTTCGGAAATTGATGGTCTTGAAAACAGACATTCTGAAAGAATAACATAACATCACAGAAGCCTACAAGAATCTGTTATAGGGTTGACTACTAAATATCTACAATGCTAGCTGTTGTTGAGCTAAAAGAGCCCCACAAGGCTCAGGTAAGAGACCGTATATTATTTGTGCCCACTGAGTTGTAAACTGTGCACAGATTTGTAAACTGCTTCTTTTTTTTTTTTTTTTTGTCTTGCCGTAGCATTGTGGGTCAGACTATTTTAGCTCTAATTCAGAGAATATGACTTGAATGATGCCCTCATTTACATCCCTCATATTAAACAAAAATATTTAATATGATTGGGTGACTCAATCTGTGTTTTCATAGATGTTCTTCTTAAATATCACTCCTTAATATTCTAACACAGGGCTCAGTGAAGAAGACAAAGATTATGTTAGAGAAGTTGTCAAATGGTTGATGTTTTGTCCCTTGTCAGTTATAGTTCATTGTCACACAATAGATATAAAGGAAGGTTAATTCATTCTAATCCTGACACTCATTTTCTCTCATTGTGACATTTATTTTCTTTTCGATTTTGCTTTTATAATGTCTGTAATTATTCTTTTCATAGAGTATTACAGCGAGGAAGGAAATACATTTGAATTGCGTCTTGTTGGAAAAATAAAACAGCTCTTCAGCACCAACCCCACTATTCGTCCAGAGTATCCTCCATCTCTTGGCCTTAGGGGCTTCACCCAGCGAGTCACAGAGGTTACTTTGGAGAAGAGCTGTCAAGCTGTAGTGGAAAACCGGGTAAATGCAGCAGAACACAAACATTGCTGATTATAACCTAGGTATATTTTATGTCTTAGTTTCCCCTGCACCCTAGAGAAGAAGCAGTAGCCTATAGACGGTAGTAATGGATTTCAATCCAGCCCTATTTTCAAAATAAATCGATAGAGGAACATCACTAAAGTGTTTCAAAAGCATAAATTAATAACTCATCTCTTTGGGTATCCTGGATTTTTATTACAGGTGTTAGGTATCCAGACTCCTGGATTTACTGCTGCTGTGCGTCTTGGGGCTGAACTATTGAGACACTGGCAAGATGTCAGTGCTGATTGGTGCGGCCCGGTCTACCTCTCCTCTCCTTGTGATGGTAAATATCACCAAGCTTTGTCTTTAGAACATTTAACGATACAACTAGAGCACATCATAGACTTGAGAATGACTCAGAGAATACCACAAATAGCATATGACTAAAACATTGGTAAAACAACGGCTCTCAATGGTATGCCTAGCAGAACAAGTTACGATGACATTCAAACAAAATATTTGAGTGTATAAGGAAACAACAGGGAAGTTTAGGATGACTGACCAAAAGTACCCATAGAGCCTGAAAAAAAACATTATCTTAGCATTTGCATACGAAGAGAATTTAATGGTAAATGGATTGAGCTTGTATTGCACATTATCAGAGATGTGGCTGCAGGAGCTGGGGATTGAACCCCCAACCTTCCAGTAAAGAGACAACAGACCCAATTACCATATATTGAGTGTTAACAGCTCAGGGATTGGCAATAACTTCAATCATGCCAAGAACATAAATGCAATCTGCAAAAAGAGCCTTCGGAGTCTCTACTTGAATTCATACTTTTATTGTGAAAAAGACACTGATGGTTTTATTTTACCAATGTTTCATTGAGCTCATTTTAACCTTTTGTTTTATCTCATGTTATGGTAACTTTTCAATGCACAGCAAGAACCGTCTTTCCAGTATCATTACTACAGCCAGTAAAAAAAGTGCCACCAAGAAGCTTTCTTTGTCAGATATCTGGAACAGACAAATTGTGAGGACAATTAAGGTCAATCTTGTCCAGCTCATTAAGGAATTTGTTCTTCTTCAGTCTGGTCAGGGATAAAGGCTGCCCAAGGCCACAAGCAACAGATACAAACTTACAGTTCCTCGTGCAATTAATGCACTGAATCTGCTTTAATTCTTGACTGCATGTTAGCACTTAATGTAATTTAGCCACCATTCCAGTGAAACTTTTAACGAACAGTAAATGTTTTTCTTTTTCTTGGTTGTATTCCATCAGGTTGTTTATGCTTTCCTGTCTTTTTATCTGTTGTGCTTTCTGCCCACTGCTGTAATTCAAATGTACCTTCAAGGAGCAATAGAGGTCTCAACAAAATTGAACAACTGAGCTACAGTCACCCACATTAAATGGATATTTGGAGATACAATACAGAAAATGTGAAAACAATATACACGTGACACAAAAACATAAAAACAGAGAGCTACAGAGATGTGGGGCCATTAGTCATTTTCATTGTTTGTTTTCGTACTTGAGCTATCTCACTTCAGTGAAGGTCCTTTTTTGGTTTATTCTGAAAATAAAGTTGAATTTATTCTTATGAATTGACGCTATACAAATAAAGATTGATAACTGAACAAAAAATGTACATTACGAACACCATTACAAAGAACATGATTATATTTAAATTTGAATTAATGCCTTGAAATAACTTAAAATATCTAAAGGACTTTTAAAGTCTATCTAAAAGTACTTGGAAAAAATGGAGAATTGCATCTACCCCATTTCCACAAAGCCCCCCTGTCACCTGCACTCAGCACAAAGTAACCTTTTCGTATATTATAGCACTAGTTCACACACCAACCAGAGACAAGAGGAGAGTGACCAATGAAGCTAAAAACAGAAAAAGAGTAAATGAGGCTGGGGTAGAGTAAATATTGGACATGCTTTTAAACATTGGTGATAGCTTGTGGAAACAGTAGTCTGCAAGTCCCATGGGCTTTTTACCCACTGCTGTCAATCAAATTCAATCAAACGGTCTGAACTGATAAAACTGTTCTGAACTCAGCTTTATATTTCAATTCTTAGTGTGTTTTACGACAGAGACATTTGGTGGGCACCGAAGTGCACCAAATCAAAACCTTCATGTTTCTTGTGAATCTCTGTATTGACAATGTAAGAGAAACAGTCCAATTTTCTCAGTATGTTTAAGATTCTAAAATTGATTCTTATTTAAGTTTGAATGCAAGGCTATTACGCTAATATTAAGGTCTGAATCAATAAATGCTTCGGTAAAAAAAAAATAAAATACACTACATAATGACTGTGATTTATGTATCCACAGTTTTGCAATGAGTTTGTCTCTCTGAATGTTTGTGCCAACAACCAAGGTTTCAATTTTTTTCTGATTGAACTTTAGAAAATCTGTGCAAACCTAATTTCAAGGATGCAGGCCAATGATGCATCATTTTCCCCTTAGTCAAACAAGACTTAGATACTGGAAGCTGTGGATGCACGGTGTTATTTTTCTATGACAATTTATGCCGTGCCTCCTAACAATGTTTCCAAGTGGTATCTTTATTTGAGTCACCAAAAAACAGTCATGACATTTGATGTTATATTTCTGTTATATGTTTAACCTCTGGCTCTTCTGTTTCCATTGTGCTCTTTTACTATCCTCTTACCACCATACTGAACACGTTTGGTGTATGTTTGATGGTTAAAAAAAAAAAAAGAAACACCACAACTGATGTACTTTGTAGCTTTAAGATGGACGCAAATCCATGCTGAAACAAAATCACCATCAGTATCACAATCTATAAAAACAGTATCAGAGAGGCGAGCCATAAATTAATAACGTTTTCTACAGAATCAAATGATGCACATTTCATACATTCCAAAAAATACATCATTTGTCTTTCTCTAAATATAAGAAAATCTTCTCTCTCATATACTGTCATTTCATTTTGGGGTTAGAAGTGGTACTGATCTTGAGAAGTTTGTTCTGAATCTGTCTAATGTTTCGTCTTGATCCTTTCAGGCTCATTGGCTGATATCTACCGGGCAGCAGGGATCCAAGAAGTCCGTCACTATTATTACTGGGATGATAAACATCAAGTTTGTTTGGAGAAGCTACTGGCGGATCTGAATGAGGCTCCAGAGCAAAGTGTTGTTGTTCTGTCAGCTTCTGCCCACTACCCAACTGGAGCAGACCTTTCTCAGAGTCAATGGGTTTTGATTGCACAGCTTATAATGGTAACTGACATTTACATTGATGCTCTTTATTGACAACTTATCCTATTTATGTTAGATAAGTAGCTTCACTTCTGTGTACAGATCATAACTTACTCTCTCTATTCCAACAGAAGCGTCGGCTCTTCCCTTTCTTTTTGCTGCCAGCCCAAGGGCTTTGTTATGGTGATCTAGAGAAGGATGCATGGCCTGTACAGTACTGTGCATCACAAGGGATTGAACTCCTCTGTGCTCAGTCGCTCTCCCATTGCTTTGGTCTATATGGTGAGGAGTAAATGTTAACGAAAAGGATTCTAGATGTATTAAGTTCATACTGCAGAATGGCCATAAAAAATATTGTGTAAAATTAACAAAAATGCAGACCAGAGCTGTATTTTAAGTAATACACGACAGAGCTAGTCAGTTCAAATTCAATTTTCTGTTCATTTTTTCAGACAGCTCTGAAAATCATGCACATTGTATTTTCAGAGTCTTTGTCACGCTTTCTAAAAATCCCAATTTCTCTTTCTGGTGAGTTTGAATTAGCATCAGGTATCTCATTGTGAGTTAGATCTGCTTGGAGCCTGTTGCTTTATTCATTAGCCCAAAGCTTACTGGCTTTTATTATTTGGTAAATCGAAATGTCCCTCTTCAACTCCATGTTCAAACCAGAATTTTATCCAGTAGTGATAATGACAAAACATTATCACTGCTGGACATAGTGCTTCCTCACATAGGACCAATCTTCCTCTCTCCTTTAACAGGTGAAGCAGTTGGACACCTCCTGTGTGTCTTAAAGCAGAACTCTCTCCTGTTATCAGTTCAGTCACAAGCTGAACAAATTATCAGATCCCTATGGGCCCAGCCATCTGATACTGGAGCCCGAGTTGTTGCCACGGTGCTCAGTAACCCAGCCCATGTTGTTGAATGGTGAGTTACGCTCTACTTCAAAGACAGTCTGATATGTGAAGAATGTGGCTTGGATTGCCACATTGTTACTCTGTCAATAGATCTTCCTAATGATAAAAAATATAGCATCTAGTTTCTAAAGCCTTTACTTGAACTCAAGAAAAAAGTTTTTTTTATTTTCAACATGAACCAATTTATGATGATTGATGTTTCTTTAACACATGCCATCTGTGTTGGATCCTACATGGACATAAAAGTTGAATAATAAGTTAAGAAATGATTTTCCATACGTTGTCCCTGTGTTTCTCAGGCAGGGAGAAATGAAGCGCCTTGTGGAGAGATGTATGCTGATAAGAGAAATTTTGAGACAAAGACTAAGGCTTCTGGGCACTCCAGGCTGTTGGGACCACCTCATTCAACAAAGAGGGCTCTTCTGTTGTACTGGCCTGAATGGTGAGTGACAACCACAAATGTCCTGCTATGTTGGAGTTATTAGCTGTTTGGCTAATAATATAAAACTGCAAATGATTAACACAAAGTGCCACCTCAAATAAAGACAAGCGAAAACAGACTCTTTTGCTCCAATCTTTTGATAATTGGCATTTACGGCACATTATTATTTGAAACAAACACAATACCTTAAATGGCAGAAGTATATTTTGTTTATTTGAAACAACAGCCTGTATTAACAGTAGCTTACATTATTATAGATACAAAATACAAATGGTATGTTTGATTATTAACACAAGAAGGCTACTGCTCTTTTGTTCATAGTCATAAAAAGTGTTGGTTAAATATTCTTGTACAATTACACTCCTACATTTGAATCAGTGTTTATTAAAGCACTATTTATGACTGAAGTGCCATTAATTGGATTCGTACATAACTTTTTAAAGTTCCCAAGGAACTTTTAGATTTGATAACAGCTACAATCAAGATATTGTTTGGATACTAGGATTTTATAATTAGATATTAAAATGGTAAACATTTTGTTTACTAAATGTTTATGTAAAATAAACAGAACAACCATGAAGGACATAATCTCGCTATGATTACTATGATTAATGATTTAATTGATTTTTATGTGTCCACTGTAGGTCAACAAGTAGATTTTTTATCGAAAAGGAGACACATTTACCTGCTCCCCAATGGCTGTCTAAATGTGAGTGCAATCAATGGTCGTAACTTGGACTACATAGCCAGGTCCATCCATCTCATTGTGACAACATCACTCTGACCTTATGGCTTTTATCATCATCATCTTATATCAGTGTCAAAAGGTTCATTCAGTCGGCCTGGCAGTTTATGGTTACTGTCAAGCATACCCTTCCCATCTCTTTGACTCCATCAAATGTTCTATCTGAATAAAGCCATAAAAGCCCAAAATAAATATCTCGCTTTGAGATTTTCAGTATACTGTCATTACTGTTGCAGCTTCAGCTATTACAAATGCTGATAAAGATGCAGACAAAATGTAGAGAAACAACTGATTCCTCTCTGAATTGAAACTGGAAGCTGAGTTTCCTGATAGAGGTCCAGTTATTTGTTTTTAACAGCTACTGTATTTTCATATATTGAGGAAAATTAGACCATTGGTGAGTTTGGCAATCAAATGGAAACGTCAAAATTATCCATGCTTCAATAAGGCAAGTCTTGTTCATTTTTATGTTTAAACAAACCAAACACGATGCATTTCTGTCATTGATTGGGTCTTTTTAAATAGTTGCTGCCTGATACTTTAAATTGAGAAATGAGTCGTTCTGTTCAAGTAGTTTGATCTTCAAACAAATTCTAGAAGCAATATATTTTGAAATAATATTGAGGTCTAAAAGGCTGGATTCTTCCCTTACAGTAATCTCCTTTTTAAAAGTGTTGTATTTGTATTGAAACATGTGGGGGGTCTAAATAATGATTTAAGTAGCCTAACCTCTGCACTAGACTCCATATCAATGTTGTGAATGTATTTTACTTACAAATGTTTTTATCTGGAAACATTATCAAGTAATAAAGACTGCTTGTATTGGAGTAAAAACTGACATTTTCTTTAAATTGTTTCCACTTCATTGTTTTGAAAACCTGCAGCTTTTATCTAATTGACATTATTTTTTGTGGGAAGCCCTCTATTCATTTGTGAGACATAACACTGTGTGCTCTTTAGTTCTGATTAACAGGTTGCAACAAGGCATTTCATGGAGGCGGCATGCTTTTTAGCGACCTAGGGTGAACCAAGATAATCAACATCTACATTAAAGTTGGAGACATAGCCATTAGGTGCTGTCTGGAGCCCTTTGATTTCCATTTAGCATGTGAAGCCAGCATCAGCAGTGTTAGGGAAAGGAGGTTTACATGTGTACTTGTATTCCATGTTTACCTGTCCCTGCACAAATGGGGGAAAGAAAAAGCTGCCTAAATATGAACACCGTGACAACTGAATAAACTCAGCTTGTAAAAAAAAAAAAAAAAAAAAGGACAGTTCAAGAAGGGTGTTATTTGCTCCTCAGTTAGTATCAGAGTATCCCATATTTATGGGGGGAGAAACGGAGAAACGGTATAAATCACAATCTAATTTAAAAGCCTGGTGTGTTGTCTTGTTGTTAAAACTATCAACAGCCACTTTGTCTTAATTCAGTTGGGCACCACATTATGTTTGTCACAATTAAGCCGTCAGGGCATTGAGCAAGTTCTAAAAAGGTTTTACAGTGTACAGAAGATAAAATGATTAAGTGTGCGTGGCTTCCTCTTGGTTCAACAGTGACCTATAAGACACAATTAAAGATATGTTAGGTGCAGCCATGTTTTCTATAACAAAACTAAATAAAATTAAGTAGGATCAAGTCAGTCAAGCAGAATGTAATATAAGGAATTATAGATGGCTCAGACTATCTGACTGTTTCAAGGTGAAGTATATTTACCAATAGGTAACTGATCCTGTTAACTAGATTGGGTCAAAACAAAAGACTGTAGGAATTGTTATGACTTTGAGTTGTAAGTGTTAAAAGTGTTTTTCTTATCATTTGATCTACTGTTGTGGGCTTTGTACTTCTTTTCTTGTTTGTGCATCTGTCTTTGAGCGTTGCACGATTGGGAAAAGGCTGACGGTGTGTGAGGGCCACTGAGGTGATGTGGCACTGCTCCATATTGGAGGATACTTTGAATTTCCCTTGGCCTTGAATTTCCCTCAGGATCAATAATCTATCTATCTATCTATCTATCTATCTATCTATCTATCTATCTATCTATCTATCTATCTATCTATCTATCTATCTATCTATCTATCTATCTATCTATCTATCTATCTATCTATCTATCTATCTATCTATCTATCTATCTATAGATAGATCTATCTATCTAAGGGCGCCAGTTTTAAAAGGGAGCTACAGAAGATAAATGCTGCCCTCCTTCTTCCTCGTCTAGACAAACCTTAGTGAAAGAAAGACACTGTGTTCCCAGTGTTGGGCAAGATGCTTGTATTTTCTTTCCTTTGTTTTATTTAGAGTCAAATAGTTTGGGTTTTGACATAGAAGGTTTTTTTTATACTTTTGCTGTGTGCTTTTGTGCAAGTTTAATTAATTTGTGTTTATTGCTAATAAAAAGCTTATTTTGGATGGGATTGGTGTTATTGTACTTCATTATTGGGAGTGAAGAAGAAGAGGGCCACCTTTACATAAATGCTACTAAAATATAGATTTCTATTTATTTTTATCTACAGGCTTAGAAAGTCAACTTGAGCCACTTCAGTGTAAAACTGTCTGCAAAGCAGTTTCCTCGCTGTGTCTTCAGCCTTCAGACAAGTGCTCTTAGAATGCAGGAACAACTTGACATGGTGGTTGATTTTAATATTAGTGCTGCTGTGCCAAGCAGCTTTTCAGTCAAGTGTCTGTCACAAACAGACGTAGGACAGTGAGCAACTTTTAGTTTTGGACAGTGGGGTTTCATGTGTAATTTGTGGGCCACTTTAGGACTTTTTTTAAAGGGGCTACTTTAAGCATCAAAAAACCCCTGAAGAAGGTTATTCCTCACCTGACTTTAGTCCTTTTGTTCATACTTCAGACAAAGGTTTTGACAACCAAGTGGACAATCAGTCTCAAGCTTCCTAAAGGGTTGAACAGCAAAAGCATCAAAAGCTCGAGAGCCAGTGTGAAGTGTCTTTTAGTTGACATAAAGTCTTTTTTTTTTCTTTTTTTTAAACTATTTATCCCTGTGGGGCAATTTACGCACCAAGCGGTCGACCACAGGAGCACCATACACCCTGACGGAGCAGGGAGAGCAATTCAGCGTTAAGTGTCTTGCCCAAGGACACATCAGACATGGTGCTCACAGGAGCAAGGGATCGAATCCCCAACCTTGAGCCACAAATAAAAATAATATGAAAATATTCTTACATGTAACTTTTTTTTTTTGTATATTAAACAGTAGACTATAGTCCTAAAGAATGTAATACTACAGTGGTCGGTAGCTGCATAGGTTATAGGCAATAGCTGCATTTCTGTACATTTAGAGAAACAAATATCCAAAACAAATAAAATAGCTAAAAGGTTTCTCTTTGGCTTGTAAGGCGTTCTGTGGGACAGTTTATTTACAGGAGAGATTGAGGGAGTCCAAGCACAGAAAGAAAAACATGCTTTAAACCGCCTTGTTGCTGTAATATTGATATCGGGACTGGATGTTGACAACAGTGACGAGACAGCCAAGTTAGGGTTCTGTGGCTGCATGGAAATAGTGTTAGTTGTGGGGTGAATTACCTTAGCCTCCAACATATCCCCTTGTCACTGCTGTCAGCCTGACCAACTGTTCCTTCATCATCCCAGCTGTCAGAGTCCAGGTTTGACTCCCTGTTAATTTCCTGGCCACAGATTAGAATTAGTCCCTGTCATCACTTTCTCCAGCGGGAACGTCTTGTCCTGGGCCTGACAACTTCATCTCCCAATGGTCTGAAGTCTTGTGCTCACACCGGACAGCAAACTTAACAGAGCTATATATCAAACAGACATCATTTCTCAAAGCTGTGTGGGGTTTTGTACAATAGACAGCAGGGCAATAGTACTTCCCCGTCTCCCTTCCACATCTGTCAGTGTCCATTTCCACAAACCTAAGCAGGGCTTCAGTGATAGTAGCCCCAGGATGCCTAGTGCCAAGCATGGCAATGCACTACGGTCTTCACTGTAGTCAAACTGAATCTGTAGCCTATACTGTTCATTAAAAAAATGTAGAGTGCAGTAAAAATAAAATGTATAACTTAAAACATTTATTATTGCTTTTCAGGAGAATGAACAGTTTAACAACTATTTAACTTGTGTTTCTGGCGATAGATCAGTGATGAAATTGTTGATAGGCTATATGCTTAAAAAATTACATTCAAACATTGCACAGCTTACATTGAGCTCTGTTCTTACATCTAAGAAATGTCAGACACATTCAGAAAAGGAGGGGACAAAAGACCACACTGTTTTAGCTACCCCAGCTCATTAGCCTGCTTTTGACTGTACAGGGAAAGATGTATGTTACATTACAAATTCAATGACAGCTGGAATATTTTGACAGACCATTAATAACCTGTGCTTAAAGAAAACCCTATTGTTGAACTTCATTATTTAAAGTGTTTAAAAGAAGAAAGCATTTGGGCTGCTAACTAAAACGTTGTCTGCACTGGTTCTTTCCCAGTTGAATCAGTTGACAAACATTTAACTTTGACTTCAAACTAATTTAACACATTTAAGTGAGGAAAGTGATTTTTCGTTCCAGCTGTTTTTGTCAGTGGGAGGTTTCTACAATGGGCTGCATGCAGATAGAGGAGAGAAACCTGTTACTGCTATTGATTGAAGTCTTTGCAGCCATAAATGAACGTGCTGAAGCCTCAGACACTCTGAGTGAAACTTCTGCTGTAAACATCACGTTAGGATCTCCCACAGCAAACCATGGTCTTCTGGCTCCATACCGGGTAGATGATTACAAATCAATCCGCTAATGGCACCATACGACCACGACTGTTTTGCTCTCTGCTCCGACTTGTTAAGGGGGAACTAGGGGTCAGTTTGCAAGAATGAAAAAGTGTCCACTGTCCTCCTTACAAAATCAACTCGACAGCCAGACATCACATCACCACACACATCCTTATCACCCTGCAGCTCTGTCTCCTTTACAAACATTGACGAGAAGGGAAGGATAACAGTTCAAACATTACAAAACACTGGGGCAACGACCCTTGACGCAATAGAGATTGTGAGACAGCAGTGTGACTTTAATGACTTTACGTTGTCGAAAAGGATAATGTAGCCTACATTATATGATTTCGCCGTAATTTTCAGAAAGCGGTCCTCCGTTTGAGCTGGTCAGATGTGACTTGTTAATGAGCAATCAATAGGCTATAGATCGTAATGATGCAGAAAATATAGACGCTGCTGAAACCGTCAAGTAGGAGTATAGGTTAGGCTACAGCACATGAGTTGCCGTGGTACGCAGGCTTTCCATCGAGTCACTCCGTGGCTCCTTCACTCCCCACAGCTACATTTCAAACAGTTAAACGTCAGTCAAACCAACCCGGAGATAGCAAACCTCTCTTCATGCTTACAAACCTGTCACACACATGTAAAAAGCCGACTCTACAAACAATCATTGCCACATAAACAAAAAAGCGCTGGAGAGCGGCTGTTTACAGATCAGTCGTGCGTAATATTTGTGTGAGACGCGCGCATCTCTCCAAAGACGCACGAGGCATCGCGCAGGACCTGTGACTGGAAACTGAGGATTCATCAGTACACGGTAGGTTTGCAACATTTTTCTCCTATTCAAATGGGTAATTTGAGTTTATTAAAGAAGAATGACTAGACGAACTTTTAGTCAATGCAGCAAATATGTCAATTAAAAAGATGCTGAAAAATACACTAAATCCCCATCTTCGTCTTATGTTCTGCTTGAGCTGAGATAAGTATAGCTCGTTCTTGTTGCGATCTTGGAACGTTTGTTTTATTGGCTAAATTTGGAAACAAGTTCTATTCAATTGCCCTGCAGTGGTAAAAGTGCTGATGCCTGATATTGATATAGTCAAACCAAACTGTGAGAATGTATACAGCAGATATATTTTATCAGGTGTCCTCAATAGAAGGGATGCAACAGGTATAAAGTGGTTTTACTGTAATTAACAAATCTGATCTAGATCTAATAAGGTACTATTCACTTGTTCTGCATTCCGGATATTTCTGCAACATGGATTATAAGTACATTAATATATACTTTAGTATATGTCTGGTCTGAGGCAGTTCAGCTTCCTGCTGCTGCCAATCCTTTTACAATCTGGATTCTGGAAAGCTTTTGTCCCATATCTTTAGACACTGCGTTTAAGTAAGCAATATTTTTATTTAAATTGTGAAAAATGAATAATTCATAATCTTATTTAATGTTTACACTTCAAGGCATGATTGAGCCTCTTATGGTCCCTTATGGTTTGAATCAGTTCTTGAAAAACATTTTATTTTTATCACACAGAAATATACAATTAAAAGGATAAGTGCTCAGTGAAGACACCGCTCATTTATTCTACTATGCCCTACTGATAAGTTACACCCCTCTCCATGCTACCTCACACCATACATCATACCAACACATAGAACGCTTTTTAAATGTGTCCCTGTTGTGAAAATTCATCACCTCAGTGCTAATCACTTATGTCATTGTGTTTTCATGCTGCAATATCATCATTATAGTCAGTATCCTGAATGTTCTATCAATAGTTAAATTGAAGTAATTTCATGGGAACAAACCTCCTGCTCTCTGAACATAAAAGGAGCATATGGGCAGACAATAGCCAAATGACAGATCTGAGTCACACTGCTCCAACATTCAGCATTAATCTTACTGAATATTTAAGTGGAAGTGATAGGCAATCTCCTTGAGCTCTGTTTTATAATTGTTACAATACCCAGCACTTTTAGCATCAAAAGAGACTCATTCCTGCAGTATAATCCTGTAATTCTTGAATGAAGATTAAAGTAATTTATCTTTTAACAGGACATACAATGTGTTATCAGAAGGTCATCCATTACAGAGGAATGTTCGTTTGAGTGTTTAAATGCATGTTTTGCATTTACAGTACATAAGATAATAATGAAGGGGCCTTTTTAGCCAGAATACCCTGCAGCCTCCTTTTTTTTCTTGTCATTATTTGGTATTTTACAGTGCAAACCTTAGATTATTCATGCTTTCCATCCTCCAGGTTGACCGCTCCCCCCCCCCGGGAATGGAAGGCACAGGCAGTGGCTGGTCAGCTGAGCTAACGTCTCCTTGTGTGAAGTTACACGAGCTGAATGGTAAAGACAGCAGTCAGGTATTCGAAGTGGCTCTGCAGAACAGCTCCTCCAAACACAGCAGCCCCCAGTTTGTGGGCGTAGAGCTACTGCAGTCGTTTAAGCCGCTAATCATCCCCTGCTACACTCTGGTGGCACTGGTGGGTGTTTTTGGGAACTACCTCCTCTTGTACGTCATTTGCCGCACTCGCAAGATGCACAATGTCACCAACTTCTTCATCGGAAACCTGGCTTTCTCTGACATGCTGATGTGCGCCACCTGTGTGCCCTTCACGCTGGCCTACGCCTTTAACCCCCACGGCTGGGTGTTTGGCCGCTTCATGTGCTACCTGGTGTACCTGATCCAGCCTGTGACGGTGTACGTGTCTGTCTTTACTCTCACAGCTATTGGAGTGGACAGGTAAGCCTTAAAGAGCCAGAGGAATGAGACAGACTCTATGAATGAAAATTCTGTGGAATTCTGTAGAGCCTCATCAACATGCATCTTTCATTTTACTGACACTGACATCTATAATAATATTTATCAATATATATCAGCTGTGCTAAAGCTACAAGGTCAAAGATTATCAGATAACTAGCCACTCTTTTGAACAAAGGAATTACACTTTGAATAATTCTTCTCATTTATGCCCCATCTGAAAAATCTGAAGTAGACTTTAAAGTGCCTCTTATCTAATATGTTTAATGAACCTTCAACAATGTATAAGTAACCCAGTGAAAAGGCAGATGAATGAACTGAGAAGCGCTTCTTCTTCAGCTTTGTATATATCTTTTTTCTTTGAACCTCTCTGAATGTGAACGCTTTAATGCTTGGCTTCAAGGTTTCAAACTCAAAACAACAAGCTGTTTCCGAGAAGCTCATGTAGCTTTGTGTTTTGACCTTGCACAAAGTGGCAGGGCTGATTTTTGCGAAACTTCATGAAAATTGTTTCTTTCGGGTACTGTCAATTTGGCTTCGGTTGCTTTCCCCATCTCTATGAAAAAATGACTCACAACTGTGCGGTCAATGGAATGTTGTTATCAAGCAATTCTTGTAAATCCTGCTCTTCTGTCGTCAAGGTTTTAACTCCAGTTTTGCATGTTTTCTTTATTACCATCAGTTTGGACACATACTTACATACATAATAGCACTGAGAATATCTACCTCTGTGTTTCTCCATAGATATTACGCCACAGTCCATCCTCTGAAAAAGCGCATCTCCATCTTAGCATGCACCTACCTTCTGTCTGGGATCTGGCTGCTGTCCTGTGGTTTGGTGGCTCCAGCTGTGGCTCACACTTACCACGTGGAGTTTAAGAACGAGGGCTTCACCATCTGCGAGGAGTTCTGGATGGGCCAAGAAAGAGAGCGGCTGGCTTACGCATACAGCACTCTCTTCATCACATATGTCCTGCCTCTCTCTGCGCTCTGCATCTCCTATTTGTGCATCTCTGTCAAACTGAGGAACTGTGTCATACCTGGACACCACACTCAGAGTCAGGCAGAGGCCCAGCGCCTGAGAAAACGCAAGACCTTCCGACTTGTGAGCCTGGTGGTGGCAGCATTTGGTGTCTGCTGGATGCCCATCAGTGTGTTCAACGTGCTGCGAGACATTGATATCGACCTGATTGATAAGCGCTACTTTCTGCTCATTCAGCTCCTTTGTCACCTGTGTGCGATGAGCTCATCCTGCTGTAACCCTTTCCTCTATGCCTGGCTGCACGACCGCTTCCGGGCTGAGCTGCGCAAAATGTTCACCTGCCGCCGTCGCATTGGGATCTCAGCCAACAACTGTGCCACAGCCAGTATGGTTCTGTAAAGCTCAGATGTTCAAGCATGCTGATGGTTGGTCTTTCGTTTCTTTGACATTTCCATATACTCATCTTAGTCTGGTAACATTCAGGTAATGCAAACAAAATCTGGGGTGGATATGTTAAACTGGGTTTCCACAACAGCTCTACATGGGGATTAATCAAGGACTTTGATGTAAAGTCCCAAACATCCTCTGCAGCAGTATTTTACAACTGCATATGAGCTTTGGAGTTGACCTTGCAGTACTTAGCATTTCTGATTCTTGGACTTTGACTTTGAAGCTGTGATAAGGTTAAGCTCAAGTCAACTATGTGTGTAATTAACGCGTCTTTAGACGCTCTTAAATTTAGCACTATTTTGGGGCTCAAGGAACTTACAGTTTCAGGTAGTTTTGTGGTAATGCAGCGTTTGACTAGCAAGTCTATGGTGATCAAGCTTTGACTCCAGGTAGCAGCATTATGGAGCCATAATTTACCCCCATGATTTAGAAGCCAAAAGTCAAATACATTTCCCTGTCTAGTTTGACATATTAGCAACACACACAAACAACAATGCCAGACTTGTTACACAGCAGTCTTGCATCACCCTCAATGCAGAAACATGACACTTTTTTCTTACTAGGGCTTCATACAACTCTTTTTCACATATGCACCGAAACACTATAAGTAGAACTATGAATATACTGTGATGCGTAAAAGTGGGGCTGTCCTTTAAACCACCATTACGTAAGATATCTACTGAATTAAATGACTATATCACAACATTACTATAAATATGTTGAAGCACTGGCTTCTGAAAAATACTGCAGCCAAAATGCCATGTGTGGAATTGAAGGTCGGCGGCTGAAAGACGCACCCACAACCATTTTGGATGCTCCTTGGGGAAGTGGGCAAGTGAACTGGTTTGGATATAAATGATTCTACCCAAACCTAAATAGCCTCAGCATATTTCTAAAAAGCTCTACTAACGTGGTTGTGCTAGCAGAAAGTTTTGAGACAGATGCTAAGATGATTAAAGACAGAAGCTTTAATGTCCGGGACATGGCAACCTGCGTGCACTTCAACTTTAGGAATGAGAGGGCGGGGTGAGACAGTTCTGTCCAAGCTTTGAATGTGGACTGCAGCACCAGTCTTTAACATTTTGCGGCAGTTTCATATTGCTCCTTTAAGTTTGAACCACCCTGTGTGATTTTTTACAGATTTATGTCACAATGAGCAGCTGAATTTGTATACATTGATTTATAACTTGTCGATTTTTTAGATGTTTTTTCCATCAAGCCTTTCGACTTGCAGAATCAGCATGTTTAATCTATTTCTGTGTTTAGACAATGAAAAGCTAAATGGGTCTGATTAAAAATTGATTAAATTGTTTTAGGATGAGCAAAATATTTTTTTTTTGTTATTGTCAGAAAGGCTGACGTCCTGGTAATCATTTTCTCTATCTTTATCTTTATTATAAGCAGCGGTACATTGTAAATTAGTTTGTGACTATTTTCAGCTTTGGATTTGTTTTGTATGCATGTGTAATTGATTGGAAAATACAGTGCTACCTTTCATCATAGTGACTGATCATGTTGTCAAGTGAAAATCTGAGGCTTACCGATTAATGGGAATAAGTATACTAATTGGCTCAATTCTTTGTATATATTCTTTCATGGGATTTGTTGACAGAAGAAAAACAAAACACTACTTTTGAAAGATCAGTTCCATCTCTCTTACCTTTTGTTTAAGTAGGTCACATATGTTTGTCAGCACCACTTACATGGTTTTGAATAACATGCCCTTTGCTCTGTTCCTTGGGCCTGACATGTATCTATTGTATACAATAAAATGTTTGTTTCCATGGCAACGCTGGCTTGTTATTCAGTTTTGCTCATGGCCAATATCATATGATGTAACAGATGTTTACTGGAAACTGAGCATCTGGATACAGCATGTGCAATATGGCTTCTTTTTTTTTACCAGGTATAAAACACTTAAATTAATCTTATTGTTATTTATATTTACCCACATTACACTCCTCACAATAAGTTAGGGATATTGTTATTTGAGTGCTTTTCCTATATGTTCTGAATAATGAAATAAGTAATAGTTCCCTTACAATAAATGAGAAGAATCACCATTTTCATTAGTGCAATATTTATTACCCCAACAATTTAGACAATAACAAAGATAGCCACAAAAAAACAAAATTGACAAAGTCAGTAGCGGGTGTTTCCACCATTTGCCGCAATTACAGCTTTACAGCAACGTCTCATGCTCCTAAATAGCCTGATGATGTTCAGAGTCAATACGTTGCTCTCCTGCATTGTTCAGGTCACATGGTCGTGTGCCCACTGCAAACGGTCACGGTGGTTTCTTGGTGCCAGTGGACCTGCAACGGTCGTCTGGCCTCACTTCTCGTAAACAGGCCTGCAGCTGTGTGGCAGTAGCATAACGGTGTCTGAGTGCATAGGTCCTGATCTGAGATACCCCAGTGGGCTCCACTCCTGGGTATGTCACCAACACTGTCAGAAGTTCTGTCTTGCTTCAAGTCTGCTGATGACACTTTGAGACACACCTAGTTCACAAGCAACATCTGACTGTCTGCTACCGACCTGAAGGCACGCTATGGCCAGGTGGCGCTGCTCGTCCGTTAAGTGACATCGTGTGGTCATGGCTGCTTGAATGATGAACTGGGAATGACTTAATGACAATACCAGCTTTTCATACCCCCAGAGTGAAATTGATGCCACAATGAAAAGGGTCGTCTTTTTGTATTTGTTTGGTGTTGACCCCAATATGTATGGTGCACTGTACGTAGTGAGACCATTACCAGGAAAACATTAAATGAGGTGTCTATCACCCTAATACAATTGCCTCCTTATCCCAAACATCACTGAAGTGAAACAAACACCTTATGAAACCTCCTGATGACCTCACAATATCCCTAACTTATTGAGTAGCATAGCGTACTGTATATATTTGTATGAATATATATGTAGAATCATTTTAAATAATTAGTGAAAGCGAACACTGGTGAAACAATTAGTGTCTTTATTTCAAATAAAACGTTCCCCTCTGCATCACTTCTTTCTGAAGTGTTACACAAGCTGTAGCTTCATGTCAGACAAATACACATTACATCAGGCCGCACATTCTGTGAGTGCTCACTCCACAAAAAGAAGAGAGGTAGCCAACAAGTTTACATTCAGCAAAAGAGACAGGAGGTCATGAAAAAGGTTTGGAAGGCACAGGTATGTACATTCTGGAGATGAGTATTGCTTTTAAAAAAGGCAGAGATTTAGGGTCTATTTCTTAGTGTTGTTCAAATACAAAGACAAGGCTGGTTGTGTATGACTGACACATAGTCTATTATCACTTTTCTGATTTCTAATTCTTGATTACCTCTTGGTTTCATTTAATAAATACAACACAAAAATCACAGGGATTGAAACATCTCATATTATTACTAAAAGAGTAGGATTTTTATTATTACTGTACTTGCATATCATTTCAAAGTATGTGCACAGGCTACATATACAGTAAACCTCATGGAAGACACAATAGCTACTGTATTCATCAGAATATGTACAGTACAAAGTAGATAGCTTGTTTTTATCTATTGCTGTTTTACCAAAGAATACCTTTGTAATGCTTTAATAGGCACAATATATTAGTTTGAAGGACTGGATGACCAGCTGACATTCAACTGTGGTGAGTCAAACAGAACTATTATTCATTTCTCATTAAACTAATACAAGCCAGTTAACAGGCATAAAAATAAAGCAGGAAAATACATGAAGGAAATACAAAAATAAGACTTCAATGTGCACTTATTATATAAACAATCTCAGTTTTCCTCAGCTGGAGAGGCCACAACTGTAATTCAGGCTCTGCAGAAAAGCTGTGCAAGTAAATTCATTCAGTGATTGCAGCACAATACATAAGAGTGATGTTACATTCTTCTAAGCATTGGTAAGTGATGCATGAGTTCAGAATGGGTGATAAGGTTATGTAGATGTTAAGTCAAATCAAGGCCAGATAAAAGTTTAAAAGTCTAGTGTTTTACATGCATTATTACTTTATTAAATAAAGCTAAAGAATAAATGATTTCATAATCAAGATGTTGAATATCATTTCATGTAACATATGTAGAAAACATTCCAGTACCTTAGTGTCCAAACAAATACATTTACCTCTTTTTCTAAAGATTTTTTATTTGCTTGTTATGAAGTTATGGATTTAATAAGAGATTATTTTCCAGTGTTCTCAAACCTGACTCTGAAGCAAAACAATAAAAGGTGCATTAGCTCAAAGACCATAATGCAGGTCTGATCTCTCAGCACACAGGGACACCAGTACTCTCCTTACACTGGCTTCGAGTTGAGAGATTGCAGGATTGTGGGTTTTTCGTCTATGACGCGGACCAGCAGGTTGTCTATGTACTCCTCCAGCTCCACGATCTTAGCGTCCTTTCTGGACAGGTCGGTCTGCTGCTTCACCACCAGCGTGATCAACTCCTCCTGTGTCAGCTGGGTGTAAGGTCCGCCTTGTACGGAGTCACCCACCTGTGAACAGGGAATATGTTTTATCCAGCATTATGTAATATAATGACTACACCCAGGTTGAATTAGTTCAGTGCACCTCCCTCTGTTAGAGGCTTTAGGTTTGTTTTAACTCAGTAGAGGCCATATATAAAAGATGCTTGCTTTCTGAATATTTTATTGTTTTAACAATGTAACCTGATCCCTCAGTATTTCCAATCTTTTAAACACAGCCCATGGACCCCTTCAGCAGATTCACTTTGGATGTTGACAACTGAAACTTAAGAATGTGATCTGAAACTTCGCATTTTGAAGAAAAAAAGATAAATTTTTTTCAAATTCAACATTTTTTCAAGTCATTTTTCCTTGTTGCTGGCAGTTGTTACTGAAAATATTTAAGTGTAATCTCAAATGGGTTTCTTTTAAATAAGGAAAAGAAGTTTATGTGGAAGGATACTAAAATGCCTTTGAGTTCTTTATCCCTCCTGCAATAGCATACTAACCAGGGGCCTATTTTATAAAGCAAGCTTCACATACCCAGGGCGTCTTTCTGTTATCTGGCTTCACTAACCTTTACAGACAAGATCATGTTAAACGATCATATGCAGCTGGTTATCAACCAGCATGTTCACATGAAAGAGGCAGCGTCTGCTTCATATAACCTCTATATGAAGCAGACCTCTATATAATCACTATCATGAACATGGCTGCAATCAGTCGATGGTCCATTTTTCAAACTACATTAAAAAAGTAACACACAGCTGCTGCAACACATGTAGAATGAACTGAAAAAAATGAAATGGCAGAACTCAGAAGTAACTGCAAATTAAGGTTTATCATATCTCTATCCCATCGATAGTGCAACTAAAATCTATCTATAATAACTAACTAGTTTGTTGCTAAAATAGTTTCTGCTGGCATGTACGACAGTTTTAGATGAAGAGCCTGAAATTCCATCTGCATCCGCAACAGCAACAAACAGCAGAATACAACATTTAAAAACTAGCACATCAAATGTAATACATTTAATTTTACATCTCATTATCCCAGTTGCAATGTAATATGTCAACAGGTCTGTTTGGGTCTCAGTATATCAATGATGTAAACATCATATTACCTGAATCTTGCCTGGTGTGCTGTCCTTTATCTCTTTCACAGCGGAGCTGCTGAAGGCATTCTTCTCAGCTAAGCTCATGGGCTTCACAGGATGAGGTCTGTAAGGAAGAGTGTACATTATGATAGAAACCCCACAGAGTAGTATACAAAATAAACAAAGCAGGAAAAAAAAAAAATCCTGTCCTCCCACTGTCAATAAAGCGTCATGTTTAGTATTAAACTCAACGGGAGCTCAAGAAATCATCAGGTCATCAAGTTTTCCAAGTAGTCAAACCCAGGGTTAGTCCCAACACCAACATCTGCCTCCCTATACGACACCAACAGCAAAACCTTTTCAATAGTCTACATAAACACGCCACCAATGTATACTTAGTAAGCAGCCTGTTCAATCTCACCTGCGTGCAGATAAGGCTAGCCCACCTCCATTGCTATTCTGAGCACTGACAGGCTGAACCTCAGAGGGAGAGACCCAAGATCTCACTGGTGCCTTTCCCCCAGACACACCTCCTGCCTGAGCTGCTGGTTCCTCTGTAACAACAGAGAGGGGCTGTGAGGAGGCTAGAGTAAAAGGATCCGCACCGAATACATCCCCTTCTCTGTAACGGGAGTTTGCCGGTTTCACATCAGCTTCAAGTCTTGGTGTGAAGGACTCATCTTCTTTGAAAAGGCCTCCGTCAGCTGCTGCTGTAGACGTGTTCTCTTTTGTCGCAGGTTCTTTTCCAGATTTGGAAGTCTTATTATCCAAGTATGATAGGGGACTAGGAGTCTGTTTTCGCCTGCTGGAATTCCTTCTCAGGAAACCAGGACTTACATCATCTTTTTCTTTGTTCTCACTGCGCCCGTTTGAATCAATGCCATTTAAACTAGCAAACAGATCTGTAGGATTCTCTTTTCTAAAAATGCTATCAAGATCCTCTGCTGTTATTCCACGATCTTCAAGTTTTGGGTCTTTTTTAACACCAGCAGCAAAAAGATCAACTTCTTTGTTCTGCTTTGACTGTGCCCATGGGTCGTTGGAGAGAAGCTCAGTACTAGGGAACGGGTCGAACTCTGCAAAGTTCTCCGCTGTCTGACTGCTCTTTTTGTCCATGCTGCTTATATTTGAGCTAGTCTGGACTACTGGAGTCACAGCAGAATCTTCTTGCCTCACTGGCTCTTTGTCATTAGCTCTCTGTCTGGGTTTGGCTGTGGGTGGCTCTTTGTTCGCAATGACTTTTGCTTGTCTTTGATCATCTTGCGGTGTTCTGTCTGAGACTATTTGGCTGGTTGGTCTGGTTGAACTGACTACCGTAGGTGTTGGGGGCAGCACCTTTCTTTCTCCATCTCTGGGGACTGATGAAAGACTTTCTCTTTTTGAAATGTCAATGTTTACAGGCAATGGTACTGGAGACCGATTAGGCGTTATGACAGATTGATTTGAAGAATTCTGGGTCTGTCTCTGAGTGGAATCTGTGATGGATCGTGGGGGCTTAAGTGCCTCTGACCTAGGGGGAGCTGGGGCCGCTGCTTTTTTTGAAGACACAGGTTTTGTTTCATGTGTCTGATAAAGAATCATAGCAGGACTCTCCTGTGTGTGCGAAGACCTTCGATTGGATTGCGGCTCCTCTGGACCATCCACACTCATTTCTGGGCCAATTAACTCAGGCATGGGTTCTCTGCTTCTCTGGTTGACCTCTGCAATTATGTGGTCCCATCGAGTGTGGCCTTGCACTCCATGTCTCTTCTGAGGAAAAAGGGTCTCATAATCAGGAAGTGGTAAAGTCTGTTTGTTGCCTTGTGATGGTCCATCTACATAGGCAGGATTGTTGAGCTCTCTGATGGCTAAGCGATTTCCTCCAGTTTGGGTGTCATGTGAGGGGGGCAAGGGGGCTCTTTTCTTCTTATCTGCCATGGTGGGTGAAGATCCCACAGAGGACAAATCCTCTGTGCTGCCACAAGGGGAACTTGACTGGCTTTCACTTAAGTTTGGAGGGTTGAATGATGAGTTTAGGCTGAAGACAGTGTCAGGGGACTCAGACTGGACACTAGAGAGAAGTGGCTCAGAGATGACTGGGGAAGGACTTGGTTGACTGGGGGATTGGGAGTCAGTAGGTTCAGACTCCAGAGACTGAGGGGATCTGCCAAAGAGTGAAAACAAAGGCCTATAGGTCAGTGTGACCACCACTTGAGGTCATTTCCATCAAGGTACAACCCATCACCATTTTAGCTTGAATCACACGTCAACAAAAATCTATAAATTCATAATAAGCCTTTACATACTTTAACTGATCACTGCTCATTACAAATCTGCACTCCATAAAGCTGCCATAGTTCAATATCATAAGCCAACTGACCAAAGAGGCTTTCTACATTCATGTCTCGTAGTAGCTGATTCTATTTTTAGCTTGAACCACCCACATTTGACTCACAAGTATAAGAAGCGGACGATGTGACATTCCTGCTTTAACATGATCATACATAGATTATTCTATGCAGAGCACCATCAATATGTAACGACTACACTATAAAACTCCCTTTAAATACTGTACCTAGATGACTATCTGCTATCTATCAAAAAATTATAGAAGTCAATGACTACTGTGACATCAATATCAACCGCAAACACAAGCCTCTTACCATCATGAAGCAAATATGAAACATCCGGTGCAAAAAACAACTGTAAAAAAGTCCTCAAAGTAAAACCCAATCACCCAAGACGTCCTTGAAGAAAGTCAAACTGTGGCGCAGTTACTTCTTGTGAGCTCTGCTCAGCCCACGACCTGTTCCACAACATCCCCACAAGCCCCACCCAGACTCCCATCTGCATAGGGAGCAAACTGGTCCAACTGGCCTGTCAGCCCTGGGGTTGAATTCAAAGCTTTGGCAATTCAAGACAGTCCTATGTTTGAGCCAATGTGAACAGAAACAGGATGGAAAGTTGTGAAATTCCCTAGTTTCGGGTTTGGTATATAGTGTAGTGTATGATACGTCATAATGGGAAACATTGTGTATCTCTTGCTTGTGCAATGAAAACAAAAAAAGTTAAAAACCAACAAAAACAACTGTTTTCTAATAAATGAGTGTTCAGTCTTTTCTTGTATGAATTCTAGAAATGCACCGATGACACTTTTGTGCAAACCGAGTACAAGCACTTACATTTGGGTACTCACCGATACCGAGTATCAGAAAGACAGACAGACACAAGCAGGCACACAGACATAAACAGGTACTTTACCTCGGATGGAGTACAGTAGCAAACATGGTGTCTGTGATGTGATGACGGCTGGGAACGTCATACTTCGGCTCCAAAAAGCTTGTTATTTTTATCACAAGCTGGTCGTCTAATTTTCTCTTGCTTCTCTAGCGTTAGCTACAAAGTTGACTGTAGCTGTCCCACACTGCTAGCTTTAACAAACTCTGTCAACTGAAATATCTCCACACCGCTGACCTCTCGCATGCCCGCCATAAAGTGGTATCGTGCCGTTGTAGCCGCGTAGATTTACGAGTACTTAAAGACAGCATCGGATAGATGCCGAATACCAGTATCGGTATCAGGCCATCCCTATTGAATTCAATGTACATGCGATATGCGCTTGTACACTGCAGGCCTATTGAAGGCAGTGTTTAAATTGCAGTCCATGACGTCCAAGAACTATGCAACTCCAAGTAACAGCAGAACGCTGACATTCTGACTTTAACACAGTTTCAGAGGATACATGTGGAGGAAAGGTTCAAACATGCAGATTAAAGATGAGGAAGCCTACCTGGGTTTGACTGCAGACACTTTAGTATTGCGGTTGAGGAAGACCATGGCAGAGGGGGGTTTTGGGTTGCTGTTTGATTTCAGATGATCAGCTGGGCTTTCATTGATGCTGACTTGGGGATCTGAGCTGAGGGAGATGTCCTCAAATGGGTTGGTGATGTGGTGGGAGAATGGATTATTAGTGTC
Source organism: Symphodus melops (assembly GCF_947650265.1). NCBI lineage: Eukaryota > Metazoa > Chordata > Actinopteri > Labriformes > Labridae > Symphodus > Symphodus melops. The sequence goes on along the minus strand of NC_136691.1, from coordinate 38,885,711 downwards.
AGCACGAGGGACCGAAGGCAGCTCCTCTTTGACAAACTGTGGGACTTCTTCTTTCTTCTCTTCCTTCTTTTTAATCATTCCAAACAGAGAGGAAAGCCTGTCGCTCATGGAGGCCTCCTCCTGTCGTTTCTGCTCATCTAATTTGCTACGCTCCTCCTCAAGCTTCTGTTTTTCTGCTGCTTCCTTCAACCTGAGTTCTTCCTCTTGCTTTCTCCTCTCCTCATCTTGCTCCTGTTTCTTCCTCTTGGCTTCATCCTCAAGGAAGCGTCTCTTTCTCTCCTTTACCTCCTGTAGTCTTTGCTCCTCTTCCTCCTGAACTCTTTTGACTGCTGCTTTGTATTTCTCCTCTTCCTCCAGCCTCTTGGCCTCTGCTATGCGCATTTCTTCTGCCTGTCTTCTCTGCTCCTCCTCTAGATGGCGCCTTTGCTCCAGCATTGACTTATCTGTGGACTCTGGAGCACTCCTTAGGGCATCTGCAGAGACTTCAGAGGTGTGATTGCGGACGTCCTCCACAGATCCTTGGCCAGAGCTGTTCAGACTGAGGGTGGATCCACTTTTGGACTCCTCTTCAGTATAAACATGGCTGCCATTGATGCACAGGTTGTTCTGGTCATTGTTGCTCTGCTTGTTGCGACCCAGCAGGGAGAAAGGACCCTGGGACACTTTGCTGTCAGAGCTGCCTGATCGCTTGTGTCCCAGGAGTTTGAATTTCTTTTTTCCTGAGGTAGAACAGTGAAGCATGATGTCATTGTTGACATGCAAAACACCATTATTTAACATTCACTGTGCTGCAAGGAAACACACAACTGTAAACATACAATGCAAAGGAAGTATAAAGGGGTTAAATTACCTTCAGGAGAGTCCACATTGAGGCCAGAGGAGCGGCTGGCACTGAGAGAGGAATTCTTCTCAGGAAGGGTCCCCAGTGTAGACATGGATTGAGAAATGTTGCGCTGCAGATTTGATTTGGGAGCAAACAGTGTTTTGAGCTTTGATTTCTTCTTTGTTCCTGGAAACTGATTGAGTGACTGTGCATCCGGCTCTCCCTCACTATCAGTGAGCACCTGGCTGGAAGAAGGAACTATAGCTGAAGCTGAGTCCGAAAAGCCATCTTTTTTCTTCCCGCGGACTTTGTCCTTGAGCTTGGAGATGCGGGAGCGCGGTTTGTCCTGCATAGAAAGGTCAAACATGCTAGCTGACATGTTGTTTCTCATAAAGATTATATCTAGCAGCACCTCCCCACGTTCCTTGTCCTCTTTTCCACTTTTGTCCACCAGCTTGAACCAACTGCAAAAGAAAGACATTTCTTTTAACAGGATATATGAAGTTGTCTGAAAAATCAATACTCAGCTTTTTTATTTCTCTCAAAATGTCTTGCATTGTCATAAACCCTCTTCTTATAAAAAAGCTTTTCTAAGTACAGGATAAAGCAATAGAGTGGGACATTCTTTAAATCTCAGGGTTGGGTTAGGGTTAGTGCAGTTTCACTGAACCACAGTTAGAATTTTTATTTTCTTTCCAGTGTTCTGTAAAAGATATACAAACATGCATTCACTTTAAAATGATCATTGCCAGGCAGGTTATGTAGTTATCAACATAACTATTTTTTAAAACAAAAAAAGGTAACCTGCAACTGTCTCATACAAATAGAATTAAAATATGAGACATAAATGGCAAATGGACTTCAGCTTGTATAGCGCTTTTCTAATCTTCTGACTACTCAAAGAGCTTTTACACTGCAGGTCACACTGTACCATTCACAAACATTCACACTGATGGCTGCTATGTAGTGAGACTGAGACTATCAGAAGTAACTAATCCTATTTATGCGCATTCATAAGCTGCCGGCAAAGCAGCAATTTGGGGTTAAGTAGTGGGGACATGTAGCTGCAAGGGCTGGGATTGAACCAACAACCTTCCGTTCAAGAGACGACTCTACCAACTGAGCCACAGCTGTCCCACATAACTAATTTATGACTCTAAATCAGGGATTTTTTCTTCAATCGAAGAAAAGGCCTCATTCAGATATATTTTGTTATTTTTCTTCTTCATGTATGTCTGAGCTACCAGACAGCTGCTGTTGATGAAATCATCTATGACAACAGGCTGGGGAGATGTTGGATAGGCAACTGGTCAGTGGGTCAAAGTTGTTGAAAACTAACTTCCAAACTGTGCAAAAACCTTTTCAAAAAACAAGAAACATGTAATGATTTTAAAATAACTATTGATAAGAAGGAAATTCAGAAACTAAATATCATATAGCACAGAAAAGTGTCCAAGACCATTCCAGTCTCATTTGAATTGCTTTAGACTTGTTTACCAATTCAGGTTGCGCAGCTATACATATACACAGATTTGATCACTTTTTTCGTACAGTTGAAATGTCAGCAATGAAGACTATTATACAAACAGACCTTACATAAACTGGATCATAACCAATGAAATGGCATCATTGCACAATTCAACAAAAGTATAATTTATTAAACTTTGACATTTTCATAAAAGTCTTATTTATTAAACTACTGTCTAAGTGTGTGAAGGACATTGCCCCAGAACTGATCAGTCAAATAATTCAGATATACTCCAGTAACGACAAGAGGTGCAGTTAGTGGAGAATGTAGACCAGCAAAGTGACAGCATTGGGCCAGTTTTCCTTTTTGTGCTCCTTTTCCTTGAATTTCCCTCAGGATCAATAAAGTATCTATCTATCTATCTATCTATCTATCTTATACATAACTTATGTAATAGAAAGAAAGATAAGATTATCCTATAATTATCTTGCAAACTGAGAAATTTACACTGTTACAACAGTAAAGCAGGATAACACTGCAAAATTAAATTAGACAAAAATGTAGATAGAATAAAAATGGGTTGTTCAAAATGTACTGAATCAATGAATGAAGCGCTTCTTAAATGTGGATTTGCTGTTTTACAAAACATCGTTGGGGGAATGATAAGATTTTCATTTGGTAAAAAAAGTTAATGAGAAGTTGTTACTGTGAGCATCTTCATTTTCTATGACAAGTATGGATCAGCAATTAAAAACAATAGAAGTCATTAATCACAAATAAATATAATAATGACTGAAGGCCTAAGCCTTAATTGAAGTTAGGCCTCATATGCATCTTACGTCCCACTGACTGCTGTATATTATTATTTTAAAAACAAACCAAGAGAGCCTAGACATCTTAAGTTCATTTCATACTGGCTTGGTCTATGACTCTGCAGGCTACGAGCAGAAGTTCTAAAAGCTTTAGGTCTGTAGTTAGTCTGCTAAGTCTTGTCAGACCTGAGTCTGATAGGTGTCACTAACTAGTGCATGGCCTGTTCCAGTTCCTGTTTAGAGCTCCATGCCAACAGCAGATGAAGCCTGACAATCACGGCTTTGTTATGGCTGCCCCCTGTTCAACAGGATCAACTCTTATTGTCTGCTAGGGAAAGGTACGAGTGTTCTGGAGAGCCCGCTCTAAAACCATGCCAAAACAACCAATTAGAGCCATTACATGCAGGCGCTTCCTGCTTGTACAATGAAAGCCTTGCTATTGTTAGCTGGACTAACACTGTGCCAGAGGTGCCCATTATGAAAAGCATTTCCCCTTTTGAACTCCTTCGTTCCACAGCTGAGACTTCCAACTGTTCCCCACGATGATATTTACCACTGCTCACACATTTCTGTGCGTAGAGTTCACTGATTCACCACTACTCAGACAGCTCAACACAACAGACTAATGCAACCTTATTGCTGCCTGTGTTGGACTTACTCTCTGATGTTTGTGTGGCTAAGTGAATTGTAGAATTGTAACACAAAGTTTTCGCTGAAAGCACATCTGGTCTTTGTTGCAAAATTACTCTGTATCACATTGATGCCGCAATCTGCTTTAACATGCTATGTTTATTTCTAATACCAAGTGCACACAACACAACTGTTGTTATTGTTTTTGTCTGTCGGTTGTTCACGTTTGTTACTAAAGCTATAAATATTGACTGCATTCACAGACGAAGTTGGAAATGCTTTTCTGCCCTGTCTTCTGAATTTGCCAAAAACATCTCATTTACATTCAACCCTAAATTTGTTTTCCTTTTTGTACCCTGAAACAATTATCCTTCCACAGCAAGTTTGTCTGGACATCCAGCATTCATATGTCAGAGAGTGACATTAGACGCTGCGACTGATGGTGGAAAGAAAGTTTCCACCTCTGTGAGAAAAATAACTCTTCAGTTGGGGTTTAGTAATGGACAGCGAGGTGTCAAGAAAAGTAACAGCCTCTTGAGATGGGCTGTAAATAAATCCCTTCTGCGGCTGGAAGAGAGTCGTGAAATCTCCGTTGGTCGTGTACAACCGCAGAATTACGTGGCCTGACTAATATTGACCTGCTCAGTATTCTCACACACCGATCATTTAGGAATAAAATAACGCATGCTTCAGTGTACTACGCCCAATCAAAGGGCAAGCAAGCGCCCAGTGAAGAACTCCTCCATCCGACCCTCGAAAAGAGAGAGAAGGGGAAACAGGAAGGAAGGAAGTCTGCGGAGAGGTGTTAGACAGAGAACAGAGAAAAAGGTTGAGCCAGGACGAGAGGCCTGGGAAAGCTCGAGCACACCCCGGATAGGTTAGGCTTCAAGCTCCGCCCTCTCCCCCCACACAACCCCACCTGCACCCTGACACAAAAAGAGAAATGTTACAAAGAGAAACTGGAATGCCTTTTTTGAGGACATATGCATAATTAAAACATAAACTGACAGTTTCAGGTGGCTATTTTAAATTTGGAGAAAGATGTGGTTATTAAATGCATCACAGATCGGGTGACATAAACACTGACTTTGCTGCGTGTGTGTGTGTGTGTGTGTGTGTGTGTGTGTGTGTGTGAGAGATCAAAAGTTGTTAAAAGGTCAACGAATGACATTTAGGCCTTACAAATCTCATAGTGTAAGTGATAAACTGAGGTATGACATGTTTTGTCATTAACGAGACAGCGAACAGTTCATGTGGCGTTTACTGCTGCAAATTTCATTGGTCATTTAAGTTCTCTGTGGCAGACATCCTCACGCGTTCTTCAGAGGATAACAATAACAGCCAGGAAAGAAGTATGGGAGTGAACCAACATTCCTCAAACACTTTCAAACATGTAGGGAGGCGCTGTACAGTGTGTGATGTAATGACAGTTAGTGTGAGCCTAATTCAAACATTCCTCACCTCCCTCCCTGAACCCAGCGTGCCAAGACAATCAACTGCTAACTAGTGAGAGCACAACAACTATGTTCTATAGCCAACAAGGAAACGGCTGGTTGCTCTGGTCTTGCAGCTCACTTTGTTCAGAGACAAAGCCTAGTTCTGGTTATTAACTGAACAACAGGGTGTACACGTTCTGTTTGGTTTGTGCAGGGATAAAGAGCCGTGCCCGGTGCATGCTGTCACCAGTCCTGCTGGGCAAGTTCACTCACTCAACCGTCAAAGGCACTTTTTCTGTTTCATGTTTAATGATTAACAGCAGAGTGTGTGTTTAGCCTGTGAGTGGACACCAGAATAGGTTCAGCCAATAATATGAGGCTGTGTTAGTTGTGTAAAACAAAAATAACTTCCTCTAAGATATTAACACATCCACTGACCACTGGAACTTATTCTGTTTGATAGTAGTGAATTATTTTGACAGTTTATCTTAAGTTGGTTAAAAACAATACTTCAGGGCAAGATATGTTTTTTCCTTTCACTGCTATGCTTTTTGTTTACAAAACACTGTCACAGGTGTCGAGTGAATTCATGTGAGGAGAACAGGCTCAACAGCTGTAAGTCAATATCCAGCCCGGAAAAGAACATGTTTACTGACTGTAAAATAATAGGTAGCCATTCTTATGATGGCTACGTCCATTCATTCATTAGATGTTCTCTATTTCAATGCCTGATAATCTGTGACAGTAATGGATATGACTGTGTTCTCGTACAAACTAAAAACGGATACCCCTCCAGTATAACCCTATTTGGTCTCTAAAACACTATTTTGTGTTATAGCAACAGTAGAGCTTCTTTTTTATCAGGAAAACAAAGACCTCAATGTCAAAACCTGCATCAGCTCAGCTGGCCTCTGGGATGGTAATCTAACACCCCCCACGCTTCAATGCCAAACCAGCAACATCCAATACCCAGACTGCATACTGGCTCCTGAAGGAGACAGAGGGAGGAGGCCATGAAGGCAACACTCAGAGAGAGAGAGAGAGAGAGAGAGAGAGAGAGAGAGAGAGAGAGAGAGAGAGAGAGAAAGCAGGGTGTAAAGACTGAACTTTGTCATTAAAGTGTACAGTAAAAACGTCCTGAGAAAACACAAGATAACGTTTCAGATATGAAAGTACAGTAAAGAAGTGAATGAGGTCATACTCGTACTGCCTTTAGTTAAGGGATGACCGAGCACAACACTCAGCCTTAAACAAGGTTGTTTCCGAATAAGAGGCCCCGTTTACAAAGTTTTGCCAGTGTGGGAAACAGTTCTACAAGTCTTTATTAAATCATCTTTGTTTTTATAAATCCAATTATATAAGAGGGCGCGCGTAAATACAGATTTAACGCTAGTACAATGTTTTGTTTTGATGTCTGTTACACCCGCGTCACACCCACACTATGTAAAACCGCAGATGTCATTCTGAGTCATTTAACATATCTGGGTGTGCATGGTAGACGCCGTGTTGTTCACTTGTAAATAGCCCAGAAGAATCTACTCAGGATTAACAGCAGCAATGTGAGAAAATAATTCCCACATAGCTGTGTATTATAAGGCGAGTGACAGACTTGACTCCATGCGTGTTTAAAAAGTCAAAGTGTCACACAAAGGTAAGGGTTGGTCCAACAGAGAGGGAGAAGACAAGGAAGTGATCTGACTTATGTTAGTATGTTTTCCCACAATCCTAGCTTCTGTATTTGGTCTCAGACTGTGATACGAGAAGGGAGGGTGAGACTCTATCTCTGTGAGGACATTTTTGTTTAGTGACCTTTTTTAAAGTGCTGTGTGTTTGACCTAGGCTAATCATTAGCAAACTAAAGCTTTTCTGAAAAATGAGTCATTAGAGTAAATGCCAATTTCAGACACAACCAGATGATACTCCTACTCTTTCTAAGCTTGAAGACTGAAAGATTTCAAAGTTTACTCATCCAATTTCCTTCCATAAAGGGTTAGTCAAGAGAACAGATTAACAACACACATCAAACTGAGCTGTTGTCTCTTTTGAACATTAGTTTTTTTTTGTACAAAAAAAGGGAACAGTTTAACCATGCCAAGTACAGTACGCACTGTCTTAAACTGACGTCAATTCAAAGATGATGTGTGAAGTAGCAAAGCACTAAATTACGGTATAACTGACTACTATTGTAAGGACAATTAAAACTACAGATATCATGATCAATAAAATGATCCACTGCAGATTTTTGTTATACTTTTAAAAAGGAGGAAACTCAATGTTAAGTGTTGTCCACGTGTTTTTAAAAGGTCTAGAAGTAAAGGGATTTGTATCAATGAACTGTGACTTAAGCGTAGTTGACCTTTGTCGATGGGTTAATCTTAAGTATTAAAAATTGAGGTACAGAAGGACTGAGATACTCTGGTAATGGACATTTTTCAGATGCATAAACTCTATGTCAGCCCCAAATAGTGGGGTAAGTCTTGCACCTATTGCTGTGCTGCAGGGGATTATTCAGCAATAAATACATAACAAAATTTCCCCCAGTGGGTGATCAATAAAGTTGATCCGTATTCTTAAATACTCCGGGGCACAGAAAAGGGGTCAGGATAGTTTCAAAGAAAGAGATGTAGCCTCAAGTCAAGTAGTTCTGGACTGCTGTATCGTGTATCTGTAAACTGCTGTCATACTAGAAAAGGTGTTTTAGATATCAGGCGTAATCCTACACTGAATAAACAAGACCAAAATGGAAGCTGCATTTTGAGCAGACCCAAAATACAATGTTTTAAATGTACACTAACACACAGAGATCAAACACCCTGTGTTATGAGAGGCTCTGTATCCTCCTCCGCCTTCATAACAGTGCACTCACTCTGTCTTTTTGCGAGAATTGTTGTCATGGAGATCCAGCAGGTTCACCGCAGCCTGACCCAGGAACTTGTCGAGCCCCACATGAGCCCGGTGCATGACGATGATGTACAGGGTGCAGCGTTCAGCGTTTCCCGGGTGGAAGAGTGGCAGGTCAAAGGAAGCCTCTTCCTTCCACACTGGAGCGACGCTTTTCTCGGCCACGGAGGTTGAAAACTTGTCTTTCGCCACCTGCATGATGGCATAGGCGTCGTTGCAGCCATTCTTGCCCTTCGCCCGCAGGTTACGAGCCTGATGCACCGTTACCTGGACACTCGTAGGAAACCACTGCTGGCTCTGGTTGGCCAGAGACATCGCGGAAGTCCTTTAAAACCTTTTAAAAAGTTAATCCTAGTTATCTTTTACGATATCTGTCTACGTCTGGTTGTTGGTTAACCTCTCTACGTTTCCTCTTGCGGCGTCCTCTGCGGTGTGAGGTTTTAGGTTACCTAGCTCGACTTCAGTCCAGGAAGCTCAGGTTGATGTCGTAATACTTCGGTCCCCTCTTCTTAAGTAATCTATTCAAGCCCCTAATAACCACTTTAGTTGTGTTAAATCTAGGATAAACAACATAAAACTATTACCAGCCAGTAGAAGACGACCTGCTGTGTTACTAATTCCTTTCCCTTGCCCTGCATCGTCTCCGTTTAGTAAAACTATTTACTTCCCTGATGTTGTAAGTTCCCACCCATACTCTACACAGCTCCTCCTGATTGGCTTAGGTTAACGACAATTATCAAAGTCCCGGTCTTGATTGGACAGTGCAGGAGGAAGGCGTTTCGACATTACAGACCGTTAAACAGCATTGTAGTCGCTGATCAGGGATCCGTTTTATCGAGTAGCTGAAGACTTCGATAAGATGACCATAACAATTCAGGACGAGGAGCAGACGTTGGCTTCACAACTAATGTTCATCACTTAGCTTTTGGGTCTATAACTGTAACAAATTGTTGAGGTTTCTTGAAACAATATATCACTAAAGTACAAATGTCATGAAACATTAAAATGTAATAAGCCTTCAGTGTTGTGTGTTAGAGGAATCTTAACTAATATAATTAATGTACAAATACAGAGTCATTCCTAAATAATTGATTTAATGCCAAATAACTTAATCTTCTTTCTTTTTTCTCACTATGATGTTTTAGCAAAACAGCTATGTTATTATTATGCCATAATAGGTCTGGCTCCAGTGGGACAAATAACGTTTTCTTTTTAAATGAGAGAGATTCATAACAATTCATGGGTTTGTGTAAGCTTATGGACAGAGTGTACATCACTGGCTAAATCTTTTAGAGAAAAATAAAAAAAACAAGGCTTTTAAAGATGTCTAAACAACATCAAATAAGCAATTGGTTTGTCTTACTTGCCCAAACACTCCCATATGGGATGTTATTAATATAAAATAATATATATGCCTTTTGTATAACAATCACCATTGTACTGAACCATGGCCATTAACAGTTTCCACAGACCCCAGACACATAAAGCGCCTGACGATGATAACTCTGGAATTCATACTGAATCAAGAACAAGGCAAATATATCTCAATGTTTATATTTGTTTTCCATGAGATGTTCCATATGAGTCATGGTCACAGGGCAAAGATTAAACGTCTTTGGATTTTACATCCTGAATACCTTATATTCAGGACATATCAAAAAGCTCATAGTGCACACATAGACACCAGCACAACAGACTGAACATTGTAAAAGTCCCAGGAGTAACAAAACACAGTATGTACTGATGTCACAAAACTTCCTCTCAAAGAACAATTGGCAAAAAGCCCTGACAATGAGCTGCATAGTAGACACACAACTTCCTGTTTGCATTATTTCCTGAACTTCTATCAAATTCTCTTTAAGGAGAAGTATGCTCTTTATAAGTAAACAAAAATGCAAAGGCAATTGACTTACTTTAATAAAAAAGACGTGATCGGAATGTATCAGTATTTCTTGGTTTAGCAATGGTACATAAAAACCACTGTTGGATACAATTTTAAGTTTGTTTTTTTAGTTATTACATCTTTTATATTATTGTGATGTTTACTTTTTAAAAATGCAAACATTTTAAAATTTCTGAAAAAGACTGAAAACTTTCTCTACCATCTGGAGGTTGCAGTCCAATATGTCAGCTTGAAGTGAGAATTGAATAAGGTGACTGCATGAGAGAAAGCCATCAACTTGTCTCTCTTCCCTTATATTACTTCTTTTGTAATTGTTATGGAAAGCTAAGTCAGTGCTGATGGGAGTGAGAAAATGAATATTCATCAATCAAATTGCTTGCATAGCTTTATAGTCCATGTTCAGCCACACAGATGCAATAACACACTCACTGTATTTGTTTACAGGCTACACACAGACACACACAAACTCTCTCTCACAGACACACACACACACACACACACACACACACACACACACACACACACACACACACACACACACACACACACACACACACACACACACACACACACACACACACACACATAAGCACACAATTATTTGAAGCAATTAAAAGGTAAGGTTGTCCACAGATCAGGGTAAACGCCGAAAGCTGAACTTTGGAAATGGACCATCTTGTATTCCTTTTCATGCTATATTTGATATGCATAGACAAATCATTATTAAAACATTAAAGCTTTCATAAGACATCCAAAATCAACATCATATGCTAATTTCAGAGGTATCTTGTACATTTTATTGTGAAATGAATACAATAAATGAGTATCTCATTTTTGAAAATGACAATGGAAAACCTGCGTATAACTCTTACCATTTCACAGCAAACTATTTAAAATGCTACAGAGGCAAAAGTACCAGTTTAGGGTCCTGGATGCCTCCAAGATTTTATATCTTAAATTATATAATCATAATTATCAAGAGACCATTAAAACATAACCCAGTCATTTGAAGAGTCCATTAAGGTCATGCATAGAAGTTCACATATAAAAATAGGTTAGACTGTGGTTTCACTTTTCCACAAACCACTCTTCATCCCAACGGAGCTCTGTGATTGGTCAGTTCCACTCATGTCCTGCTCCAGCTCCAGCACTGAGTTTTTCAAGGTACCGTTTGGAGCAGCAGCCCCTGGCACAGTTGTGGTGACACTGTTCAAAGGGTAGGAGCAGCGCTTAGTTTCTCGCTCTGCAGCAGCTGCAAGTTTCAAATTGTCTCTGCTGGCATACCGTCTCTGAGCTCCGTGCATGGCTGCTCTGCTGGCCATAGAGGGCAGCAGGGGAAAGGGTTTTCGGCTCCCGCTGCTGCCCCCGTCACTCCCCTCTGAGGGACTTGTCACCACTGACTCTCCAACATGTTTCCCATTGGTCAGTGGGCTTGCCTGGGTCTCTGAGAGGCTGTGATGGAGGCTGCCATTCTCACTGGTGGCCTGTTTGTAAACCACATGTGAAGAACTAAGGTGATCTAACCCAGAAGGTCCTAAAGCTCCCAGGCTGCCCCCTCCTGCAGTCCTTAGAGCTTTGAGGCGATAATGACCCCTGCCTTCCCCTCGATGGTGGTACTGACTGCTTCCTTGTTTAGTTCTGCTCCCCACTTTCCTCCTCTGGGGGTGCACTGGGACAGCAGAGTTAATGATGGGCAGGACATTGTTTGTGGGCTTGGTGATGTTGTCAGTACTGGTGCTGGTATTGTTGCCTGCTGGCACACGGGTGTTGTTGTTTGGATTGTCTTGTGACACCTGCAGCAAGTTGGTGAGCTTGCAGGGTCCGGGGCCCACGCTGCTGATTCCACTAGGTGTGGATGATGACCGAGCTGATGAGGAATTATGAGACTCAGCAGGTGGATGGCAGTTGATGAAAAGCTGTGATCCCTGCTCTGAGGTCTGCACTCCACTCCCAGTGGTGCAGGTGTGTGTGTAGGTTGACATGGGTTGGGAGTTGCGGTAACCTAGACAACATGCAAGCCATGAAGCCTGCACATCCAGGCGTCTAAAGCAGTGATGCACCACCAGAAACACCCCCAAAACTGTGGCAGTTATCCCATAAAGACTGCTAAACAACAAGCTGGTGCGTCCGGTCAGCCACATCGCCATGGCTCCACAACACCACAGAGCCACAAACAGAAAGTGAGTTGACACCAGCACCAAAAACTGTGTCTTCAAGGAGTATTGGTCTTCCGGGGTTACAACAGGACTCATTGGCCCCACCACAGAGTCTGTGGAGAGGAGGCTATTGCTTCCTGCCAGTGCAGGCTGGCTTTCAGTCACAGGGGTAGAGAGGGTGGTTCCTGTGCATTCTTTGGCCACCCTGTGCCTGAGGCGGACCCCAGTGCACAGGAAATAGATCCAGGTCACCAACACCACCAAGCCAGCAGGGACAAAGAAAGACCCTAGACTAGGGCGCCACAAGAGCCAGCAGCTGCAAAAGGCAAAAAAAAAAAAATGTCAGGAGGGTCAGTGCAAAACAAGGAGGCGTCTGTGAAGTATTCAATTCACCAAACAAAAACAACACAAAGTCAAAAGTCAAAATGGCTCAACTTTAAAAGCAGAAGTACTTACTAAGGGCTGTTGTCTCCATAGTTGTTGACATTGACAGCTGCAGTGATCCCACAAATGATAAGAGGAACTCCACCCGCGATCAAATAGAACCTTGAATAACAGAAACATATATCAAACACAATTTCCCAGCTTGAGAGGATAAAAGTGAGAAGTTCTTGTTTGTTCTGCAGGATGCTGTTTGACCTTTAACTGCTACAATGTTTTCAAAGTGTACTTGTCAGTATCTTTTTTCTCTTTGCATTTTTGTGTCTCTCGGTCTGTCCGTAATCTGTGTGATCCTCCACTGTTCTAGTGGGCAGAGTGTTAGAAGGGTCAGTATGGGCTCCAGAAGCCTGTGATTTATTGCTGACCATGTCCATGTGTTCAAGTATGCAGCTAAGAAAGGGTGGGAGAGTCGGTTAGGTCAATGGCAACATTTCTGCAACTTCAAAATCTTAGGGGTAGGGGGAGCTGAAAAAGAGGGATAGATTTGGAAAGACAGTTCACCCCTTGAACCATCATGCTCAGATTTATGATGAACCCCCTCTGCTTTTGCTAAGTCGGTTTCATACATTCCTCCCCTCCCCCTCTCTTAGTCCAGCTTTTCTGCGCCTTACATCAATACTCTGTTATGTCCATCCAAGATTCTGGCGTACAATGGCTCACTTTGATAGCGCACGGCGTGGGTGGCCGTGCGTAAGACCACACAATCTGTCTAAAACATCTACGGTGGTGACAGCAAACGGCAATCTCCAACTGCAAGAAGTGGGTGAAGGTGAGCTGTGCTGACTGACCTGAGCATAGGTCGCTGAGTGGGTGGAGCAGGAGACTCTCCCTCTGGCTGCCGAGGTATTCTCCACACAGCCTCTTTGTAGAGGACCCTGGCACTGACGCCGATCCACAGCAGGGTTGACAGAGAAGAGTAGTGCAGAGCAATGCCCACCTGTCACATTGTACACTTTGATAAGAAATCAGGCTGATATTCCACTTCTAAATGAGAAAAGAAGTTTAAAATCAGAACTTACTGCTTGGCAGACCACCGGGTAGCTGGTCAAACTTATGCCTCCAGCGTATATAGCTGTTGTCATGGCGATATGGAAGCAGGTATTCAGTAATGTATGCCAGCTCTTTCTTGATATGTGAATAGTACTGTAAGTGGCAAAAAAAACCAATATAATGAGGAAATTAAACAAATGAAAAGCCGAAGCATGAGTCTGTTTGTGCTCATTCCCAAAAGTACCTGTGGTGTAGTATGTGTGTGATGATGATGGTGAAGAGGCAGAGGAGGAGCAGCGCAGTATTGGCATACACCACAGGGTGGAGCACCCTAACAGACATGGTTGTGGAGTTGGGAAAGTCAGGCACCTCCTAGAAGAAATGATCAGTGTCATTTAACCTTTTGTGCTCCTAAACAAATAACAAATAAATATCTCAAGGCCAACCTACCTGAAGAACAGCATAGTTGCTGAGCAGAGAGCATCGCATGGTGGAGATGCTGCTGTCACTGTGGACCAGCTGACAGCCCTCCTGGCTCCAGCTTCCCTGTTTCTCCAGCTTCCTCAGGCTCCACTGGGCTGCCACAGCATCTGAACCAGGGGACAAGTGGCGAAGCGACACCCAGATGGGCTCTGAATGGTTCCACATTCTGCAGCCGTCTGTCATGGAAAGAGGTACCATGAGAATCTATGAAACTGTGAAAAAGAATTTCCCTAAGGGGACACCTAATAAACTAACTAATAAACTAACAAAAGAAAGAAATGACAAAACCTGCACTGGTACTGATAACTGGTGTGTTTTAAAGAGCACTGAAAGGAAAAGTAAGTCATGCTGGAGGCTTTATATTGAAAGATTAGTCCATTGTGATGCAAACTAATCAAACAATAAACTTAATGAGTTTCTGCAACTCAAATATTGGCAAAATTGCCTCATAGCTCAAATAAATCAGACAACTTTTTTTAAAATAAGTTTATACTTACTAATGACAAATCTGCAAAATACAAGTTGCTTTGATATTAGAAGAGAATCTGGTTTCATTGTTGATGTCATGACAATATTGTTTTCGGTATTACAGTATGTCATGCCTTGCACAGCTATTCACAAGATCAAGCAAAAAAAACACCCAGATGCTAATTGTCCTTCTGTGTGTATTTAAGGATTTCCTTTACACGTAACATGACATGCTTTTACTATAAAAATCAGCGACAATTTCTCACCAAGACCAACAAAGATGACAGGCGTGTTGACGCTACGTCTGCGAGAGTGCTCCCTAGTGTTGCTTGAGTTGCCAGACAGAGGAAAGAAGCTGCCAGTTCTGAAGGCTACAAACTGCAGTTTACAGTCTGCAGGAGCATCAGGAGGAAATAGTGACGATGGCAAAGTCACAGAGGCCAGGGCTACGGAATTCTGCAGAGATAAAAATATCATAATTGTGTATTTAACGTTGAAATATATCAATCACTTTAATAACTATCACTTAATAGGTTTTGATGCACAGTTTGTTGTGAAAGAAGACACAAGAAGCTGTGCTTAGATCTCACCTTAAGGGGGAAACTGTTGAGCGAGGTATTATGGGAGCCGGTACTGCAGCGAAAACGAAGCTGCTGCTCATGAACAGGCTCCACCATTTCCATTCCCGGATTGCCTGTTGAGACATCCCGTCGCTGATACACAGTGCAAGTTATACCAGTGAAGTGGGCTGGTCGAATAAAGTGAGCCTCCATCACAATGTTCCTGGACACCTGTATGCATCAAAAATTCAATCAATATAAATATCTCAATTCACATCTCAGTGCAAAATTTAAAGTAACGATCCAATTCAGTTTACAGCTTCTTTCAGTGACTGTTTAAAAATGATCTCCCACCATTACTAAACCACATACTATGTATTTTACCATTGTGGCAGTGATCGAGTAAGATTTTCTAGACTTGCGTCCTGCTTTGTAAATACAAGAAGAAGAATATTATACAAACAATACAGAACAAAGAAACTTCCCAATTGCCCCTACCATGGAGAAGTCTTGAGCATGACTGTGGAGCTGAGGCCAGGCCAGGGTCTCAAGAGAGTGAACTATGGAGCTGCAGGCCCTCTTCTCTCTCTGGGCGAGTGCGAGAAGCTGATCATCCACCTGCATTAGGTTACTGCCCATCTCAACCAACACCTCTGACAACTGGAACAAACACACAGACATTTGAAAGTACATAATGTTAAAGCCAGTGGAAAGCATTGCACATAGATCTGGAGAAGAACATTTTAGGTACGTATGTAATTTAATCCTTCTCACCTCTCGTAGCTGTTTGACATATTCCATAAACTTCTCCATCATTTGTGCTACATACAACACATCCACAGAGTCTGTGAAGCCTGCAGCCTCTAGTGTGTATGTGCGTACCTGATGTGCCAGAGTGACAGCATTGGACACATTGATGGGCCGCTGTAAAGCAAAAATACAAAAAAGGTAAGGTAAAAGGTGTGATGGTAAGAGAAAGTTTGTATACTTTTAAACTGATTAAGAATTGTAATATTGCTCTGACAGAACTACTGACCAGGATGAAGGTGTGAAGGACCCGAGTGATGCCATTGGTGTAGTGACACTCAGTATAGTTTGCATCCCTCCACTTTCCATTATCATCACAGTATCTGGAGGCTTTTTTTTGCTCAATACCTCCCTCCATTGACAGGGAAGGGTATCGCATCTGCAGACAGTACTGATGAGAGGTGATGCCTGCCAGAGTCCTCGGCCATCTGAGGATTAAAACACTGAATGAGGAGAATAGATTTGAAACTTTAGGTGTGTAATAATACTCACGACATCTGGAACTAACCTGAACTCCCCACGGTTGTTGACAACTTTATCCTCTGGACAGAAGGAGGCACTGTTCTCAAGCACTAATATTTCAACACTACGAGACGTGTTGCCCCGCCCGGTGGAAACCACACACTCCCACTCTCCTCTGGCCTCTGCACGAACGTTATATAGAATAAGCTCACTGGAAATGGAGAGTAAAGGAAGTTTGTTATGATGAAAACTACCAACTTTACGTTTATATTCACTCAATTATTTTCATAAAGGGTTGAGATGTCTTTACCTGGTGATGAAGGTGCAGTCATGCAGCACATTATTTTCCAGCTGGACACCCATCTCGGGGTCAGAGGTCACCAGATGACCATTGTGACGCCAGTGTAAGGTGGTGATCTTGTCCACCAAGGCTGCAGTGCAATGAAAGGGCAACCGGTCACCTTTAAAGACCACCTGACGCTGAGATGGCAGCAGGGACAGCGTGTGCAGCTCCAGTGGACCATCTAAGTAACATGGCAGGAAAAGACCCAGACGCATCTTATTGCATTTATTCTACTCCTCACTCATTACTCAACCTCAGTTAAATATCTCCACAGAAGTTATTATGAGTCGGCAGCTCGAGAGCAGATTAAATGCAGGCAGCAGTAAATTGGTAAATGCAACCCACAGGATTAGTTGTCAACACAGCTTCATGATACTTTTATAAATACGTCCCTGCTGCTGAGCTGCTTCTTTGGATCTGTTTCAGCACTTTTGGTTCACTAAGTCTTAGAAATATTGGGATGCTTCTAAGCAGTATTATGAGGGCACTGTTAGTGTGATCCACATGCCAATGGTCCCTGCAACAAAGCGGTGAACCGCCTCATTCATGTGTTCCATTCTAGCCCAGCTCTCACCACAGTTCAGCTGGCTCTCCCTCAGTCCACGAAGGGGTTTTCCCCTCAGGCTCCTCGGGTAGGCACACAGGGTTTCATCCCCCAACCGTGCTGAGCTGCTACGGAAGAAGCCTGGCACCCAACGCAGGCCACAGTCACATGACAGGTAGTCTGAGTTGAAGTTCCTGGAGATAGAATAAATGAAATAAATTGATCATTTAGGGATACAGTGTTACTTCTAGTTATTCTATTTGGGCCAACTCTGACCATGGAAATAAATCTCAACTAAATTTAAAGGGATACTTCACCCATTTACATGAAGCTTGTATCTTTAGAAACATGCTGTGAATGGTCGTGAATCCAACCCTCATTTTGCCCTGAGACGAGAAAAATATGTTTTTCTTTGCCTGGAAGTTTTCTTGATGTGATGCAAAAAGCGTCATATTGCATCACATGAAGAAAACTTCCAGGCAAAGAAAAACACATTTTTCTCGTCTCAGGGCAAAATGAGGGTTGGATTCACGACCATTCAACACTACTACTACTATGTTTCTAATGATACACAGCTTCATGCAAATGGGTGAAGTATCCCTTTAAACTATTTAAACTAAACTCTCTATTCATTGTTTTTAGTATTAAACAAATGTTGTGTTTTTATTTAAAAAACAAGGAGTAATATATCTAAAAAAACAACTTTGTTTTGATTTAAATTGTTTGTAGACCAATCTTCTGATTTATGGTAGCCAAAGTTCAAATATGTGTTTAATCTCCAAATACCACATCGATGAATGTATCCTAATTCAAATAAATACATGCTAAATAAATCCTCAGTGCTTTTTTGACTTCTTCAACACTCATTGTATGACACAGCCCACAAACCAGAGGTAAAATAAACATGAACTGGAATGAAATGTTATCTTTGTCTTGGATATTTATTGTTGTACTCAGATATGGAATAGTATTCTGTACTAGTGAACTGTCTGAAGTCAGACTGTCTTATACTTACACTAACTTGAGAGACGGCAGCTCCTGAAACACTGCTGGATCCAGCGTGGATATGATGTTGCCAGAAAGATTCCTATATACAGCACATAATGTCAGATGTAAACAAGTTGACTTACTGTAAGAGCTTTTCCACTTATTGTGAAAAGTACAATGCTTGAGGGAAGGGAATCCATTAATCTTTTTCTTACAGTTTGGTAAGATTGGTCAACCCTTGGAACATGTCCGCAGAAAGACAGCCAATGCGGTTGTTGGAGAGGTCACTGGAAGTAAAAAAAAAAAACAAAACAAAGGAATTTGTTGGACATTTTTGAAACTTGACTTCATACCGATTGTGTCATCTTGACTCCTTCAGTACTTGTGTTGTTTGAGGGGTATCTGATCAAATGGTACGTATCTCAACATACAGCTTAAACTGTGCAGGAACTTGTGTTTATGGTAAACTAATGCTAAAGGAATTCTTTGCCTCTTTTACATTCCACAAATAGAAAGTGTAGACATTTAAACATCTAAATAAGCATGCCCACAGTCCCTAACACTTTCCCTTATCTCTCCTCTACGGGATGCCAGTGAAGGTTTATCAGCAAAGGGGTAAACATCGGGCCCCTGTTCTACCGTCCAACTCTGAGTGTGATGTATAGCTGCAGCCAGAAAGGGATCTGCTCTGTTGCACCTCTGACACTACCCAGCAGAGAGCTGTCCAGAGCATGTGTTTATCTCCCTGTGTTTGTTTTGAGAAGCCCCAGACCTCGCAGGGAAAACACAAGAAGGGGGAGGAGGGACAAGGAATCAAGTAGGGCAGCATGGACGACTAACTCCAACCAACACCACAACCAAAGTCCAAAAACACAATGAGTTAGCCACAAACAGCTGTCCTACATTCAGTATTGGTAAGGAGCCTCGACATGGTCCTGAAGTTTTAACAGGAGTGGAGTAGAGGAATGAGAGAAGACACACAAGAACCCCGCAAGATCGGCAGAAACACTTGGCGAAGTAGCTCACCAGCAACTCCATACAACATCAAACATGAGTTGACAAAACATAATCCACTACAAATGTCAGGGGATATTTAGGTCTGCTTTCTGATGTATCTTCTGGCAAATTAAGCAGCCTAACCAAAAACCTATACTCTGACTTCATAATTTGTCTGAGACAAAAAGTTTTGAATTCAAAAAGTCCATGCCTGTGTTCATAAATGTCTATTAATATGTTTGCTGCTCTTTATACCAAAAGAATGTGAATCATGTTAGTGTGTACTTACAGTTTCCGAAGCTCCGACAGGCCCTGGAAGGCACCGGGCATGATGGTGCTGATTAAGTTGTGCTTGAGGTCCCTGTGGAGACAGACAATATTAAGTCAATGAGAATAAAGGAATAAAGTTGACATGTCCTTAATAACTGCCTCTAAATTTTGAGAAGTATACTGTTTTATTTTTTCTTGCCGAGAGGTTGATGACAATATCAACATCACTCGGGTTTTATGGTAACTGAAAGCTCAATCCAGCACGTTAGCCTAGATAGCATAAGTAAAAGTAAAGTGCTATCAACCCCATGTAAGTAGATAAGAAATCCACCAACCAGCATTTTGAGATAACTCAAAGATAATTAAGTTACATTTAGTTAGCTAGTAGAATAATCTGTTGCTGAGGGCTTCTTGTTACTCTGGTGAATAGACCTCTGTTAATCAGCAAGTTCACTTTTTTATCTCACGGTTTGTGTGGAGATTTAAAGAAAAAAAAGGGATGATGTGTGTTAATCCCTGAATGTCAGATTCTGTTACCTTTTGAATGAGCCATGTTATCCGTTTCCCCTCTTTCCATTTCAACAGATGCAAAATCTGCTGTAATTTTAGCTTCATATTTGACACATGAGTGGTGTTAATGTCTAAAACCAAAACATAGAAAGATAAGCAGTCAGCACTCAACACTGAGTGCTTCTTTCACTGAAGGGAGGGATGGAGACATGTTTCTTTTAGACCCAGCTCCTCCAGTGGGACACAGTAGGGTGTTTCTGCAAACAGATAGGAAATCTTATCCCATCAGCCACCTGGGCTTGAGGTTAGCAGGATGCAGATTCTTGACCAAAGAAAATATCAGAGGAATTCAAAACTACTCAAAGCTTCTCTCATTTTAAAATAAAAATCACTCTTTCGGTGATAATCCTAAAAATCATAAATATGTATTCTTTATAGTCCTTTTAAGATAAAAAAAAAATGTAGCACTTCACTTCCAAGTCACTCATACAATACACACATTCATTTGTTAAACACTTCAGTCAGATGCTCTTCTCCATCTGCATGACATTTAAAACTTCTAAAGTGTATTTATTAGTTGGGTGGGTATAGTAGGGTTAAAGCAGGTCAAGAGTGGGATGGTTCTCTGAAGGACATGGCTAATGTGGTGAGAAACAGGATATATGCTCCTATATAAAGAAATTCTGCTCCCACTGGACCATCCATAGAGGATTTCCTTACGGGAGCTCAAAAGCATCAACACCAATGCTGCATTTTTGTCTCCCTCACTTCTATCCAAGATGTCAATGTGGTAGGCAGACCTCAGGGGATTTTTTTTGGTCCTTTTTTCCAAACAGATTATCTGTCATCACTGCTCTCGACCGCGCTGCCTCACACCCTGTTCAACCTCAGGCATCTATGAACCATTGTGCTATCTGCTTTCCAAGAGATGTGTTATTTTGACAAAACTTGGGCAAGGAAAAAAAGTTATCAAAAATGGCTTCCTGAGAAAAAATATACTATGTGGTATGGCCTGGATAGAGCCAGAGATCAGGGGTTTTGCCTTTGGTCCAAGCCCTCACTAAACCATCACTCATTTCTGGATTATAGACGGCAGACAGGTTATAATGATGGAGCAGAAGTCTCTGGCTCTGGACCAAGAGGCGGAGGTCTGTAGTGTTTGTCTCAAAGCAGAGCGTTTTGGACAGCACAGCAGAGATCTTTGAGTGTGTGCCAGCTTGTTAGACTGAACACTTTGCAACAACTTCACAGCTTTTTGAAATGGTGGGTATGTTTTCACCTGTATGACTAAGAGGTAAAACGTGCTTTGTTGTATAAAAATGTCAAATCCATTGAAAAAAATGAATGATGCTGTGTGTCTGAGAGAAAACCAAACTTTGACAAAAAACAAATTATTATTGGCCTGAATTTTGGTCAGAATGTATTTCCTAATCTTAGTGTGCCTGCTGTATGTGTTCGTAGTTTAAAGGATTTGTTGACGATGTGGCCACGGTGGGGTGGATGGGGGGGAGCATAAACTTCCTTTTCTAGTCTGTGTGTTGCAGGGCTCATTACTGTGGCGATGAAAGGCGAGGCAGAACCATAATGTTTCCTCTCTCTGATGACCACCTCTTGCTTCCGTCTTTTTTTTTTTTTTTTTTTTTTTTACTAGATAGTGAACTTACTTACAAATCTTTTGTTAGCTGTCTTTGTCTTTTGGATGAAAAAGGGCATTATCATCAAAAAAGGAAAATTCTAGAAGTTAGTCTGTAACTGTTTTGGTGATAATTAACCTGAACAGCAGTGAAAGGTGTCTGACTGACGGACTCAGTGTTTTTACAATAACAAAATATCTTTATGGTTAGTGGCTTCAAACTCGGTTTGATGAATATCTTTATTAAACCAAATTGCAATGTGAACGGCTGTAGTTTAACTGCTGCTTTAAAGCTATGCTTTTAAAATAACTTCCCCCAACAGTGCACAAATGTACATGCACAGGCAAACAGACAATTGTCTAGTTATTTTTAGAAGACATTGTGTCGCGCTGCCAAATTCTTCTTGAAGACTTAAAATAACCATCAGAACACCTAATGAGCTGCAAAGATTTGATGATGAATGAAGATGAAGTGTTTGCTCAATGTGATAAAAATTGTCTTGAGCAATAGAAAAATGCAAATCAAACATTTGCATTTCCTGCATTTTTCTCCTTATAACCTCTTTTGAAATACATGATCCCGTGTTTGATTTGGCTTGAAGAGTATAGACAGTCCATTACGTCTGCTACATTCTCTTATCACCAAGCTGGGGAATGTGGTCTAGCTAACCACAGCCAACAGACCATGAGGTGGGCACTGAGACCTGCTGTAGTCTTAATGTTCACCCCCATAATCCCTGCTAAATCTCTACTGTGGCCCCTTGCCACCTGCAAAACTTCTCAGATGTATTTCCGACTTTATTGAAAACCTTCAGTTGAAACAGCCGGGCTCACACTCTGGCGATGACTTGTGTGTGTGCCCTCTGGAGGAGACGGGGCCCGGTCTGACAACAGCTTCACAGCTCAGCAGCCTTCACACCGATGACATCAGCTGTCACCGAGCCAGAGGATCAGAGCCGTGACAAGAATTACTTCAAAGTGGGCATGAGCATGGAAATATCAGAGTAACAAAGGTTAGACAGTGGGACTTGTAGCTATGTGACTATTTCATTACCGATTGGTGGTGACACATTATTGTTGTCTTTGAGTTATGCTTTGTATCTTTGAGAGTGCACTGCTTTTTGCCCTTCGCCATATGAGGCCTGCATGACAGACTCAATCTCACTCCCAGCCCAGGAGGGGCCACTGTCTCTTGCGGGTGGGGGGGGGGGGGTTAACACCAGCGACTGCCATTAAGAATGTATTTTCTCCCAAAAAACCTCTCCCAATCAATGGACTGCCAATCTAGAGGGTCATTTCTCTGCGGAAATGAGAGATGAGCACCTGGGCCCCATGCAGACTTCAGAGGAGCGAAGTGCTTAGTGGAAGAGTAATAATGAAGACATGGTCTGTAAAGCGCTCCAGACATGGAGTGCTCAATTATCAGGAGCACAGCGGCTGGGTCTGGAGTGCTCCACGGACATTGTTTAGGCCCTGGCCCCAGAGGGAGCTGGGAAAATGACTGAAGCCAGGGAATGGCCACTCATTATCACCAGACTAGAATCAAGAATTTCCTGTTCCTGGAATTTTTTAATGGAGAGATATGGCACTACAAGGCCAACTCAGTCTGATTTATCTCTTGATACAAAGCAATATAAGAAAGAAACATACAAGTCTCCAAATGAATGAAAGGTATGTTGGAAACAGAAAGCAACAGGGGGCCACTGGCACCTTGGTTCCTGACAAAGGTCATTGGAGACCATTTTTGTGCCGCGTGTCATTTCCTGTCTGGTTGGCGTCTCGAGCAGAGGCCCTCGTTTATTTTTACAGTTTCCTTTTTCCCCTGTTTTTTACTTGCTATAGCTTTCCCCTGTAAGGAGGGGCAGGTGGGATAGGGGTTTCAGTGCTGAGCAGAATCGTCCCTGTGTATGGCCCCGCAGACCCCACCTCCCTACTCCTCAACACGCTTGCTCACAATGGGGGCTCTGTAACGCCGGCCCCAAACGTACTCCTGCCTTCCCCCTAAAACAGGAAACCGGGATCTGCAGAGCTCTTGTTTTTCTGGTAATTTCCTGCTTTGCTGCCCCTTCCCCAGATTATTTTCTTTACTTTTTTTTTGGTTCCTCTCAGATTGGATATTCCTAATCAACCTTTTGTCAGTGTTCAACTGGAAACAAGTTGTTTTGCTAAAGGTAAAGGAGCAAAGGAGGACATTTCTTATTAGATAAAAAAAAACACACTGTAGACATTTCCTCACACTTTATCAATCACCACTTGCCCATTAACTACCATTATAATGTTTAATGTTTAAAACAAATAGAGCCCTCTGATGACTGACAGTGGTACAAACCTGATAGCAGCTTTTACAGAAATAGCAATGTACACTTTTATTTGAAGTGTTAAATGACCTATGCTGATTATAGAGCTGGAGCTCATTCCACCACGGAAAACTCTGGAACCACTGACTGTTGACTTAAGTTCTAGCTTTTGGAGCAAAGCAGGCGATGCCTTTTGGCATCTCTGTGGGTTTCATAAGATCTGTAGTATTGTATATCTGTAGATTTTTTTGTAATTTAGTCTTATTTTTTTATTATTCTGTATTTGATTAAAAGTCCCAAAAACAACAAAAGTCATATGGATGTTCTGTGCGAAGAAGTAAGTTGACTTACTACAGACTTAGGATTGACATAATGGACACAAAATGAATGGGAGGAAAACAGAACAAACGCCTTTCATTCAAATTATCGATGAATAGGGGCTCATGTCTGAGATTAAGTTTTAAACCAGTAGGTGGACTACAGCATGCACAGAGTGGGGAAGGAGGAGAAACAGAGAGAAAGACCCAGGAGAGGGGAGATGCAAAAATAAAGAAGGAACATAGACGGAAGTGGGGGGAAGTAAGCCCAGAGAAAGCTCAAGTTCCTCAGCTATTGAAACCATATCGAGTTTGCCGAATGAGTGTGCAAGAGAGTTACCGGTGTATAAAGCGTACGATTTGGTAATGGGCTTATAAGGGGCTCACTCGCTGTTTCAATAAACCCCCAGAGCCATGACTGAGCTAGGCTTGCAATACAAACACACCCCGTTCCTTCAGTTTATCTGAAAGACACATCTGGAGTCTATCAACTCCGGCAGCACCCCCCTTTCTGTTTCCACTCTCCAGCACGCTTAACCCTTTCCTAACCCCCTCCACCCCTTCATGTCATGCTCTCTCATTAGGTGACCGTAACTGGGGGGCACTTGATGTCGTGTGCTGGGAAAAATAGATAATCTTTCTGCAATTTGCCACCTCCACAGCTGGCTGCTACAATATGAACCTTGTCTACCCAAATGAGTCTAGACTGAAGGGCTCCGTGCCATGCAAACACATTTCTCCACTGTTTTTACATGCTAAAGTGCTGCCCACCTCTGCTTTGTTTCCACTCCTCAGAATAATTTGCTTAGCCTGTGTGGAAATATTGTTAATCTCCCACCAAGAAAAATAACCTCCGATTTATATAAGACAAACTGCAGGAGAGGCTTTTTTTTTTATTCCCCCTCCCTCCTTCTTCCTCTCGTTCCCTCTCTCGCTCAGTCTCTCTCTGCAGCCATCATACCATCTTTAGCCATCTCAGCTCCACTTCCCCTGTGTCAGATGGTAAAGTTGTTTAAGTTGGACTACTTCCTAACCCTAGCTGCTGAGAATGGCAGCGGAGATTTCAAGGTTGGCTTCATTGAGGTTCAGGCTGAGCTGCCCAGAGCCCTCGTTTTCTGTAAACAGATATTATCAGGTCAAAAAGTAATGCATTTTGATTAGCTATTTTAATCACAATGTGGAAATAGTGTATACGTTTCCTATCACTCAGACATTTTCCGAAACATGTGCACATTGTGACGCCCTTCATGAGTTATTGGTCACAGGTTTCAGCCCAAACTTCCTTTAATTCTTGCTGCTCTACAAACATAAATCATTCTGAATGATTTTTCCTCTGCATACACAACAAAAGTTCATTTAATGTAGAGCCCTTTTCTGGATACTTTCTTACTTCTTTCTGACATTTAGCTTTGACTAAGCATGAAACTGTTGTTTTTAGTTATAATCAAACGCTGATAACCTGAAACTAATTGAGTTTTTTGGAGCCTAATTGTTTTGGAATCATTGCATTGACTTGCTTTCTCACTGATAATACCTCATTTTTAGGCAATATTGGAAGCACAACTTTATTATCAGGTGGTGTGGAGACCCTTTTAGGCTATCTTATTGGAGGCTCAAGTCTGTCATGCTGCCAACACCTTGAGCCTCCAACTGCAGCCACACTCCTGCATATCAGACTTGTCCAATTCAGACACCCTGCTGCTCCCTCATCCATCATCATCACTGCCCTCTGCTCTCCCTTCTCTGCTCCCTGCTCTCTCTCTCTCCCTGTAGGGCGAGCAGACCTGGTAATGAGGGCCCCTTGTGCCCTGCCTGCCTGTCCTGTGTCCCATGGTGCAGTGGGGCCCCGCTGGACAAGAGCCAGACTGCCTCAGCTCTCGTTGCTCATTATTCTCATTACCTTGCCTCAAATCAGTGCAGGACAGGCTGCTGGGAACTGTCCACAACTCATAAAGGTCTCCGCTTGTTAGTCTGGCTGCCCGTGTCAGCTCCCGTTATAAAAGGGCAAGAAGGTGGAGGTGCTCAAATAGGTGCACACGTACAGTATAGAAGGCATTAAAGGTGTCTTTTTGTGCATAAAGCCAGGTATGATTCCACTTGTGTTTTATCCAAACGAGCTGGAACAAAAATAATTATTCCAAGATCTAAATGTAGCTATTGGATGGCAAAGCCCATTTTAAAGAGCAGCAAAAACACAGAAGTCCAGTAAAAGGGCAAAACAAACAAGGCTAAATTGCTCCTCTGCACTTGGGTGGTTTGGCAGGTTATGAAGGCAACAGTGGCTTTGAGGAGGTTTGTCCCAATGAAAGGGCTAACTGTGTAGATTGCTGCACCGTCTGGCCCAGGCCTGGAGGAGGGTGGGAGTTTTATTCTCCAACAAACAACAGCAGATCAGACTGCATTCAGGGCTGAATAAATGTCTGTGGTTGTGAGTGCGTGTCTGCAAAGACAGTTACCAGACCTGGAAATGACGGGACAAGAAACGAAGGTGCCCATAGTAGGAAACACATTCACAAGTTACGGTCCGCAGAAAGAGGACAGGCGGAGAGTGAGAGTGTGTGTGTGCAGCTAGGGAGCAGTGTTTATCCTCAGCACATAGGGGAAGAAATGCAGTGTAATTCCCTGATGTGTGTTTACTCAGCCCATAGTGGGCTGGCCTTTGATTACAGCACTGGCCACAGAATATGAGTAACTGCTCACTACTGCTGCAAATGACAAGCACATGTAGACGACACACTGGAAACAATGAGACGACCTGGAGAGAGATCGCAGGCTAACAAGACAAAACAAAAACTGAAACTGCAGCCAAACAGAGGCAAAAACTCCAAACCTTTACAGTGAACTCACTTCTGTATTCTTTACATTCAAATGCTTTCATAACTGTGAATTTCTGTAGTGCATTTTTCACATCATGTAGCAATTTTAACCGTGATCTCAGATGTAATTATAACTGTGTAAGGCTCAATTAAAGGTTGAAGACGTCAGAGTGAGTGAGCAGACCTCCACCGCTGTGTGTCAGAGAGCCAGCTGAGTTTGAGGCAGAGGAGCGAAATGAGGCCTGCATGATTTACGTTATGTCCTCTCCTTACACCAGACGCCCACATCCCTCTCTAAGTAGAGCATAGTGTGTGTGTGTGTGTGTTAGTTTGTCTGTATGATTTTTGCCTTTCTTCCTGGTCTTTCAGTTATGAACATCCAGGAAAGCTCCACCCTGTTGCCCCCTGCTAGTTTTATCACTGCTGCAGCTACAAGGGCCAGCTAGTTGGTGAGCTCAGGTTACCCGACCCACCGACCCTTGGGCGCTACAGGGAACCTTGTCTGCACTTACAACAACAAGCAACATTGGCTCCTTTTACATCAAAAGCTTCTAGCTACAGGTCTTCTTTGTCTTTATTTCACTTTCATTTATTCTCCCAGGTAGTTTTCTACTCACAGGAGCTTGGTTTTTACGTGCTTTCTTTAAAGTAGTTTTATTAACAAGTTCTGTGGAAGGTATCTTCCTGTCAACAGGTTTATGAGCATCTTTGATGCAAAAAGTTCAGGTGAGTACTGACGACTAAAGAATTATCCACCCAGGGTGATCACATACCAGACATAAAACCAGCTATTCAGCAAATTTTGGCTTTTGCTCACGGCTGGCTCGTCTGATGCGAGCTCCAGCAGGTAGCAACTAACAAGCTAACAACTGCAGCAAATTACCATATTTTTCTTTCTTTCTACATTTTTAAGAACCTAGTTAGCTTCATGGGTGGCAGCTCCAAGTGGCATGTGGAACTAATATACCTTCAAAATACCCGTCCCTCTAGCAAAAAAACAAGCATGCCTACCAGACTACAGTATCCAAACTGAAGCTGTGCCATGTGTGATGTTAGCAACCAGGATGCTATAAAGCTTTACTGGCATGCTCTGTTAAACTGAGCACCTACTGGTGGGAAAAACAGACACGAGATGTAATTCTCACACCAGAGACACAAATTCAGGAGAGCTAGTCTGTTGCAGCTTCAGCTAGTTTGGACTTTTCTTGCAAGCTAATCTTCTGTTATTTCAATCCAACAAGTCAAAATAAAGTAAACTTCTGATTAACAAAGCATGTTCTCAAGGTTGGGACTCTTCACGAACCAAGATTAGCGTCCTAGCATTCTCAAGATAACACTGTCTGACAGAATGCCTCAGCTCTGCAATGTTTTACCTGTTGTTTCTACTGATCTTACCTGCTTGTATTGTTATTTATGTCTTATTCGTTTATGTATTTGATGCTATATTCTGTATGAGAGCAACTGTACTGTACACCTGAATTGCTCTTCAGAACAAAATGTAGTATCTCTGATTCTGAATCTAAAAAGCCTAAAATGTTTACCCTATGTGTTGTGCTGAGGAAGATTCAGGGCGACCACCAACATTTAAAGCTTACTTTTTCTATTACATTAATATAGCAATCTGTACATTAGTTGTCGATGTAGCATATTTTATTATGGGCCATTCAGTCATACTGATAGTGCTGCTAGCCGCCATAATAATATATTAATAGTGATACATTTAATGTTAAGGCACTTTCAATCAACATGCTAAATTATAGCATACCAAATGTCAATCACAAAATATATATCATAAAAAAAACAGTATAAAACTTTTACACCACATTTTATTCGTCCTCAGATATAATCGAGTCTATCAGCGGTGTAACATCCCTTTTTAGAGATAATGCAGCTACCATGAAGGTCTAGACTGTCTGTTAGGCGAAGCTGCCAGCACACACCTCCTTCTTTCTTATCTTGTCCAGTTGAGCGGAGGCTTACCTGATAATGAAGGGCTTAAGTATAATTATGTGATCTTTTCAACATAACTCTTTGATAGCCAGTCTGAGTGTATCATCCTCCCTGCTGGACCGAAGCCCATGAGTGGATAGAAGTTCACAAAGCTGCTCAGATCTCAATGATTTCCTGTCTGTTTTCCAACACATAGACTGTTGAGGCAAACTAAAAATAACTGCTAACAAATGAATGCAGCATGTAGATTATCATGACAATGGAGAAGTGTAATGATAGGATTATAAACAGTTGACTACTCACATTTTCTCCAAAGTGATGAGTCCACTGAAGGATCCATTTTTCAGGACTCGAATTTTGTTGTGGCTCAGTATCCTGTCAAAAAAGAAACACAAAAGTATTGTTAGAAATATTCCCCTGCAAAAATAAATAATACAATGAGCCTAAACTCTATTGTTTAAGGACTATCATGGACTTCAGCTTTACTGCTGAGGAGTAGTAGAGGCTTAACAAAATTCTGAGTGAAAGCATCCCAAGGGGAAGATGAGAGTGGACTTAAAATGTCCAGTTGGTGCTGCAGTCAGGAGATTAGTCGAACTATAAAAGTTAGCTTAAGATGTTTCCAATAGTATGTTAAATACGGAAAATGCATCAAGATTGTGAGGGAAGCTGTAATCTTGCTGATCATTCCTCATACATTTCTACATCAAAAGGATGCCTTTCCACATCAAACAAATGGCGGCACAGGCCATGTTAATTAGTCCTCTATCCACTAGCCAACATGTTCTTATCAGACCAGAGGGCAGAGGACCTGAGGACATACAGTCATGGAAGTGAAGTTGAGATTGTTTAGTCTGACAGGGGATCTAGGGAAATGGAAATTTAGAGTAATGACTTTGCTCTAAGGAACGTACCATTGGAATTATACTTGGCTGTACAGGATTTTAAAGGAATTGTCTGACCTTTTTTCACTAAAAACTATGCTTATTTGTAGAGTGTACAAAACAGCATGTCACCCATTGGATTCTGAAGAGATGTTATGAAACCCAACAATGGTAGTCTCTATATTGGAAATGCTGACTTCAGCTGACATCCAGCTAATCAAGAAGCAGGCAACATGCTGGAGTTGAGTCGGACCAAAATTAATATTATAGTTGCTGAAACAAGTCCATCGAGCTAATCATCGAGCATATTCCAAATGATCAAAACAACACAAATAAAGACGATAATTTTAAATTCTGGAAAGTTACCAAGTTTGAAAAGTAACATCTCTTTAAGACTCTGTCTAAATCCCCCCTTCTCCTTCATCACCCCCAACACACACGAGTGCCACGAGTTTAACGAAATGAGCTTCAGACACCATTACCATGTTTTTAGCACCAGGCTGTAAACATATCTATACATACTGTTAAATGGATTTACTAATATGGACTATTAGAGGAGATTACAATGTTTTTATTGGTCTTTCACCACTCAGAGCTTTGTGTGAAATGTGAAATAAGAGGATAAATGTCTTCAAGAGTTATCAGTCCGGTTGCTTTTTAGATCAAGACTTTGATCTTTTGACAGGTTTGCTGTTTAGGACAGAATTACAAGGACACATAGAGTCAATGTACGAGAATACCCTCTGTGTCTGGCCCTCTGACTCCAAAGACCAGCCCACGCCGTCTCAACGGGAGCTCAGGCTACAGCCCGTCATCATTAACACACCCTAGCTTCACATCATCCTCGCTGCTACCACATGGTGCTTAATGGGCTGTGGGCAACATTAAGTGTGTTTTTAATCGAGAAATTGAAGCTGTGTGAGCGCCTGTAAAAGTGGGAGCAGACTATGAACAGTCTGCAAGATTTACAGATTCAGCAGCAGCATTCCCCCCACATCCACCCACACCCACCCTCCTGTTTCCTGCCACATCAAAAAAAAACAAAAAAAAACAGCTTTCAGCTCTGCACCTTCCAACTCACTTAATGACCAGATTTAACCATCCAATCTTGGTATACAGAGACAAACATACCTCAATTACATCAATAATGTTACAGATAGCAACAATATAAGGAAAAAAAGTGTCAAAAAGAAACAAAAGGTGAAAGCAACAAGGAAATGTCTTGTCATCCCAAACACCTCATTCTCACTCATCTTCCTACAATTACTCTCTAAACTTAGGAACAGGAGGTGTGTTTTTAAACTGCAATCAAGAAACGAGTGCCGCTTCACTGAAAATGACTATAATAATGAATATGAAACTTTTATGACAGTTTCACTTTCTACTTAAACCAAATCATCATTTTCCAGGCTTTGCTGTAGAAATGTGTCATTAAAGTAAAATCACAAAATCCCCCATCATCTACAAAATTGGAGTCTAAGACGTTGACATCATCCCAGATCAGGGTTTATTTCTAGTGTTGGCAAAAAAAACCCATCATGTTCACAAATCAACAGCCATCTGTGAAAATAAATCATAGCTATTAAAGAAGAGTTTTTAAAGTTAGACAAGAGGATCAGAATCAGTGCTCTCATGGTGTAGCCTGTATTTGAACCTATGACTTCTGGATCTTAAGGTCTCGCTGCTCACTCTGAACGCAGTATCTTCTTTTATAACTGGATGCAGACCTGAGATGAAAGCTGCAGAAATCCGGAACTGCCTGAATAATTCAATGCAGATAGGAGAGGAGAAAGTCACATCTGGCAGTGAAGCAAGCCATTTAATTCAACACAGACAGTTTCAATTCAGATAGTGCCTATTTGACTCTGCTCACAATGCAGAAAATAAACTACTAAGAGGATTGTGCACATGTTTGGTTTTGTTGTGCTTGTACATATGTGTTTGAATTTTACATTTGCAGATATTATTGCATTTCTATGTAACCAAAAATATATGATTTGCAAATGTCTGTCTTTAAAAGCTAAAATATCTGTAATTCATATGTCTTCCTATCACAATTATTCTCATTTGTTTCAAGTTAAGATATTTCAACACATAATATTTCCATTATTTTTGTTACTTTGTAGACTAGGACATGAAAGCTGACTTTTACAAATAAACAAAACTTACAAAATGAGCCAAGAGAAACCCACACGGACAACAAAAGGGGCAGATTTCCAGGAACACAGGGGAGTAGCAGATGCCGGTCACTACTGTATAATCCTAAAAGCCTGATGTTTGGTGCACAGTCGTAGTGAAGAACATTGTTCTTTCATAAACAATACAGAGAGTACAACTCTGAGAAAACGAGAGCAAGGCAGAGCTCTGTAAACAGACAGAAATAGTCAAAGTCCCATCAGGCTAAACAGGAAACCCAGCCAATTAGCTGTTTATTCAGAACCCGATTTCAGAGGTCAGGGGTTGTAGAGAGAGCACTTCCTGCAAAGCGAGCAGACAGATGCAGCAGTGTTCAGAAGCAGGTGACAGCTGAGGAAGACGAGGGTTCATCCTTCATCCCTGCAGTATACAAAGGTTAAAAGAGCTTTACAAGCAGAGAAGATGAGTAGCTTCTTCATTATAGAAATCCAGGCTACTTATAAAGGTCTAATGTCTTGTTACTGTACATGGGTGGATTCTGTCTCCTCGTTTTAAGTGACAGATCAGATGGCATAATCTGCTTTCTGGAACACAAAACTGTGAGTTACATTAACAGTGTGTTGAATCAGTCCAGACTATGGATGGCATCTCTTATTCACTTAACCCCTTCAGACCACAAAGGCCTTTTAAGATATCAGATGGGCTAATTGAATCCTTCTCTAATTTATGAAGAAAACAGAACCATGTCAGGCTCCAGAGTCTCATTCAGTCATTCCTGCTAATGCATTTGCATGAAGATCAGAAGGAAGAGCAGGAGGCCAAAAGAGCCAGATCACACAGAAACACAGACACCCGTCATGCTTATGTGTGTTGTGCTCATAGAAGGGTTAAACAGGGCAGCAGACATGACAAACTTGTGCTCTGTTCTGTTTTTCATTAACAGAAGTCTGACAATTTAATTGTGAAAAAAGACAACTAAGAGTGTTATTGAAAAGTGAGGAGCCTGAACTGACTCTGTGAATACTAAAACATACTAAATGTTCTCTTTGGTTGAGGAAAAGTAGTCTCATTCCTGTTTTGTTTTTTTTGGTGTCTATTTTTGTCCAAGCAATTTTAAGATCTGGCCCTGAACATGATCGAAATGGCTCAACTTTGAAAATATTTTTAAACAATTTACTTGATTGCAGTAAGTACTTCAGCTAATAGAACTTTCTAGCAGATTTGTGAACAAATCTTAGTCTCCGTAGAGACCTCATGATGAACAAGCCAGCAGGTAGTCTGATTCAGTGAGTAGTGATAAGTTTATAAAAATAATACCCCAAAATGTTGTTTCACCAATAAACTGCTGACAAAACAAACTCTGAGCATGTGTCAGTTCGACTGAGTATGGATTTACAGAAATAAAGGAGACACAATGTATATTAACTGCTGTTATGTTTTATGTTTCAGTAGCAAGTGCAGTAATTCAGTGACAGTTCAGGGTTTCTTTGGTGCGTGACAGAGTGTGAGGAACTAAAAAGCATGCATACAAAGAGACTTGTCTCGTAAACCGCAGCAGCTCCTCCCTGCACCGTGCCACTCACTTTGTTGGTTTGCTCAATTTGCTCCCTAAAGCCGCAGAGCCTTTGAGGGCCACACATGGGCATGACAGCATGTCGCAAATTCTATGTGTTCTCTGATATACTTGCTCGTCCTTTGACTGTAAAGCACTGCATCGGGTCCGTCAGAGAACCTGGTGTGTGTGTGTACATTTTAGTCTGTGGGTACCTGTGTATACTGTAACTGTATGTCAAAAGCTGCAAATATCTGGCAGCTGCATTTGGTGTTGAATCATTGTCAGCCAATCATTTCACAGAGGAGCCGTGTCTGTGGTGGGGCTGAAGGCCTGCAGTGTTGTGAACGGAGTCCTTTCAGCTTTCCAGATCACAACCTGGTGCAGAGGAACGGCGAGGGAGAACACATCCTTCTATGTGCTGTTCTGACCACAGTGAGAGCACTTTTATAGAGCGGGATGTCCTGTTTGCAGTCCGTTATCCTTGACTGTTTCGTGTCAATATCTTTGCACCTTAAGCTTAATCTTGTCTCCTTACTAGACACTCGTAACTCTTATAAGTTGGATGAATATAAAGGAAATGCTTCATCCTGGTTTGGTCTTCAGTCCTGGACATGAATAAGATACATCTGGGTGAAAAGATTCTGATTGGCTCATATTGCCCTCTAAATATTTATGCATGCTGGACTCTAAGAGTGAGCTCTGTGTAGCTGCAGGTCTCTACAGCAAACCACAAACAGAGAAAGAGCATTACTGAGGGATTTAGATTTCATAAGATTGTATCTGCAGGCTAAGCTTCCTGCTCTCATTACTTTTTATAATCTTTAACTATAAGTAGTGTTTTCTTTCAATCTAAAATCACACCATTGCTGCAGTCTCTCTGGTAGTTATTCACTGCAGATAAAACAGCATGAGGAGTTTATCCAACAATGCAAGGCCAACAGAGACTGAGATACACAGGTTCAGCCTAATAAAGAGAGTCAAAACAACCCAACAGGCCTCTGTGTAAACATCATTTAACCATCATCTTACCCTCAAGGACCACACGCGAGGTGAAAGACAAGAACCCTTGAAAGAGATTGGTATCGTGCCATAAATCCCTTCCTAATTCGAAGACCAATGGGAGCCAGATAATGAGAGTGATTTTCAATGAGAGTCTCATTGCGTCATTATTGAATTAAGCCTGATTTAATTAGCACGCTGATACTATAATGCACACGCTGGACTGTGTCACAGCAGTGCTTAAGTTCATAATATGTATATAAAGAAATAATAATTTAGGCTTGTGGGAATTTTCCGAGGAGGTAATTGAATTCTACTCAGAGCAACGCGATTATCCACTTTTACAGCACTGCATTGTTTAAGCACTTTAGCTGTGTATGTTACAACTGAGATCACTCTATACAAAACCAACAATGTGTGATTTACTGCTTTTTCTCTCTTCACTTTCCATTTGAGTGTGTCCTGTTGCCAGAGTGGCATTTAAAGTGTAGCCTAGCAGTTCACAGAGGAGCAGCATTTCACACACTCTGGACTCAGAGCAACAACGACAGACAGAGCAGACCAACAGAAATATTTTAAACCAAAAGAGGAAGTAAAAAGTGAATTCCTTGATTTGGTTGATTGCTGTTTTCCAAGGATGTACTTCGTCCAAATTAAGTGATCGAAAACCAAGAGACAGAATGCGAAAGTTTGACCTCCAAAAGGAGAAGCTGGACTGATTTCAGAGACAGTTATGATGAACTGAGAAGGAATAGGAAGACAAGACCTGTATTCAGTGGTACGTTAAATGTTGATGGTCTGTGTAAAGTAAACACTGTTCAAGATGAGGGAATAGTAAACACGAAACTTTCTGCCAATAGTTAGATAAGAGGAATGACACATTTCTTTTCTTCGTGCTTTTACACACAGGTTTTTACACTGTCGATGTAAATATCTTTTTACACTTAATGCATATTGATAGATACTGTATGTAGGTAGGCATCAAACAACCATAGCCAAGATAGTTCTCATGATCTTTGTGCCAAGATGAAGTAATCGTTTCAATCTTACATTAACAAAGCAGCTATATGGGGCAAAAAAGTTAAGTCAATAAATACAAGCGATAAAGACTGCGGTTCTTTAAGTGGCAATTTGAGCCTGGTTTCTAAACCATATAGGTCTCACAGCAGAATTGAACATATAAACAGCCTGGTGCAAACAAATCTTGGTCTATCTATCTATCAATCAATCGTTTGTATGTAACTCACCTGATTTATAAAGATTTGTAGTTGTGCTTAAAAAGAGGGCTGGTTCCTTTGAGTGACAAGTGGGTGTTGCTAACTGGTGTCTCCTTAGCTATAACCAGAATTTACCTCTCACATACATTTGTGTTGTTGGTACCTTTGGGGATTTTTTTTAATGGAAATACGAGATAAACATTATGTCCTGTTGTGCAATTCAGTGTACTAACAGTCTCCAAGAAGTCTCATCTCCAGCTCACCTGGTCTGACAGTTTGCCGGTCCTATTATTTACTTGTGTGTCTGCCAGTTAAAGGAGTTAGGATTGTTATTGCCTCACAGAGCCAACAACTTCTGTAGCTGTATGGATGAGAACATTGGTTATTTCACCTCTATTGTGCTCTCCAACCTAAGATATGGACAAATATGTTCAACAATTTCTCTTAACTTCTTTTGTCAACTCTGGTCCTCTACCATGCAGTACAAAGAGACTGTCATACTGAGGGAAATATATGACTAATCACCCAACTGTCCAACTAATGAAAAGGGTGTAGACTATGTAACTCTTATAACCTAATGACTCCCTTAATGATCCCTCACTTTCCAATGTCACAATGATTTGAGGCTTAAAAATTGTAGTTTGCTAACCAGTGGATGAAGTCATGGTTTCTGCGTTATAATGCCAAAGAAATTAATACAGAAGTATATTCTAATAAATATGTTTTGCTTTTGGACAAAAAAAGTAAACTATCAGTTGTATGCAGCTTCTTGAAATGTTGAACATAGTTCCAAATCCGAACGCGACACTGCTTCACTGTGCAATGTAGCTGTTGCTAATTGGTTTCCATGTAGCAGGCTATACCTTTTGTGACTTATGTACATTTGCACACACTCACACACATCCAACCTCTTGCTGTGTTGGGGCTCCAGTCGGGACAAACCTGCAACAGTAATTGGTGTGGACCTTCATTAGTCGCCTGGAATTTCTGGTCATGACATTTCACAGGATGTGTGGATTGGATTTTGTCTGTAACTTTTTGTTGTGCTGCTGCCCAATTTGGCCAGCAGACTCTTCTTAGTCTCAATGAGGTTTCTCCTGTTTAAGTCAATTTTAGAAAATAAATAAATAACAACAGTGCTTTTTACTGACATGTTAAAATGTAATCGCAAAACAAAACAAAAACATCAACAAACAACGACACAGGGAAAACCTTGCGTTTCCAGAGAGCACCAGCTGTTGTAGAGCTGCACAACACCTTTAAAGCCAACACTCTTGACTTGTAATATAATATCACACAATATAACTGCTCCACAAGAATCATATGGCATGACTTTATTCATTTGTTTGTTTAGTTTAGTTTAGTTTAGTTGTGTCCCTATGTTGTGTCTATGTGTCAGTGCATCTGTTGCATTGTAAATTCCTGAAAAGCCTAATTCTGTTCTTACTATTACTGTGAGATTATCATCTTGATCTCATGTATTATGCTGTTGTTGTTAATTGGTTTACACTGATAACAGATCACCAAGTGAACGAAGAAATACATTTTAGTGTTTGTTTTTTTGTATTTGAACTTGAATTTGAATGTATGTATGTATGTATGTATGTATGTATCTATCTATCTATCTATCTATCTATCTATCTATCTATCTATCATTTAGAGTTTCATTGGGCTTTCAGTTTCCACAACTTTTCTTCTGCACCAGTCTGGAATGGCTGTCTCTGTCCTCTAAAACCCTGATGGTGACAAGCTAAAGGATTTTCAGAATCTCAGAAATGTTTCTGTATAATTACTCTTCTGGATCCATGATCGCAATGTTTCACTTATTTTAGGGGATTTTTGTATTTGTCAGTTTCTGTGTGTCGTCCAAAGGCAAGAAGTAATCTGCACTTTAATTTAGGTGGAAGATAACATGTTTTGAGTAAAGAGTTTAATTTTGTCTCAGATGTCTGAGGTTTGGCCAGACGAAGTGTGGCTTCTTCTCGAGTTTATAGTTTGGGGAAAAGTAAATTGTAATTCAGGAAACGTGTGTTAGTGAGCTGTGGAAAAAATAAAATAGTAAAAGTTGTCCCAGACTGGGACACTCAACCCTATAAAATGAATATGGTGCAGTTTTGTGGATTATTTCTGCTACTGTGCAGGCTGTGTATAGCATCGTTAATTATGATTTTTATAATTCATTGGTTGGTATGAAAATCATTTCATACATAATGACATAACAAACAACTGCTCGTACATGTTTGCTGGTTGGTATTTGTGCCAGGCTTCAAAAGCTGCATCAGCTGAATCAAACCCTCACCTCTCAGTCTCTCTCTGCTAATGGACTCTTCTACAGAGAAGAAGAGGAAGGTGGAGGGAGGAGGGATGAAAGAAGAACACAACAGAGCGATCTCTCAGGCTGGGAGTTGGCTGTGTCATCTTTGTTACAATAAGTACTTCATAAGAGGCCTCCAGACTGTGCTGACTATTCAGCGCCTGCGTCTGTCCCAAATAGCTTAACCCTTTCGTCGTTAAAAGACAGAGAGCCACCTAAACCAGTCGTCCCAGGTGCCCTCTGCACCCAGAGCATGTCCTCAGAGAGTCACAGCTCTGAATGTAGCAGAGAGACTAAATGCCCTCAAGCACAACAAGCACTTTAGCAGCAAATGTATGTCAAGACGTGAATGTGCCCATTGTGCCCGACCGACCGGAGGGTCTGGTAGCGGCTGCCAAGCTACAAGCCCCATTTGCCGAGAGGAACATTCATGTAATTGCATTGAAAATATTTTTTTTGTGAAATCATTTTTAATTGACTAATTCAAACAGGGACAGAAGCCACATTAAAGGCTGGATCAGATTCATGTCATACATGTTGTAGTGATTAATGACTTTTATGATTTATTGAAAGGAGAGAATCTTGCATTGCTTCGTTTATTATCATACTTTCCTGCCTCAAGGCACGAGTGTGTTCCTGCATTTGATATTTGCAACCAGTTATTATAGAGCACACTGCATTGTGCTTGGGTTACCAGCCTGCGCCGAGGAGTAAGGCTTTGTGGTTTGTGGCTCTGTGTGTGTGTGTGTGTGCAGATTTAGATGTAGAAGTGTGTGACCTATCAGATTTATTTATACGGGAAATGTGTATGTTTAACTCCATGTGTGTGTGTGCACAAGTGGTCTGCAAGCTTTTAGTCCAAAATTAAAACCTGGGTTTTTTAAATGTCTCTAATTAGAGAGGGGAGTACTGGAGACTATTTTGAGAGCTGTGGCCATGCACGCCCTTCCCATACAGTATGTGTGTGTGCAGAGGCAAAAGGGTCAACACACACACACACACAAGCGCACGCATGCACGCTCGCATGCAGACACACATGCAAACACACACAAAAGGCCCGCTCTAGAAAGGAAGGTCCCCCGCATGGAGAATGTCTTATTAGACAATTCATCGACTTTGGCTAACAGGAACCGTCCCTAAAGTGTGTATCCATCAACTATACACAGTTTACTGCTGAACTTTAAAGATGTAAACATGAAGCTGTGATAAATATTAACAGCCAAAGAACAGGAGTTTAAATCCCACCGCCTTACTGTGAAGCTGCAATAACTTATTACAATATTTAGAGTCAAAGACAAGTCAAGACAAACCAAATTGAAAAGTTTATGGTGGCAGAGCAGGAACACAATAGTCAGTTTAATTGCTGTCTAAAGTCCTTTTACACTTTTAATGAGGCAATTTAGCAGATTTAGTCTTTTCAGACACTGAGAGGAATGTGCTGGATGCCTGGCTAACATTGTCTCATTGTTCTGTCTCATAACCAGCCTCTGTTTTCTCCTCCTGAGCAAAGACTGCTGGGAAAATCAGGCTGCTTTTACAAAGAGTTGGCAAAAATATTTCTGCTCCAGATACTCTCACCGTGTCTTTAGAAGCAACAGAGAGAAGGTTGTGTCTTTGTTTGTTGTTGTTGTTTTCTTTCTGTTTGACCGCAGGGTATCACAATCGGTGTTTATGTCACCCCCAGTCCTAATTACTTTGCGTCGATAAGTTTCGATGCAAGAGTTTATGAACTAATAATAAAGTATGTGTTATTACGATATGGTAGACCAACATGCTTTCCAGAGAGTGATTAGATTGGAGCACAAGGAACACACAGCCGCACTGTGTCTTTAAATAGTGGTTTACTCCATCAACAAAGATTTAATAAAAGCATCCAATTTTATTTCAACATGCCTCTGTTCCTTTGATAGTGGGTGTAAACCAGCTTGTATTTACAGAAGGAGTGATTGATGATAGAAGGGTTCAGGCAGATTTTTTAATATCTTGTGGTTCTATGTTACAACATACTCAACATTGAAATGGTGAGATACAAATACAAAAGATATATAATGCTGTGCTGAATGCCACATTTTTAGATACAGGTGCATGATTTTTTTGTGGTTCTTCTATGCATTCAAACTGCCAGTCCAGAATTTCTGGCTAAATTTGTCCCGATAATCAATTGATATAAAGCTGTCCAGCACTGGTTCCAGGTCAGTTTTTTTTGTCGTAGGATTGAGGTTTTGATGCTCTTGTTTGTCCGTCACCTGGTTGTAATACTGAGCTTCTATCAACATGTGCAAACTAGTTTAACATTGTCAGGAAACCCCTGTTTCATAGTAGAATAGGATTAGGATATTTTATTTAGACTCTAATGTTTGTCTAGTTAGAAAATAAACATTTAAATACTATATTTTATGGATGATGTTTAACTAAAGACAGGCAAATTAAAGGGATACTTCACCCATTTGCATGAAGCTGTGTATCATTAGAAACATGGTAGCAGTGTTGAATGGTCGTGAATCCAACCCTCATTTTGCCCTGAGACGAGAAAAATGTGTTTTTCTTTGCTTGAAAGTTTTCTTCATGTGATGCAAAAAGCGTCATATTGCATCACATGAAGAAAACTTCCCTTTAAGCCCCACACTTCTGCATTATATGAAGAACATCATTCCAAATCTTTATTTCTATGATGAAGCAAATAATGTAGAATGCACAATCAGTGCTACTCTGTGTAATCCCTGTATCCCTGTGCAGTTCATTCAATGTCACGAGATGGCATCGCTCCTCTCAACAATCATCTGACACTGTTGTTTACTGAATACAAACGCAATTACAATGCAATGCTGTTTGTATTTTTACAAACACAAAGGTCTCCCATTTTAGCCTGACTTAGTCAATGAAAATGTTATTTGAAACTGGTTTCAGAAAGTGGGAAACTGTATCTGTAGTACAAGCTAACAAGACATGGGCTGACATGGACATGATTTCAACATGAGAGACTGTATTGTACATACTGTAACTACCAACAATTTTCTGACTCTGAAAAAAATAGTGTTTTATATTATTTTGAAAACCAAACTGAAATCTTCTTATTCTTGATCAGATTGTTCTTCAAATCATTTCCCACATTTGTCCTTATACTCTGACTCGGCAGTTAAGTTGTATGATAGTTACAGTAAGACAATACTTAGATTACATTTGTTTAACCTTTGAGCAATCAAAAAGCAGCTACAACGTGTGCAAACTGCGTCTTTGGGTTCTCCAAACCCACTGGCTGACTTGCACTTTTGTCATGGAAAAATTCTCAAGAGAAGCAGCTCAGGAACACTAACACACTGCAGCCACAGAAATTCCCACTATACACATCCATTATCTCCGTCTGTATCCGTGTGCTGCCGACCCCGAGCAGGAACTTTGGGGGCCACTGTGGTCGGACGCAGGGAGTGGGAAGTTAGCACTGGCAGAGAAAAGTCAAAGTCAGACATTTTTTGGAGTAAGATAAGAAGAGTATGCGGTGAAAGAAAAAAACTAAAATAACATAAAGCCACTTGGGGGTATGAGATTACTATGACAACATATCTCTCTGTTTATACCAGATTTTGAAATAGTGCAGTCATTTAATCAACAGACACAATGAGGTGATAGTGAAATACCCATTTATCATTAAACAGCCTATGTAGCAGGATTGATTTGTTCCGTTTCGTTGGCGTCACATTGACCCGCGAGGGCACAAACCCAAGCTTGTGTGGCACTGGCAGGTGCTGCACAGGAGTATCCAGTGTCAGGCCTGTTGTTTGCTTTTTTGATTTATTGCTGACCAAGGTCCCGCCTAACATGTGTGGAGGAGAGCCTGCTCCCCCTCCTCTCAACACCTTTCTCCACATAAATAAACCCCCTGGCTGCAGGAATGCCCTGGGACCAACACTCTATCTACTGAAACGTCTCCACTGATAACACGATTGTTTAAGATGCTCCATACTCTCGTCTCAACACACAATGACTCACAAACCCAACACAAACCACCAACACATCTGCTGCCGCTTTGGTGTCCATCCACACATGAGCCACAAGTAAGAAAATGACAATGTGACTCAGGGGATAAAATGAGGATTAAAGAGATGCAGAATAATACTCTAGCCAATAGATAACACTGCTGGGATGAGTTGACTTTGACTGAATGGAGACACAGAGGAGTCATCAAGTAAAGTAAATGATTACAGACTGTTTCAATTACATACAAAGAAACCAGACAAATATGGGGTTAAGTGTAAAAACAAGACTCTCACCCAGACCAAAAGCTCCTAGGATGTCTTAAATAAG
Organism: Symphodus melops; assembly: GCF_947650265.1. Lineage (NCBI taxonomy): Eukaryota > Metazoa > Chordata > Actinopteri > Labriformes > Labridae > Symphodus > Symphodus melops. The sequence continues at coordinate 38,843,301 of NC_136691.1, read as the reverse complement.
CACATTTAACCTTCAAACTTCTTCAGAGGCAGACTGGTTTCCTTTTATACCAGGATTATTAAAACCAACATCGAAACATGTGAAAATGATACACAATTTGAGGTCTGATATCAATCTGATATTTCTTTTTTGTAAGAATTGTAAAAAAACAGTATTTTTCAAACATTATGAGAGTAAAGCATGAAGCTTCTTTTACTTTGTTTCAGTAAAAAAGCCAATTAGCTTAGCTTAGCATAAGAATCATATGAGAAAGCTATAGCTATGTCTTGTCTAGAATAACAGAACCTGCCAATAATCACATTCAAAGCTCGTTTAGATACATAACATTTAAATAATTTAAATTTGCCAACTTAAAGTTGTGAAGTCACTCATAATGCTGCTGAGCAATGCATGAGAGGAATAAAATGCCCATTTTACATGAAGCTCGCCAGCAAGAACCTATAAGTTACATAAGTATATAACCATTTACCAAACACGCACAAGGTGACTTTTACCAATAAAGGAATTCAATGGTTTAAATCACATAAAAGCTAGCTGCTAGCTGTAGCTTTATACCGTGTGTAGTATCAGGGTCATATCAATCATGTCATATGACACAAGTGTAAAAAGTATTATAAACTATTACTTAAGGCCAATGTTGGGCAACATCCCCCAGTAAAAACTGTCACTGTACTATTAAAACTGCTTTTTTACAGCACTGACCTTCAATTATTGACCTCATAGGAATATTTGTTACAACCAGAGCACCATCAAGCAACAATGACATATAAGTCTCAAGTGCAACAGTGCAGACAGCAACTATGTTGCGCTGCAGCTGTCTTGGATGAGTGGGCATCCGGTCAAGGACGGGCATGCTGACCCCCCACCCGGAGAATCTGTGCCCGGACTGGCACCCACGAAGCTGAAGCCATCACTCACTGAAGATGATGACAGTAAAATACGCCAGGGGAGGAACACAGTCTTCAATTGGGTAGAAACCACAAGCTATGAAACACCAGCACATTTCACACATAGACTGCCACTGTACGTCCTCTACATTTGTCTGTTCTCCATTAAAATATTAAAACAAACACAGCTGCCAGCACACTGAGCAGACAGATGAGTTACTGCTCTGTTTCTATACACTGAATGCTTGTGTGCAATGCATCCATCAGCACACTTCTTTTTTTTTCATCCCAAAAATAACAAAAGTTCCTCTTTCACGCAGAAAAGATTGATAATAATATAGATATGGAGTATGTAGCTGTATTGTACTGTATTCCTCTCCTCCCTCTCATCCCAGTGTCAAAGATCTGTTAGTCAGGGGCTGGGGAGTTTTCAGTCTCCAGGGGCACATCCCTCTGAACCGCCTGCCAAGCTTCTCCTCTCCCTCCTCCATCCACACTTTCCCTCTCTCTCTCTCTCTGCTTTCCTTCTTTGTTCCCCTCATGGTCCCTTCTTCTTTTCATCCACATGCTCAACTCACTCATTCCCTCATTTAGTCCCACTTTCTAACGACAGCACTTCTTTTTCAAGCTTTCACACTCTTATCTATTTTCCCCTTCTCTACCCTTCCGCTCCTCTTCCTCTCCCAGTGATCCTGCTCCTCTGCAGCCGTGCATAATGAGGCCTAAACACAAGGCTGCGCAGGCTCACATCTGGAAGGAGTTTAGACATGGCAGTTTCCTACCAAGACGGCTAAATATTTAGGTTGAGAGTTACTGCGTGTGGATGAACTCATGATAGAGGGGGGCAGGAGGGGGAGAAAAACGGGGCGCTGGAGATAAGGAAAAGAGGCAAAGTGGGACAAAAGATGGCTCATATCTGAGAATAGCACAATGCATCAGCATACCCACGCCAAGTGTGAGTTCATATAAATTGAGCAATATATAATCTGTAATCAAAGTGTAGTTCAAGACTGGACTGGAGACTGGAGGTGGTAATAACAGGCCGACTGGTTGCTTCTTTAAGGCTGGCAGGAACAACAAACAGCCAGCTAATAGTTTTAATAAACAAATCCCCGTTGGGATTTCCCATGAGGCTGAGGGGCCTCAGCTGGAATGTTTCACAGGGGCCAGCTGTTGTGCATTACACGTAGCAGCCGGCCCCGGAAGCCCAAAGCCTGGTGTCCTCTAGCCTTCGCTCACTCAGCATGGAGGAGACGTTCCTCCAGGAAAGAGAGGGCGGCACAGCCGGCAGTAAGGCTGTCTGACACGGGGAGGGACAGAGGCGGCGTAGGGCACAGAGAAAGCGCCCCTGCAGCACCTGGGATACAGTCCTTCTCTGAGCAGAGCTGAGGAATGTCAGGAATAACACGAATATCAACACATCTTCTCACATTCCACATCTGGAGCTAATGTCATGAGTGAAGATGGGAGTAGGGCGCTTAAGGAACCACACCAATCTTCAGGAAAATGAACTTTCCAAACACCAGAGTCAAAGGTAAAGAGGGTGGAATTGTTTGCTCTGCAGCATTATAAATGTGTCACAGAATGTAAGCCATGTGTACAAAAACAACTCGACCAAAATTAGTAGATGCAAAGATGGAAGATTATATTCAATCACCTCGACCACTGCCACCACCACCCCCTCCCCCCACGGTTTCCAGCAATGTGTTCTCCAGATGTTTATCCTGCCTTTATTAAGAAAGAAACACAAGGGCCTATAAATGGACTGCTGGCTCCTTTCAGCTCTCCTGGGGCATAAATCCTCTTACTTTACCTCATATGCTCGCTGCAGAGGGGCAGTAGAACATGTTTTTTTTTTTACTGTGCCCATGTGCAGCAAACATTTCTCCCATTGGGTCAGAGTTAAGAGACAGTAACAAACTGTGGGAATGAGAAATGTCTACTGAAAGTCTGAGCGGCAGTGAGGAAAGTGTGCAACAACACAACACCCAAAAACTATGTGTCACTGATAGATTAGTAGTGCATCCATCATGGGAGATAGTATGTTTTGGCAAACTGGGAGTCTCTTACATTTTCTATGCAAGGAGACCACACAAATAACTTCTTAATTAAAAAATATCAAACCAGGCCCACAACCATTTATGTCCAAATCTCACCAAATGCTCTTTCTTTCTGGTATATACTGTATGCATGTATGCATGTGTGTTTCTGTTCATTTCGGTGAAGTCACCCACACCATGTGCACAGGGTGCTGGAGGGGCCATGATGGGTGTTACAGTCAGCCTGCCCTTTTGCTGATCGTCTCTAAATGCTTCACAGAGGCGATGCTCAGCGCTCCTCTGCAGAGTTAAACTAAATCAAGATGTAAACTTCTGACCTAATAAGCTTCATTACTGCAGCGAGATCTCAATACAGTTAAGCCTGAGGTCATGGGTTCAGAGGCCTGAGAGTGTGGATCGGATTTTTGACACTCCAACTGTTTGCTTCTTTTACACGTCTATTTCTTGGTAAATACACCAAAATAACCCAAATAGTATCCTGAATATTAATTTTCCAAACTATGTCCTCTACAAGTTTACACCAAGAGTTTCAACCAAGTATAACAGCTTTGCATGATTGGTACAGTATAGTACTAAACTTTTCATTGTAAATTAAAAGAGGAATATCATACCAGAGGACACAAATGAATTCAAGGTCAGACTATGAAGTCACCACTCAGTTCAACAAACCACATCAGATGAATCACGCTATAGAAAAATGTCATAAGTTTGTAGACAACTTGTCAGTGTTCAGACTCACAGGGTGACGGTCCGGTTGGGCAGCAGGCTGCCATCCGGTGGTTCACTCAGCTCCTCCTTGGTGCAGCTGACTCTCCTCCCCACAGCCTGGCCCGGGACACTGTGCGTTTTCCCCCGCTCCTCCGTGCAGCTGCAGCCGCTGGTGGAGGCGAGCAACCCGGTACAGGCCCTGGAGAGCCTGGGCTCGGAGGCGCACAGCAGGAGCAGCATCAGTACCAGCCGCCCCGGCAGCGGAGGGATGCCAACGCCGGGCGCAAACATTGTCCTTCGGCTGGAGCTCACCTCAGCTGCACCCCCGCCTCCAGTCATCCCATAACTCCACCATGAAGCTTTCAGTGGAGGGTGTGAGGTGGGTAAGAGGAAGTTGGAGTATCTTTTTTTAGATCTTGAATGAATGGTTAACTTGGAAATCCTTCGCTTGGCAGTAAGCTCTCAGAAATATTTAGCAATATTGATTTTCCAACAGTGTCCCGTTAGATCATGGCAGCCCGGGCAGACAGCTCCCTCTGGTCCAAATAAACTCAAGGAGAGTGAGTCCATCCACGCGTCCTTGTCACCTACACACAAGCGGAAGAATTTGTCTTAAAAAGTTATTAGTCAGCTTAATTACCTAGAGAGCTTTACAACATTTTTAGGAAAGCCTACTTTGGAGAGTCGTTAGAATATCTCCCGCTGTAAAAGTCACTCCTGAGGTTGATAAAAGTCACGACCGAGAAGTCAGGAGCACAAACTGTCACTTACACGAAGAAGGAAAAAAGTGTAATCTCAAACATTTTCGCAGTTGTATCGCTGCTCTTCAAAAGTTTCCTCCCCTCCTCTCCCGGACCCCGAGGTCTCCGTTGATCTCTCTATGGAGAAACTGAGAAATAGTTTTAAACAGGAATAATTTAAAAAAAAAAAGGGGGAAAAAAAAGTTCGGACAAGAAGTGAGCTGGTCCTATTCGGCTCCTGTGTAATTCCCAAAATCTAGCGGTTTTGCCTGCTTGCGTCTGTCAGTCTCAAACTCATTTAGTTACAACCCCAAGTGCGTCTGTTCCGTCTGCGCCTGCGCACTGGTCCCCACGGTCCTCGCGCATCCAGCTTGTACAGAGAGGTTTTCATGTTACAAGAGGAATCCCTCCTATAAACACTTCACACACCTTCATTCCTCTTCATCAATCAGCCCAGTCGAATATTTTGTTTATTGCACTTTCCTTCATGATAGCCTGTGTTTCTTAAGAAAAATGTGTTTTTATTTTGTCAATCTCAGTTTAAAAAATCTGTGTAAAAACAATCTGTATATCGTTATGTCTTTATTTGTAATGGAAAAGGTAAGGAATAATGTAAAATCACCTCTTAATGTTTGTTTTGTAGCTCATGTGAGTGGAAGGCTTACAAAAAGAAAATCCAAATTCTATACTTAAAGGTGGAAAAGAGGAAGCTAAAGGATAAGAACATTTTTGGTGAGTTTATGAGTTATTAATCAGCCTGTTTTTTGTTTTGCTTGAATTTTTCATTTCCATCCAGGTTGTATAAAGCAGGAATGTTTCAAACTGAAGTTATTAATTGATGCTTAGGATCTCTGGTGTAATGTATTTATGACTGACAGTGGATCAAAAAACATGTATTCAATCTGCAGGAAGAGAGAGAGTGAATCATTGTATAGATGGAAATCAACAAAATCTACATACTGTTGTAAAGAGAGAGTGATTGCAATAGAGAACAATCTGACCCTGGACATATAATGAGACTAAGCTTTCAGATGGTACATGTCTGTGGCGAGTTAGTGCCATATTTTTTTTTATCCCAAAAAGTGTTTATTTGCATTTGGAATAAATAGTTCTTGTACATGTTGATACTTGAAAAAGTTAAACTCATAGATATAGAGATACTCTGCAAGAAAGATAATGCAATAACTCAATTCTTTAGTTGACAGACTGATTTTTCTTACACAAATAAGGAATTTCCCCCCCATACAGAATACAACATAGGCTCCAAAAAGTATAGAGGATCAAAACTTCCTTTCACAGTTTTGCCTGTGTGAGTGGAAAAATCCCAAAATACATTTAGTTTTAAAAATACTGTTTGATATCCGAGAGGCCCGAGAGGATGGAGAGCGGAACGATTCAAACCTGGAGAAAATATCAAAATATGAGAAAGTGAAGCAGGAAAGCTTTTTTAGGAGAACATTTTTTGCAATTGGGCCTGACATGTATTCGCTGACAAATCCAGACTGCAGGCACCTCAGTCATGCGAGCATGGCCTGCAGAATAATGGTGCTCTGTGCTCTGACCCACACAGTGGACCCCAGGTTTGTTATTCCTGTATATGATACTGTACGCTGGAAAGCCAGCGTGATTATTGAAATAAAGCACAAGGAGTGGACGGGCGCCTGAAACAGAGGGCTGTTTATCCAAGCTGTTAAATAAAGCTTCAAGTACAACACCCCCCTCCGACTGTGCAAGGCCCAAATCTCTCTCATCTGGAGTGCAGTTTCCATTCAGAATGTCACGTCCCAAACTGCACATTACATCAAATTGTACTTAATGGCATCCAGACAAACTTTTATGTCGTTCCAACATTTTCTCTCCAGCCCTCCCTCTCTCCTTATAGCTAAGCAAAGCAATCTCTCTCCCCGTCTGCTTGCTCCACATCTGGACTCCATTCCAGGTGGGGTGTTGAGAAAGGGGAAAGCGGCGGGGAGGAAAGGTGGAACACAGAGCAGCACAACATGGAGAACTGAGATAATGTCTTTGGGGAGGTTTTGAAGGAAGTTATACAAGCTTTTAAGACATAAGACAGAACTGCTGACGATGCTGTGTGTTCCGACTGTATAGGCTATAGTCCTCTGAATCCCATGTCAGAGACGAAATATAGGCTATTGATCAACAAACAAAGATGTCAACTAGACTAAATGACAGTTCAGAGTAAGGCGATTTGTTTGTAAGTAACAGTAAGTCTGTTTGAGAATAATCAAAGATAAACTCTAAGCTGGGAAGCCTTTTTTTAAGCATGCCATGACACCTAGTGGTGAAATGAGTCGCACACATAAGCCCCGCCCCCTCCGTCACTCTAACCAGTCTTTCCACTTCCTGCATGAATGGTTTTAATTAAGTTTTTTATGGGGGCATTAAACCCACTGCTTTAGCAGTTTATGAGGTTATCAAATCATAATGCGAGACCATATTTTCAGCACTAAATACCTTTGTCCGTTGTTAAGAGTTATTCTTGGCAGTAGATGTAGAAGAAGCACATAATGCTGCAGTCGGAGGCGTTTGAAGTATCGTCATTTTAATGACGTGTGTACAGTCATGTATCTAAGGCATAGATTTTGTATTTTGGAATCAATATCAATAACTTTGTTCTGTTTAAGCCGTGTTAAACCATATTTAATATTTTGACGCCTTCTTTCTTGTCGCTTCTGCATGTTCATATAAATCCAGACTTCCATTTTTTCCATTAAAAAAAACAATAGCAGTTCTGACTTTTTTTCTTCTTTTTTTTGGTTTCCAAAGTTTAGGCTAAGATTTAACCCGCATTAATGCTGCCCCCTTCTGGTGAGCCGAGTCAAATGTATGAACATTTTTGAAAATGAGTTTTTCATATCGTCTCTTTATGAAGGCAAAATAAGAAAAGGTTTTTTTTTTTTTTTTTTCGCTTCCCGTTTTGAATACAGACAAAGTGTTCGGAAACTCAGTTTCTTGTTTCTATTGTATTCAGCTTTTAAAGTCCATTAAGGATAGGCAAGTAAAAACTCATCCTGAAAATATGTTGCATTATTGTGCCCTCTGAGAGTTTGGTGACACCCTGTTTGTAAAACCTGTCTTCACAGAACAGGGATGTGTCGCTCCACAAGTCAGTCGTTTCCACCGTTAGTAGTTTAAACCGTGAGGACACTAAATGTCAGATGTGAAAAAATGGCTAAATGAACAACATAGAAATTTAAATCTATCAGGAAGAAACAGTTTGTTTTTTTGTCTGATATGTATGATAAGAGACAGAAAAAACTCCTGTTTGTTACCCGTCAGGGTCTATTTGAATACATTCATACAGAAGCATTTAGCAGACATCAATCCAAACAATCGTTTTCTTGAGATCTTGACTTGTTTATCTCATATTGTCAGAACTTAAATGCACAACAAAAGCAGAAAAAAGCTTAACTTACCTCATTAGTATGGGCAATGGCAGAAAGACATGTCTCAGTCTGGCCTAGAAAAGTCAGTCTATTTTTTTTGCGTTAGCCATAACATGATCCTGCTGTCACAAGAAAACCAGGACTGTTATCATGATAAGGAAATAAAGAAGTCACAGCACAAGAAAAGCACCACAAATGAGTCAGTAAACTAAATGTCTGGGTGCATGTCTGCTTGACACTTCTGTACATTCAGACTGTAACCTTTAGGAATTCTCACAAAATCATCATCAGTGAAGAAGCTTCAGATTGTGCGATTTTATTAAGTGCCACATAATAGAAACATTATAGTGTATCTCTGAGTATTGCTGTAACTGGACAAGTGAAGTATCATCAATTCCATTCACACTACTGTATATGTCCTGTGCACACATTATGCATTTTAAATGGTCTATATTATATAGAATACAGTTCAATTACATTAACATCAAAAATATTTGTATATTGTATGAATCCATTATCCCTCATAAGAAACAAGAAAGCAAAACAAGTCTATTTTTTTCTAGTCAAAGTCTGCCTACAAAAGAAGTATAGAAAACTCGAGGGCTTTTGGCCTGACTCTAGCCCAGAAATCACAAACTGCTTCGAGTCTGTAATAACGTTTACCTCCCTCTCTCTCTCTCTCTCTCGCGCACACACACACACACACACACACACACACACACACACACACACACACACACACACAGTCACACACACTGATGCGGGGAGGGCATGCAGAAGTGAGCACACTTCTTCACACAAAAACACCACCGTCTGTGTACAGTGCATCTTTAAATTTGTATGCAGTGTAGGTAAGATTTGGTCCCTTCTTGTCAGCGGGAAAGACACCCTGAATGATCAGATCCTCCGAGTCAGAGAGTCAGTCGTGGCGAGTTTGTGGAAAATGTTGGTTTTGGTCAAACTGGCCTTAGTTGATTAGATGTGGCTCGAGTCCACGGCAGCTGTGCATCATTAGAGCAAAAAAAGAAACCAAAAAAAGACCATGGAGGCAAAAAAGCCCAAATTCTCATAGAGATAAAGAAAGGCAGGAAAGTGAATCACTATAATGCAAAATATGGTTAAATATGATCAGAAAAGAACATCCTGTGCTGTGTTGTTGACCAGTGTCCATCTCCACGCACGCATTTAAAGGTCTGTATCTGAGTCAGGAGAGGTGGAGCTCCGGACAGACATCTAGCACCCTGTGTCCAGAGCGAGGCAGGTGATATGGAGGCAGCCTTAATGACGAGGGGACACGGTGGCTTGTGGGAAACTGCCTTGGTTTTGGTGCCTCTGATTGGCGTGCTTTTCACAATACATCACGTCTCCAAACCAAAAGTGACCTCTCATCCTGAGGTTAAGACCGCAATCTGAGCAGGTGTAGCACTCTGGGTGGCGGTAGTGGTCGTCTGTGATGCGTACGGCCAGATTGCTGTGGAGAAATGAATCGAGTGAGAATATTGTCCCGGGAGAGAAAACAGCAGGTTTTAGTTCATGGAGTTGTTGGATTGGGTTTTCATCCGTGCTCTTTGTTCTGTATACAGAGCTGCAGATCTTGTGAAGAGGGCTGCCACCTGGTGAAATTCTCTGCTGTGCTGCGCCTGTCTCCTCTCCAGGGTTCAGAGCCAGTACATGGTTGCACTCTACCCCCTTTAGTTCATTGTTGTGATGAAAACTTACTCAACCTTAAAGTGTCAAAATCAAAAGGGGCTTCTCTCATTGATTTGACGAAAACCCTGGAAACCCATAAGCTGGCTTTATTCAATATAAAAGAAATTCAGAGTGTTGACAATATTTTGGAACTGTTTTCAACTTCCAATTAAATTTAGATGCAAACAGAATCTATTGTCATGCTGTGCAAAAGAGGATTCATTTACTGAGGAAGCTGACTGTATTCAATGTCAGAACAACAATACTGTATCATTACTTAAGGACCCCAACAGGTTTCCAGTGTTTATCTCAGTACATGCACTGATTCGTCTGTGACACTGTGTGGTCTGGGCAGACTGTAAAAACTGACATTTTTGGGGGGGATTTAAAAAAGAAGTCTAAATAAGAAACTGAATCAGACACATTAACAACAGTGAGAATGACGTTCTCAAACATCTTCATTACCTGTAAGTCTTAAAAGAGTTTTGGCATGAGGTGAAAAATATCTTACATTTCTTATCAAGTAAATCTAGTTTCATTCAGTTTTTTTTTTTCTTTCTCCAGTTTAAATATTCTTCATGAAACAGAGCTGATATTAACACTAAAGCCGTTTTCACATATGCACTCCTGAAAATATCTAGATAAATTTAGGAGGACTGCTCTGGAGATTCTTCCGACCAAAAAAGAAAACGTAAGGCGTAAATATCCTCCTGTGTTCTCACATTAGCCCATTCCGACTCGCTGCGGAAATAAATACTAGGTGTCTGGCAGGAGAAACTGCGAGTGAAGTCTGAGCGAAGAATGTGGCTATTTGTGCAGTACAGCTCCTCCTGGAGATATCCTGAGTTTTTCAGGAGAATTCTGCAAGTGTAAAAGCCCTACAGTATAAGCCCTATGAAGAGACGTGTGAAAATATGATCATATTACAGACGTACAAACGCTAAATACTTGTAGTACATCTTGTCCTGCAGGGCAAATCCACATAGTTTTTAACTAACACTTGTGTAATTGCAGTGAAGGTATCACTGCAGGTGACAGTGGACTTACAGAATACTGGTGCCGCACTTCTCACAGGTGTGGTGATTCTTGACTCCTCCCACAGCCGTGCTCGGTTTTGGGACATCGGGCGAGAGGTTCCCTGGGAAACGCAGAGCTGCCTCTGAAGTGAAAACACAAACATAGCCACACATGACCTCAGCTGCTCGTAGTGCTGTTCAGACAGGTTGGCGTGTCTCGGTTCATCACATCAGCACTGTGCTTGTCTTTGTGCCTCCCGTCAGTGGAGCGTGTTTGCGTTTCCCCACTCGTCATCACAGCTCATCACCCACGGGACACGCTTCATGTGATGGCTTTTGCACACATCGGACATTATGGCATCCGGAAAGACTGCTATCACTCTGGATGTATTCACCCCAACACTTATCAAAGCATTCCATGATGTGCTATTAACAACACAGAGGAGAGCATTCACCCTGCACAGGTGATGGCCGGATTGACGTGAAGGACACCGGCTTGTTGTGAACGACGCACCAGCAATTTTTTTAAATATGTGGGCTTAGCATTGGATAGTGAAGACACTGAACATGTTGAAGTCAAGTCCCTGATAAAAACGAAGCATTCATCGCTTCTATGGCAGAGGGTATGTTTGGATATTTGTGCAACAAAAAGGGACTATTGAGAAGTGCATGCTAAAAAAAAAAGGATGTGAGGAGTTCTCGTTTTAATTCTGCATACTGCTTTGTATTGCTGAGGCTGTCTAACCTTTCTCATCAGCCTCCAGGACCTCTTGCAGCATTTTAAAGGTGTTGGACTGACGAGGCGGGGTGCGGGACTCCTTATTCTCCTGGATCATCTTGTACACCTCTGACTCCTTGTCGAACTTCTGCATGATAGAGTCAGAGCTCGAACTGCTGTGGAAGGAAGAAATAAAAAAAGGTTTATCACATGCACTTGATTACTTAGGTGTGCTTCAAGTGATGTTGATGAAAGACTTGTAAGGCTGGTTGATCGAAATCCAGAGGAAATGAGCGGGCAGGATCTGCCCTTGAGGCTTTGACCTCCAACCATGAAGTCTAAATTTTCACCACAGGCAAGAGAACAAAATATTATTCAATCGCACATCAGAAGCTCAATAGCACTCTGACATTTCCCTTTACTAGAGGAATTATTCTGACTTAGAAAACAGCTTCAAGGACAAAACACTGAAGAAATGTTACCGACATCAGAGGCTGTATAGCCTGGAAGCAGCCATTTGTCAAGAAAGTATCAGGTTAAATCTTTTCAACATCCATTATTCAACATGAATTCATTCATGTTTTGCCCGACACGGGACATGATAGACAACAAAGGCCAGACACCGTTTGATAATAGTTCACTAAAGAGTCAGAAAAAGACCAAAAAAAACCAACGTGTGGACTTTTCATCCGGTGGGTGTTTCCAGACAGTTTCTGCACAGGAGGAGGTGAGAGGAGACAGGAAGCTTTCACCTGCCGGTAACTCATGCTTTCAGCTCATTAAGAAATAAGAAGGGGAAAGTAGAAGAACCAGTAGGTAGCTCACTTTTACAAGTAAATTCTTCTTCTCCCGGTGAGAAGGAAAAGTGGTGACTTTAACTACTTCCCCTTCGTCCACACTGAATGTGTTAATGAACAACACTTCCGTCTCCCCACCATTGCTGAATGAATGAATAAAACCGTGATCATACACTGGGAGTTCAAAGAGACACAACGTGTGTTCGTGTGGATTTGTCTGCAGGGAGCTGGTGAGAGTTTGCCGTCAGCAGTAACCGGTTGGCCAGGTACACTCGACAGGGCCAGGTGTGGTTGGATACTTTCCACCTGACAGAGACACACTGGCCCTTCACTTGTCAAATATTTACTCTTTAACTCACACCTGTGATACACTCAGAGACAATGACCCAAACCTCAGCCATGCAAACAGACTTGTTGTCACTGGTTGTTTATAAATCATAGACATCCGCGAATGTTTGGCAGACTCGCTGGTGTTACCGGAGGAACGTAAAACTTCATTGTTTTAGGCTTTGCATTCAGTCTGTAGAAGTCTGCTCTGCTGGATGGAGTTCAGGTGCCAGACTTAGACAATAACATGTTTTTTTTAAGAAGAAGATTATGTACCGACTCTGGTTGATGTCACACATCACTGTGCTCCAAAATTGGAGGCCTATGACCAAGGCAGGCTTCAGTATCTCTAAGTCATCACACTTCCTGTGTTATACTATTTCAATGTAAAGCCCAAATAAATCACATTATTTTACATGCAACACAATGAGGAAATGATACATAACTCCAGCTCACATGTTCCTTGATGAGCTTTGAGCACGGTTGTCTGTGATTTTGCACGTATATTATTCTAGCCTGGATTTCAGCTTGAAGCCGAGGTCTGACCTTAAATTGAAGATGGCTGAAACAGGAGATGTCAAAGAGACGAGACAACAAATACGTGAGCAGAGCTAATTCTCAGCCCCTTTTTCCTCGGCATCACCCAAAATGGTTCAAATTGAAAACAGACCTCTACAGAACAACCTCCAAGTTCTCCACATGCTCAGCTCCACCCTCGGTCCATTTCCCCTTTTCGCTTCACTCCCCTTCCCCTGCTGAAATTGCAAATCTCAAAACAAATGGAAAGTCCAGGTCAAATGGGAGGAAAACAAATAACTGAGAGGGTGAGAGGGGAACGGCGTTCGTCTGAACAAGCAGTCGAGTGTTTTGCAGAGAAAGAGATGGATAGTTTGTCATCAGTGAGTTGTGCTTTTAAAATGTTCTCACATCCATACCAATAAGAAGCTGCTGGTTCTCAGAACACAGACTGCGCTCAGGGGAACCGTGATAGTGATCTAGTCAAAGCAAATGCATGTAGCCAAAACATATGCTGGATTACAAGGCTAAATGACAACCACATTTCTCTAACCAGGGATACTAAACCTAAGTCTGTTCATCCAGACAAAAGAAATCCAAGGAACAAAACTCAAAATGATAAGACTCACCTCAAAAGGAAAGACAGAAGGAACAAAGAAAGAGAGCTCAGCTATTCTTTCCAGTGACTGTCCCTGTATTTCTCACACTGCTGGAGTCTCAACATAGGAACATGGGGAAGAAAAACCAGCAACACATGCAAAACACACACCTCTCTCTGAACTAGACAAGGCAGAAAAACAAGCGTTTGAGCGAAAGGTGTGCCTCCGGGCTCAAACTCATTGGCCATGCGACACAAAGGGGTGGGAAGATGGGTGTCACCGAGTATGTGATTGGCCGGGAGCAGCAGGGAGAGGATGGTGTGCAAGCTGGGGGCTGCAGACAGGGGGCCGATCAGGGGGCCTGAAATCAGACTTATAAGAGAATATGGGCAGTTTGAAAATGACTGCTCTGCTGACGCGTTATATCACAAGCCTGGTTAGCCGAAGAGGGGACTCGGGCCAAAGTCAACCATCCAGCTCTGTGAAAACACACTCAGCAGTTCTAAAGCTGAGACAGCAGGACACACAGGGACTAAAAGAAGATTTTTATTTCTGCCAGGTGAAAACATTAGTAAGACAAAGGGAATCCCAACAATGTTCAGAGGGAAGCACCTGCACACAATAAAAAAAAGAGTCATATTACAGCTGCAGCACCTCATCAGAGGGGGCAGAACACGAATGGCAAAAAAAGTGGTCATGAGACTGTGATCAGATATAACTCAAGAAATAACACAGTAAACAAGTGTAACATACACAACAGCTGATTCTTCCTCTGGTCTTTAAAGCTGTTCTGATTTTCATGCACGTTGTCATTACCTGCGACGGGGGGACATCGGCACGTCCCGCTCAGTGGGGCTGTGAGGAGAGTAGCGTCCTGGCGGGGTCGGAGTTCTGCTCGACACAGAGTTCATCCTGTAGTCTGAAGGGGAGAACTCCTGTGGTGGAAGAAAAGACAGACAGAGAGTGAGTTTGCATGAAACACCCTTTAAAGCAGCTGTCCCCACTGCACCCAGCCTTTAAAGCAGAGCTGAGCTGATGAATCTACTGTACTGAGACAGTGTGCAAGTGCTTAGACCATGATGCAATGTTACTGTAAGAAAAAGAAAAAAAAGTCACACAAAGAGCTAAGTTCAGTGCTGAGGCAGGAATTCAGCAGCAGTATTTCTGGATTACTGCTTCATATGTTGGCAGTGAACAACTGTTGAGTCCTGTTACAGGAAGCTTTAAATCTGAGCAGAATGAAGGGTATGACAAGCTAGAATAAAGCATCTCTGACACTCCAACATGTACCATGTATTCGGTCAAGATGAGATTCAACAGAAGCTTAAATAAAATCCACATGTGGAGAGAACACGTAAAGAAGCCTGGAGATCGTTTATCAGTGACGGCACCATGTTCCACTTCAATTCAAAGACGGTTTTCAGATTTCAACAAAGCATGAAACAAATCCTGTTTTTTTTGAGAGTACAGGGCACCAAATAAATTAAAGGTTTTCTATTGCATGCATGACTCATGCCTAACATTCCTCTGTTGCAGCAGACTCATCAGTCTCAATGATCACAGCAGAGCAAATCAACACTTTTTTTTTTTAATCTTGATGAGCAGATAGATGATAGATTGTGTGGCAACAGATGTTTGGCAACCACTCCAGTTCTGGTCTGATGGGGAACGTCCGAGACAACGTGGACTTTAGGGGTTTCAAGACGCTACATAAATCTCATCAAGATTCATGCTGGGTTATAAACACGACCCGTCATTGTGAAATGAGAGAAGAAATTCCACTTGGCAAAAATCTCATTCACAAAAAAAGTGATTCAGGAAGTAAGAGTGAATTTGTCTTTTTGACAGCAGAGGGCGCTACATACCTACTGTGCACAAGAAGCTCATCAACTGAAGTCTCCACGGATGTGTCAGTGACCTTTCTATTGTAGCTGGTCTGCTCATAAGTGAAAGGAAGCCGCACACTGTTGCAACATTAAGAAAGAACGGATGAAAAAGGTTACATTACTTTACTTTTGTCATCAGAGAAAGAGAGCGATCGCTGGCCACTACTTGGAGCTGACCTCACGCACATGTTTGCACTTAACACTGCACACCTGGACCAGGTCTGCACAGCACATAACTCAAGACAGACACTTTTACTGTCAGGAATCCTAACAAACAAACTGTTCTTGACCACAACACTGTCTGGTATCTAACCATGAGCTTCTGTGAGACAGAACACTTTCTGACCACAGACGGTACCAGTCACCCACTGCTGCGTTATGCCAACTGACGAAATGAACATTTAAAATAAAAAAAAAAATAAATAAAAAAAGTACCAAAACAGTTTCACAACTTTCAGTTTGCTTAGGGAATAAGTTATTACTTTATTTAAAGTCTGTACACAGTCCAGGAAAAATTAGACTGAATGTCAGACAGCCCACAGAAAGTAAAAGTTTCACAATAAACCTCTCTGACTTTTTCCCCCTTTAACTGACACCAGCTGGCATCAGTGTTACGCCGACCGGCTCCATCCAGAGAGAGAGAGTCTCCACCCGACGCTTTGAACCCGTGCACAACCGAGACTCCAGTTGGAGCTGATGCTGGAGCTGGATGCTGACGCAGTGGCACCGAAGGAGTCAAAGATTTGTGTGTCCAATGCCAGCACCCGCTTCCAATTCGACAACTCTTTGAACATTGTCTCCGTTCTAAATTGAGTCCAATTTTCCTCTTCTCCTTCCTCAGCGAGTGGGCAGATTAGCGGTGCATGCCAGGAAGCCTTTACCAGAAGCGATCATTGGGATGTCTTGCTGAAATTCCTCCCAGGATAAACTCCACTATAATAACTGTAGGCTCATGAGATCTCATATTCCATATCATCAGAATAGAAATGTCTACGCAGTCTCCTGCTGTGAAACTCTCTCAGGGGCATATACTGTACCTGACAGACATGCATGCTTTAGGGATTGTGTAAAGACGACCTCGTGAAGCCATACACTATGTGCACATGAATCTACTCTGCAAACAAAAGCCCATGTTATATAAGTGTCTGGCTACTGAAAGTGGATCTTCATACTCTGTAACGGCCAAAGAATTACAACTCTGATCTATGTGACCCAAGAGGAATGCAATGAAGCAAAGAAAAACAAAAAGAAGAGGGAGAAGGAAAAACACAAGTGATCCACTGTGACAAAACGTATGGAGCTTGACCTTACTGAGAATAAAGTGGAAAAAAACAACAACAAAAAAAAACGTCTGCACAACCAGACGAGTTCAGCCGTCACAATCACCCATTCTGCGGTCGACGATGCCAGCCTTTTATAGTAGTTACCATGGTAAGGCTGGCAATGGCCTGAAACCAAGCTCCCCAAAACATCTTTGTTCTAAAATCATTATTGTTCCTTTGTGAGCCATTACACACGGCTGATCTCAGTGCTACAATATAAACTGCTACATAGCCGTGCCAGCGCTGCCCCCATGTCTCCTGCATCAACAAACTTTGGGAGGGGCACAGGCGAGCCGAGGAGAGCTTAGTATTTTGTCTAGGCAGGGAGCATGAGACCGACTGTAAGGAGAAAGAAGTCATCGGCCAATTCTTCGAGGTTCCTGTGGCTGTGGAGGGGAGGAAGCTGAGATTAAAGCTGCACTGTACTGTAATCAGGAGCTCATAATCAACACACTCATTAGGTCAACTCACTGGTATGCTGAGCTGGCATTGAGCTGCATACTCAACAACAAACTCAAACTATTGCTGCCAAAGTTAGAATGATTTTGAAAGCATCATACTTCCTGATTTGAGATTTTGGAGTTAAAAGGTGGTGGGTTGGTTTGTTTGCTAGCTTTGTTTTAGCTTTATTTCCTTTGTTAATTGTTTTGCACCAATACACCAAGACAAATTCCTTGTATGTGTAGTGTAAATGTACTTGGCAACAAAACAGATTCGGATTCAAGTAACGCTGAAATGTTTCTCTATAGAGTAAAGACATCTGCTGCAAAGATGGCTAAAAAGTCATGGAGGATTATGCTGAATCTTGCTGTTTATTTGAATCATTATGCACCCATCCGCTTTCTCTACCCGCTTTATTCCTGGCAGCGCGGAGGCAGGGGCTGGAGTCTTTCCCAACATGTGTTAGGAGCGACGCGGTCCATCCTTCTGTCTCTAAATGTGACTTTAAATGGAATCACTTCTACATTTTGATACCTGAAAAGCCTAACATGAGGTGCGTCACTTCTGACTTCATGTGGCTCATTGTATTGGACTTGCTAAAATGGTACTGACACATGACCTGAGTAGCCATGATATTTATCAAACTAGAAAGTAAAAGAAGCTTGCAAAAAGACAATTTGTTTGAATACAAAACGTGTTTTCAATTGGACTTACATACCCAACAGGTGTACAAGCCTGAATTGTTGTAAGATTAGAACTGTTCTAAGGTTCCTTAACTGTTTAGACATCTCTTTTCAATTGCACATAGATTTTCTTTCCTGCACCGGTTTTGTAAGTATGAGCCTATTTTAATTGTACAGGTGTAATTTGTTTATTCTTTGTCATCTAGGGGGGCTTCTTCATCTTGTTTGGGTCCTGCATGTTTTGTATACTGCTACTGGATGCCCTGAATTTCCCTCGGGATCAAAAAACTATCTATCTATCTATCTATCTATTTATCTATCAGCTTTTTTGGAGGCCTGAATTTAATATTTCAGGTCAGAATAAGGTACATCAAGGTGCAAGTGGTTTATGTCCAAGAAAAGGCTTGGTACTGGCAGGAAGGAAAATGTCGAGTAAACTGTCAAAACTGACAAAGAAGCGCTCTAATATGAAATGAGCTGACGTCAACGATTGGCCACTTCAAAACACAAACAAACAGGAAATGGTGAAGAGAAGAGAGGGCAGCTGTTTCAGATCAAGGCCCACGGGAAAAGTGGAGGACAGTGCAAGCCTTCAATCTGGCTCCAAGTGAGCTGCTGTGCATCATCATCATCATCATCACCACCACCATCACTAGATCATTACCACCCTGCAGCTTCAATTACAGGGCATGGGCCAGAAGCACACAGAAGCACTGCCTAAGGGAGCTTTTATTTTGGGAGGCATGATGCTGCTGCAAGAAAGTGCTTTAACTGCTAATTCACTGTCTCCACCACAGACACGAGCACTACAATGATTTTTGGGGGGGGGGGGCAGCAGACATCCTGGACTGGGTAATAATCAGAGCCGTGTGCCGTGTTTCCTATCCTGCAGTGTGCGTTGGTGGAGGTCCTGAGCAGAGACCCGAGGCTGATGCTAACCGGCTTGTCGCTGTCGCTGATATGCACTGCCCTGTAATCATGTCTGACTGAGGGGGCATTACTGTGTGTCCATGTTCTGTAACCAATAGAACACAAGACGTTTCATATCAAAATTAATCTCATTAACATTCTTGACCTTTTGTTATTGCTTCATATCCCTGCAGCTGCTTAATGGAAGGTTGAAGACAAAAATGCTGATCGAAATAATGACTAGACCAGGCAGTAACCTCAGTGGCTGAAAAATGAAGCAAACAGGAAAGTACCCCCCCAAAAAAACTACAGTCTCTCATGTGGCCATGTGAGGCGGGTTCCAAATGTGAGCTATTCCACATTTGGCCAAATATTAAAAAGTCTAAATTTACAGCAGAATCAATCATGTTTTCAGCCTGGTAAAAAAATAACATTGGTCTGTCTAGTTTATGTCTCTACTCTTACGACTACTACTGTACAGGAGTGGATTTTCTTTTTTTTTTTACTTAAAAAAAATTCTGGTGAGGTTTACTTACGGGTTGATTGCTTTGAGAGACAGCTGGGACCTGCTAGCTGTTTTCTTGGTTGTGATCTCAGCTCATGTGATCACTGTCACTGATCTGTATTCTTTGTGCCTTTTGGGATGTTTTCTGTTCAAATGCTTCTTTTTGTTCAGATTGTGGCGCTTGCATAAAGTGTTCTGCACATACTATAATATGATAAACAATCTGCAGCTATCGTTCAAAACAAACCCTGCCCTGTTAGCTCTGTCAGTGTTACTCACGCTTTGATGTATTTGTAGCGGCATGTGCAAATCAGATTGAGGAATGTTTTCCAGCCGGCTGTTACAACGCAAACACAGATAATTCTGTTTAGTTTGTGTTGTGACCTGTCCCCACTGCACCCTGCCTCTGGCCTGTTGTGTAGCAGGCAGCCTCAGACACCTCACTCATTTTTGCTTTGTTCTATGTGTTCAATCATCAGATGAGCTTCACCTGCCACTGACTGATCAGCCAAACAGAGTAAACTGTGTTAGAAACACCAAGTAAGTGTGGTTTGTGCCACACCTGTATTTTTCTCTTCAGAGTTTTTAGAGAAGTAAGTTTAGATTTTTTTTCCATCAGATTTGAGACTAGTTCGGCCCCGTTTTGTTTTGATGAGTTCATTTATTTGGCACAACGACCTTGTCCGATCTTCACCCACTTCTCATTAGTTTGATTCAGTTTTGTTGTTAAAAATGAACATTTTCTTTTGATTGCAACTGTTCTTTAGCTTCGTCTTTCTTTGGTTGTCTGTAACAACTCAGCTGGTTGCAGGGACGTAAAAGGTCATCTACAGCTGGGATTGGCTCCCAACAGGATGGTGGAGGGATGGATGCGTGACTTTGTTGTACACTGGCAGCCAACTCTTTCTCCAGAGATATGGGTTGGCGAGTGGCAGAACTCTTAGCTTCTTTAATCTAATGAATAAACTCAGCCTGATCAATAAAGACATTCTCCAGCTGTGGGAATCACAATGGGATACTTTGCTAGGTAATGAATTAGCCAGGAGCAGAGGATCTATGATTTTTAGATAACATGCTAACCCTTCACTACTCTCCAACCTCTCACCCACGCATGGACACTTCTGTCTCCAAAAAAAAAAAAAGTTAAACTTGAAGGTTTAACATGGCAGTGACAAGCCAAGGGGAGACACCATGGAGGTTATGAGTCCATTAATTATACTGTATTTGGACTAACCCAGAGAAACTCCACAGAAGCTCCTTAAAGTAAAGAGCCAATTTCCTTTTTTCTACATATTAACATTTTTTTTTACATGGACAGTTTAGAGAATCTTGTTTTCCAACCTTAGGGCCTTGCTTTGTGGACCTTCTTTATAACTCTTCATATACTGTACCCAGTCACTACTATACCAAACTGTGATCTCTTAATGCCCCGCTTCATCTTCTCAATCCTCTTTCATGCTTTCTACATATAACTACTTGGCTCAGGCTTAGATTGTGCAGCATTCAATAACATGGAATAAAGCGACAGATCTTTGTGATGCCAGCGCTAATACCTCCCCCTCTGTTCATACAGCACGGCCACACACCATCAAACTGCTCCAGATATAAACCATATGTACAGCATTAGAGTCCAAATGAGCAGCAGAGAGACGACGAGGATAAAGTATAAACTGAGAATAAAGAAATTGAGTCTGTGAAATGCCTCTACAGTCACCAGAGCGGTGTTTCGGCTCACTTTATTCCTGCAAGACTTTAAAAAAACAAAATAAACAAAGCCAACTCAGTGTCATTGCAAGCGAACACGGTGAGGAAATATTCAGAAAAGGCGAGTCTTTCAAAAGTTAGACTGTTCTGTACATTCAACGACTTCAATGTGGATATCCCTGATTGTTTACATTGAATACTTGGAGACCCCTGAGTCGAGCCAAAGCCTTCCCATGTGATCACAAAGTACTGTAGGTGGTCTCAGGGAGGCTCTCACAAACACTGCCTCCAATAGTCAGAAAGCCAATGAGGAATGAATTTGAAGGGGCGAGTGTTTATTTATACACAAAGGGTGCTAAAAGCAACACTTTTTTTTTTTTTCTTCCTCAATCTCTATTCAATTCACCACAAAGCTCTGAATGAAGCAGCATAATCAAACTGATCCCACATCTTGTGTTCATTGTGGCAGGACAGAAATTCCTGGACTTGAATGTACGGTCATACGGATGGCTCTTTTTATATTAATGTCCAAAAAGGACAATCATGAACTGAATTTAAACTACGCGTGCAATTCAACATTGGGACAATGAGGTGGGAGGTCTCAATGAGGAGCCCCTTTAAACAGCTCATCAATGAAAAGGTGATGGAGCTCTCGTGATCAATGAGCCCGACAACATCATAACTGCCAGAACAAGACAGAAACCATCTGGTTTGTCTCTCTCTGGTTTCTCACAGAGGTCCAGTTTCTCTACTGTAAAACAAAGTATTATGACTTATAGCTCCATACACCATGATGTAGAACAAACCTTGTACTCATATTTCTAGAGGAATTTCTGCAAAAGGCTTAAACATAAATCTAAGATGTCAGACAAGCATGCATTTATGGTGTCAGTGAGGCAGAATTACTCTTCAGTGTTAACTGCAGCTGCTGTTTTATTAGCTAAACAATTATGATTCATGGCAACAAACACAGCCATAGTAAGCGTTACTCTCCAACGCTGGTGTTGTCCCGTGTAAAACTTGGGGAATATATGCTGACATGTCTGTTTTTGCTGGCATGAATACACTGAAGGGCAGTTATACACGTCGTTTCCTTGACACAACTTTAGGAATGTCGACACACCGCTCACCGCCTTCGTAAACATCACCAACTAGTAAAAAGGCCCATCTCTCTGGGCCAATGTTTCCCCGTAAAACTTTCAGGGCCGAGTGTCCCCATGAGTGCGCCTGGGGGACTGGAAAGCACGGGGGGGAATCAAAAGTGCTCCAGTTTGCTTTTTCCACTCCAGAGGAAAGAAAAACAGGTGAGCGGATCAATCAGGAGGGATGAAGAGAGGCATGCTGCCTGAGAAGAGGCCACAATGGACCCCAAGCCCAACAGCGCCGAGTCCACGTGAAAAGACCTCACAGTGGCCAGTCACAGAGCTCAGTGTGCAGAGAAGAAGAAGAGGAGGAGGAAAATATCCGTGCACAGTGGCCACAGCCAGCACCGCTCCCCTGGCACTGTCCTGGCCTGGCCCAGCACTGCTCCAGCCTGCCAAACCAAATACAGGCCAACTCATGTCAGGCCTGAAATAGCACATCATTCGAAGCCATCATCTTTTAAAGAAAAAGACGTGCACCAAAATGCAAGAAAGACATGCATTTAATGGAGGAGAAATAGCAATTATAGTTGAGGGGAATTCTCTGATTAGCCTCATTTAGGTCTGTGTTCTTTATGATTAGGGCTTTCTTATTATTCCATCTTTAAACTAAAGCATTCAATGTCCAGTTTTACATTTTGATTTCTTTCAAACGTTTCCCTCAAGCTCCATTCCTGCATGCCAAGTATCTGTTTCTGTTCCAAAGCACTGACCACAGCTTTGCACTCCAGCCCACCACAACCTCCAGAATCCACAACCTCCAGAATAGAGCCGGACAGAGCCAGCCACTGGTGTGCAGGATAATGACGGACGGAGAAATGTATGTGATGGACGATGTATGGAGGGAACCGTAGCCCGCCGTTTGTTTGGATGACATGCTTAGTGACACATACTGCTCAGCCAAGGTCACATCTACCAATTTAGCACGGTGAGGAAAAGCTCCGTTTGCACGACTGTCACCCTGCTGGAGCTGGACATCTTACATTAAAAGCAATATTTATAAAGAAACCCCGCCTTTCCTGTCCAGGACCAGGCAGCCCACAAGGCAACCCTCAGGAACCTTGAAGCGCAGAAACTGCAAACCAAGACATGGAGCCCGTTCCTAATGACCCAGTGACGGGTCAAAGCAGTTTGGGTTTGGCTTTACTCATTGCTATGGTTGTCCAGTTGTGGTCATTTCCTGATAACATAAACAGATGCTCGGAAGTTCCTATACAATCCGAGCCGGGCTTTTCAGGAAACGAGGGTGCCTTTTTCTCCTTTTGCCATGGTGGTTAGCTTGAAGATATTAAAATCTGTGAACGGAGCCAGACACATCATGGCAGTACAAAACAGAACTACAGGACTGAAGCCATACTTAATAAATGGCACAGGTCTAAAGCAATGCGTCTTCATGTGATGCATTTTTCCTTCGTCTCCAAAAGGTCAGGGTTCAGTATAATCTGGAGGGCTGTGATTTCAGCAGGGCGAATGTTTCCTGCAGCAACTTAAAAACAGCTTCTGATTCAAAAGGTCATTCTCTTTTCATTGAACTCACTGCCCTTTGAGGTTGATCAAGATGTACTGTACAGACTTCCTGAAAAACATTCTATCACATCGCTGAGTTTGTATGTTGAAGAAATGTAAAGGTCAATCCGCTCATTCGAGTTTACATTCACAGCCAACATTAGTGGCACTAACCACAAACAGAAAAAGACTCTCAGACACCCTACAGTGCAGATGAACTGCATATGAAGGCAGTGTTTTGTACCAAACTAATTTGCCAGTTTTGAAACATGCGCTACATGTTGCATATGATCATACATGTGTTATGTTTTCTCTACGATGAGAGAAAAAGGGAATATCTGTGCAGCTTCTTGGCAAAGCAGATCGCTGTGATTGCTTAAGTAGAGTTTGGGAATGTTAGCAAGTCTACGCCTTGCTCCACCCCGACCCCCGTCTCCTCTGGCTCCCATCGTACAATGACAGGCCTTGTGACGCAAGGGGAAAAGCAGCACCAGCCTCTGCAATCACGGCCACTATTGTAAAAAGGCTTTTTTTTTTTTTTTTTCTCAGGACATCAGACACCCTGGAAAACGGGGGATCCTGTTGCGCATCCCTCTTTCTTAACTCAGGGAGCCAAACAGGAGTGGAAAAGCCTTTTAGGAGCTTTTCAGAGGGGCTGATCACCTGATACAGCAGAACTCTGCACCTCTCAGGCAGGACAGAGGCCCTTGTCACAGGGGCTCCACATCTTAGCCCTCACTGTGTTCCTGCCAGGCCGAGCAGCATAATGCACAGTGTGCCCGATGTCGGCCTCTTCCCAGCCTTTTCCCCACCGAGCGCTCTGAAAAGAGCTCCACTCACTAATCACAGCTCTGCGGCGGGAGCCTCGACACCACTTAAAAACCAGGGTAGCCATCCCTGGGAGGACGGGGTCAGCCAAAACCCAGAACTCTCATCCACTGTGCTGGTAAACACTGAGGATGTCAGGCAGAGACAGCACAGCTCGCAATCCAAATCAGCCTTAAGACCAGGGGAAAAAAAGGGTGGACAAAGCAGTGATTAAACATCTCAAATTACAGTCTTCCCAAAACAAACGGCTTGATATTAATTCAAAGATACAAAATGAAGAGTTGGAAAGACAAAAAAGACCGAGTTTATACTGGAGTGGAGGAAGGAAGGAGGAATGTTATTTCTCCCAGAGGATACAAGTCATTACTGAGTCCGACATAGCAAAAACGAGGGAAAAGGTTCAATTTGAAATGTTAAGGAGAACAGGCGACTCCATAAATACCACAAACATGCACGGCCCGTCTCGAGCACACAGCTCAGAGCTATGACAGAAGCATGGTCAATCTCAAGGGCTCCTTGATTGAGCTCGAAGCCACAACACAGCCCTCGTGTGTTTTATGGTTGGCCAATACGGAAGTTTGCCCCTCAACGGTTTGCTGCCACAGCCGTCCGACAACTCCAGATTTGGTTCTTCAACGTGGTTTTGGATTGACGTTGTAAACATCAGCATCCGTTTTTAACAGAGGTTTACAATGACTTGAGTGAGACACCATACCCAGATAAACCCTACGAGTTGACCGGAAAAGGCAACACTCGACCTAAAGGTATGAAGACTTTAAGCAAAAACACACCATCGAAGCAACAACGCAACATTTAATGAAGCATTTCACTTGATTCAGACTTGGAGATTTAGAGAACAAGGGTCGACATTTCCGTCCAATCAACCGGACGGAAATCCTTTCATTTGCATTAACTGATCTAATCAAGTTGCCAAATATACAGAACATCACTGCCTGGGTAATGCTCATGTCTACCAAACTTAACTACAGTTGCTGAATCTCAAAACTTCCACCTGACAACGATGCCAAAGCCTCGACTAAACATCCTCAATTTAACACAAAAGAAAAGTGCCCAGGTCACATTGCTGTCACTCTCGTCTGCTTCCCGTCTGTACTCTTGTGTATGGAAGAGATCCCAAAGGGAGGTGTCGTGGTTTTGACACGTTTACTCAAAACATCACTTGGGAGCACCTTGATAACCTTTTTGCTCCCGTGTACCCTCTTGATTTTGGATTCAGCACCCACTGAGGTGTGTGCCTTGATATTTCAAATGTGCATTATAATCTGCACTGTTTAAGGTTGTTGTGAAGGAAATAACTAATGTGATACAGATAAGAATATCATTTGATATCTTCAGATTTCTCTTTTTCAGTCTACACTATCTTCACTTCCTCTGAGCGTCCCTCGACCAGCATAGCCTTTTCTGGGTTTTTTTAAGCTTTTGTAAACCTAGATATAATTATAATAGATAAATTAATGCTTTACCAAAAAGTATCTAAGTATCTATACTTTTGACAACCTCATACTTGTAACAGACTTCCAGTTGAATTTAAAGGCTCAACCTTGTTTGTGAGCTGCACACTGTACTCGGCCCGTATGACATTTTGTGTGATTCCCCTTTGCTTAGATATTTAACGTTAACCTTAGCAACATAACACTAACGGTTTCCTTACAGCTATCCTCTTCAAAATAAGCCAAATGAAAATCATCTTCAGTATTTAGAAAGCCTTTGCATGGAGCCACAGAAGCTTATTAAACATCTGTTTCAGAGGCTGAACGCTAATCTTCTTGTCTGGTAAAGAGCTCTTCACGTGAAGCATCAACAACGCTCCTTTTTAAAAAGTGCAACAACGTGCAACCAGAATCAGAAGTGGATAAAGTATCATTTATTCTCAAGCCAAAACGGATCAAATCCGCCCCCAATAAAAAGATGATAATAAATACAAAATTAAAAAGGATTTAATGCTGGACAGCTTTATCATCTCCAGTCCAGTCTGTTGTCTGCCTGAGGCGTCAGGCCTCTTAAATGAGCTCCACATATCACAGTCATGTCAGTAGAATCTGCCTGCACAGCGAGCCAGTCAGAGAGCTGATTCACGTCTGCACGCACGCACACACACACACACACACTGTACACCCTCCCTGCTCTAAAACAACTTAGAAGGAGACGACATGCCGTGTGGCTTTGCAGTCCCATCAAATTAGTTATTAGAAGTGACTCTGCCTTTGCATTCCTAAAGACTATATTTATCTGGGACCACATCTAATCTCTGCAGTATTTTATTTTGATAAAGACACGTCAGAAAAGTTCAGAATAAGTAATGAAAGCGCCTGTGAAGAACAAGGTTACATCATGGCTTTAACGGTCATTTTCCTCCCACTGTGAGAGAGATGAAAACTTTTCTTAAGAGTCTCAGGGACGGGACGACGCTGTGAGTGACAGTGCATCTGATTTCTATTTAACAAGTAAACAACAGAGAAATGTTAAAAATGGACCCTCTCAGCCAGCTGCCTCTCAGAAAGAACACGAGAATGTTTTCAAGTTCAAACCTCTGCATATTTCATTCAACTTTGTGTAATGTCCACAGTTATAAATACGGCTGGGATTCCTTGTGCTATTCCAAAAGGTCTTGCTTGTTTTTTCCTGCTCTGTCATCTGTTGTATCTTCAGTGGGACCCTGGCTCCAAGACATAGCTGGAATAGTTCATGACGAACTTTCCCACAACATTTTCTGTCTTTAAGTCACTGAAGTCTTTCCAGACGCCTGAGTCGCTCTCTTTGGTTTTGTTGTTGGAATGGTAAATAAGCAGAGCATAGTTTAGCTGAAGTCTCATGATAACTCATAAGTCTGTCTTTTAACACACGCCATATTTTACAGCTTACTAAGACTAATGAGTCTTTATTCAGACAAAAGGTTAAGGTCATTGTTTGGACAGAGAGAAATCATTTTTCTTTGTAGTAGGGTCTGAACAGCTCCAGACTGTTGTTCAGCCTGATGTCAGATACACTGAATGACTGACCTTTGAAGTTTATACACTCCCTGCTATAAAAACGCCAAAGCCTCACTTTATCCTTCCCGCCTGTAGTGTTAAGTATGAAAACCTTACAGAGGAGTCCAGAGCATTTTGAAGGCTGGATACTGGAGACTGATATAACCCGTAAGAACAGCTGAAATGTGATGTAGTCACAGACTTTGATAGAGTTCAGCTGAACTGACCACATGAACTGAAGATGTAATGTGCACATTTATGACTGATTATGACAGAAAAGTTCTGTCCTACCTTTCTGCAGGCTTTAACAACAAACACGTTTACAATCAAATATCATATCATGATGCATAAAGTCTGTTATTTGTTGTCAACAGCAGCACCAGTATAAATACTGTATATCTAATTAAAAGACATGTTTTAAATTAATCATCAATTAAAGATGTCATATGTAGAACTTCGTGGCAGCCGCCATGAAAGATGTTTATCGTTGCCAAGGAAACACCAGATGTTATATCAAAGTCTGCTGCATTAGGAAGTAGGAACTGCTACTGTATTGTGTGCTGTTGCGAGAAAAACGTCATTTGACGTCATGTCGACTCATCTTCTGTTATTGTTTTGATTGAGAGCGCCCCTGGAGGCAGAATTTACATACTGCAGGTGTAAACATGCGTTGGGATAGCTCAGGGGGCTGGAAGTTTCTTCAAAAAGACATTTTGGAAGGAACAAATGGAGATCTGTGCTTGTTTAAAGTGAGGACAGAAACCAACCTGTGACAGCGGTCTGGACAGTCTGTGATTCTTCTCCTCTGGAGACCATGAGCGCAGCTGGACACTGTGGCTTAAAAAAATAAATAAAAGAGTCAAAATGTAATCATTGATCAGATACTCTGATGTGTCTGGTATCTGCTGGGTTAACCAGATTGAAACATTCCCATCAGTCCACTAATGTAGCATGTCCAGATTAGGAGAGCTGCAGTTGACCTTTAACCCATTAAAGAGTTGTGGTGAGAGTCAAATGCTGAAATCGTTCAGAGCGAGCACGGTGAATGTTCCACACACTGTCTTTTGTTAACCTGAGTGCAAACGCAGGAATGTGATATCCTGTGCATATCCTTTGTTACTACAGTACAATCCCATGGCTCCACTTTCTGTCTGTTATTCCCAAACCTATTGACTCGGGGCCTGTTGTGGAGTCAAGAGAGCACTTGCTGCACCCTTTTGTCCTGATTCAAGCCTATTGAAGCGGTGAATTGACTGGTTCCTGAAAAAGACTCGACTGTCCTTCTGAAATGCGCTTAGACTTTATCTCTGACCCCGTTCAAGCTGAAAGAATGTCCTGAAAATATAAACGTTCAGTCTGATTTTTCAGACTCCTGTTTACCTGTAACCAGATCGAATGGAGTTTTTTTTTTTTTTTTTAAATGCATGCCTCATTTAACTCATATATAATGTGTGGTCAAAAGTGGATTTAAACTGTTGTACACATCATTATTCCCCAGAAACCTTCTCATCATCAAAAGTCATTTCCTAAGAATTGATAAGTGTGACTTCTATCAATTTAAACTTGAATTGGATCTCTGAGCTTGTACATAAAAATGCTGATTTCCAGTGAGCTACCTCTTGTTAGTTGGTGTCAGTTTGTGTCTCGTTCCGTCGGGGCTGGCAGGGGGAACTGGTGAATAAGGTCCAGGTGACTGCGATGCAGGGCTGGAGATGGAGTACTCTCTGTAGTTTTGATTCTCATCTCGACTCACTATTACTGCCTCCTAATAAAGAACACACACACAGAGTGAATGTTATACTGCATTAGAATACATTAGCTGTAACTTTAACTTTACTGCTGCATTTTTGCTGTTCAAAGAGTGGAAGGTGTAAAAGATAGGCTTAAGTGACACCTGTGAGAATGTCAGCTCATACAAGTAAAGAAATGTTAAACAGTTTTACAGACTGAGCATTCACTGTGTATTATTGGTGCTGGTTTGGGACTCAATGTGAGAGAGACATAACACAGAGACAAGTACTTAAGAACCACTTGTACTGCTTCAATCTTCAAACGAGTAAATAAGAGGATATATCATAAACAGATGTCGCAGCATGGAGTCATTGAAAGAAAGTAGCACGCAGTTAAAACAACACATCTTCCTAAATAAACAAGCAACACTTTGAAGTTGAAAAACATTTATTTGCCATTGGTGTTCTAATAATCAAGTGAAACCTGGGAACAGATTACAATGTGTGTGGAGCTGTAGCACTGACCTGGAAGCGTCCGGTGAGTTGCTCGGGGGTGCTGATGCCGTTGGTTTGTCCGGGGCCGACAGGTTCAGGTCTTCAAAAGACAGAAAGCAGCAGAAGTCAACTGACTGTCAACACTGATAATACCTGACTCACCACAGTTTAGTTCAAGCATGTAGGGAAAGTCTGATTCAAACATTGCTTAATTAAAAAAAAAAAGTTCCAGTTCATAGTAAATAAGCTCATCTGAAAATGACATTCTGGAAAAGCTAGTGTACTGAAAGTTTGTAAAATGTTCAAGCACTTCAAGGAAAATGCTGAGCGAAGGAAAAATGATACATTTTCTGAAGGGTCGTAATTTTAAGTGCTCCTCTGATGAAATTCTTGTATGACATCTCTTTCCTCTGACATCTCTTGGTGAGCATACATTGGTTTGTTCCCATAAATCTTCCAGAGTTCTGCAGAAGTACTGCACACTCTGTCCCCCTTTTCAAAATCCCCCTCGATGGATCTCGTCTTTCCAAGCAGCCATTTGTGTTTGACTCGCTTCGATTGAAAACATATTCTGCGAGCAATTTCCATCATTGAATTTGGAGGGGGGGGGCAGTGTAAAAGCCAATGCAAACAGTCAGTACCCCCCCTCTCGGCTGCTGGGCCAGAGGCTGACTGGCTCGAAGCTGAGCCCGAGGTAATGAGGCACACAGGAAGGCCTGAATGCCTGTGGTAAATCACCCAGAAACACACCTCTCGTGGCCTGAGCTCCACATACGGCACACAAGAAAGAAATGGCAATAAGACGAAAACTGATACAGCAGCCTTAAGACATGTCTTCCAGTAGGAGAGACATCAATGTTTGCAGTCATAAATGATGAGCTGCACAGCTAAAAATGCTCACCTTGTGTTTTACACTTCCACTCTCTACCATGTTCATCAGAACACCAGAGGACGCCTCGGTCAGAGGGGGGTGTATCGTAGGTCAGTTAATGTCAGTTTCCTTTTTAACAACAAATATTGTGGGGGAAGCCAAACTCGGACTTTACACCAGTGTGATACATCAGCACTTCAGAGCCTCTGTGGCTTCAGGCAGATGTGTCTGATGGCAGATTGTTTACACATGTGCATTGTAAGAAAAACCTCACTATGCTGAGAACTTCAACATCAATGAAGTGAATATTGACCAGGATTCTGACGGATCTGAGTTCTGAAAAAGCAAAAACTTCATTTCATTTGTCATCTTGATATCTTCTGAAGACAAAGACAGCCGGTGCTTTATAGGCCCAAAGACACTGTGGTTTATTGTCAGGCATAAATATTAGAATTAACACACTTTAAACAAATCCAAGTGTAGATAAAATCCATCAACGTCTTCAAATGTGCACTTTAACTAATCCAAAATGATAAAATGGTTTTAAAAAACAGGAACTTCAGAAGCAGGAACAAAGGAAACCAAAGGTACAAATCTGGCCAGAAACAGAGGCAGTAGGGCATCAATTAACCAATTAGTCCAAATCAAAGCGCTGCTAAAATATCTAGACTAAACCAGCTCCAAGGTAAAATAACACGACCGGGTTGATGTGGTTGATATGTCGTGTAAAAACTAAGCAGGGTTTGCAGAAGTTGGATGTGCCAAAATCAAACTACTGATGCTGTCGAGTGATCGAAACAGCCCTGCTCCATCCTGAAGAAGAGCTGCCACAGGCTTCTCTCAGTGGGAAACACCATCTGTGTGAAGACTGGCAGTGCCCACAAACCAGGTGTGTGAAGCTGGAAAAAGGGAGCGCACTCAACTCCGCATGGACAAATCCAACATTACAGAATGGTGCTGCTTGATTACAGGACTGTTAAGAGCTTGTCTGAAGGTGTTTTGTGTAGGTTTCATGATTGGTGAGGGGCATTTGGAGAGGAGACTTTGAGATGTGAAGAAATGCTGGTTCTGAAAGTACAGATGGCGAACAGAGTGGGATTAAAGACATGGCACAGTGGCATTGTCCCGGGGAAGCGAGGACTGCTGCTGTTGTTTCTGGCTTGGTTGGAGACGTGAGGTCAGCAGGGAAAAATGTACTCACATGGACATAGGACATCCAAGGAGGAAATATGTCTGAGTGCACGTGCATGAGAGAGTGTGAACCTTCATGTTTGTGTGTGCGTGTGCCTGTGTGTGTTTTTGTGTGTGTTTGCACAAGAAAGAAGGGCCACAAAAAAAAGTGACAAGCTAGCAGTGTTGCTAAACGAGAGTTAAGGGAGGACCTTTAATCAAAATGCCAGCCAAGAGCAGTCCTAGCTTAAAATAGCAGCCAGCTAAACAAGGTCTTGGCATATCTCAAAACAGCGTTTATTAAGGAGGACTAGGAAGGGCTGGCTCTCATACATGCTGGCATTTCCCCTGATTACAATCACTCATGTTGTTGTACGGTGCTCGCATGATAAAGTTAAAAACAGTGTAAACATTTCTAAAAGGCTTTTCTATTCAGAGCTTTGCTGCAGAAACTGAAATGGCAAGTCGATATACTTCTAATTTGCAAAGAAAAATAATAATAATAATAATAAAAGGAATACAAGTTGCATGGTACCTCTCCAACAGCAGCTGCAGCTGAGTCTGGGAGTTTTTGATCTTGTTCTGGGCCTCCACGTTCAGCATGTCAGCCGTGTTTTCACCGTTGATCTCCAAGATAATGTCACCAGGTTGCAGGGCTGCTTTCTCAGCCTTGCTGCCCCCGTTGACCTGATGAACAGAAGAAGAAGCGTTAGTTGGGTCCTACAGGCCCCGGTGGGGGGGGGGGGGGGGGGGGGGTCCTGCTCTGAACATAACTTTGAGTGGATGTAATCCCTCTTAGCAGGCGTTGACAGCTCTGTGTCTGATGGCTGTGTGAAAAATTTGTCAGCGTCCGTCTGTCAGCGATATGCAAAAGGAGAAAAGGTGTCGACGTGCTGCTTCACTCTTCAGCCTGGGGCCGGCATGAAAGCAGATTTTTAAACTTCAATGAACTACTTTTTTTTGCTAACGGATTTTTGTCATTTCTCACAGTGGTCTCTCTCGTTCAGTCGCGGCAGCTTTTGGTTACTATAATTCATATTAACACTAAATACCAACAGACCCCAGAGCACTTCACACACACGGATCGAGGCAGAAGATTCACGACACCCTGAGGAACAAGTCATTAGTGTGACACTACTTGATGGTTTGACTGGGCCTGACCTTTGCATCTAGCCTTCCCACATGTCAAATGTTGTAGCCACAAATCAGAGGGGAATTCCACAGTAATGGGCCGAAACACATCTTTTCCACTACTTTGAGTTTAATTTCTGCAGCCCAGAGAAAAATCACTCAAACACACGCACGTTACCAAAAACAAAAAGGCAAAATGTAGAGGTGAATGCTGCTTTAACTCGAGGAGGACATTGGCCGCAAACATTTCTCGCCTCATAATTAAAAGCAGAAAAAGACCATAAAACAAAGAATGTAAAGCAAAACAAAACAAAAAAAGAGCCAATCAGAGAACATGAAAGACAAAGTAAGGGGTATAAATAGTCAACTAACTGTTAGTCAGATTTGCCAGGCGTGAGGGCAGAGGTGCCATGTCTGTGGGCCCACTCCAGAGCCAATTAAGCGTTACTGTGGTGACCCACAATAGTGCATGCCTTTTCTGATCAGGACACGCCTGGTTTCACAGAAACACTGGGAACAGTTGGGGGCTCTTTTCCAGAGTGTGTGCCCAAGTGAAACAGAGGCGAGCTATCTTTCAGGACAACAGGAAGAAAAGAAAGAGGGCACCCATGTTGTGTTTCTGCCAACCCTTCGGCTGCTTCACCACCCGGGCCGAGAGGGTGAGAAAAAGACATTTCTCAACATGGCCTTTAGAAACTGATCTCAGTGGTGGCGGTTCTTCCTCTGCAGGCATCCCTGTCACTTCAGAGAACTTGTTTGATATTTGAGACAAGGAAACATGCTGGTGTTGTTCACCGGGTAGCAGTAACACAATCAAGACAAAAACGGGCTATAAATCAAGAGAAGGCATGTTTTTTTTTTTTTTTTTTTTCCAGCATAGGTTGTGAAGAGGAGGCAAACGATAAAAATGCTTTTTGAAGTCATGCTGGTAAGTCTGACACACGAGTGGCCTGCCATCATTCATCCCTTATGAGTTTGAGAAGCTTTCTGTGTGGAAGGAGTTTTCACACATACACAAAAAAAAAAAAAAAAAAAAAAAAGTGAAATGTTCACCAAAGGTTTTTTGGTGAGCTTCTTGTGCGAAAGCAAACAGCTGGAATTTTTCTACCCGACTTCACCTGGAGATGTTCTCCGGGGTGAGCCGATGTGTGAAATTTAGCAGGAAGTAATCATTAAAAATGAACTTTGAGCAAGAGGACAGAGGGTGATGAGATTAATATCACACAACTTACAAGGAACAGCTGATTGGACCTGCTTTCACCAGTGCTGTGTGTTCTTTATCACTTATTCACTGACAGTGTGGAGAAGTGGTGGTAATTTGATGTGAAGGTAAAAGTCCTTCATTGAAGTGTCAGACTCGACTGTGTGTCATCCACCATGAGGCAGAGCTGTTCTTTGCACATCATGTCCTGCCTCCTGGTGAAGGGGACAGTCTCCTGCTGTGAGGCGCATATGTGAACAGGCAGGACATGAAGGAGGCAGCCTGTCCTGACACTTTATCGAATTTTTTTTTGTCAGGAATGCACGAGTGTGAAAACAGCTTTAGTCTCTCTGAAAAAATACCAGGCTGAGGTGCTAAAATATGAGCAGGATGTCCAGTTGGCAGAGTTCGGCGTCTCTGGCGTGCAGAAGTTAATCTGGGCAAGATTTGCTGGTGGTGTTTACGGAGTGGCGTCTGCCAACAGTGGTGACGTTTCCACCTCCTCAAAGCTCCCCTCTTTTTTTTTTTTTAACAGTAATTTTAAAAATGTTGCAAATAAAAACAACATGCATGTGCTGTAGTTTGGAATTTACTAACACACACACACACACACACACACACACACACACACACACACACACACACACACACACACACACACACACACACACACACACACACACACACACACACACACACACACACACACACACACACACACACACACACACACACACACACACACACACACACACACACACACACACACACACACACACACACACACACACACACACACACACACACACACACACACACACACACACACACACACACACACACACACACAAGAACCCCTCACCTCCCACCTCAACTGTAATCAGCAGTTTCCTTCTAATGTAATCTACTTCCATTCTTTTCCAACGGGTACAGTGGTCAAGGAAATAGGTACGAAACAACCGCTGGACAAAAACAAAGACGAGAAGAGAGACGCAGCGAGGAGGAAGTTGACTTTGCGTGACATGCCATTACAGGCTGAGCTTCCACAAAAACAGAGGATGTGCCTTGATAAGGTGTAAAAGGAGGTGCACCAATGAGGTGTTTCGATTCGTACCTTTGATACAGTTATGGCCTTCTTGAAGTCTCTCCCTCCGTAGATCCTGAAGCCCCATGGGGACGGGCCGATTAGGTTCACTGTCAGCGCCATTTAGGGATCCGTTCAGCACGCGCACTCGTCAAAACCCTGAAAAAAAAAAAAAAAAAAGCAGTCAGCACAAGAGTTTGAGTCACATGTGGGGATAAAACTTGACCATGGCTGAATCTGAGTCACGCATTTCTGCTGCACAGGCTGAATCTGAGAGCAGCAGGTGAAGATCATGAACATTAGCCGAAGCTGCCTTTCATACAGTGGTCAGTGGTAAGTCCCCTCCACATGGATTATGTAACCACATCAAACAGGAATTGGAGGAATTTGAAAGCAAAGTCAAATAACTAAACATTTCTAAACAGCTACAAAGCAAACCAGTTTCATTAAATCCAAATGTTCTTTAAAGACAACAGAGAAACAAACTGAAGTCTCGGTGTTCGTCTTGCTTCACTGTGACTGCCGTGTAATCTACATGTCTCCAGTATACAAGGATAGAATGACTTGCAGTTTGGCAGCCCTTTAAGACACGACTCGAAGAATTTACTGTATACATAAACTTGTCTGAAAGTCCATCTGTGTCGCTGCTCTTGAGGGGATGTTTTGTTTTTGTATGGTTTAGTTTGCACGTTAATTTATAGATTCCACTGTCCACACAGTCTGCTGGGTATTTGTGGATCTGAGGCTGTTAATCTTTTAGAGTCAAAGTGTTGGAGTGAGTGAAACAAAACGCACTTTGATGTTTCTCTTGTAGACATGAATGAAACTGGAAAAAAAAAAAAAAAAAAAAAAAAAAACCTTAGTGTAACTTTTTCTTCTTTCCCGGCCTTATTGGCGAAATAATCTTTCGGTGATATAACTATTCAATCTGAATGTTTTCACTTTCAGAACAGACGATTCTGTTTGTTTCTTTACATTCACATTCTTCAGGATTCTTCACAGCTTGAGGACAGTGTTGACAAGGAACAGATGTACATGTTGATCTCCTGGTGAGGGGTGAACTTCTGAAATATTACATCATTACAACGTTTGTGGACGACAGCGTGGTGATACTGTCCGACATGTAGATTCCCTTCATTACACTTGAACATTTCTACATATTCCACATAAACATCCCTAGGTCTGAAATCAACGTGTGAAAGTAAATGATACATCTAGTCATCGACCGTTGTTTTCTATATCAAGCTGAGCCTGTCAGATGTGCTAACTTCAAGATAAATAGGCCATTAAAGAACGACTGGGCTGGGAATCACATCGTGCCTCACAGTACGACATAGATGCTGCAGATACTGCAGTTACCTTCCATCATCGATGCATTGAGAGAGAATCACATCCATCATGATATCAGGTAAAGTGCTGAATGTAAAATGCACCTGAAAAGGTAAGGGCAGGGCAGCATTACGTACCATAAATGGCAAACTCAGTTTGGAACCGAGACTCTAAAACTTTGGCATGGCAGCCTCATGGAGTTTGAATAACTGACATACAAAGTGTCAACTTCTCCATTTAACAACTATTTATGCTTACTACCTGACATGTCATAAGTGCCACCGTCATGGAGACCTGAATTAATAACAGCCCTACATACTGTGTTTGCACCGGTAAGTGTTTCAGTTAATCACAGGGTAACATCTGATGATCTCAACTCAAGGTTCACACATCACACTAAGTGTCGACAGATATATTTACTGTGGCCAACAGTGGAATGTAAATTATGATCGTACTTGCCCCCTTTTACTAAATAAAGTCATAAAAGCATGTCAATGATTATAAACACTGCATCATAAAGTGAACAGATTATCAGTAAGCCAGTTAGACTCAGAGTGGATCTGCCACGCTGCTCTCCTCAGTCTCTCTAAACACTGGCCTGTAGAATCAGCCCCACATTCCTCAAGTGTTTGGGACATACAGTTAGAACCAGTCTGGGCCAATTAGAAGGGTTACTGGGCTCACCATCATTAGTCGCTCTAAATTGCTGCGGCCTCCAGAAATAAGTGCCGGAGTGATAATGACAGACAGCGGCCGCCCAAAACTTTCCCAGCCTTTGGGGGTGTCAATTAGTTCCATGAGTCTCTGCACCCATTACCATACAGGCACCCTGCTAATTCCCCACATAAACATTCACTGTTAGCGTCATAAAAGCGTTAAGAGGAGGACAATGTCAAAGTGAAAGTCTGCGGAAGAGCTGACAAACAACTCAAAGAGGTGGTGAGGGGAAGTGGCACACTCATGGTGAGCTCTGCTGAAACTGTCTCTGTCCAAAAAAAAAACACTGTTGGACAGCTGACGATTCAAACTAAAAAGGTGACCTCTGTTCTCGTGATGTCTCGTTGCCACACCAATTCGGGATTACGAGTGAATACACGGCAGACAAAGAGAAGAATTCCAGTCATGAATCATTTCGCAGTTCGGCATCAGAGACACCCAACAGGATGTCAGCAGGAGAAGGGATGAAACAGGTACAGTAGGTGAATTACTCACGTTTCCACAGAACATAAAACACATGTGCATGTCACTTCCCAGCATTCCTACAGTTCATACCAGCGTATAGTAACGTGCCAAGACTGACAGAGGCGGCCACCAGAGTTTCTCCGACAGGTTTCATCTATTCCATTCACAGGTGAATTCATCAGATCCTCATCACTGAATGTTTTGTCCTGAGACGATCAATGAGTTACTAACAGCAGGACACGGGCAGTGTTTAAAGATGTGGGATAATCACAGACCACACCTCTACGCATCATTTAAGATCCAGTTAGACAGTTTCAGTAGCTCAGTGGATTTGTTTTGCTCTCTGGGCTGGGAATGAAAGCCTTTAAGGACATACTGTGTATTTTGAAAGCCTTTTGGCACTTGTCACTTCTGAGAGACAGCTCGTACAGCCGAGAGAGATAGCGGAGGTACGAAGAGGGGGGAAGAAGAGGCCTTTCACAGCGCTGGATTCGAGGCCAGCTGCTCCAACATGCAGACAGCCTGAAGGGTTTCATTAAAAAAGGTTTTCAATAACACGTTGTCTCAGGTCAACGCGAAATCTAAAAAAAAAAGATTGATTACAGTCGTGTCAAAAACAGATCATGTTCATCAATTTGCTTTGAGAAGCTCAAACAAAGACAGCATTCACAATTCTTGTAATTCAATGCTACTACTGACATAAAAATTAAATTGTCGTCGACTACTTTTAGTTTAGTAAAGCGGAGTCTCAAACATCGCCTTTATTAGACCTAGGTAAGTAAAGATGTGGTTTTGTGTTTGCTCGACCTCCCGGGCGTCCAGCAGCAGTTGCTTTTGATGCATTTGTGCGAAAAGTGTGTGAAAGAACCCGACTGTCATTTAGACTGAGGAACATGGACAAACTATTACACCTAGTTTAATTCAGCATGTTTATCGTAACAGTCATCCTCATTTAGGCTGATTGAGTGAAACTAGTAAACAAGCCTGAAACTCTGCCTGTGTGTGTGCGCATGTGTGTGCGTGTGCGTTTAGTGGAGTGTGGCAAATACTACCGTGACTCATCTCATGTGAGTCAGTGACTTTGATCTGCATGTCACCATAGCACAACTATAGCAACAAGTACACATGTTGATGGTTATACTAGTTAAGATTTTAACATGAAAAAATGAAGTGAAAGAATATACATGAGTGAAGAGTAAACATGTGCACGGCGTAAAAGCACGAGCTTTATTACGTGGAACAAAGTTAATCCTAGATTAACACTTCCTTTATTCTGCAGAATGGGGTGTTTGGAAAAGCACATTGGTGCCACATGTACAGCACTGAGTGAAATATTCATAAGCACTGACGGGATTGGGTTAACTCACTTCAGTGCTCTCTGAACTCGACATTAAAACGTCTGGCCCACCTGGGCAACCAAAACGTCACCTTGTGACTCTGATTCACCGCAGATCCTAACTTCAGATTGTTTGTCTTCTCCTTGAACTCGGGGCCAAAATCCTCCGCGCTGAACCGAACAAGCGCTGACTTTCCAATGTGCTAACACTGAAAGTATGGCTGATGAACATAACAGACTGAAAAAACATTCAGCTGGAAGCTTTGATGCGAATGATGGTCGCTGCAGGGGAATACTCCTGGCATGAATCACACCTGTTGGGGCTCTCGTTGGTGGCCATACTGTGCACCACGCACGCACGAACGCACGCACGTGTGAACTTTCCGCTGCCCTCAGCAGGTGATGCAGCCAGCTGATGACTCTGCCCTGCGTGTCAGGCAGCACCCTGACAGGTCGGCACCTACCTGGACACACACCCTCTGAATAGAAAGGAGAAGAATGCGAGCCTATCCCAGGACTGTATCAGTGCAATAACATCCAAAGTATTCTCCAAATCACACCCATATGGTCAGATAGGGCTGTAGTTACCAAGGAGATGAGAACATATCAAACAAACACATGATGTCAAAAGGGGCGTTGGTTAATACCTTTCTGTGTCATTATACATATCACTAATCGCTTATATGTCATCAAAACGATTATAGAAGGAGGCATACCTGTAATTTTTGTGGTTACTCCCTTTTCAGTGAGAAACATTTACCATACATGCTCCTGAAGGGCAACAAGCTGAAACATAATCCTGGAACTGTTCCTAAAGGCTGGGAGATACAGGAAAAGAATTATTAGGAGCCCCAATAGGTGTGATTTAAGGACAAATAAACAAAACAAAAATGAAGTCAATAGTTATTAGATTTTGAGATTTGATGATGTTGCCAAGTTTGAGACGCATCCTAAGAATAAAGGAAGCCTTAAAATGTCCAGAGGGTCATTTGTTTAATTAAGAATGAAGTTTGTTTTTAATATGTGCTCAAGATGTCTGTTCTACTTTCTTTTTTCATGAGATAAGTAAACATGTAAAGACATACCCGGAGCAGGCTGCTGCTAAAATTAGCCTAACCCAATTCTTGTAACCAAATGGCTATCATTTGATGACGATGTATGGAAAAAAAATGGCAAACCCAATGATCAACCATGACTGGAAAACTTAGCCCCATCCAGCATGGCATCTTCACAGATTCTGAATAACTTCAAATCATGGCTGAGGATGAATGTCCTCTTCGAACACCTCATCACGCTCAGGTGTACTGTTGGTCTTCCGTTGACGATTAACAATAAACATGATGATGAATGTGCAGACCTCAGCAACATCACTCTCAGTGTCCATTATGGGGAACCGCTAACTAGCTAGCTAGCTAGTTTGAGTACATTTAAGCAAGCTTTTGTAATTCGTGCGCTAAACGGCAGGTGGAACTCGTCACGATGATAACAAAGTCTGAGACAGATTTGTTTCTGTGCTGCATTGGTTACAGTCCAATGAGCTACCTGAGAAGCGACCACGCGTGAGTAAAGCTAAATTTTAAGAAAATTCTATTTCTTGACTCATCACACGATTAGATTCAGATTTCTCTTTAGAGAGATAAATAAATCTAGGTTTGTCTAAGGACAGCCCAGATGTCATAACAGCAGATGTCACTTTTACATACTTTGATTGTGTGCTAAATTTACAGGTTTTCCATATTTATATTGAATATTTAAATAGAGATTAGCTCAACCTTACCCAAATGGGTTGATTGAAGTTGTTAGGAGACAAATACTAGTAAGGGTGACTGAATTAGCCTCTGATACTGCCGACAAATCTGTATCTAGCAGAGGCTGTAACGGCAGTAAAAATCAGTGTTTCCCCCTCAGTATTCTGTCTCCACAGCCTGAGAGTTTCTCAGGTTGCCACTTTGCTGCAGCGTTGCTACAGTGGGTTGGATTGTGTTCACTCTAAAGATGGTTTGTTACAGTACAAGAACAGTTTGCTTCACTCATCTCCCTCTGCACCATCCTGATGAAAATCATGTTTCTAATGTTGTTGACACGGCACCAACTGCACACTGTGTCGCTCAGCAAATCAGGCCACTTAGCCACATCCTCTGCATGCACGCACCACGAGCTGCTTCTTCCAGACAGGACACCAACCGGCACTTTGTTCATCACGTGCATACTCATGAAATACACTGCTGCAACCATCAACTCCATATATTCAGATGCATACAGACTTGATTTCTGTCAAGGTTAGATAAACACACCTCAAACCACATTTGGGCTTTTTTCTACTCAGCTTTATGAGATATGAACATCCTGTGACGCCTCTGCCTAAGCTAAATCTGAAAACCACACTCCTAAAACTGGAGCCGAAAACACACTCTCATCATTTAGACATAACAGACATATTCACTTCCTGCATAAACATGCACATGCTCGTCACAGCCGCCTGTTTTAGACTGCACAGCTAAATAAAATACCAAAAACTAGACTGATATGTTCTTAGGTCGAAACCTCAGTGCAAGTGTAAAACAAACAAACTACATTCCTCCCCAAGTTAGTAAGTTATAAGTTTGGTGTTTTTCTTTTCTTCCTTGAGAATACAACCACTTTGCTCTCTCCGAAATTACAGTGGTCTGTTTTGGTTTCTTGATGGTTTGAGGACTATTCTATCGAAGAAAACCAAAGTGCTCTCTCTTAAAAAATGAGGAAACAAACAATGTAAAGTGAGAGGAGGGTTAGGTTATGAGCTGGCACATGAAAGACAGCGCCATGATGGGGAAGGTAGACAAACAGCAGAGGGATTCACTGGGACTGTTCTGGATAGTAGCCGACATGAACTCTGAAAAACTCAAAATCTTTTGAAGTACTTTCTCACCTGTAGAGCTCACTAGCCAAACGTGTTTATCAAAACATTTCCATGAGTTAAATACACCCAATAGACTTGAACAACATGGGCGTGCGATTGACAGTAGGCTAGCAGACCTGCTAATTCAGAGTCATCAACCTCAACACTTAAAGAGGAGGAGAGAGAAGATAACAGCCTAACCGCTAAAGTGACAGAAACACTGACTTAATGCTTCCTGAGGTTGCACCTGGACCAGCCCTTCCACAAATCACCCTGACTGCTTAACGTGCAAAATACCTGCTTTCATTATTACACGTATTCTCTATGTGTGGGCCGATAGTCTCCAGAAAGTCACTCTGACTTTACAATTTCCACTCATACAGTAAATGCATCATGAGCCAAGTGTGCTCATATGTGGGTGCTACAATACTTTAACTGCTCACATAGGCCAAGGATTAGGAGTTATGAGTCTCTAAGGTTGACAGACTACAATAAACCTTCAATAAATCCCATTTCCTCTTATAAAACACGTTTAAAACAGATATATGAGCAAATTATAGAATACACAAAGCAAAGCGTGTGTTTTCACTTTCAGTACACTCACATAAGACTGACAAGAGTCTTGATGGATTGATTTGTTAGATAGATCGAACTGCTTTAAGGAAATAAATTAAAAAAAAAAAAAAACATTGTGTAATGTGAGCTTGCAAAGAAACTTTATGGACGTTAAGCCATTTTTAAAGAATCCTTTTTTTCTTACCAAGGTAAGTGCAGGTTTATATTAAGTGTCTTCACCTGTTTAATCTCTCGCGTTCGTCGACAAAAAGGCAGGTCCCAGTTCACCTCAGCCGAAAACAAAAACTGCCCAAAAGTGTAAAAAGAAATGAAAAAAAGCAGCTTTTTGAGTCCCCTCCGTCAACTTAAGAGCACTGAAGCGTTAATGATGAGATGTAGTCCCTTTGCTGTCCGTGTCGTGTTGTATCAGGTGTTTCAGCAGCACGTACGGACACCACTTGTGTTTGCGCGCGCGCTGGTATCAGTGACGAGCTCGAGCCGTGCCATGTGCTATTACCAAAATAAAAGCCTTTGACAGGGCAGCAGCACGGGGCGTGCCGCATGCATCAGAGAGGAGGGAGGAGACGAGAAGAGGGTGCAGCAGTTATGATTAAGACATTTATCTGAAAGCACTCTCCATGAGTTTTTGGGTCCGCGCGCTACCTGCTGACGAAAGGAGAAAGAGCCACACCATTAAGCCAAGCCTGTATGACGCTGTTGAGCTGTCTGAACAGTGTTTCAATGAATGTTTCCGCTAAAACCTGATGTCACAAGGGCAAATACCTACTGTACCTACATGCCAACAGGTTCATTCGTAAAAAAATAAATAAAAAAAAAAGACAACATGATTGCACAAAAAATGTTCTTCACCTTATCTTTTTTCATTTCTACTAAATTGTCACTAGTCTTTATTTTTAAAGCAAAAAGCTCAACTCTTATCCTAAGACTTATATTCAAGCATTTGCATGTATCTGTGGGTTTTCTGCAACAAAGGCCTTGAGAAGGGAAACGCTATGAGTCTGTTTGAATATTATCAATGTTCAATACGCTGATTTAACAGTGTATTGTGAATGTTGTCGCCATAGCGATGGACACCGAGGTAACACAGGTCCAGTTTAATCTACCACATTTGTGTGCAATAACGTTTTTGACAAAGATGTTCAAGTCTCTTCTTTTGAAAGTCGTTTGTTTTTGACTGTTACTGAGGTGTGTGTTTAACATTGTATCCCTTGAGCGCCCTTCACATTGTGTCACTTTTGGCGCCCCCCTGTGGGCAAAGCAGTAGTTCTGTTTGTAATATCTTTGCTGATTTTTCTTAAATATGCCTGTAGTGTTGTTGTTTTTTTAGCCTCATCCTGATTGATTTTAATCAATGTAAAACTATTTCTGTAGGAAATGTAAAATAGTCTGTTTCTGTAGTTTGCTGTTAATCACTTTGTCTGACACTCACTGGCAGCAGTTTATTTAAAAGCTATATGTAGAAATAATCTATCTTCTTGCTAATGGTTTTTGTTGTTGTAGCTCATAGAGAAGCAACAGTTTCAGCCTTTTTCATGTCGAACTTAAAACTCATAGCTCAAAGCTTGAAGGTTAAAGTTAGTGATAATGATAACTGAACAGCTATATTGTCAGACTTCATTCTATGAATTGTATCTGTTGATGTCATTAGGGAGGGAAATAAAATATAAAGATTTATTGCTTTTCAGTGGCAAGGCTTTTGTAACTGATTTCTTATACTGCTAGTGTAACAAACAGAGAGCAAATGTACTTTCAAAAGAGTTGTTTTATCTGACTAATGTTTTTGATGTGCAGGTAGGATGGGATATCACTGTTAGTCTTAGTCTTCTGGTTAATCAAATATAATAAACAGTACTGACTGAAATGAACACAACAAACTTCTCAGTATCACTCTGTAATGTTTAATTCCTTTAAAAATTGCGTACCATCCATAAGATACCATGTTTTATAAGCAAATATATATTATACTTTCAATTTGATAAAAGTTTACAGTCTGTACAATCATCTCCTGTGTATACTAAACATGATTTATTTTTACTGTGGATATATATCTTAAGAAAATGCAGACTTCATGAAGGATTTTCTATGTAGGCTTGAGAGAGTTGTAGCGATTGATCGGATCAAAAATACATTTAGTGGTTTTAGAAATACTGTAAAAGGTTAATTCATTATGCACAGAAAACATAATACAGGCAGTAGTAGCAAATGTCGCAGGTGATGTTGTTAAGTAGAGGTTTTAAAAAGATCAGATTGCACAAAAGGATTGTTTTGGCACATACAGCAGTACTTCAAAAACTTCAAAACATCGTTCAACATTCGGCTGTGGAGACATTATCCATGGTTACATTTAAAGAGGTCTGAAAAATAATTCAGTTCAAAGCATCTTATGTTACAGCAGGACAGGGTATTTTCTTTACTTTCACCTTTGGCTTTCCTCATCATGGCTTAAAGGG
This sequence comes from Symphodus melops, assembly GCF_947650265.1. Lineage (NCBI taxonomy): Eukaryota > Metazoa > Chordata > Actinopteri > Labriformes > Labridae > Symphodus > Symphodus melops. The sequence continues at coordinate 38,798,491 of NC_136691.1, read as the reverse complement.
ATCAATGCATCAAAAAAAGCTTAAGAAAACAGCACATGCATCAATTACATTACTGCATAGTCTAGTAAAGGGCTGTAAACTTCTGTTGACATGTTCAAGCCCTTATTGTGTATTACTTTCAGCACACATCTAGAGATGTTCATGTCGATTCCTCAGACTTGTCTCGGGTATTTTCACAGATCTGTAAAAAAATCTGAGGGAGATATTTGAAGGAAATGTTAATCCACTGAAATGTCAGAAAATAATGTGCCATTCTAATTGAAAGGCTCAGCAGTGATTTGTGATGGCAAAAGCTGAATAAAGGATCACACTGTGGACCTCGGAAGGATCTATGCTGTTCACAAGAAAGGAATGCAAATTTCCAACATCTGCAAACAGTTGTGGAACAAAGCAGTCCATTCTCTGCATTTGAAAGAGTATCATCAGCATTCATTACAGCCTCTAATGTGGTGTGTCACAAAAACCCATAAGTCTGAGTGGAACACACACACACACACACACACACATATTCATGCTGTCATGCAGGGAAGTGAGGGGAGAAACAACTCCATGTTGTGTAGTGGCTAAATGTGAGGAAATGTTGGGGTGACAGTCGAGGATCTGTTGGAGTGAGATTAAGTTGCTCTGTCATGAGTCCAGGTTGATGTGGACAGGCAAGAAGTGAGGAAGTCAAACCGGTGCAACATAATTCCCGGGAAAAGTCCCAAACGCTCGAGTCCTTTCTGACGTACCTGCAGAGAATGCATGAACAATCAATTTTATGTACACTTTAAAAAAAAATCTAAATTAAGCTTATCTGCAGTGTTGAATAGTGTCCACTAGAGGGGGCGATGACACAGCTGAATGTCATGATGGAAATGATTTGCTTGTAATAAAATGTAGAAATCACATTTATTTTCATGCTGCTGGTGGTAGACCTTCTGATCCACCTCTTGACTTTCCTTTAAGGATTAAGGGTTACACTATTGATGCTTTAATGAGACATCAGCTCCCAAAATTAAAAAAATAAATGTCCAAAATATGTTTACGCTCACGGGTACCCTATTTGTGCACACTCAACACAAAGGTAAACCAATTTTAGGGAAAACCCTAATAAAATCACCAGACACATCTCAAAAAGTTCTCATACAGGATGAAAGGGTGTCCCAATTGGTTTGATTGGTATGATACAATGGGGATCATGACCCTTGAAGTAACCTACATTTTAAATAAGCAAACACCTACAAGACAAATATTACATAAATCCCTCTAAAAGAGGCACTGAAGGCTTTCTGGGAGCTCGTTTTTTAATGGGGTACATTTTTGTACCCTATTCACAGGGCTGTTTTAACATCTTTTTGTTGGAGTTGTTTTTGGCGTATGGGACTTTAAGACTTTAAATTAAATTCTTTATTTCTTACCTACAAACCAGCCGTCGTCACATTTCTCCATCACTTGTACGATGTCTCCTTCTCTGAGCTCCAGTTCATCTGAGTTCTGTGGTTTGTAGTTGTAAACAGCTTTATATCTGAAACAGAAACACAAAAATACACAGGCTCATCCACAGATTCAACAGAGCTACATCATCTTCTATGTACCGCAAAAATGTGAAAAAACAAAAACATGGAGACATACGGATTGTGTGTTGCCACAGAACCAGGGCTGTTTGGCACTTTTGTTTGTGGAGCAGACTGGTTTGGTATTGCACCCTGGAAGAAAAGGAAACCTCATGTCAGGCGTTACGAAATACAGAATGATTAGTTACACTCAACAGAAACAATAAAACCACAGTGAGGACATGCACACAGGCAGTGAGAGCATGGCAGACCTGAGCAGGGTCAGTGTGTCTGGGAGTGTTCGCTGTGGACGATCCTGCTCTGTGAACAGACGCTGATGTCTGATTGGACGGTAAAACAGCTTGATTTGGAGCCCAGTGGCTGTTCTGGTTGGTTGGTGAGGCTGTGTTGGAGGTGCTGTGAGGCCACCGATTGGCTGTTTCTTTAGAAGCAGGTGTCTGGGTGGGGGAGCGTGAATGTGAAGCTGTGTAAGGTACAGGTGAAGAAGGTTTCAGAGGAGAGTGGTCAGGTCTGGGGCTGAGGGAGGTGGGGGTGAAGGGGGACAGTGGTGAGCGTGGGCAGGGGGAGTGGAGTGGACGTCCTGGACTCTGGGGTCCAGGGGAGGCAGGGGACAATGGGCCAGGGGAGTAGTCATCAGTGGAGTATTTGGTTCGGGGCATCTTGGTGACCTGCACATAACTGGCTGGAAAAATGCCACTCCGGCTGGTCCCTGTGATCCTTCCTTCTAACCACTGGTCATCGACTCGCCGGGTTATATTGATCACTTCACCCTAAAGAAAAGAAAATGTTGTTAACAAAATAAAAGTAACGTTTTAAATATAATATCCAAAGAAATTATAAAGGTTGATAATTCATATTTAGTCTAATAAATTATATGGGTTATACAGAACAATTGTAGTATACCAGTAAAAGCAGATTGTTTTGTCATGCACACTTTTGATAATGGGGCAGATTTTGAACAAGTTAAACCTTTATGTTCGGCATTCTGAAGTGGCAAAAGTGCATGACAAATCCCTTTTGAACAGGTGTAAAGCCTGCAAAGAGAAATTCTGAAAGGTACCCAACTCAGCAACCACTGATTTATTTTATTCATTTGAATAACTCATTCATGTGTGTCGTGACAAAGTATATAACACATTTTAAACATTTAAATGTTAAAATGTCTGTAATGGCTGATGAAATTGTTTCGTCTAAAACTCACTCGTACAACAAATTGATGTGTTGAGTTACATGATAGAGTAGCAAGTAATTGTCTGCACACTCACTTTACGAAAAGAAAGTTCAACAGGTAAGTCAGCATTGAAGTTAAAGAGAGCGACCGCTTCCCCGTAGTCCAACACTTGAAGAGTGGGAGACTTTATTGGAGTGGGCTTCTCTGTAGGAGGCAGGATCTGTAAGTAACAGAAAATAGAGTGAGGAGAGGGTCTAACATGACCAGCAGTGTGGCTATTTAGCAGATGTTAAGAAATTCACCTCCACATAAGTTGTGGGGAAAATCCCAGCTCGCCCATGATGTTCTCCTTCAAACCAGTTTGCATCAACCTGCCTGTGGATGTAGACAATGTCGCCTTTCTGCAGCATGAGCTCCCTGAAGGAAGGAAAAAAGCATGAGACACACAGAAGGAATATCAAAAGATATCTGCATAGAGACACAAGTTCATAATGTTCTGACTGTATCATAAAGGCATTTTATCTCTCTTGTTGTTAGATTGTTGTTTTCTTTCACAGAAAGGAAATAGCATATTTATCATATTAGCTCAAACTGTAACTCACTTTGGTGACTGAGCCTGGAAGTTGAACTTGGCCCGCGCTGCTTTCATCTAGAAAACAAACATACCATTCAGATTTGGAGCGATTTTTCAGCTTCAGATATTATTAGAACAATTTAAATTTTACTCAGACGAACTCAACAAAATGCCACAACAAAAAAAGCACTTTGCAAAATGAATTCTGAAACATTTGTCTCCCCTTTTAAAGTAAAAAAAATGTATTGTCAGTTTCTAAAATGTAAAATTTTAGAAACTGACCTTTTTTTCCTCTTTCTTAGGCGGGAGGTCCATGGTTTCATTTGCAGGCGAAAGACGTTCTACTGTGAGAGAAAAGACACAATGGCTTGAATGGAGTCTGAAACGTGCGCTCTTTGATTAAGCAAAGGTTGGTTTTAAAGGTGTTGCTATGGAAAAAGCTATAACAGCCTTAAAACAAAAAAAGGTTCTCAATTGTGCTGGCTCTCTCTGTACTAATTTCCAGTAAAAACAATTGGATAAAGCTAATCTTTAATCAGGTCTTCCTTGTTCCACTTCCTATTTTTGTGGGCTTCCTCCCCACCCATCTACAGCTGATCCTAAAGGGGGGGGGGGGGCTGTGAAAGCTTCCACATTCACACCAGCAGTCGCTTAAATCTCAAATGTGAAATACCAGAGCAGAATGAGAGAGAATCATGGGACCATTGGAGCTTATTAGATTACAAACAGCTTTCATCTAATATATATGCTGCCTGATTAAATAAGAGGTCTATAAGTTGAATGTGGATTCTGGTGGGTCAACAGGTTTAAAGAAAAGAAGAGCATGATTCACTAATGGACTCCGAAATGTTCGGAAAATCAAAGTGCATGTTGGAGCTTTGGAGCCAAAAGTCATGAAACTCCATGTTTACCATATGTGGGAGTGGAGGTTGATGATGATGTGCCAACAGAGTGATGGAAGGGCTGCTTCGATGCTGATGAATTTCTGAAAAAGTGGGAAAAAAATAGAATAAAAAGAACCAATGTGTGTGTGTGTGTGTGTGTGTCCTATCCCAGCAGATTTACTGTACAGCACATCTGGTCGCAGCTGTGGCTTGTTCACACACTGGACAGGGATGAGACGATTACCGAGACAGATTAAAGGTCACACAGATGATAACTGTATGACCCGTGTTGTGTTTCCTTGAACAGAAATCTGGTTTCGATGAAGTTTGGAGCTTAAATTATCCATTCATGAACAGAGCCATCAGTCTACTTCTTCTGAAGTTATTTGCATATTTCCAGACGGAGTTGGCTTGTTTTCAGTATTAAAAGCTGGGACTCATGCAACAGCTTGTCTACATAACAGGAAACAGTAAAAAAAAAAAAAAAAAAGTGAAGTGTAACTGTTCAATTATACACAACCTTAGCAACAAGCTCTTCATCCCACCCTGCCAGAAAAGGTCAAAACCTGTGAACTCAGCTTAGCAAACAACAGCGAGAATCCTTGCAAAGAGCATGACACACACGGCGAGAAATGTGGAGTGCAGCCTACTGTTTGAAGTAACAAACACTGAGCCTCAACTTGTTAAAGTTCAACAGCTTCCTAACAGAGTCCAGCACAGAGTCACCTGACTAAAATAACAGAACAGGTACCCTGCAGAGTATTGATGTTCATGCTGTCCAATCACAGCTAGTTTCATATGATAAATAAAGACACAGGAAGAAATGTAGCGAAGTTACTCTCGCCTGATGAGGCAATATCAAAGCGGATTAAGAGGCTGGGAGTTTGGCTCAGTGGAAGTCTGTTACGTTTAGATTGACCTCCCATTAACCTTTACAATTCACTCAATGGAAATGACATCACTTTAAGACTTGCTTAAAACCAGTAACGTGATTTGAGAGCATTGTTACTCTAAAATAGACAAAAAAAAGTGCTTTAGAAAAGAATCAAAATTATTGAATAGCTAAAAATGACTAAGAAACACAGTTTGTGTGATGTTTAAAGGCTTAAATTGATGAACACTATTTACTGATCCCCTCTAAGTATTAATGTATTTTAATGCTATGCATCAGAAAAGGGGGAGGAAAGGTAGGAAAAACACTTGTGGTTAGTCTTTAAGATGAATGTCAAAACATAAAAACATGATTTCTTAAAAAGTCAGTAAAGATGTATTAGACAGCAACAATATATCATTCAAACTAATAAGATACACACTGTGGCCACGTTTGTAGTGACTGACCTGTAGTTTGTAGTTCCAGTCTTTGCAGCCGTCAGTATCTCCCTTCCTGTGGCCTCCTGAAAGCAGAGTGAACAGTTAAACACAGTTTGTTCCCTGCAGCTTACTGTATCTCACAGCTCAGGGGAAATCTCACAACAACTCAGACAAAGTAGAGGTGCTGACCACTCCCAGAGGAGCAAGAAATCCCCTGGGTCCTATCCTCCTCAGTCTAAAAAATAAAAACAACAGCACTCATGGCCTGTCTCAGACGTCTGTGATTTCATGACATCACAGCATAAGGAGTATATCACACAACAAACAGGATCAAGAGGAGAATCAAACCGTTTGATTAAAGGGTTTCATTCACATGATCAAGCACTGTGGGATTGCAAAACAACATCATAAAACATCATCAGGATTTAAAGGACGATGATTGCAAAAGTTCTTCATTTTTGCAGCCAAATTTGCATTCTCAAACATAAGGGAGGGGATCTCGCAGGCAAGTGATTACAAAAACAGATCAATCAAAAGTGCCATGCAGGCAGGGTATTCCAAAAATATCATCCATGTCACAGAGGAAACAAACAACGAACGAAGTCAAAGCTAGCAAGCAGGGAGGGTCTCACTCAGTCACTGCAGGGTGAGAAGGTGGGTGAAAGTGAGTGAGGATTCTGCTACTTTTGGGTGAGGGAGGGTTGCTTTAGCAGTAACAGTCAGGACGGGGGCTCAGTACCTCACCCCGGCCTCGATGCTGCTTCTTCTGGGAAAGTCGCCTCTCCAGGCCCTGGATCTCCGAGTCCAGTTCAGCCTCAAATCTGCTCAGCTCAGAGACCAGACTGGCCTGAGACCGAGCCGAGTCAGAGTATAAAGGGCAGGGTTAAAATGCTAATAAAGCGGACTGAAAAAAAATAGGACTTTTGGAGGTGTACTTTTTTCTCTTTTCAATGATTTTTCAGTTGACACCTCAATTTATTGAGTGCAGAAAAGCAGAAGCTGAAACGGCATCAGGGGCAGCTCACCTCAATTGAGGAAGACTTTTGTTTCTCTGGCTGCGTCTTCGGGGATGAACGGGCCTGAGGATAGAAAAGCAAAAATATGACTTAGGGTGTTTAGGACTTGTTCAGATAGTTTTGGGCCATTTGTTCCAAAATAAAAGTGTGTTTTAACTGATTGCTACAGTCAGTTTGGGAGCATGCCCCGATCTCTAGGTTTGGATACCGACTTTGTTAGAAAAAAGAATCAAGACGTTTCCTAAATATGTGAGGTATTTCCATGAATGTGTTCAACTCAAACGTAGTTGATGGAGCTTTCAAGGTCAAGTAGAAAATCATTTGAAATCACTAGATGTTAAAGTCATGTAAAGTTATGGAAAAGTTTTAAGACTGCAAGATTATTTACAGTTAAATTTTCACTTTATCTGAACCCAGTCTTCATATCACAGTGTCAGACAACACCCACATGTTGCTTCATCTTTATAAAGGTGACTGATTGCACTAGCTGGTGATAGTAGTTCCCCTTCTCCTTACAAAAAAAATAAATACAAAGCAAGAATCTATTTCTGCCAAGTTTTCCTTTAAAGGCTCTGCTTGTAGGAACCTCAGACTCCTTGTTCCTTTTTCATTTTTGGCTGAAAGCGTGCCAAATCCTTCCCCTTAGCAGGGAGTCTTCCTCAGGCACAATCCCAGACTGTAGTGTCACTGTGAAGCTGTACAACACCTGATATGGTCTGCACACTGCTTTTCTAAACACCATCCAGAGGATTGTACATAGGCCACTGTCATGAAAACGAAATGAAATAAGTCTCCATGTTGTGAGCCATTAAACACCACATGAGGTTAACACCATAATTCGTATCACAAGACACCTCGGCTCCTGTGGGGGAGTGGAAACAAAGATTCCTTTTCTTTACAGGCACAAGGCACAATTTGCACCAGATCGGTGGCATTGTAACAAGAGCCGTTATTATTATGAAATGAGTGACAGCACTTTGTTACTCTCCAGGGCTGTTTAGACACAAAGAGACACACATAAACTGCTGCACACTCCTGGACAGTGCAGAGTACACAAAACAATAAAGCACATACCCAAGTGTGAATAAACTGGAGTTAAGTGTCGGCCTCACAAGCTGTTAAATAACTGACTCTCAGTTAGACACCAACATAAACATTTATGTCCTGTCTTTTCTTTTTTGAAAGCTAAATGAACAAAAGCTTGAAGCCTTTTGCATTGTAGTAAAGAAATAAAGGGTGCACATGTTGTGGAAAAGGACAGGAAGACCACGTTATAATTGTCCTCGCGTGAGAAGGTGAAATCTGACACTAATCCTTTAAGAAAAGGTGCAGATCCTCAAACCTGTTCTTAAGACCCACACTGGGAAAACGAAAAGAATCCCATAGATTAGAGTCAACAACAATGCTGGAAAAATGTGTAGGTCAAAGAAACTTGCAGAAACCTTTTGTTCTGCTGGCATAGAAGTGAAATCACAGCCTCTTTCTAAACCCTGGAAGGTCTTACCTGGTTGTGGTTCTCTGAGGCGCTGCTCTTTCCAGGCTCAAAGTCGAATATGCTCTTCGGCTGAGGGTGCTGCTTTCCGGGGTCTGACAGCTTATCTACATCTTCACTCCTGAAACATAACACCCATGCACGCACGCGCGCGCGCGCACACACACACACACACACACACACACACCATGGACAGCACCTTAATCATGGCTTCATTGTGCAAACCTGTAGCAACAAATCCAAACTTGTATGTCCCACAATTTTTGCTTCCCCTGCTCTTACCTAAATTTTGGTTTGTATTGATGGAAGATCTCAATTGCAGCTTATCTGATGTTTGACTAACTTCACATTGATGCTGTTGAATCAAGAGTTCATACATGAACTATAGCTACGTTTGAAGATTGGAATTTTACTTTTGATGTGTATTAAAAGGAAACTTTTGCAACCAAGTTAGCTGCCTGGTTTAACCTTTTGTTTTTCCCCTAAGTGATATTGTTTAATCCACGTATTTTGACATCGAAGATTTCTAAATGAAACCAAACGGACCACTACACTAGTGCAGATGTACTTTGGGAGTTATGTGAACTTGTTTTTCTAGCAGGGAGTAAGATAATGATGGATACAATTCTCTCAACCAGATTCAAAGTTTGCCTGGCTAGCTCTGTCTAAACATCACAAAAACATAACATCTTTATAAGCTAACAGGCTGCTTGCTCGTTATATGTTATATATATATATATATATATAAAACAGGAAGGTAGGGAATTAACTAATTGCTATCTCTGCAGGTAAGTTGACTCAAGACGAGACTGCCCAAAGGTGTGAAAGTGAGTGACAGTACAACTGCCAGTATGTGGCTGACAGTTAGCCTGTCTTCTTTGTTTGCATGATGCAACAATCTCAGTAACTCCACTCCCTGAAGCCGGTAAATTAAATCCAACTCACCAGTCTGGCAGAGCTCCATAGGGTGTTAGTCGGAAGAGATTCTTGTCTGCATCATTATTGTCTTCTGTGTTGGCAGATAGCTGGACGCCTGCAGATCAGTGAATCAGTGCAATGATTCTTAAATAACACTGCTTATGTAACTGGGCAGGACAGAACAATCAGAATTGTAAAGTATGTATTGGTGTGAAAGAAAAAACAAGGCTAAAATAGCAAGTACTTTTTAAGTATATATGAGAAGCAATTACCAATATATACACAATCGAATTTAAAAAATGTCAAATATAGAGAATAATAAAAAACACAATGTACACAAGGTGGACTTTGGTGGATTCACTTACGTTCAGCTGACCACTGCTCTGACTCCTCCTCAAGTTCTGGTCAACAAAAAGAGAGACTTTTTACAATGTTAACACTGATTTATTTGATTTAAATCAAACACCATCATATTTATACTTTGACCATTATTTACAACATGAGGGTACGAGAATTAAATTTCGTATTTGTGCAGAAAATATAAATTGTTTTAAGCTACAGTTGAAGATCATTCCTTTAGGGTTTTTTTGTTTTTTGCGCCCTCTATGGACAAAGTGCTGTCTTTTGCTGATTTTATCCTGAACATGCATAAGTAGTATCTATCTATCTATCTATCTATCTATCTATCTATCTATCTATCTATCTATCTATCTATCTATCTATCTATCTATCTATCTATCTATCTATCTATCTATCTATCTATCTATCTATCTATCTGTCTATCTGTCTGTCTGTCTGTCTGTCTGTCTGTCTGTCTGTCTGTCTGTCTGTCTTAATCAAAACAGATCCAAAATGATCCATTAAAACCAGCTCTGCTCTGCGATGGTGCCATTAACAACACGAAGAACACTGAATGCCTTTCTATTACACAACAGGTAAGGGAGACAAATGAAGAGTTATAGATTCAAGGGGGGATAAGAAGCTGGATTACTGTCACAACTAATAAGTAGATGTGAAATAACACTTGAGGGCTCTTTCATCATGTCGTATTTTGATGTGCAGTAATCTGGTTGCTGGATCGCCTCTCAGGTATCTGACACTGACAGAGGAATTCTCTCAGCTGCTGTGTTTGTGAGAGAAGGAGGAGGAGGAGTGTGCTTACCTTCTGGCTTCTTGTGAATCTGTCTGAACATGCTCTTGTACCAGTCTCTGGGTTTGTTCACACTCTGGTTTAAGAGAAGAGTGCAGGGTGCAGTAGGTTAAGAAATCGTTGAGAATAACAGCAGACTGGGCGTAGCATGAATTTCCCTCGGGATCAATAAAGTATCTATCTATCTATCTAGCAGCAAGAGCCTAAAAAAGGTCAGCTGAGGTATAAAACAACCTTTTTGAGGTTGAATGACTGGTTTATGTGTTAATCTATTTTTATAATTATTTTCTTACTGATCTGGAGGCAATGGGCATCCCAGTTTCATCCACAGGTCCGATTCCTGAGAATTTGATGAGCCTCTCCTCTTTGCTGGGAGTCCAGCTGCGAGGTAAAGTGGAAGCACTCTGCACGCCATTGGAGAGTCGGCCTGCTTAGAGTCAATACAATCATTTCAAAGTGACTATGTCGTTTTGTAAACATTTCTTGATTTCAGGGATTGATTTCCTTGAAAAAGACCACATCCAATAAAAGATATCAACTTCACAACAAATCAACCTTATTCCTCCCTAACTCTTGGACTGCTTCATCTCTTAGCCTACAAATGAGCATTTTAACACTTTTCTTACTGTTACAAAACATCTGATTTATTTCAACTTAAAGACCTAACTCACAGTTCACTTACAGTTACTTGAAATGTAGTTGTGGATATCAGAAGTTTGAAGAGCCAATAACTGAACGTTCAAATGAGAGTGCTGTGAATACAATAACAAAAGCAACGGACATTGAGGATGTTTTTTGGGCGGAGGATGCTGAACACTGAAGACACTGAACTGGTTATGTATGGGAAATGGGCGGAGTCATTGGAGAGAGGCTCAACCTCCACTGTCCTCACATAATTTACTGAAGCTGCTCTCAGTGCAGACAGATTCACTGACCCCTCAAGCCTTTTTGATTTATACACCTGAACTGGTCCTATTTTTATTAGCTTCTTTTATCATGGGTTTGAATTGATCAAATGAAACTCACATTTCTGTGCTTCTCAGTGCTTTACGCTTCAACCAAATGTCCAACTCCACAGCTCTTTCATTTCAACTTAATACTACTTATTCAAAGCCTGTATTATAGCCAAACAACTTCAACAGCTTCCCGTCAACATCTAAACAATTACTTACATCTCTCTGATGGTTTGAATTTTGACTTTCAAACATTAAAACATTGACATATTTCAAACATAAGGAAATATCAGTTTTCAGATGTTGTAAGTTAAAAAACTTACCAGGAGATTGTGAGGGGCCATAGTAGGATCCAAAGCTGAGATTTGTTGATCCATTTCCATTTACTTCTGTTACCTTGAAAACAAAGAAAAAGTATATTATTAGCAGCACAAACAAAAGCTATATAATAAAACGTTCAACTGCAGCAACATGTTTATGACAGAAGGTTAATGCATCCTTTTTCCACAGGGGGGAGCTCATATTTAGTGAATTCTTTCCCTCCAACTTGGTGTTTGACTGGAAGTCACTGTGCATACCTTCACCTCGGGGTATGGCAGCCCTGCAGAGCGAAAGGGACTCAGAGGAGGTGTGGGGAGTCCAGGTGAGATGACCACTTCATGGGACATCTCTGGAGTCGTCAAGACATGCTGCTGATCCGAGGAACCACTAGGCTCCTGGACGAAGACAATCCGGGAGCCATTTTGATCTCTGACCTCTTCCGTTCGTTGCTAAACACAGAGGAAACGAGAAATATGGATGAACAAAAACAATGTGTGCACTTTGCTCCTGTCATGTCCCTGTGTCTGCCTGCGTAAACATCGCTCTCTAGGGGAGGTCATGTGAACTTGTTAGCTGTCAGGCTATTCTCCAGAGAATAACTGGCCTCTGTGGGGGTGGGTGGGGAGGTGGTTGACTGATGAAAAGGCCTCTAATTTATTTAAAGCGGGAGCAGTGGGATGTGATTTTCCTCCCACTTCATCATCTCTCTCACCACAACTGCAGAAAGGCCCCATTCAATGTGCATGGAGGGGGCTCTGAAACAGGAGAGGACCATTATGAGCCTATTAACTCCCCATTCAGCTGGCCTCCCAGTTCTGCAGCCAGGGGGGTGGAGCCGGGTGTGACAGAGGTGGGGAAGGGGCCAAGGATGTCGACCTCAAAGTTCAGCAGGGTTAGCAATGGTCTTGTGGTCTCCATGGTGATCTCTTTTTTTTTTTGCTCCCTCCACCCATGATTGCAAGTCCAGCTCTTCTGTGAGTATGAATCAGGTGCTTTGGTCCCCTCTTATTTGTTGTCAGGGGTCATGGGAAAGACCCTGTGTCTCCTATATGATAAAACCATCTATAAGGGCAAATATCTGTGACCCTGGAGCGGACCTGTGTAAAAGTGTTTTTATTTCTCCACCTTGCTAGTTAAACATGATCATACATAGAGTAAAAGATACATTTTCCATATTCTACAAATGTATGAATGAATTATTACCTGAGACTGCATGTGATCTGTTATGGTCCTCAAACAATTGTGTCCAGCATCAAAAGAATCTGTAAAAGACAAACCAAATAACACTTTTTAAATCTATATAAACCACTCTAGTCAGATGGTTTAAAGTCATGATAGTTTTGTTTTAACCTCTAGTTCTTGACTCACGTCATGATAATACAAGCAAAAATTCAACTAACAGGGTAAAACAACAGTTTTAAGATTCAACAACTTGAAAATCTGCTTCACTCTTTTCCTCCCAGCCTGTAAGAATCACACAACTGGAACCACAGAAATAACTTTACAAAAGTGACATCACCTTTTTCCAACAGAGCCTGAAATTAAGCTGCAGGACGTAGAACACAGACAAAGAAACATTGCACTAACTCAGAAACAAAAACTAGTATACAATCAAACTTTTTAAGGTAAATGACATTCAGGTTTGTCAGGGAATTTAAGGGTTATAGTGGTGTTGTTTTTTTCTTTAGAGTTATCCAAAGATTCAGATTATCTGAAGCTTGTATCTCCCATACCATAAACTCTAAATCTAGCAGCTTGCCCTTTATTAACCCTTTGAGTTAGTGATTATTTTAATCCCACAAAGCCTCTGTCATAAATCACATTTTACATCCTGGCAGACTTGACAACTGTTCCATGATCCCATCCCAATAGTACTCCAACGAGGGAAAGTCAGCGTCACTCACCGTTTTCCCTGTTTCCAAGGAAAAAACCCTCCCAAAACAGTGAGTCTGACTCACATACCCATCTCACTTTTCTCAGTCATACATGCTGTAATGATGAGCCAGGCTTAAAGAGTCTGGATGATGGAAGGGGTGGGCTTCTGAATGTGAAAAGCCTTGAATGAATTAGACCTGAGAGAAACAGATCGGGCCTTCTGTTTAACATCAAAGAGGAGAGCAAACAGAGTATGGGGGGAAATTTCCGTTTTATGATGCAGACCACTCTCATACAGTGGCTAATTGGCTCATAATAACTGTGTTAGCCTGGAAACCAGAGCGATCATACAGACGAGCATCTCTGCAGCCCTGGACACTGCAGACCCATACTTGATGCAAAAAAAGCTTATGTTGTCCTAGCTTTGAAAAAAGATACAGTTCGCCTTAAAGGAAAAGATTTGTTTGATGTAAGGACTGAATGGTGACCTAATGCAACTTATTACTCTGCAACTTTACAAGAGGGTTCTAACCAAGTACTGCTCCAGGCTGCTACAGGAAGAGATCCGTCCAACACAACTTCCCTGATGAGTTTTCCATGTGGTATTTACAGCTGAACATTAGAGTCTATAATCATTGTGGTCAGGACCAAGAAAACTTAACTCACTTTGTGCCTCGGTGCACAGCGTTAGCAGAGAACAGTGATAGAATCAGTGTTCCTGCTTCCAGACACCGATGATGCTCTATGGGAGTCATCATCCTCCAATAACCCGCATTACATAAGAGGAAAAATATGGGATTGTGTCAACACAATACCATTACAGCTCAGGCATGACCAATGACCTAGCACAGGCGAAAGCAATCACAACCAACTCATTATCCATTTGACAATAGGATACACTGCAAACAGGAAACAATCAGAAAAAAAATAAGGGCACAAAGTAATCTCTATTACAGCGTGTTTGACATGCTGGTTCTGATTTACACCAGATCTCCTCTCAGCAGGCGGCGGATCCCTGTAAAGGTCCATCACATAGAAAACTGTGTGCGCGTCTGTTTGTTTGTGCATTTCTAAATTACTATAGATTACTATAGTTTTGTGAAAAATGTTAACAGAACCATCAGTAAATGTAGGTTAAAACTATACTTTAGGGGTAACCCTCTGGATAGGGGAAACTTTTTACGTTGTGGGGGCTAAAATGAGACATACTTTGGTTAAAAAATGCAACTAAACAGCATCTTTTAAGGCTCAGATAGGTTGCTTTCGTAGGCTACAACAACCTAGGATCGGATCGGTCGGATTTGTAAAATTTCTTTAAGATTTAAGAAAGCAGATGACATTGATTCTTTTTCTCCAGGTTTAATAATAATAATAATAATAATAATAATAATAATAATAATAATAAGACATTTTATTTAAAGGCGCATTTCAGGAGACTCAAGATCACCTTACAAAGCAGAGATAAAAACAACAAAGTCACAATACATCGATAAAATGAAACTGGAAAGTCACACACAACGTGATATGACTGATATCGCTGCTCTCACCATTGGCACTAATTGGGGTAGCTGGATAGTTTCAACATGAAATGAATGAAACTTTATCTTTCAAATTCCCTTGAAATGTTTTATTATCAACACTAAAAAAAAGTTTGAAAAAAGATATATTGCCGTTTGCATTGCAGTCAATATCTGAAGAGCTGCTTCACTTATCAAACACTCTGATCAGTTAGCTCATCATGTCATAACACTGTCTCTGTTACTCATCTCCCTGGGGGGGTCAAATCCAACAGAGAATTCCCCTGTGTTGCATGTCTTTCCCCTTTGAAAGCTACAAACACGATCCTACCTAAAAAGGAAAAATCAGTGTTGATATCTAGCTAGAAAATCCCTCACAAAGGTCTGGCTCTCTCTCCATGTTTGCTCTCACTGAATTCTTATATAATTATTGAAACTCAACAAGGGAGGCAGACCCAAGCCTCACTTTGAGTGCATGATGTGGTCTGTCTGAAATGTAAGTATAATAGCCCACGTATTTACAAGTTAAACTCCTGCCAGGTGAGAGGTTCATTATCTCCACAGGATCAGGAAAAACAGAGCCGTAAAATGCCCATGTGCAACTCAGCTGAAGATGTTCTCCTCAGACTTTCAAATAACTAGCATTTCAAACTTCCAGCTTAAGGAAATTGCAGTGTACCCCAGGAAGCATATGACCCATGCTTTACATTTTGTTTCCATACAGGCTAACTGAGGACATCTGATACAAGAATCTAGGGATTTCAGAATGGAAATGTCTTTTTCTGCCCTGGGGAAAGTCATCCGGTCTCTGGAAGCATAGGGCCAGATGTTACTAAACTCTGTAAACTGACACATGAACAAGAAGTCAAACATTTCCATCAACATCTTCTAAATAGCGTATGTTGTTTGAAAAAAAATCATGCTACTTGAGAAAAGCATTAGCACTTTTTTTTCCCCTTTTTTGACCCATGAGAAGCGGATGAGGAACCAGACTTTTATCTGAAGTTGCTGAGGCAGAGCGAACCTACTCAGCAGATAGGAGGTCAACAAACTCACCACACCCCTGTGATTCCTTTGAAACACTATGGGAGGTTTCTCCAGCTGGGGAACACCATAGTTAGGCAATAGTAACAATAACAATAGTAACAATATACACATTACAGTTCTTTTTCAAGCAAGGTAAGCATCAAAATTCCATTCCGAGGTCAGCACAGCTCACAGCTCATTATTCATCCAATTTCCGGTTTCTAATTTTCAATTTCTTCCGTAGAAAAGTTCATCCAAGTCTTTCTGAGAAGCTGCTGAACTCCCATGACCCCCTCCTCCACCTCATGCAAAGCTTCTTGCATTGTTGTCCCTAATACAAGGCTGTCAAGGTGACCACACATGCTCTAATGAATAACTGCCCCGGCGTTGACCTATGAACTTCTGAGACGTGTTGAAAGCAATGATTTGCGCTCACATTGTTTGAATATCATCTGTGCGACAAGTGCAGGTGGAGAGTGTGTCTGTGATGAGCTGGAAGAACGACTGAGCGTCCAGAGAGACTTATATACAAACAAAGAAAAGTGTCACTGGTGAATGGATCCTCATTCATTAGTCTGCTTCTGTGTGCAGGCTGTTGAGTTAATCATTGACTCTTTAAGGTGGGAACTTCTGCACACACTTGTCCCATGTATGAATCTAATTCCTGCTCACATGCATGAATGAAATCTTGCATGTGAGCCTGAAACCTTGTTAATGTACAATGTTCAAAACAGGATATAATTGTCTACCAAAGTATTTATCACCTGGATATGAACTCAGCACAACGCACCAGGTAGAAGGTTAAAGTCTTATTATTCAATTGCACGTACACACTGTTACTGCTGACCAACAAGTTACATAATGAGCTTGTAAAACCCACGAATTCCCGCCCTAAAAAAGTAGCACGAATGTAATTAGAAGCGCATTTGCTGAATAAATAAAATGAGCATTTATTTCTAAACACATCAAAATGAGTCACTCTGCAGCTATGTGAAAGATGTCAGAGGCCCTTTGCTGCCCTTCTGCATCTTAACAGATGTGCGGACGCAGCCCATACAAGGTCTTGCAGCAGAGAGTTTATGATATGCGGTTATTGGGGGATACACACATTTATCAGGAGGGAAGTATTTCACCACCTTGTATGGTGCTCCTGCGGCCTGTGTGCTTCTTGTCAATGGGGAGGCGATGTGTTCCCAGGAGGAGCTGTGGGGTGATAAATCAAAGACCCTCTCTCTGTCTGGCCAAGAAGTTTTTATCAGATTCATTCCTATTCATGTCCTTACTTGACTTGATTTTAAAAATGAATAAAATGTTTCAGATAAAGCATGAGAAAACACATGCTAACTCCAGAGAAATCTCACAAATCCCCACGCCTGTCATCCTGCATCCTGAAAGCTGAGTTCAGCCTGTGGATATGAGGCCTGGCAGCCGGACCCCTCAGTTATATCACAAAGGGAATCAGAGCCGGCTGTGGAAATCACCCTGACATGAAGGGGAGCCACCGGTGATGATTGAACCGTCCTGATTTCAGGCCATTACCACTTTTGGATGCTGAAATCAGATGTGAAATGGGCACTTGGGAAAGAAGGATTTCCTTTTAACTCCACTGAAGTATCAGTAATCACAACGGGCCAAGAAATGTAGTATGGCATGTTGGGAAACAATGCCCACTGTGCCCTCTCCCGCTTGCCAACTTCACACAGTCACTGAACTCCCACAGGTGGCCAACTACACACAACATTGGTCAACCTGTTTACAGGCGATCCAAGATTACAACTCTGTTTGAAGAAGCTGCTCTTGGGTAAGTCAGCAACAGTAATCCTGTGGAGGTCTGAGCTGTCAGACAGGTTACTCAACCTTTAAAAAAAACATCCAAGCAGACTTAAGTTCCTCCATGCTGAAAATCACACCCATTGATTTAAATCCATGCTCTGCATGGGAAATAGTGTACTCACCTTAAAAAGTAGCAACCACAAGTGAGCTCACACCTCTTCTCTGTCTGCCTGCACGTCAACAACACTGCACACTAAACTCCCTGATCTCGCTCTCTTATCCTGGGCAGGACTCTCTCTCTCTCTCTCTCTCTCTCTCTCTCTCTCTCTCTCTCTCTCTCTCTCTCTCTCTCTCTCTCTCTCTCTCTCTCTCTACTTTCGCACAAGACTTCCCGGTTGACAGCCATCGCCATAGCAACCCCACTTCATTCGGCCCCCTGTTCAAAAGGCACCCTGCTCTCAGCTCTTCAGCCCCATTGTCGTGATAAGGTGATATTTCACAGCACAAGGTTAATGCAAACAGTTCATCACCTCCACGTTCCAGACTCTGCAGAGTCACTTTGTGACACCCCCAAACCTCTAAAACTCTCCTTACTTTTATATCACCCATGCTTGCCCCTTCTGCTTTTGTGTATTTTTTATGTGTGTGTGTGTGTGTGTGTGTGTGTGTGTGTGTGTGTGTCTGTGTGTGCAGTGTGTTTTTGTGTGTGGGAGCAAAAGCCAGGTCTCTGGCCCACCAAAGGGGGAGAGGAGCTGTTTCTGTTCCAGTAGCTACTGGAAGTGTTACAAAGACATTACTCTGTGCTGTGCAATCGACGTTTGACAGCACAAGTCTTACAGGAGCTCACACACGTACACATACATGGACACTGGACAGGCTCTGTAAAGGCTAAAAGAGGAAAGACTGACAAATGTTTAAATTATTCAAATAAGGAAAGTAAGTGCAGATAAGTCAGTCAGCATTCAAATTCCAGCAAAATGGTTGTTCAAACCACATAATTGAAAACAGTCGAAGGAATGAAACATAATTCACTGTCTTTTTTAGTCACAAGAAAAGCCTTAATAAAACCAGGATTACCAGTTTGTCTGCAGTTCTGCAGTGATCATTTTTTATAATAAATTCAATAACACTCAGCAAAATATTTAACATTAAAACATGTAATTTCAGCTGCATGAAATGCATTTTGTTTTATTTCAGGAAGTAGTTGAGAAGCAGATGAAAATACTTCAGACCTTGAAAGCTATGAAGACTTGAATTGTAACATTTTAATGTATATATGTATATTCTTTTGTTTTCTATGTTTAATCTTTCAAACCCCTATATATTTTATTTGTGTTGTATTTCTGTACTCGTTTGAATCTGCTTTATATTGTGCATCTTTGTAAATACAAAAAGTTGTTCTGAGGGATGAGATACAAAATGCTGGTGAGAGAGCAAAGCACCTGCTTAAAGATGCTTTCATCTGTCTCATTCATGTGTGCTCTTTTGTTTCATAAACTAAAGAGAGCACAGAATAACATTTTAACAGGGTCCAGTCAATGTTCTACCCAAGTACATGGCCCCTCTCTCTCCCTGTGTTTGTGTGTGTAGGCCACGTCCAGCCTAAAACTGAAGGACTCAGCGCTTTCTTAATAATTCAGTGGTCTGGCTTGGTACAGCGCAGCTCAGAGCAGATATCCATTTACCCAGTCCGCTCTTCCAACAGGCCTGTTTTTGCCAAACAATTGAGCTGCTGAACCTGAGGGGCGAGCTTGGCTGGGGCGGAGCGGAGCGCTGTTGCAGTCAGAGAGAGGCTCCCTTCATTATCTGTGTCCCGCCGGAGCAGACTGCCACCCTGCTGTGAGCACATCTGACACCCTGTCACTCTGCAGCGTAATGAGGTAATCACGCAAGAGGTGATTTGAAGTTTGGCTCAGGACGTGACACCTTTTCACACAGTGGATCCTTGTTCAGTTTGTGTCAGTATCGCTGTTAAACAAACACAAGGCTTGACAGATGCCAGCTCCACAAGAAACATTGTCAGAACAGGATTAAAGAGAGATGTTTTTTTAAGGGAGTCCAGCTCAGTTCTGCAGCATATTAACCGAGTTGTTAAAGCCAAACACTGTCCTCAAGTTCGTCACAAGCTCAAGCTCATTAAAAACTTGACAACAAAAGATTAAAGCAGGTGTACAACCCATGACATAAAGCTGTTATATAATCAAAGAAAGGCCATAAATTGATGACTACAGCCCCTGGGCTTTTTTCTTTCAAGAGACAGGAGACAGCATGTCTGTTGTTATTGTAGGAATACAACCGAAAAAAGAGATCCAGGTTGAAATGTAAGGCATCATACTGTATGTATATGTCACATATAGGCTTATACAGGTTTAGAGCTGTTTTAGCTCGAGTGGAATTTTCCTCCATGAACACTCACAAAAGCGTCCTCGTTTATTTTAAGAGCAAACATTTTTCTGAGCTGTGTCGGCAGAAACGCTGGGACAAACAAACTCTAACATAGCCATTAATCATCAGGGGACCGCTGAGCATCCTCAGTGGTCCCCTGATGAAGTTTGTTGGAGAAAACAATCAAACAGAGCAGCCAAATGCCAAAACAGGACAGAGGTCTGATGATAACCATCCCTTGAACCAAACACAGTTCAAGATTGGCATCTTTAGTGGCAAAGTCCGCCCTTTTCCATACAACCGCTCAACTGTTGCCCAACATGTGCAGACAGAAACTGAAAAAAAAACAAAAAACGTGTCACAACAGTGACAGAGCAGAAATAAACATCCCTGTCTTGTTTGTCTGTGTGGTTTTTGTGATAAACTGAGTGATGAAGGAAAACATGATGTTCAAAACATTAGCAGAGGCAAATAAAAAAAAAAAAGAATCAAAACTACCAAAAAAAAGTCACATGACAGAGAAATTAAAACTTGCAAGCTTTCGCTTGAAGAATATCAACTTCTTTTTTGTATTAACTCTTAGTTTGAAGCAGCAGAAGAAGTCTTCCAGTACTTACGGTGTAAGTAGACAGGTGTCCTCAGTGCAGAGGAAAAGAAGAAGTGAATGAACGGGAAGGACGAATCCTCTGCTGCTCTCCTCTCCCTCCCTCCCTCCCTCCCTCCCTCCCTCTTTCTCCTTCTCTATCTCAGACCAACAGGCTGTCTTTTATCTCTGCTGAATGATTCAGCGTGGGTCTGAATGTTTGAATGAGTGTAGGTGTGTGTTATGCATGTGTGTGTGAGCGTGCACTTGAAAGCTCATCAGGGAGAAGGCGCTCAGTAATAGTTTCCATCCACAGCTGGAAATAATAGAGATTCCCATACAGGCGGGGGCTCCGTGGCACCGCCCTCCTGTGTGTTACATGGGAGAAAGAGATGGCAATTTCTGTACACATCTCTATAGCATAGATTTAAGTATGAACATCATTTTTACAATACAAGTCTTCAGATATCCTGTCTGTCACATTCAGTTCTGGTATAAAAAAAGATTTTTGTGACTCCATATGGCTCACTTATCTGTCGCACCTATTACTTACAAGCCTTACATTCTTTATGAAAGCTTGTTTCTTTATGAAATTCATACACACATGCTACTGTAAGGTACACACCCACTCTTGTAATAAGTTCCAGCATTTCCATAATCTTTTCCAGTAACAGATGACCCCAGCATGAGGAAAACCTTGCAGCACATCGCCAAGAGAATTACAGCTACAGCTTTCCTTTCTTTAAATCCTTCATTGTCTTATCAGTTGTAATTCTCAGACAGCAAGTAAGCATAAAGCCTCTGCTGAGTTGGTTTATTTGTCTACAGACACCTGGTGGATTCATGCACACTTCAAGTACTCACCTCCTCCAGCCAAGATAAATATTTAACAGGTTGGCAAGAATATCAGCAGCCAAAGGTCATATCTGTCTCCAGGCCAATCGCCAGGAGAAGACGAAAGGGACACCCAACAGCTCCACAGTGACACCTTGAGCCACCTTCATGTAAACAGAAAAAAAATAAACTTTTGCCTCATGATATAGGTTTCAAATGTAAGGTTTCAGATGTGTAAGAATAATAAAAGAAAAACAGCTTTTCATATCCCAACCTGATTTTATATCTGACATGTTGCTAAAAAGATCATTTTGAAAAGTTAAACTTAAAATCTAGAATCAGTTTTACAAAGATCAGTGAAGAAATGAAGTGTGACTTGATCAGCCAGTGGTTTGCTCAGGACATGATAAACAGAACTACACTGCCACTTAGCTGCTTTAAGAGGAACTGCATGTGAAGTTTACATTATTACTTTTAGAGACAGATGTCGCCAGAATCCCAAAAATGCCACCACACCAAATTATTTGAAGGCACAACATCTAAATATTAAAACACGTTCATCCAAGTCTTACGTGGCTTAAAATTGCACTTGTCAACCAGTTTCAATATTGAAATCACGAGTGTAACTTAAGCTTTAAATGTTCAAGGTGAAGTCTGTAATCTTTGTTTGAAACAAATAACATGTGGTTTGCAGAAAAAGGACGTCATGCAACTTATATAAATTGGTCATGTAGCTGTTTCTATTAAATTGGAGCATGTCTGTCATGAAAGTGTGCTGTGTGACCGAGCTCATGAGAACACAGGTGAAATAGTCCATTGAAATCATAAACGCTAAAAGCAGAAACAAAAACAACCAAACTTGTATCCGAATATCTCATTCCTTCTGAGGCCAATGATAAAAATCATTTCTGCTGTCACAGGAAACAACAATAGGTCACAACACGTTTATTCCAGTCCTAGTAGTTCATGAATAACTCATGCTTGTAAGCATTGATTTATTTGATCATGTTAAATGGACTTGAGCTTGTATGGCGCGTTCCTACAGTCTTCAGACTACTCAAAGAGATTTAAAACACCTTATGTTGTACCTACCCATTCAAACACTGATGGCAGAGGTTTCTGTGTAAAGTGATCACCATCACAAGTAACTAATCCCTTCAAACTTGGGCTTTAGTGTCTTGCTCAAGGACATATTGAGCGTGTGGCTGCAGGAGCTGGGGATAAAACCCCTTAACCTTCCAGTTGAAAGATGACCGACTCTACCATCTGAGCCACACACCCCATTATTAATTTTTTCTATGCAACGCACGAGGGTCACGTTTAATAGTGAAGACAAATGTGTGTTTACATTTGTCATACCAAAAAGAAAGCCTCTTCAGTCAGTGATAAAACGTGAGCTCTGTTATCAGTAAACTTTAAACTTCAGGAATTAACTCAGCAACCAAAGAGATAAGTGTTTGAGCCTTTCCAATTTAGAATAATAAAGACAAAAAACAGTCAGTGCTGATGGTGCTGGATTTCTGCACCCTAAGCTTCATTCGTTCCTCAAGGTCAGACTATAAAAACACCTTTTTGAATTTGGGTTCATCTTAACCAGTTTTGTTAATCATTATCTGCAATAATCATCTAAATTATATGGAGCATAAAGCTTTAACAACATAAAAAATAATAATGAAACCAGCAGACTGTTGAACTTTCACATTTTAAAAGAATAGAAATACTTAACATTATATTCATGTTCTTCCAGGAGACTATTGATTTGATTGATTAACTAGTCTTGTGCCAACTGAACAATAATTAGTTCCAGCATGTTCAGTTTAATAAATTATCTCTCTGAAGAGCTGCACATGCAGTTTTGCTTCTTTTTTTCGGAAGTCACTTTTTTCTGCGTTGCATTTATTTTTCTACATTACAAATCATTCTTTACAACATATTCCTAAAATCTATGAACATACTCTTATTTTGAAAGGATGCTCTTATTTTGAAAGGTTTATTTGTGACCTTTTATGAAAAGCAGTGCTGCTAAAACATTCACTTTGAAAGATCCCCTCACAACTAACTAGTCATATCACAGTGCTTAATTGAATGCAGCTTGTTGAGTCAAATTCACTTATTTATTTAGATAAAAAATGTGAAACCATTTGATCTTTACAAACTTCTTTTATTCAGAAGCTTACTTTGAGGTTCTAGGATCGTGTAAGACACAAAACACAAAAGATCATAGCATGATAAATATAATGTTTACTTTTTTTAAATATTTACAGAAAAAAATATTCGGTCAAAAATAATTTAAGAAATATACAGATTGATTTAATATATACAATATAATACAAGGGTAAAATTTACTGGCATATTACAGTACATCCCTGGTCCTCTTTGCCATGGCTCAGGCTGACCTTGTCGCCTACCGTCTGGCTGTGGAAGGTGAGAGGACCCAGGCAGGACCAGCCACAATTGTGTGATCTCTTTGACCTCATTTCTGCAAAGGAACAAAGACACAGTTATGAGAAATGTGTGAGACAACATATTTACTGGCTTATTCAATTCTTTTTCATCTTATTTTTTAATTTTGTTTTGAATTCAAAGTGCATCAGTGAACAATAATTTGCAATGCAAATTTCAGATTAACAAACAACAAGATGTGAAGAGGAACAAGGAGAATTTTGATCTTGTTTTGAAATTATTTCCACCCCAATTAATAACTGACAAACAATATTGTTCCTATCATTTAAACTGGTTCCAATAACCTTGACTTGTTAATAAATGACAGTTTGACAAAACAATCCCATCAAATACTATCACGTTTTAGGATTAATTGATATAAACAGGAAAAGACTAAAACTTTCATAATTTATCAGCTGTCTAGTATTGTATTAAATTGAAAAAATTTCTAAAATAAAATAAAACATAGGTAGAAAAACCAGAGGTCACGTTGCGTTTACATTGCTCGTGTTTTTTATTTGAACCGGATTTATAAGTTAATCATTTACTTTAATAGAGCAACAAAGATCATCCTCACAGGAGGTTTTACAAGTGTAACTGCAGATCAACTTGTAAACAAGTCATTGTGAAAGTAGCTGACTGTTTTCCTTTCGTTTTGGCATGACATGTGATGTGATTCTCCCTTCATACAAAATGTATTATTACATTGAATTCTGAGTCTGATTAGAAGACTAGTTCATTTATCTAAAGACAAGCAGCTGTTAATGATAATCCACCAGCTGGCATATTAAGATAAAATAAGATAAAATAAAATAATCCTTTATTCATCTCACAAAGAGAGAAATTTACAGTGTTACAGCAGCAAAGCGGGATAGCAGAAGAAAATCACACATCACAAGATTAAATTAGATAAAAATATAAGAATGTAAAAAAATATGCATCAAAAAATAATTAAAAGAACCAGTAACTCCAAGATGTAAGTTTGTATAAATTGTATGAAACTATCATGCACACAGTGCTTATAAGGATGGACATGTTATTGCACAATTTGTCCCATAAATTATTATTGCAATGCCAATCAAATGAAAACAAAAATACAAATAAGATCAGGTGACATTTTATAATGTCACCTGACACGTTTCCTGTAAAGCAGAAAGCTTCTAATAATGCCCTTCACCCTTCACGCCCTTTTTTTACTCTTCCTGGTCTCTAGAGTTTTTATAGCAGTGATACAACATGAGCATGAACATTACCATAAACTCTTGGACATTTGGGGTGAGAAACAAATGTTTACATACTATATTTAGAAAGTAACCACACAAGATGTATTTTCATACTTGTACAAAAGTCTGAAGATGTCATTTTTAGCACAAAATTGATATACTTTAAATACTGAAAGTAAAAAAAAATCAAAAATAAATATATAAGTAAAATACAATAAGTATGTTTATGTGTGTGTGTGTGTGTGTGTGTGTGTGTGTGTGTATATATATATATATATATATATACACACACACACATATGTGTATATACACACACACACACGCACACACACCTACACACACACACACACATATATATATATATATATATGTGTGTGTGTGTGTGTGTGTGTAGGTGTGTGTGTGTGTGTAGGTGTGTGTGTGTGTGTGTATGTGTATATACACATAGATATACACACACAAGAGTGAGAATAAGAACATCAAACTAATGCTTCCTAAATCGAACCCAAAACAAATATGTATTTGAAATTGCAAACATTATTTAAAAATGTTACTTCCTAAACATTATACAACATAAAAAAATACAAATGTCACCAGAGTTGTCACTGATTTATCTCCATCTTCTCAAAGTGGCAGCCTGTATTTGTCTTTGTGTCTTCAGAAAGGTTTGCTCCTGTCTCTCTGTCATTCAACGAATATCTCATTCCTTCTGATGCCAATGATAAAAATCATTTCTGCTGTCACAGGAAACAACAATAAGTCACATGTTTATTCCAGTCCTAGTAGTTCATGAATAACTCATGCTTGTAAGCATTGATTTATTTGATCATGTTAAATGGACTTGAGCTTGTATGGTGCGTTCCTACAGTCTTCAGACTACTCAAAGAGATTTAAAACACCTTATGTTGTACCTACCCATTCAAACACTGATGGCAGAGGTTTCTGTGTAAAGTGATCACCATCACAAGTAACTAATCCCTTCAAACTTGGGCTTTAGTGTCTTGCTCAAGGACATATTGAACGTGTGGCTGCAGGAGCTGGGGATAAAACCCCTTAACCTTCCAGTTGAAAGATGACCGACTCTACCATCTGAGCCACACACCCCATTATTCATTTTTTCTATGCAACGCACGAGGCTCACGTTTAATAGTGAAGACAAATGTGTGTTTACATTTGTCATACCAAAAAGAAAGCCTCTTCAGTCAGTGATAAAACGTGAGCTCTGTTATCAGTAAACTTGAAACTTCAGGAATTAACTCAGCAACCAAAGAGATAAGTGTTTGAGCCTTTCCAATTTAGAATAATAAAGACAAAAAACAGTCAGTGCTGATGGTGCTGGATTTCTGCACCCTAAGCTTCATTCGTTCCTCAAGGTCAGACTATAAAAACACCTTTTTGAATTTGGGTTCATCTTAACCAGTTTTGTTAATCATTATCTGCAATAATCATCTAAATTATATGGAGCATAAAGCTTTAAAAACATAAAAAAATAATAATGAAACTAGCTGACTGTTGAACTTTCACATTTTAAAAGAACAGAAATACTTAACATTATATTCATGTTCTTCCAGGAGACTATTGATTTGACTGATTAACTAGTCTTGTGCCAACTGAACAATAATTAGTTCCAGCATGTTCAGTTTAATAAATTATCTCTCTGAAAAGCTGCAGATGCAGTTTTGCTTCTTTTTTTTCGGAAGTCACCTTTGTCTGCTTTGCATTTATTTTTCTACATTACAAATCATTTACAACATATTCCTAAAATCTATGAACATACTCTTATTTTGAAAGGTTTATTTGTGACCTCATATGAAAAGCAGTGCTGCTAAAACATTCACTTTGAAAGATCCCCTCACAACTAAGTAGTCATATCTCAGTGCTTAATTAAATGCAGCTAGTTGAGTCAAATTCACTTATTTAGATAAAAAATGTGAAACCATTTGATCTTTACAAACTTTTTCTATTCAGAAGCTTACTTTGAGGTTCTAGGGTCGTGTAAGACACAAAACACAAAAGATCATAGTATGATAAATATAAAATTTATTTTTTTAAATATTTACAGAAAAAATAAACACTTCTTCAAATGGTCAAAAATAACTTAACAAATATACAGATTGATTTAATATATACAATATAATACAAGGGTAAAATTTACTGTTACATTACAGTAAAAAAATATCTACATGCCATTATGCAAAAAGAGTGCAAAAAACAATTCAGCCATCGTTGTCCAATTACTGAAAAGTTCATGTTACATTCACAGTGAGTTTCCTCTCATCGTGTTTTCTTGTCATTATCACTTAGTATAGCTTGTGCTCTGGTGAATCTGTGAGTTTGCATTGTGCCACCGTCTCTTCTCCGCTGATGAATCTCTGATGTCCTGCCGGCAGAGCGGGCAGATGCCAAACTCTTGGAGGTACCTGGGGGTGCAGTGGATACACAGACACCGATGGCCACAAGGCAGAGTTACTCTGGCACGTTTTCCCAAGCACACCACACAATCATCTGAACAGAGAAACCACAAATACAACATGTTAGTCGATTACTTCCTCCTCCTCCCCATCTCAAGTTAGTAATGCACAAAACACACAGTTTACATCAAAATAGAAAAGGCTTTCACCTGCTTGAAAAGAGATGGTGTCATCGTTTTCAATCATGGTGTCAATGTTCGTCTTGTAGTTTCTGTTGACAACACTTGAGGTGGGGAGTTCTGATACCGGACAGGAGGTTTTTGTCACAGACCATGACACTTTCTTTGAACCTGCAGCAAAAAGTTGAGACAATAAATTAACTTCAAGCAGGAAATACTTGTTGCAATACACAAGACAAAGAAAAACCGGCCCTGCAGCAGACAAACACTCCTTATTATGCCCTGGTTAACTCACCCTGGAGGGAGATGGAGCAGGTGTTTCCATAGATGTCGATCATGGCCCACAGTGGCAGGTGGAGATCCAGTCCATTCATCAACTTCTGTTTCAAGTTGTTTTGTCCCGAGACGTACATGGAGCCTCCAGAGGTGAACCAGAACTCAACCTCAAAGCCCTCACTGCAGAAAGATTCATGCACAGGAGCGGCCCAGTGCCCAGGAGTGTCAGTGAGGTTTGGGATGGCCAATTTGGGCAGAGGCAGAGACCTGGACGAGGGTGGCACATTAGTGAAGCCAACACGCATCGCCCCATGCCAGTTTAAAACGTTCTTCTCAACCCGCAAGCAAATCTTCTCCATGGGTTTAATTGTGCGGCTGCTAAACACCAGGCCGCCCTTGAATGTATCCGCGGCCCTCTTTGCCATGCGACCGCCATGGCTCAGGCTGACCTTGTCGCCTACCGTCTGGCTGTGGAAGGTGAGAGGACCCAGGCAGGACCAGCCACAATTGTGTGATCTCTTTGACCTCATTTCTGCAAAGAAACAAAGACACAGTTATGAGAAATGTGCGAGACAACATATCTACTGGCTTACTCAATTCTTTTTAATCTAATTTTTTAATTTTGTTTTAAACTCAAAGCACACCAGTGAAAAATAATTGCAATACAAATTTCAGATTAACAAACAAGACGTGAACAGAAAAGAGAATTTTGTTCTTGTTTTGAAATTGTTTCCACCCCAATTAAATGTTTACTGACAAACAATATTGTTCCTATCATTTAAACTGGTTCTAATAACCTTGACTTGTTAATAAATTACAGTTTAACACAACAATCTCATAAAATGCTATCACGTTTTAGGATTAATTGATCAAAAAGATTCAAACTTTCATAATTTATCAGCTGTCTAGTATTGTATTAAATTGAAAAAAATTATAAAATAAAAACATAGGTAGAAAAACCAGAGGTCACATTGCGTTTACATTGCTCGTGTTTTTATTTGAACCGGATTTATAAGTTAATCATTTACTTTAATAGAGCAACAAAGATCATCCTCACAGGAGATTTTACAAGTGTAACTGCAGATCAACTTGTAAACAAGTCATTGTGAAAGTAGCTGACTGCTGTCCTTTCATTTTGGCATGACATGTGATGTGACTCTCCTTTCATACAAAATATATTACTTTGAATTGTGTGTCTGATCAGAAGACTAGTTCATTTATCTAAAGACAAGCAGCAGTTAATGATAACCCACCAGCTGGCATGTTTACAGACAGATTGATCTCATTACGCACATATATAGCATGTAAACCCTGAACCCAGTACAGATAGGCTTGGAGTTTCCTGTAAAGCAGAAAGCTTCTATAGTAATGCCCCTCATCCCCAACCTTTTCTTCCTGGTCTGCAGAGTTTTTATAGCAGTTACAGGAGACGAGTATGAACATTACAATAAGCTCTGGGACATCTTTGTAGTGAGAAACAGATGTTTACATACTATATTTAGAAAGTAACCACACAAGATGTATTTTGATACTTGTACAAAAGTTTGAAAAGATAATTTCTAGCACTTCAAATATTGAAAGTAACTTCTGAAAGAGCTATTCTCCTAAGATTTAAAAATCAAACTTCTGCTGTAAGTGTGAGAATAATAACTGACGCTTTCTATAATAATCACAAAAAAAAAAATGTATTTTAAATTACAAACAGTAACTTTTACTTCCTTGACATTATACAACATAAAGAATACAAATCTCACCAGAGTTATCAATGGTGTCTTCCATTTTTCTGAAGCGGCAGCCTGTATCTGTCTTTGTGTCTTCAGAACGGTGTGCTCCTGTCTCTCTTTCATCCAACTGTCATGAAGAGGAAGTGCTCACTGCTTTTAAAACAGAGCACGTGCTGTTTCAAAATACCAACAAACCAGCATCACATGGACAGGGAGAGGCGTGACCATGGGAGGGCCCAAACTTTAGAAACTTTCCTAAATCTATAGGCATGGTGCCAACATTACTGTACACCGTTTGTGAACTTTAGAGCGGCAGAAAAAACATTAAACCCTAAGGTGAGACCTAAGCAGTATACGAAATCTGCCCACATGTAGAAAAATTTAACTTTCATTGTATATGACATGATCTTGTGATTGTGTTTTAAAGCAGGTACATTTCTGTGCGCCAAGAAAATAAAGAAGACTGAAATTGTAGTTACTTTTACTCAAATATAAGAACTGCTTATTTAGTTGAAACATGTATCTCACTTTTTCAGGAGAGATCGCAAATACATTTTGTTCTCTTAAAAGCTGTTGATACATTTATGTTAATATCAATGTATTGTGCTTTATGTTGACCATGCAATATTCAGCACACTGCTACATTTCTATTCACAAAAGAGAACTGATAACACTCTTCTGTCTGCACATAATGGTGCATATATATATATATATATATATATATATATATATATATATATATATGGTGTTTTATATCAAACGATATACTTTTAATTATGACATAGCCTTGTGTTTGGGTTTTATACTTAAACCCAGTCGTAAGATCAGTCGTAAAGTGATGTAGATTTTAATTCACAGGATTAAATTGCGGCAGTTACAGAATATCATAGAATAATCATAGAATAAAATTAGGAAAGGCTTTCCCCCCACCGCAAAAAAAACTAATGTTCCTGTGCATATTCTTATTGTCCTACGCGTGATTTCACCTTTTGAACGCAAAAGTGAATTAAATATTTAAAAACTCAGACCCAGAAATACCCATTTCACATAGATACAGCAAATGGCAACACAATTTGACCTATTTTCTATTGTAATGAAACTCGGTAATAGTCAGCTGATAGAAATGTAATGGAAAATTACCAACTCTTCCACCTCCGCGACTGTGGTTTTCAAGGACATTCATACGTGCTTTAGTGTTGACAAAAGCTGAGCATATGTTGAGTGTGGAGGACAGTCCTTCCGCAGCACGTCCTACTGACTACTCGGTAAACGTGTCTGCGGGAATCTGTCGCCCTCTACAGGACACATACTCCCGCGTTCCACTTCTCATTGTTTGGCTGTCCTGGTCACGTGACAGGATATAGCCATGTCTGGAATTTTGAAATGACTTCATCGATCTTGGAAAATTACCTCTTCAGTCACTGAAAATCACGTGTTTTCCCCAAAAAAATCCCGAACACGCCGACAGACACTACAGCACAAAGTTCCTCCTGAAGCTGCGACTTGAACTTGTTTATACAGGTCTAAACCGTATCAAATATTTTCTTTCACTAAGGACATTTTTTTCACATTAGAGTATTTCAATCTTTATCTGTAAAAATAAATCTAACCACCGTCGGAGTAGCAGTACAACAACCAATTTACATGAACAACTGTATGTTTGACTGAGAGTTTCCACACTGATTAGAGCCTTTCATGCACAACAACTTTACAAAAATGTTCATGTTTAAAAGAGTAACAACATCTGACTGACTAACTGAAAGACTACAGTTTGATTCCTTTTCATTATGCACCTGTTGGAAAAGTACAAATACAACTTTTTCAGCAGAAATATCACTGCTTTATTTTTGGAGGAGTTGGCTTGGTTCTGTGAAATAGCTAATATAACAATCCCAATGTTAATTTATAATTAACTTAGATTTGGTTTTGTAATAGTGGATACAAAGTTAGAACTTTTATTCAATAACTTGCTCATACTTGGCAAGATTTTTTTTGTATAATTGTAAATTTGGAAGAGTTACCCCACAATTTCATCATTCTTAAAAGGGTTACCTAATTTGTGTTGCAAAGGGAAGGACATGTTAAAAAGTCATTCCTGTTCTCTCCACCAGTTTCTACTTGTTTTTACTATCCAGGAGAGAGCCACCTCTGCTGGATGCAATGACTGTCCAAATTGTTAGTAAAATTGTCAGCAAGTTTGTTGTGTTCTGTTTAAACTGTCCTGTAATCGTACATTTATTTTACGTTGTAAAAAAGTAAATAAATAAATAATAAATTAAGGCACGTTCCACTGTCTTACAGCCATACAGTAT
This sequence comes from Symphodus melops, assembly GCF_947650265.1. NCBI lineage: Eukaryota > Metazoa > Chordata > Actinopteri > Labriformes > Labridae > Symphodus > Symphodus melops. The sequence continues at coordinate 38,766,585 of NC_136691.1, read as the reverse complement.
TTACTGTAGTTTGCAGCTCATGGTTCTGGCAAGTCAGTTCCATCTGATTGTTGACAATGGTCACTTTATTGAACAACACAATTTGCACAAGATAACACCAAAGACAAATAATAGAGGGTTTGGTTTTATCATGACTGCCTTACAACAGCCTGGTTGTTCAGCAGATCATGGATGCACACCCCAACTTTAACAAGTCTCATTTGAATGTATTCCAAATTTGGAATAAACCGGTAACAAATGGAAATACTTTTTGATCTCAGATACTTGGCTCACTTCACAACTGAAAACAGGTATATAGCATGAATCATAGAGCACTAAGCTCTAAGACAAACAGTAATTGTTTTAACACTGTGACTACACATAATGAAACTATGTCTGCACACATACTGTACACGTATGAGCATTTCCGAGAAACAGTTACATAATACAGTCAATTAAACATTTACAGGTTTCTGTAACTTCAACTTCATTTACAAGAATTGATATCCTAAATGTATGTGGCCTGTTTCAGAGTTAAACAAGAAATATGATTTACACTTACATGGATTTTGGCCATACAAAAAGATTGTAAAAAATATGATGCACCTAAAAGACTCCTGCTGGGAATGTGAATTGTGTGACTGGATCCAGATTTAGGTTTGAAGGTAGAGGGGCTTTAATTATTTTTTTGCATGGCCAAGTTGAAAAAAAGTTTGTCTATTTGATGACATCATAAAATAAAATAAACTGTTTTGTGCTTATTTCTTTTGGATGGTTTACAATATAAAGCTTGAGTTTTGCTTCATCACAGACCCCAGTAAGAATAGCTTAACACTATGCTGAAGCTAATGGGGATCCAAATAAACAGAAAACCTGTTGTTCAGCAGATTTTATGGGAATTCTATATGATATTTTGTTTGAGGCTGATGCTCAAAATAAAGTTAAAAAAAAAATTGCAATAACTACAAATGTAAATGTGTGAAAGATCTGTATTTGTTGGTGTCTTACGGACCCATGCGAGTCACTAGCCACATGTCCAAACTACAAATAACTAACAAGTCCTTGACTTTTGTAATATATTTTGTTAAAAGCTTGCTAATAGGAGAACATATTTTTGTATAACAGACTGTCTATGATTAAACTAAATCTTCAGTAAATACCATACAAACATTGTTTTTACTGACAGGAACTGGTAGTTGTACATATGTAGTTGTTTTTTTAAAATTATTATTTACGGTTACATTGGGTACAAATTAAATGCTGTTCTGTAATTTCTCTAGCATTGAATCGAGAATCAGAGCAATGCTTCTCCTCCTGCTCTGTGCACTCATGGCTCAGTACCCTCCCCTCCACCACACTTGGTCAGTCATGGCAGGCCATCAAAAAATCAACTTGTTCCCACTCCACCTGTTCAAAACACTATTAATCTGCTGCAGTCCAATAAAAGGCTCAGCTCTCAGCGAGTAGCCAATAGAACGCCATTAAAGCAGTGAGACCCCGACCAATCCCAGGCTGCATTCTAATGTGGCCTATCTTTATTAAGGTGCCACTCCATTTCCACATAGTGCTTATTTATGATTTCTGAGACCAGAGCCGGCAGGAGGAACATCTGTGTCTGAAGGGCTCGCCCAAGACATCAAATATGGGACTATCACAGATGGAGAGGTACAGGGCGACCGTGAAGAGTTAATCTGCTGTTTTTGATGTTTTTGACGAGGTGGCAACTTTGGGGAAACATCTAGGACTTTGTTAAAATGTTATAAGTGCTTTTTATTAATTAAATATATAAACGGAAGTGTGACTCCCAATCCAGACTCGTCTGCGAGTAAGGGAACTCCTTGAGGGCCGATCAGAAGTCTTTTCCTGACTGGATCTTATTGGATGCTTTACTGAGACCTGGAGGCAGAGTTTCAGTTCTTCCCATGGATCCAAACATCCAGGGGTCTTTCCTCTTTAACAACAGCCTCAACCAGTTCCCCTCGGACCTGAAGGCCCCAGTGTGCCAGTACTCTGTGCCGAACTCTTTCTACAAACTCAACCCAGGCCTGAACAGCCAGCTGCAGGCAGGGACCCCGCACGGCATCAGCGACATCTTGAGCCGCTCCATGATGGGGATGGGCACCACGGGCACCACCACTCTGCTGCCTGGATACTCTACCATGGGGGGGTTTGGGTCCTCTGTCACCAGTACATCCGTGTACTATAACAGAGACTACAACTCCAACCTGGGTGGCTTCTCCAAGCCAGGGGCAGAGTGTCCCATGAAGGGTCGCAGTGTGAGCTGCTGGGCAGAGAGCGGCTGTGAGTGGAGAGGAGGGAGACAGCAGTGCACCAACAGTAAGTCTACACACACCAAACTACATCCTATGATGCTAATAGTGTGTTTGTATCTTATTACTTCAAGTAGAGTGATGCCTACATAAATCCCACACAAAGACTCAAGGTCAAATGCAAACTGTTTTTTTTTTTTAAATGCGACATACATAACACACAAGATAATACAAAATTCATATTAGTTATACTTCATTTTAAGACCTAGAAAAACTAAATTAACAAGGAAAAATGAATTTCTCAAGTATACTGCAAAATAAATGTAATATTCCTAAAATTCCCATTTAATTTATTTAAGATGTAGATGATGTTACTTATTCAATTGCATTTTATTTCTGTTTATAAAGAAGTGCTACAAAATTATATTTATTTTAAAATAAGTTTGATAAGTTAATTTAATAAAAGGACAATAGGATTGAGAGGTTTAGTATTTTCATGAATTAAGTACTTCTGATATTGCCTCTTTTTCCAGAGAGACAACTAAGGACGTTTGTACCATCTATTTGCACCCACAGATCTGTTGCTGATGTTAAAGCGCTGTAGTACTTTTCCTTGAATATGAACTCTCCTCTGTTTCTCTCAGCTAATGGTCCTCTTGGTGAGATGTCAGGAAGAAAGAAACACACCAGACCTACATTCAGCGGGCACCAGATATTTGCTCTGGAGAAAACATTCGAGCAGACAAAGTACCTTGCCGGGCCTGAGAGAGCCAGACTGGCTTATTCTCTGGGCATGACAGAGTCACAGGTCAAGGTAAAGATGACGTCATGTCAACTTTTAATTAAATCTGAACTGATGCTTTTTTTCCTCTGTCAACCTCTTGATTCGTTGTTGTACTTTATGGTCACATGTGCACTTTTAAAGCAACTGGTAGCCCATAGTCTACTTTCTACTTGTAAAACCAACAAGTGAAGGACTGTCATGTAAAATATCTTAAATAGGTCCAATGCTTTAATACACAAGTAGGTAATATATAGGACTAATTGTCAGGACTTTTTGACAGGAGAACAGGATCCTGTAATTATGCTTGATTGCCCTTGTTGCATAACGTGCTAAGGTAGCAATTCAAAATGTAAACCTAGTCGTGTTGTGTTCAGGTTTGGTTTCAGAACCGACGCACCAAATGGAGGAAGAAGAGTGCCTCAGAGCCGAGCTCCACGCAGACCAACCTTGCGGGACAGAACGGGGAGGCCTCCGAGAACGAGGTGGAGGATGAGGAGTACAACAGGCCTCTGGACCCGGACTCTGACGATGACAAGATCCGACTTCTTCTACGCAAACACCGTAGGGCCTTCTCTGTCCTGCGGCTCGGACCTCACCCCGTCTGACAAACTGTAGTTTCTTTCAACTAACCTTCACGCGCGCACTGCGGATTGAGACACGTTAAAGTCCGCGTGCGCTACACAACACACCTGCATGCTGTCATGATTAACTCATTTTGACAACAAAGTTGAATCAATTAGCATCTACGCATGTTCAGTCAAGGTTATCTGTGGTCATTCAACAAAACCAGGTTCAATAGATAGCTGCTATAAAATTAATTTAATATGCGTTTACTTTCATAAGTTACAGTAAGAAGTGACCTCTGGTCTGTTTAATGTTACACTGGGAAATAGGGAAGTAGGGAAATAGTGTCGTGAACATCTTTTTGTAAAATCAGAAAATCACCAAAACACAACTGCATGGTGATACTGGTAAAATGAAGAGCTCGTTCATATCCTCTTGATTCACAGTAGAACATATTCAAATATTAATATATTGCTGATTATGTTGTGCTTGGCACTTTAAATTATGGTAAAACCAAAGAAGTGCAGTGCCACCTAAAGCTGTACTGTGAAGCTTATCTGAGTTTATTGACGTAACCCATGGACAAATATCCACAAATATAAAACGGTGCAGTGAAAAGAAAAATCAAGACTTGGTGGCAAAAATACCTCAATCACAGTGTCAGTCCTAAATTCATGAACTTAAAGCTGAAGGTAAAGAGGTGTCACACTATTTCATGTTACTTCTATAGGTATTAAGTGACATATTATTTTGTAAATGTGTGTGGGTTTTTAATGACAGTGGACTACAAACACTGAGAGACAGGATGTATGAATAAATGAACCCTTTAGGTCTACTGTATCCATGTTTTTTCAAATTCACCAACGATATGAAGGTGGAATATGTGAACGACTCCTGAACATTGTACAATAAACTGTTGTGACTCAATTACTAAACTTGGTGGCAAACTGTTTTGTCTGTATCATTGTAACAGCACATGGTGTAGGTGCAATAATCCCTCTGCTGCTTGTTTTAAATGGACATTTAAACTGTAAAAAAAAAAAAAGGCCCAAACACTGAAGAGGCCAAAGGTCTTATCTGGAATGGTTTACTGGTGTGGTGAGGTTTAATTGAAGACCATGTCCCCCACTAGCCACCTCAACATAAAATCAATAGAAACTGAAGAGCTCATTCACCATTTAGACTCAATATGGTTCAGACAGACACCGGGCTCAGTCAAGGGAGAGGCAGGGACACGTCATGTTTACTCACAGAAAACATGATTAAATTGTGTAAATATTGTCTGTTCTGTCATATACAGTTTGCTCAATTATGTTTAAAGAGAAATTTCTTAAAATGACCAAGCATTATACAATCTTGCAGATTTTTTTATTTACAGGGATGGATTTATGTTTAGCAACCCTCCAAATATCTGGAATCTAAAAGTCTGTATTTACCTGAGTTAAATAACTGAATAAATACAAAAAAAAATGAAATTCAATAATACTAGAAATGACTCTCTTGATGTGTTGAGCCTAAAGGACTTTCAATCTGACTTAAAAGTTTAGTATGGCTTCTGTTAAAGGTCACATTTGTCATTTGCTGCAATAATGCCCAACTCAATTTAACAGATCAATTCTTTACCTTTCACAGAATGTAGCACACATACACACACACCTTGGATTAAGCTGTGTAGACCTTCTATTCATTTTGCATGACAGATCACAACATCCATCGTTTTTTGCATTATTTTGCTCAACATAACTGAGTGTAAATATTATAGGTAATCTTGATTTATTTCTGACATCAGTCAATATTCACAGCCCTTTCACTGTAAACAGCTGCATTAAGGAGAGTGTAAGAGGTACTTTAACCAATCATGCAGGTTTATCAGCTTCTGTTAAGGTTTTAAGATCTCTGCCGCAACATCTCCCCAAACAGGTGTGACTCATAATGTCGGTGAATGTCTGCTGTCGTTCCAAAAAGCTAAAGAGGACAGTGTTCAAATCCTAGACATGAGTTGCATCAAAGACTGTATATACAGTGTTGATTAAGACAATAAAAAACATTGGCAACATATTAACGAGACTAATGTTTATTTTCGAAAGTGAAAGATCACAATGTACAATGATGTAGTGTTTGACCAGAGTTAATATAAAGGTAATACTGGCCCTGAACTTCCCTCTCTCATTCAACTAACAGCAAACTGCTTTCAGGTTAGAACACACAGAGCCAAGTGGACTTGAAACAGACATCATTGTTAATGTGACTTCATCTTTTTATGGCGAATGTTTGATTCAACGTCCAAATGTAAAAATCTGTGTAACTGCATTTCACTCAAAGACTAGGACAGGAGAAGTTTCACAAAAGAGAAAATCAAAACATCCAAACACACTTGAGCTGTCCCCCAACCTCCAGGATAGATGGACAAAATTAACCAACACAAACATATTTTAAATGCTTTCAAATAAAAAATCTAACCAAAATCCACACATTGAGAATACGTTTAACTGCTACAGTATGAGGCTAATAATCAACAAAACAAAATGTGACTAAAACAACACTAACAGTGCAGTGTGGGTGTGCACACACATTGAGTATATGATGCAAATATTCATACTTGTGTCAAGAGATCAAGTGAGGCCACGTGAAACATCAACACTCCTTTACCATAGTAAGAAGTAAACACGTGTGGCCAACGTATGTAATTCTTTTGGCAATGAAGCCAACCATGAAAGGAATGGAGCGATGTATGCACAGACACCGTGTGTAACAAACAGTACAGAGTTTCTGAGTGAGGACAGACACTTTCAAAATATAAACAACTGCTGGTTTGAAACCTCTGGAATAAAGCACTTGGTATTAATGTACAGCTGCTTCACGGACAAACAACAAAGACTACTCTCAGTAACAAGGTGAATCACTGCAGCCACATTTGACGGTTTCATTCAGTTCATACCACAGCGTGCAAAAACCATACTGCTGTAATCGCTTTGTTGTGGATTTCAAATAATTTGTAAATTTTCTAGTTTCCATAAAAGTCATTTTGATATTAAAATCTTTTCTTGGTTTCGAAAAATCTATTCTGAAATAAATGATGTGATTTACAATTCGTTACACATTTAAGAAGGTTGCTAGAGGTTGCTAGATAAACAACAACAACAATACTTGATATGAATGGTCATAATAAATAATTAAGTTTTGACATTACACTAATGTTTTTTTTTATAATTTTTAGTTAAGATTTAATTATACAACAGTTTCACCATGTTGGATTCTGAATGGTTGAGCTTGAAATTCAAAGAGCTTGAAAGAGCCAAATTCACCCAGTTTAGTTGCTCTTGATTGATGGAGAATTTCAAAATGTATTTGTGCATTCAAGATTTACAAAAGCCATTAACATGGCCTTTTACACACTGAAATCCATGCACACAATGATGATTAGTTTAATTTCACAAGCCGCAGTCGAAACATACACATCATCCTTTTGTCCTGTTAAAAAGAGTCCATGACGACAAACAGGGAATATTAAGGACTATCTTCTATCCATAAAAGCTTCAGATGAATCTGTGAGTGGTGGTGTGCAGTGACACCAGCTGTGAGAAACCAGATATACTATGTGGACAGGGTTCCACTCTGTCTCGACCTACATCTGGCTGATGGATGGGTTGTGGTGGGTGACCATCCTTCTGATACTGTGACAGAGCTCTGAGCATGGTGCCGTGATAGACCTGCAGCAGACATGTATACACACACACACACACAAAGATACACATTTTAATAAATATGCCTGCAGAAGAGAATACGTCTGAATCACATAGAGGCCGGTGAAACAGTGTAATACTGCTTACATACCAACAGACATGCTTTAAACAGTGCCACAGGTAATTAAAAGACAAACAAAACTGCATTCAAGGAACAACCTCTTTTCATAAATAAGGCTAACCACTCTTACATAGCCATGAGAATAATAAGAACAAGATTGTACCAGGATATTAGAACTGAGGGTCACAAAGACCTGAGAACACAAGGTAAGCTGGTTGGACCATTTTAAGGCCCCATCATTAAGTGGCTCTCGTCACTGTGCAGCGCTCTGAAGAAGGGCCTTCATGAAAAAGCAGTTTCTCCTTTAAATAAATAACTTTGAAAGCCAGCAAAACAAAAATGTGGCTTTAAAAATGCCAATATGCTGTCCTGTAAAATGCACGTCTGTCTGTTTAACCATCCAGACAGTAATTAACAAAAGAGCAGGTCTGAGGTGCACTGAGTGTGAAGCCACAGTGACAGTGGAGAGGATTCAAAAGACATAGATCAGTGAAAGGTGCTGATCGCCTCTGGTCCCACTACACTGGACACAAAGCAGTGCTCGTGTCCCGCAGGCACTTCATCTTAGTTCATATCCCGGCTCCAATGGGCCAGCCGTGGTTATAGCTCTCCAGGGAGCCATGCAAGATTACTGTGATCTCTCTAACACACAGAGTCGCCCTCTATGGAATCACCAGAGAGACACATTAATACCTCTACATGCTATACAGTATTGAAATACAATACCTGGCAACATGCTCTTACCATTAAGAAAGATCCCAGTCAGTTGTTATTTGTCTTCAGGGAGAAGAACAAGAAAACAGGCTGCGAGAAAAAACACAGCAAAGTTATCCAACATGGCGGATTAGCTTGTCTGCAAAATAAACTTGAAAGCTTAACTGTTACCTTATGGTCTCCCATACAGATGTTAGGACCCACTGTGTTGTAAACGAGAGTCTTATCATCATCGTCATCGCTCTGAAAATAAGGATTTATTTTTATCAGCTGGACAAGTAACAAGGGAAATGTGGCATTCAAGTGAACGTGACCCACTTTATTTTGTAACTTTTCTGATTAAAGGTCGAATTTTATGTCGCCTGTTATATGGTGAAACTGGCATATAGTGTACATTGGACTACAGGTGGAAGGTTGTCAAAACCTGAGCCACTGAACTTGAAGAGAAACCTTTCTCTTTGTTGTGTGTGGACTACAATAAACAGCTACCACGCAGGGTGTTTAAAGTATGGCTGTAAACACTTGATGTGAAACACTGACTGACCCTGTGGAGGAACTCTTGGGCAGCGTTTGACATGAGGATGCGATCACACCAGGCAGGACAGCGAGTGTTCATGTACTGGGTGGGTTTAGTGTTCTCTTCACTGTAGGGATAACTGAGGGAGACACAGGTGGCAGTAAGGAAAACAATCAAAAGAGCACAGCGTTTGTAAATAGTGTGTTAGGAACAAAAAGCTCAGGTACAATCATTACCTTGGTGGAAACGTGATCTCTTCCTCTTTAACCACGTCATGAAAGGCAGCGACTTCTTTGTCATATTTCAAAAGCTGAGGGATAGAGAAAATGACTCACCAGCAGTGATAATCGGAAGTTGTGCGATTCAAGATAAGCAAGAGAAACTAGGACACCTGTAAAATGCCAAAGAACTGTCACGTTTATCTCTTGTTTTTACCATGTACCTCATGTATTTTGTCCAGTCAAACAACATAACTCAAAAATTAAAGGTTAGATCTGCTGACAGGATCACCATTAAAAGATGTGTGAGAGAACAGATAAGCAGCTGGGTATATTACAGGTGAGAGCCAAAGCAGTCGCTGTCGTGTGGACGATATCATCGATGTGTGTCAAACATTGTTTTCTTACCGCTCTGCCATTGTCCTGCCTGAAAACCGTCTGGTGCATGTAAGCAAAGAGCTTCTCCTCAATGTGCAGCAGCACCTGCGAGTGAAATTGAGGACAGATAGAGTAGTAGCAGCAGCATGAGATAAATGTCAGCCCTGAACCTTACTGAATCACTTTTAATCACCTGATGGTCATTGTCTTTTTCTTCACAGATGATCTTCTCCACTTCGTTACTGCTGTCCTTCTTTACAGTCTGGATTTCTGCTGAAGTGGACAAATGCTGTACACAGAAACACAGACACCCAACAGGCCTGGTCACCTTATATTTAGATATATACTTGTATATAATATATTCATGGAATCTTCTGGTTGCTTAAAGAGAAATAAAAGTTGCTTCCTACCTGTACAAGACTCAGTGCGTCCAGACGGAAGTTGAAATCTCCAAACAGAAAAAAAGGCAGAGCAGTGAAGCGGCTGTCGGATATCCTGGAAATGAAAAAAAAGTCCAATTTACAGAAATATAGTAATCTTCTGGGTAGCCTGTTATTTTGCACAAGACGAGACATATTTCAGAAGATTGATGGCTATTGGACAGCAAAAAAGAATATCCACAGACGTAATGATACCAAAAGAGTACAGTCTAGACATGCTCTATATATTTACTCCAGTAGGATAACTTTTGTTGCAATTGTGTGTCGATGTGAATCAAAAATCCTTATTGATTGATTGTATTTGTTGTCTCTGGTGTCACTAACTCGGTTCATAAGAAGCAGTTAGGTGAAGCAAGGACTATATTTAGTGTATCTAAATATAGTCCAGCGAGCAGGAAGGAGTCCTGTGGTTGTATGCTCTTAAGAATCTGACCTGTTGATGACGTATCTGAGAGCATTTTTGCGGTTGGATGAGTATATAGAAGGACTGGAGTTGCAGGCAATGAGGTTGGAGGCATCATGGAACAGGTGGACATTGACCAGGTCCAAACCTCTGTGAAGACACAGGTGTGAGAGCACACACACGTACACGTACACACACACACACACACACACACACACAAGAAAGAGTGAGGGATCACACAACGCAAATGTCACTTATGAGCTTCTATCTTATTAATGAATGGACTCATGTGTATGCTGAGACCAAAAACAAGCACATTTGTCTTTGTGTACATGTTTTCCTTTGGAACAGAACAATTCATGATTCTTATGGTTCCTTTTGTGAACAAAATAAAATAACAAATAGTGACAAGCATTCTCAAAATATACAAAAAAGGCCACAACAGCAGAACTTCAGCATTTATATTTTATATTTGGCTAAATAAAAATAGAAAAATAAAAAATGTGCACTAATAAAAAATCTACATGTAAATGCACCTTGACACCACCTGAATGCAAAATAGGATAACATCTGTTACCATTGTAGAGAGGAGTAAACAGTGTAGAAGAAAACAACCTGTGATGGCACAAATACTTCCGCTTGGACATGACCTACTTCTTTAGGGTAAATATTTTAGCATGTCATTTCAGAAAGATACTGAATGTATGACCCAGTGTGTGCTGTGGTGGGTGTTCACTGATTATGGCATCTTTGCTAATAGTCTTTGGTAAAGGCTGTCCTTCATTATAAACCAGCCTGGACAGTTTTGTAGCCAGCAAAAATAAAATCTTTGTGCAACATTTGTTGACTGTGACCTACTTTAGATACATAAACTTGTTTGCTTCATTCGTGTACTCCCCTTCACTATCTTGCAGATAGAAAGTAACATCAGTTTTGTTTTGTATTGTTGTTTCTGTTGACCTGATAAACTGCATTATGAACACTCTTTCATTTTTTATTTGGGCCATTGTTTACCATTATTTTATAGCACAGCTGAAGAGAGACAGGAAATGTTGGGAAGAGAAAAAGGGGGATGGAGGAGCGTCGGTATCCTCGTGGGTATGTCGCACACCCCATGACCACTCTTTTTTTTTTTATCTTAAACGTTGCTCCAGTGGGGGATAAATCCCTCCTCAGTTCCTGAGCATGCTTCTCATTGTTGATTAGCTGAGTAGGTTGAGTATGATGTTTTGAAGAACAGAACATGTACGTGCACTATTTTTGAAACCATTTCTGAGAACATTTCTTAACCCTCCTTTTAGTATAGTTATATGAGAGGCGAACACACACAGTTTAAAAGCAGTTTGAGGCGACAACAACAGAAGATCACAACAGTAAAGGTTGTGTTCAATAAGATGTGAGTTATCAGGGTAGATTTTATATTTGACAAAAGTCAATAACAAACGACCAAAAAGGGAAAGTGAGTCGAGCCCCGAACTGTCTTTTATCCAGCTGACCACAGTGCACAGTACGTACTGGTTGTGTATGATCCAGCGGGTCCTCATGAAGCCCTTTCTGGACCACTTGAACTGCAACAGAGACAGATGAGAGTGAGTCACTAAACAGCAGTGAGCCGTGTCTTTGAAGGGCCAAACTGATCATTATTGATTCCTACACATAATTTGTCTCATCTCCCTGTCAGAGCAGGCAGACAGCCCACTACAGCCCCAGTAGACTCATTTGTCCCGACATCTCCCTTTGGCCCTCATGTACCCCTCCCCACAACCCTGCACGCACGCACGCACACGCACACACACACACACACGCACACACACACACACACACACACACACACACACACACACACACACATATACACACACATACACACACACACACACACAGACACACACACACACACACACACACACACACACACACACAAATGCAGTCATCCACAGATGCACATGCTTGCAGACATACTCACATCAGGCCAGAAATTCTTTGGGAATTTTTCTTTCTCCACTGTGGGGACACTTTCCAGAGAGCCCACATGCTTATTCTGCCCTGAAACCACTTTGAAATCCTTAACTGTTAGAGGGGGGGAGAGGGGAGGCAGAAGGGTGACATGTAAAAGAGTGAGAAAACATGCAAACAGCAATCAATAAACTGGTGTTAACCTCATCAGAGCGGCATACGAGATGAGAGAATCTATAAGCGAGCCATTAGATTGTGTTTGGTGTACAACAATCGGTTAGGGTGGCAGCTGCAGGATGTTTATGGTTCTTCCATAAGCTTTTCTGAGGAGCTTTTTCACGACTAACGTGACTGGACTATGCAGCAGCAAAATAACAGCTCCACTTTCAATTCAGATGCTTTGCAAATATATGGTGGAAAATGTTGGCAATCAAGATGTCATTATATAGACAAATGTCCTGAAATGCTTGATAATCAAAAAAAAACAAAAAACGTGCCAATCATAATGCAACATTGAAGTTACTGCCCTGATGGTATGAGCAATTTATGAGCCTTTACCAAAAGAGTGCAGAATAAAGGACGTTCTTCCATGAAATTTAAAATCCGTATAGCTCCATCCATGTTGACAAAAATTAAAAACAAATAAAAGTCAATGCAATCATCAGGAGTAAAAGTTTTACCATTAAAATCATACTGCTGGATGTTTTCCAGTGTCTTGTGGATGAAGTACATACTCCCCAAAGCCTGCACAGAGAAAGAGAGAGAGAGAGAGAGAGAGAGAGAGAGAGAGAGAGAGAGAGAGAGAGAGAGAGAGAGAGAGAGGGGACAAGAATTTTAAACTTATAAATGCACAAGCTCATGGTACAAAAAAAAATCCGAGTGTGCACAAACAATCCATTTCATTCAAACAGAATCGTTGCATCAAGTGCAGCTGTAAACAAAGAAACTTGTGCTGTTTTATCATTGAACTGCAGAGTTTGGTTTTAAACAAAGGGAACAAGAGAATCTACTAAACATTTTTTTGTTAGTAAAAACGTGAACAAATAAGATCCAAAAATCCTAACGGGTTAAAATGAAACAATAGTAATTATAAATTTCATATCTTCAGCACTTTTCAAACTATATTTGTATGTTTCTCAACAGCTTAATTACAGCTGAACTGAAGAAAGTTACAAGATAAATGCATTAAAATATACGGTATATCACATAAATAAACTTAAGTGGTGTGTAGGTGTGATAACCAACTTCTTACTGTCTTTTCAAAAAGTATCTTCTTTTACGTGGTAATGTTATCTTCTGATTATTATTATTATCATGTCTTTGCTGATTTTGTTCTGTATAAAGAAATCAGATGGAACCCCCCAGTCACCCTTCAGGTTGGTTGGTTAAAAGTAACCAACACAAAGAAGTCTGACCCAAAATTGACTCGACAGTATGAGGTTAAAAATCAACAAAACAACATGTGACCAAACACAAACACAAACACACACACACACTGTGCTCTCTGTCTCACGTGTGGGAGTGCACACACGTGAGTATTTCAATCAGTCGATCAATCTTTTTTTGTATCGTACCAGTTCACAATAAACGTTATCTCGAGTCGAGACAATTTACAAAATGTGCAGGTAAAACACCTGACTCCTCCCCTAACCTTCATCCATCACGAGCACAGCACTAAACAACACTTAGCAAAGTTACAGTGGCAAGAAAAAAAACATATTTTTCTTTCAAAGTGATTGTTATTAAAGTTTTGCATTATTACACACATCAACATGGTCACTATTCCAGCCCCGTACCGAGTTTCTGAGTGAGGACAGACACAACTGCTGGTTTGAAACCTCTGGAATAAAGCACTTGGTATTAATGTACAGCTGCTTCACGGACAAACAACAAATCAGATCTATTTAATGTAATGAAGAGGCAACATATTTATTTCACTATGTTTCATAACCAGATTAAAACTTTTAACAGGAGCTTACATTTATGTTTAATTAATCAAAAAGTTAGGATTTATCAGACTTATAGGCAACATACCAGCTAAGAGGGTTTTTTCCCGACATTCAAAGAGAACAAAGATGATGTGCCTGATATCCTCGAGTTCTCTTTTTCCAAAAAAGTGTAGTGTCAAAAATGTATGCCTCTTATAGATTAAACACAATAAAATGTTAGGCTTTGAAATGTTTTTTAAATAGAACCATAACTCTCTTAGTGACCTACTCAGGCTGGTTTCACAGCACTGGCTAAATCAAAAAAACATTGATATGGTAACAAAAACAGCAGAAATCATCCGAACACTGCGTCTGACTTGATGAATTGAATTTTGCCATTTTTTTGCCATCATGTGAGCTGAATGGTGATCTTTGTATTGAATGATTCTCTGTGACACACAGTATATTGTTACTCTCCCAAAGACTCATGAAACTTTAAAGAATAGAGACCATCAGACTGAAAACACAACGGAGCACATCCACACACAGCCCCCCGTTCTCCACTTCAGCACCCAATCATCCCTGACATGCTGCTGACAATTTTTAATGTACTAACTGCCTGCTCCACTGATCTGATTAATCATGGCCTGAGAGATCAATAGAGACAGAAAATTAAAACAATTTAAAAGGTATTAAGCAGTAGGCCTGCTGTCTGCCAACACCGCCGCTCTGACTGGGGTCCGAAGAAAAATCAACCAGCACTCAGAGGGCTCTTGGCATGATGGACCGACAACCCCCCCCCCCCCCCCCACACACACACACACACACACACCCACGCACCTAATCCCACACCTCTAAACACACACATACACACCTTTAAACACACACATACACACAAACATTTAGTCCGGGCATGAGAGATCTCTCCCTGAAGAGATCATTTATCTTCAGTGCCAAAGTTATCCTCATTTCATAAAACTGAAGGGAGGTACACTGAGTGAAAAATAAGTGAACAACGAGTTCAAACTACAGATTTAGAGTTATTTGAACAAGGCTGATGGAGTTGTTAGCTTTATGCTAAAGATAAGAGCTCACCATATAATGTCAACTAGACACACACGCACACAAAATGTATCATTTAACAGTTAGAGCAAAAAAGGATTATTCAGTGATTTAAAAAAAAAAGTGTATTTAGCTCAGAAAAAAACGGATCCAACCATGGACATTTTTATGTTGAATTTGTAACAGTTGAAACTCTCAGTAATGCACAAACACACACTCAGACACACATTCCCCTCCACATACTCTGCCAAACACCTATCTTCATCAATCAGGTTTGTGCACAGTTTAATAAAAAAATATTGACTTACAAGTGATTTTTTATCAAAACACCATTTGTACTGGGAATGCATGCGAGTCTGCCCCCTGTGCTGCTGCAGCCTCTCTGAAAGGAGAACCCCCCCAAACTCTCTCTTGGCCACATAACTGATGATCCACAGCCAAGGGGAAACAAATTGAAAATCAATGCAGGTGGCACAGACGAAATGAGAATGAGGCATTAGGAGGGGTGGGAGTGGAGGAGGCTCTCGGGGCAAACAGTGGAGGGTGCAAAACACTGGTGTGCAGGGGAAACTTGGTCCCAGCTGTCTTTTACCCCCCCTCACACTTTATTTATCGTGCACAAATGGGCTGGGATCAATAGTTTTAATCTAGAGTTAAATGTATTGACTTTGGCCAGTCTCCCAAACACCTGGCCATTGACTTTCCCCGTTTCACTTCACACACCTTTGGTCTACAGATGCAGCCGTTGACCCTTACTGTCATACACACAGTGTGAGGGTTTCACGTGGGAGGAGTAAAGGGTTAATAGTTTAAGACATCCTGACACACAGGTGGAGTCTTACTCAAAACCAGGGCAGAATTTCTAACAAACATGCTGCAAAACCTGTTACAGGAAACTACACGTTTACATTCCAAGCAAAGGAAAGAAGTGAAACGTGTGCGTGTGTGTGTGTGTGTGTGTGTGTGTGTGTGTGTGTGTGCGTGTGTGTGTTGTTGTTGTGTGAGGAACAAAAACAAGAATTGAAAATGTTTCTCAGGACAGGTTTGGTCACACGAGCGTTTGAGCGCACACTTAGAGACAGACTCCGGGGTTCAGAGATAGATGGAGATAAGATATGTAGACAGAGACTTGACCGACTTTTCTTTAAGGACACTTCCTCCTATGTTGTATACAACAGTCCTTGCCTAAATACTTGATGCTGCTCTTTTATCCTGCACTACATCGAGCTAATGCAACGAAATTTCGTTTTCATCTGTACTGCAAAGTTCAAATTTAAATGACAAGAAAGGAAGTCTAAGTCAAAGGTCAGTCTGTGGCCACTCGGTGGAACTCCTTCAACATTGTTTCATGATGTATC
This sequence comes from Symphodus melops, assembly GCF_947650265.1. NCBI lineage: Eukaryota > Metazoa > Chordata > Actinopteri > Labriformes > Labridae > Symphodus > Symphodus melops. The sequence continues at coordinate 38,750,210 of NC_136691.1, read as the reverse complement.
TAAGAGATATATGACATGCACGTGTTGTTCATCTCACCAAACAGGAAAAATAAAAACAATTCACACAGAGATAAACACACACTCACACACAACAAGCCAGATACTGAAACAAGTATGTACACCTATCACAAGAAAGGTTTTCGATACCTAGAGTTGATGATTGGATAGTAAGTAACAATCTGAGTCTGGTATCATAAGGATTGCATATAGTGACTGATTTGTAACAGCTGTATACTCTATGGTTCTAATGCCATCAGGGATGTCTGCCCTGACTGACAGAATCTTAGCCCGAAAAAAAAACAGGCTTAGCATCTGGAGACAGGCTTAGCTGACTTGCTCCAGTTCAGTGCCCCCAGTTTTTCTCCTATTCTAATGCCATGTCACTGTGGGGACACTTTTTTTGATCTTCAAAATCTTGCTTTCCCTTATTTACTCACGGATGTGTAGCCTACAATTCAAATTGTCCTGATTAAAGGAAGAATGTGCCACAGTTTACACATAAATACAGCAGAAATCATGTATATCCAGTGTAAATGTCTCTCTGAGTCATGACTGTGTACAGTGAGAGAGAAGTGAGTCCCACCAGCTGTTCTGTTGTCAGACCGTGTGGAGGCTACATCATGTACATCAGCTGTTTTAGTCAAGGACTAGAGAAAAGAACAATAACATATTCAGTGTTTATTCTGATGTCACATTACTGTGTTTAGATAACTATCATTCCGTGTCAATTTATGTGCAATATTAAGTGAAGAGTTAACCACATGCACTTACATTAGCCTGCTAAAGGCTAACACTATTGCAACTCGAGCAAAGGACAATTTTGTCCCCTGCTTGAGCTTGATGGTGCTTAGTTATTGTGCGGTCTACTTGATAACTAGCTTTGTGTGAACGCGAGGCGAGCGGAAGCTTCAGAATAGCTGAAGTGTGGTATAATGCTGGTGCTCAAGGGCGACATTTCCTGGATCAAAAAGTTGTACATTCTTCCTTTTAGAGGTCCTATATTCGGCTTTCTCTGGTTTGATATGCTCTTCGGTGTGTTCTCCAGGTGTCGTGTGCACATCTATTTGCAAAAATTCAAAGTCAGCGGAAACGCAGCTTCTCCCACTTCCTCCTGTTAGCAGTAATCACATGTAACTCTCGGTCCCTAGAACCCCTTTTTGAACATGGGTTTGTGACATCGAAACACAGGCAGATGAGAGTACATGAAAACAGACACTTTTTTCAAACATTAGCGAATATGATTGTACATTAGTAGACACATTAGATGCCCAAAAAAGGGCATAATATGGGACCTTAACATGCTGTCATGTCCTGTAGCACGGAACGCTACTCTTCCCATATACCTTTTAGGATAAATATATGTATAAAGTATGAACAAACATAAGTGTATAAGGCAAATGCATATGTGCATCCATAATACCATTCTTTGATATATTGTCAAATGGCCCAGGTCTTCCAATAGAATACTGTCAGATGTTGTAGGCTTGGTCAATAGATGTGACTGTCTACTGATGCCCCCTCTCGCCTTTTCCAGAGACTTGAACAGCAACCAGCTCTGCATTTAACTCAATATCATTTTTACACTTCAAACCCCCTTTGAACACTAACATGGAGGAGGGGCCCCACCTAGTGGGAGCTTATGTGAACTACACCAACTCCATTGTCTTCCTACCGTGAAGCTGTCTTCTGCTTGGAACTGGTTGTCCACATAGATGCAGACCCTGTCATAGTCCTTCATTTCCTTACTGGACTCAATGCTCCTGCAAACAACAAAGAACCACAGAGCTAATTGTCATGCAGGAAAACAAAAAACTCAGCCCTTTGATGTAGAGCTAAAAACAACAGTACATAAATTGATTAGACACTATGGGAAATGAACAGGCTGAGTTTTAAAAGTGGATTTAATTGAATTGGATGCTTTAAATTCAAAATTGTTTTGACTGTTTATTACACACTGTCCCTCACAAATAAAGTTGAAATTGAGATTGAAATTGAAAGTTGTTTGCTGGAAAAAATGTTTTTACTGCTTTGATAATTAAAGAATAAAAATGATGATTAATTAGATCTAAGAGTAAATGATATGTATACAAAACTGTAGATGCAGCTCATGGCCTAAAATATGGATGTGTGATACGTCGCCAAGAACTCCTACCAAAAGAAGTTTTCAGCATGGCCCATGTTGGCCATGTAGTCCTTCCCTCCCACCTCCTGGAAGTGCAGCGCGATGAACTGTGGTTTGTAGCTGTGGATAGTCTGTAACAAAGCAGCACAAACATGTCTTAGTCAAAAGAATTTACATTACAGATGACTTTATTTACATATCACTTATCTAAACAAGATCACAACGTGCTTCACAGAATGCAAACAATGAAACACAATAAAACATACATTAAACACACATTTCATCATCTTGTACTCTGCACAATGGGAATAAAGTTGAATGTAATCTACCTTCACAAAATACACGTGATGAAACACTGTTGAAATTATTCAATAAAAATTGATTAAATAAATTAAAGCAGGATGTGAATTACTAATCAATTGTTAAAAGCATAATTTCTTTGAGAAGGGAGTTGCATACTTTAGGGGTTACCTGGTTGCCCTTGGTAACCAGCCTAGATGTACTAACAACTAATTAAGGTGCTCATGCTGATCTAAGATCTCGGCTTGGAGTAAAGAGGGTTTACTCTGTCCAACAACAGGACAAAGGTAACTATCCATTGGGGGTGATGCTGAGTTTTTTTTCTGTCTTATCTCTGTGTTTGCTTGCAATGACCATGTTATTCGTTATCATGCTGATGCTTCTGTCAAAAGCATATCTACTAAATTACGTTGTCAACAATAGTGGGCACGACTATGGAACAAGGGTTTAATTTGTCAGAAATGCAAAGGAGCTACTAGTCATCAAACTGTAACAGAAGGATATGTTTCATTGTCAGTGAGGAGTGTGAATATCAAATCTTTGAAAGTTAGGATAGATGTAAGACAGCAGCTTACCTTGTACAATTCTTGTAACCATTCATTCTGAATCTCACCCAACTATAATAGGAAAAGGAGACAAATCATCAGTGTGTGTGGAAGAAATCAAATAGGATCAAATAGGAAACCCAAAATAATTCATTTCTCTGCCACCTGGGGGCAGTGTAACACGTTAAACTCTTTCTTTTTACATTCCCAATAGGGAGTCTTGACCACTCATTTAGTTTCTTGTGCACGGGTGAGTTTAAAGCTGGGATAGCCCATTCATGTTAGAGGAATATTTTTTTTGTTATTCAACATCAAACATATTAATTCTAATTTCACAAAGTACCAAACCAAACGTCACACTTCTACCAAACTAGTTATAAAAGAGCCTGGCGCTCCAAACACCGGTGACCCCAGTGCAGCTAACATTATATCAGCAGACCAAAGAAGATCTAATCCAGCCAAACAGCTCAGGCATGAATCTAAATCACCACCAGCTCTACAATCTGTGAGCTAGGAAGAACTAAACACACTGTAATGTATTCTGCCTTTAAAATTAAAAAAAACCCCATAATGAGCTAAATACCTATCTATGTTAATAATGTCTACAAACTTGTATGATGGTTGAGTAGTTTCCTCTCACTCTGCCACAGCAACACTAAATCGTGTGTGCATTGATAAGGGTTTTGAAGCAATGCTAACATTACTTGACTAAATAACTAATTATTCTAATAATTCAGGAACTCAGTAAGTAATCTTGTTACTTTTTAATAGTACTAATAACATTTAATAACTCAATTTCCCAAAAATGTCCATTATAGTATGAATGAGTGTAAACTGGATCATGTTGAAATTATTATATTTGAACATGACAGACACATCATATTTAGCAGTTTACATATGAGTCACATGTTTCAAACTTTCTGCTTTTCAGTTCTGCTTGATACAGCTTTAAAAAAAAAAAAAAAAAAGTCTCCCTCCAACCTTTTGACATCTGTCTTGACAGTGACATTGCCAGCGAGCTGACAAACGGGTCAAATGGGAGTCATGAATCTCTGACAGGAAATTCTCGGAGCTAATATTAACTCTGAGCAGTTTAAAACAAACAATGAAAGGGTCTGGAGTGGACATAATTCCTGTGTGCTCCAGGATGTCTCATTCAAGTATAGCTGCACCGTTTCAGATCTATTCATGATCCACACATCCTCCCAATGATGACTTCAATATTGCATGGACACCTGATAGGTGAGTGAGAAATGAGAAAGGCGGGTAGATAAACCTTACACTCAGCAATCCGACGATACTGAGGCTCATTTAGCAGGACGTTTCTTTTCTAAAGTCAAAGTTAAGGCTACATATTTAAACTGAGCATGACAGGATATGTCAGGAAATATGATAAACAGTGAGACATCAATGTTTCCTCCATTAAAGCTTATTGTGTCTCTGATTCTAACACACCTGCGTCAAGAGTTTGTTTAGCAGAACAGTGATAGAGTGAAAAACAACCTGCTGAAAGGTGGGCACATAGCAGCTGAGAAACGGCTTTGCATAGTGTATTTGCATGGCAGTGTGAAGGGGATGACTGAAGCCAATATGACCTACCTACTGAACCGTAGAGGACTCGCCTCACATCACTCTGAAACAACCAATGTTTCCACTGATGCCTGATTCATTTCATTATTTGTATTTTAATTAAGCAGGAAAAGTCTCATTGAGATTAAGAATCTCTTTTACTAAAGAGTCCTGGCTAAAGCAGACAGAAGCACACATTTACAGGATTTCAGATACAAAACACTTCACAATTTACAAGGTATATGAACCATTCAACCAACAGCTGTCATAAATTATCAACAACAAGCCAATCTGAGTTCGTTAAAACATCTACAGCCAGATACACAAGCCTCCAGATCCTTAAGAAGACCTTTAAAAACCTCCAAGGAAACCAGCTCCCGAAGATTTAGAGTGTCTTGCAAACGATTCCAAGATGGGGGAGGAGCATACTTGAATGCCTTTTTTTCCCCCAATCCAGTACAGGCTTTCGGGATATTTAAAAGGTATAAATCCTGGGAGCGAAGGTTGTAACTTCCAGTAATTTTTTTGAAGTCTGTAGCACCGTGAGTAAGATAGAAGCAGACGGAGAATACTCTTATATATAAAAATATGGTTTAGTCTTCTGTACAAGAAGCGTTATAATTCTATAGTTCATGTTTTAGGGGAACATTTCAGGCCCAATTGTTCTCAAAATGTTTATCTCGTTGTTAAATGTTGTGAAAACCTAATGGTGTCTCCTCCTCTACATTGTTGAGTCTCAAGCAACAAGACCAGACATGTTGAACACGAAGGCTTCAACAAAAGGCTCCAGAGAAACTGGTAAGAATCCAGGACAGTGATGAAGTTAATGCTTTAGTTGTTTTTAGATGTCTCACAATGTTGTGGGAAATTTGCTTGCAGTGCGTCTAAAAGTTTCTCTTGAGTAATACTTTGAATTTAGTGGATCACTGGCTAACTGCTCTGTCAAAACACGCTGCTGCTCCAGCACTTTAATGGAAGAGGATTGATCCTGTGATGTGCTTAAGGTCTTGCTCTTATTCTGACGTCTGGTCAAACATTTAGGAGTATTTGTTTAGGGCTATAGGGAGCCTAAATTAGGAGAAAAGTTCATCTCCTGTGGGAGAAGATTTTCATCTGTTTACATAACTTCCACAATGGGATCTAACATGTTTTCACTGGAGACAGAGCTGGCAACCGGAAACATGGTCCTGTGCCAAATTTCCATGACTTTAAGAGCTCCCCTCCCTGCAATGTTGGAAAATGTTAACAACCCAGTATTCACAAAAACATAAAATCCTGAATATTATTCCATGTGTCTAATAGTCTAGTCCATCTAATCCTTACTGCTGGTTTTTTAAAGTTTACACTATTTGTGACATCATTAACTTATATAATGAGTTAAGAATGAATGATACAAGTAAACTGATACCACAGAAGGCCATGACGTGAATGACAAGAATACTGTAAGCAGACCATTGAATTATACGGGGTCATCTTGTTCTGTGTAACATTATTAACAGTGATTTTCAAAAGGGATTGGTTGCACATAGCACAATCATAACTTGTGGAAGGGGAAGATGATTTTTGGGGGAGGGGCACACATGGATGGGATCCATGTAGGGCTGAATTCTGGAAGCAAAGACAGAGAGGACTTACACTTCTTAACTCAGCCTAGAAAACCAAAATGTGATAGCCTACATGAGAGGTCAAGGAGGTTCAGGAAAATGAAGTCATTCTCTTCCTGTCAGCACATTTAGACTGTCAAAATACCCTGTGGTTAACATGTGAGACCTGGTGTTAAATCTTAAATCAGATTTGGTTAGGTTTGACTCACCCAATGTATCCACTATTAACTGTATATTGTTAGTCTTTGATCTCTGTCACAGATCAATGTGACAATAATAATGTAACATTTATTTTACATGGCTGAAACTGTTATTTAGGCTTCTCGGTTGTAAGGCTCCTAGCAGACACTTATCTTTGTATTGTAGCTTATCTTCCCTATCAGTTTTAAGTTATCATCGTATAGGCATACATTTCAAATCATTAGGAAACCCATTTACTCGATGTCATAGGTTAACGTTCTCCCAGAGTCGCTGTCTGTGTCTAATACAATAGTGTTAATGCAGAATAGCTCAGTGTCACTGATTCGTCGGCCTACAGGTCAAAGATTGAACAGTGACGAGTTTTTATCTCCCAACACTTGGAGCCTCTTTACCAGTCTGACTGAGAGCAGGTCACGTGAGGCGTAAAACGTGCGCGTTCAACAGGTAATAATAGTGAAGTTTACTGACATTTTTGAATTTATTTTAAACCAACAACAGCGAACGGACACTGTTGACACAATGCTGTTTAAATAAAAACGACACATTGATGCTACATTAAGGTATTAAGCATAATAAGCGTTACGTACAATTGGGTTATAGGCGATAGGTCAGTCAGCGCGCGAGGTGCTTCACACACTAATGTGATGTAGGCTCGTGCAGGCTATACCAGCAGCTGAGGCAGCGTAAAGTCCAAATTTACCTGTCTAACGTTACACTTCAGACGAGTCATTTCTCCATCAACCTAACAGCATTACGTTTAATCCTCTGGCAGCATGACAGTTTGGAGTAGTTTAAACTTTTAATGCAACTCTTACCAGCCTACTTACATTATCAAAGAGTGACCCGACATTTGCGGTGACGAGCAGCACATCAGTGTACGTTTCCATGTTAACGATCTTCCTCAAGCGGCTCGAGGAAACTCCGTAACGTCGCCCAAACGACGCGCGTGCAGGCCTACAACAGCTCCTCTTCGGGAGCTTATAAAGGCTTAATATGTGGGTACAGACAAGACTACCACCGCTTAAAATACTCCAGCACCCCCCCTGATGACTTTGTGTCGCTTCTGGTCCAACTTGTTCGAGGAAGGCGGGCTGTGGTGATATCTTGTCGTCTTCATACCGGAGCGGTGTTCATTTTCCTCGTCTTACCGAGGAGCAGTAGAGGCTGAGTTGGTTAAATAGCCGACATGGGTGGATTTCCGCCTCCACTGCGTTAATTGGACTAGTAGCTTCTTAGAGGACTTAAACCCGCCTGGACGGTGCATCTGCTGCAGTCTTGACAGACGCTCAGACAACCGGACCGCGCAACAGTCAGTGATGGGCAATAAACTCTGGTGCTCCGCCTCCACTCCTCTTTTGCAGTCTTCCTCATGTTGACTTCATCATCGCTGAGGCAACATCGTGGCCGTCACCCAAAAGTGAAACCTCCTATCAGAGACTGTTTGAGTGCATTTAAAAATATCTAGACTAAGAATACGTTGTTAAAACTACAACACAAAGCCATGAAGACTTGGCCTCCTTTAAACATATTAAGCTGTTAAAATAATTTAAGTTGACACTAAAGTAACGACCAACTTAACTACCTGAAGGTATTACACAACAGTCTACACAACCACAGAGCTCAAACACAGGAAGTTTGTCAATTTATTTCCGTGGAACTCTTCTGTCAAGGAAATATCTACTCATCGAGCACCAAGTCTTTCACAATAATAAATCCTCTCCAGACACAAGATGGCTTGAACAGAAGTGGACGGTCTTCATCATCATTTCATTGGTAACTTGGTGTGTTCCCTGCTGTCACCATACCATATGAAAATCAGCAGAGCTGTGATTAAGTCATAAAGAGTAGATGTTCTATGGCCACTGATGATGATGCTCTTGGTATTTGCTTTGGAGGACTTTGTTATTGATCAATCTGTTTGTTGTAGCATTCTTAATTTAAAGTGTGACATTTATAGTTCCAAGTCTCAGTTGTGCTTTACTCTTCTCAGCACTCAAGGAACAACTCCTGTGCATAACAATGTCTTTGTCAGACTAAAACATATAGTTAAGCTGTAGGAGTAGTTTTGATGTACGAAATCTACAGAGCAGAGATTTCTCTCAAACATTTTGCTTCCCACAAACCCAACACAGCAGTGGAACCATAATTATTCTTAACATAAGAATTTTAAGTCTCTGTTTAAGTAGACTGTTGTTAAAAGTAGATGGATCTATGCCAGCCACCAGGCTGCTGGGGGCCTGACTCCGTTTCTCCATAGTGCTGTAATGAGCTGTTCAACCATGGCATGGTTTACACAGCCAACCCTTTGAGCCACATGCTTCCTCCCTCTCCTCCTCTTTGCTTTATTCACCAACGTCAACAGATGCATTTGAAATGATTGCAGCAGAGATTCTAAAGCAGGCTGCCATGTCCATCACCGGTTTGAGACAAAGAAAGTTAAAGGGGAAACCTCACTGAAAGGGGACTGAGGTGGTTTATTTCAGCCAGGAGAGGCCTGGCTTTTGGATGGAGCAGCTGCAAGAGAATCAGCAACATACATCCACAGAAAGACATTATTTGGGCCTCATCCTGAGTACATAGTCAGCTAGGGAATAAACACAAAGATATAATGTTCAAAATAAGTCACTCGCTCCTGTGGCAGAGACTGCTGGAGCAGCTTGGTGCCAACTGGTCAATAACTCAAACAGGAAGTGGATAACCTGCCAAGAATAATGCAGTTTAGACACAAGAATAAAAAAATATTGAAAAAAAATCTAAAATTGAAGAAAAAAAAAAAAAAAAAAAAAAGGTACATAAGTGTAAAAAAGTTAAAGAAACGGATGAATTAAAAAAAATGATACAATTTGAATCTGTTCAGCTCACTCTAAACTTTGGTCTTTGTCAAGTTGTAGTTCCTAAGGTTGATTTAAAGAAAAAAAAACCCAACTAATTTGAGTTGTTAGCAGAACACATTTCGAAATGCCACATACTTGTCTAGCCATTTGACGGGTGTTACACAGTGTCCTAAGCATAAAAGAAAAAAACTTTAAGTCAAGAGTCGAGTCACATTCTTGAACATTTATTTTGATGAACAGATTTGACACGGTCTTAACAACTATCCCTGATAAAAGCAAACTGAATGAAGTGGAGTCTCAGGGGTTCCTCCTTGAGGACGCCCACCCTGTTCTTCAGCTGTGGCCTCTACTCCAAACTACAGCTGCACACTGTCCCTCTTTGAAGAGGTTGCCAAGTAAGAGAACGATTGTTAATGAAGAGGAAATAAAGACAAAAGCTTTTAGAAGTGATTCAATAAAATAGGCAAGGTGGTCACTGAACAAGCAGGAATCCAATGAACACAAAATGCCAATTAGGAGTGTATTAGTACGAATATCCATCAGCTAATTGTCATTATAAATATGTTTTAGTCAGGAGATGGAGTGTGATGGTCATTATGCATCACTACCTGTGTTTAATGGGTATTAGAGGGATGAGGCTAAAAGCATCCCAAATAAATTCTGAATGATTGGACCAGAAACCCTTTTTACTGCCAACATGCAGCATCATTCGCTTGAGCAGGAAATCTGCCTCAGTCCCGTGGGTGCATAATTTCCACTTCATAATGTGAGGATTTTCGCATTCAGTGGAAAAACAGAAACGCACAACATGTCAAGAGCTCATTATTCCAATAGTGATCGCATGGGTTGATTCAAGTCTTAATGTGAAACACAAAGCTTAAAATACACGGTTTTCTCTTGGAAAAGGCCCATAAAAATATCTGAAATGTAACAAAATCTGGCAATGTGCCCTTAATCGTGGGGACAAGCCAGTCATGCCAAACCTCAATTCAGTCACAGCTTTGAGCCTCAAAACAAACTAGTTCATCTACAAGAACTCGTCTAGTTAGACAGAACTGGTCAGTTACTTTAACACAGTGTGATACAAACATGAACGAAAATTTTTAAAGTCCAAACTTCAGAAAAAAAAAAAAAAAAGACAATACACGTTTTTCCCTCGTATTAAAGAAAGAAGACTGCCACCAAGGAAGACAAAGCTCTGCTTCTGTGCGTACCTTACTCTTATTGTAATGTAACAAAGGCCTGAGTCCAGCGTCTCCCACAAAAGGAAGCAGTCTCAGAATGACCTAGGAGTGCAGACTCAGACTGAACATGCCAAGCTGAGGCAGCAACCGAGGAAGCTTAATGGAGTGCTGTTGACATCAGAGAGGGAATTTTCCAGTCAGAGAGCTCCAGTGGAGAGACAAACTCTGCCGACTACTCATTTAGTCAGAAGTGTCCGAGTGCGTCTCTGAGATTGTCCGCCACACAAAAAGGTCTTCAGGAGCGACTCCGGTCCTCTTGGGTGCCCACCAGCATTTTACTGTACAGCTTCTGCTGCTCTTCTTTAAAGGTATCTTTCACCTTTCCACGTTTCAACCCTCCATCCCTGCAAAAGAGTTAGTCACAAACGTTAATTGATGAAGTGGACAATACATATTATATGCTCCACTGTGATTAGACCCCATAAAAGCAATGAAATGCAGACCGAACATGTTGCATCGCAAACTACATACTGTCTATGTAGAGACCAGAAAACCACAGCATGCACATTGAATTAGTCCTGCACGATATGAACAAATGAAGAGATAAACTAACTAACTTAAAGTAAACAGTGGAAACATAGTGAGTAAGTTCCCCCTTCTGTCTTGTTAATTTTCTCTGATTATATGCTGGACCTATTTTCTAGAAGCACAAGTTGAACAAATATAATTAATTTATTATTCATACTACTAGGACTAATGAAGACGATCCTTTAAACTAAATATAATTGTTCAGCTTTACACCTAGTCTGGTGGGAATTATACCATGTGCTGCCTCTCTCAGCAGGCCTGAGAGAGGCAGACACAGGCTGAATGTGTGTTAGTCTTACCACAGGAGGTCGACTAGTCCACCTTGCCTGGCTATGGCGGCCTTCACACGGTTTGCAAACTGTGCAGCATCCTCACCCTCCTGATGGGAAAGATTGACAGAGTTTAAACGAGAACGACTGGTCACTTCAGAACCAATCATTCATAACATTACAATGACTTTAACCAATTAAGATCCGTAACTGTGAACAAAGGTAACACTAATGTTCATTAATTGCAAGTGTTGAATGCACTGTTTAGGTATGGGGGGGGGTTTTCACTGTAAATGAGACTTTTCCATTCAGCATGCGGTCATCGACCCTGGGCTCTTCTCACCTCTCTGGACATTGGGGGAAGGTACCACACGCTGCAGACGATGGCCCAGCTGCTCATCATGTGCAACAGGTAGTTGACCATGCCAAACTTGCTGCTGTTCCAGAAGGCGTCTCCAAATCTGGGATCATACTATGATCATCCAACACACAATAGCAAACAGTGAATACATATATAATTGTGGTACAAAGTTCACACATGCTGATGGTAAGTTACACGTCAGCGAAGACAAAAAGGACAACTCTCACCTTAATTGCCACGGGGTAGACTGAGGCACCGATCTCAAAGCTCCCCTTCTTAAACATCATCACCGATGTGTTGTTAATGCAGGTGCCTACACATGAAAAGAATTTATTTAAACACAGTTAGATTTTTTCCTTAGAAAACTAAAGCACTTTATTCTTATTATAAAGTACAAGATTTGTAAGAAAGAAAAAAAAAAAAAAAAGCTCACCTTCAGGGAAAATAAGAATGGGCAGTTTGGATTTATCTTCTACATGATCGCTTAATCTGAAAAACACATTAATTTTGACGGCTTTTAACATCACTCCAAACCTCCAAACACACAACACAAATATAAGCAGACTTTAGAAGAATTTACTAAAAATATAGGCTGTAATGCTACCTTTTGGCCACTAGGTGTCTGTCTTTGACTTCTGAGCGTTCAAACCACACATGAGGGCAGGCCTTGACCATAGATCTCTGGATGACCCCCATCAAGCCACCATGAATTTGGCCCACCTGATAAAACACAACACATGCACATGTTAATATCATGTCATTAAATGTCATTCAAACAGAAAAAAAGTGATGGTTGTCTGCAGCAATCATCTTGAATTTCCCACGGGATCAATAAAATATCTATCCATCCATCCCTCTATCTATCTTGCACAACACTTACCATAGCATAGCAGCCATCACTGGCCAGGATGATGACATCAATGGGGGACGTATGGTTTGCAACACAGATTCCTCCATTTTTAGGTTTATTTTCACTGGAAATATATGGAGAGAAAAGAGGTTTAAAAATCTGTTCTGGAGGTTTTATTAGGAAAGACAGGAGTGCAACGAGGGGTTGATACTATTCTTAAAGAAAAGGTACACTTTGGTGAACTTTGTGGCCAGTGGTGGAAATGTTGACGGTTCTACGGCAAGAGCACGCAGGACATGTGCATACTGAGTGTACTCTACAAAGATAGAGTTACAACGGAAATAGAGAGAAGGAGAGATAAAGAGAGCGAGAGTGAGAGCACCACCTCCTATGTCACAGTGTATTTTTAGCTCCAGACCAGAGAGAAATACATGTTGAAACAGGCTCAGAGCTTTGGCAGACATTCAGCAACGTGCGCACACACAGAATGAGTGACAAACACCTTTGTCACACAGATAAGTAACACAAATGAATAGTGTTTTTATTATTCTGGAGAAAATTAATCTGAAGAAAAAAATACTTTACAAAGCAATAACATGCAAATTCCCTGAAACTACTTGTGGTTTGGCAGACATCTTAAGATTTAAAAATGAAAATGAGCCAACCTTTTGATTCAGCTGTTTGTGTTTGCACATGCAGCTCACTGAAAAAACTTCAGGAGTGTTGTGGAAGTGTGAAAGCAGCGATGTGTCTAATTTGGTAAGTGTTGATTAAGCCTTTCTAGTGTAAAACTGGAAATCAACAATAACAGAATTTACTTGGTTTCTGCAGTGCCATCAGAACAGATCATTTCATTGTTTGATTCTCACTAGTATCGTAATGATGTTCACAGTTCAGGTGCTGTGACAACTCAATAACTGTGAATCATTGTGTTCATCACCTCGGCTCGTCTGCCAGCTGAAATGTTCATGACTGTAGACAGTGTGGCCCCAGGCGCCCTCTTTTTTATTCTGGCATTGTAACTACCCCCCCCCCCTCCCTCCCTGCACTGGATAATCTTTGAAAAGTAGAAGGATGGGAGTTAGTATGATAGTCTCCTGGGTTGTCATATCATATTCTTCCTGATCAGAATTTGATTTGTTTGAGTAAATGAGTTTTTTGGGGAAAAAAGCCAAACTGTAAAGTACCTATCTGTGCCACTGACTCTGATCGTTGGTTTTATTTTGTGTCACACTGCTGCTCTTTTGTATTCCACTTTTCATTTGAGGTTTTAGCAGAGCTTGAACCATCTGCCAGAGGTCAGGCTACACGCGAATACATGCTTATTCTTCTTTTCCATTTCTAAGTGACAACATCCAAGCGAGGTACATAAAACAGAAAAGAAAGTGGGAAAGGGTCAAGAATTTGAGAAACTGTAAAAAAACAAGTTGAGCAGGTTTACAAAAAAAAAACAAAAACAAAAACAAGCAGTGAAACAGCAGCACATATTATACTGATGTTTAAAGGGGACATATAAAGTCAAATCCACATGTACAGGGTTTTTGAACAGATGTGTGGCTAACCCGAGGGTCTACTGACCCACACAATGTAAATAAACCCATCCAGTCCTTTGTGTGTGGTCTGAATAAGTCTCACAACTGGACTGTTTGAAAAGCTGGGAGAGGGTTATAATACGTCCTCTTTCAGATAAAGACTGTGCACTGATAGGGTCATATGTTAAAGGTCTGAAACAGAAATGAAGCAGTCAGACTAAGAATAGTCTTTCATAAAAAAGAGTAGAGAAAGTCCGATGGCAAAATAGGTGACCACAAATATTTCCTGGAGTGAATACACACAAGTCGAGCTGTACCTGGATTATCTTAAACATTCAATCATCTGCAAATGACTTTTAACTATAAAACAGCTACAACTGTAAACACAGGGATGTGTTCAAAAAGCTTTTTGAAGTGCAAGCACTTAAAAGGTGCTTAAAATCCTTGACTATCATAACAATTAATAAAAGCAGCTGATTGTAGGGAGAAATTGTTTTCCCTTAAAAAAAAATAAGAACTACAACTTGATAATTTATTGAAGATCATTCCATTATCTGTGCACCTCCAAGTTTCTACAGTTATTTATAAATGATAAAAAGCTTCCAACTGTTTGGTGGAAGATAGAGAAAGATGTGCGTCTCTCAACAGCACAGTGTCATACAGAGTTGCGTGTGTTGATTGCTTCATTCCAAACCATCAGGATGTTGTTTACGTAAAATGGTCTTGCAGCTCGATTTTTTTTAAATTGTCATTGTTGTTCTGTTATTTCCACCTATCATGCATCTCTCGACTTAATTAGATAACCTGAGTGTGTCACGTTTAGCATACAGTCAGTCAGAGCGCTGCCGGGGGGCTGAACTGTCCCTCCTGTCTTATCTGACAGTCTGTTAACCCCTAACCACACAGTCCACTGTCACTGTACATCTCCATCAATCACCAATAACTGTCAGCAGTCACATGTCCTATACAGGCTGAGGCACAACAAAATGGGCACCTTACCTGTCATGGTAGGTTATAATGGCAGTCAGAGCTCTGACACATATTCTGTAGCACATCAAGTGGACTTTCTCACTCAGAAAGTTTTTCATCCTGCAAGAAGGAGCGAAACATCCTTATTAAGTTTGTGTCTAGAGGACAAAATCACAGTGATGTGTTTAAGCGTATAATTCTGATCAATTACAACTAATCAGTCTTACCTTCCATTTGGCAGGAGGCCAACAACAGAGGTGAGAAATACAAGGAGTCCTACACCCGTGAAGGCAAGAGTTACCCTGGTGGAAAGAAAGAGAAGACAAGTTACACAGAATGACAACAAAGCTGTTTTTTTTTATTTATTAAACTGAGGAGGAAGGGCATTATTAATGTTTAACAAAGATTTAGTTTTTGTTGTAAACTGAAGTTCTCTCCTCGGCTCCCTACCATCACAGACAATAAGACTTCAGAACGTGCAGCAGGGTATAATGTTCAGTGGTTAAACCAGTCATCAGGTCGACATAATCTGGAAGAATGCATCGTGCAGGTTTGGGAAAGGTTCTGATTTAAATACGCAAAGATCAGACAAACCAAAAAGAAGTTCAAGATTCATGCAAGTTCAGCAATTATCAACCGGACGAGTCGAGAGTAACAGAATCTATTAACAGGATGAGAAACTAGAATGATGTCCGTCTGTGCGGCGGTGGCCTGATTTGTCGCCCCACTGGCAGTTGGAAATGGGCCAACCAGGCTTAGTACTGAGTCACTGTCCCGGTCTCTCTCTCTAAGCTTACCCCGAATGAGGAAGTCCCTCTTGTGCTCACTGCGTGTGCCAACACTTAACGTGCTTTACTCAATCTGTCCACATGTTGGAATTTCTTCAACACGTTCATAAACTCTGACTACAAATGTTTTCAGAAAATTATAAAAGGAAATTAAAGTCTTAGTCGTTACTGACAATAAAGAGCTGTTCAGATCCTGTTTCTGTTTCATGGGAAAATTCATCTGCCATAGATGTAAATATGTGTCTTATAAAAACACATTTGCCCTTCGTCTATTTCAGCTTGAAAATCCCAAACACAATCACAAGTCAATGTTATTATTTCTATTTGATGAAAAAACAGTGATTGTTTTCATGGCAGATAAAAGTTTAACGAGGCAAATCTGCAGCACGCCTCACCCTCAAAGTCCAGTGCATTCAACCAGTGTCAGTTAGTTAGCCTGCGCTATCCCTTGGAATTTAGCTTAATGCTAAAGCTTACACTTACACTGATGGGGAACATTGATTACGGCTGCTGCTCCAGTAATCAGGAGCCATCGTTGACTGCTAACAGCTTTAACTAACTGACTTTGTGATACAACTACTCTACTCGTGTCATTGAACAAGAAAAACTACATTTCCATTGCTGTTCCAAGCCAGAGTTGTTCATGCATCCAATACACATTAACAGCCACTGACGTACAACTGGCAACCCATTTTAGCATTTTTTTTTTTCAATGTTCACCTTTATTTATCTGCATGAGAGAGTGGCACTCCTACGATTGGTTTTAAAATCAGCAGCTGTGTGGTGGCAGTGTCTTTGGGGACATTGCCGTATTGGTTTTGAACAGATGAATCCTTAACAAGCCTCCCTCCCACCGCTCATGAAAAAAGGACGAGTGGATGAAATGAAATAAACCTGTCTTTTATTTTTGTGGGCGACTTAATAAAACGTATTGCTCGTGGAGATGGTCAACACCGCCGACGCGCACAGTGAGAGAGAAACAGAAGAGGGAGAGTTAGTGGCAGGGCTGAAAGAACAGACCGCACTGAAAGGTGTTCATTTTGAAACCCTGTTTGGAAAGGCTTATTCCTGTAACACCAAACAACCCCTTTACCTGGGAGGAACAGTTAATACCTGAGAGGCAGCAGGAAGCCGTAGCGGATCAGTAGGCCCAGCCCCCATAGGACGGTGAGCCTCAGGCTGATGTAGTGAAAGTTATTGTTGCTGCGTGTCAGCAGATTCCAGGACTCCAGCTCCTCAGCAGAGAACCTCTTGGTCACCTCGTCGTCCATGATGCTCTCCACTCCCCGCCGAGCAAAATAAAAGATGTCGGACATCTCAAACTCGGAGGCCGAGTCCAGGTCCCTGTTGCTGCCACTTCGCCTGATCTCTTTGATCTCCTCCTCCAAAGACATCGGCTCCT
Source organism: Symphodus melops (assembly GCF_947650265.1). Lineage (NCBI taxonomy): Eukaryota > Metazoa > Chordata > Actinopteri > Labriformes > Labridae > Symphodus > Symphodus melops. The sequence continues at coordinate 38,733,092 of NC_136691.1, read as the reverse complement.
TGGCAATGATAGCTGGAGCCGTCGAGAGAGAGAGAGAGAGAGAGAGAGAGAGAGAGAGAGAGAGAGAGAGAGTCAGTGATGCTTGCCTTTATCTCAGAAACACCGAGCTTGCACACATGCAGGCAGACAGAACATCTTACCATTTGAGTAGGGTTTAACCAAGGGGTGATTATTTTCTTTAGCGCCTCTCTCTATCCGGAGTGTGGCCCACTGCAAAGAAAGAACAGCTCTTTTCACCACATCGTTCAGAAATTAGACATTAGATGTCATAACATTGAACTGTCGTTTAGAGCGAGTCTGAAACTCATCGTCAAGGCCCGTTTAGAGAGGTGAGCCAAGATCCCATGCTAGTAGCAGCCAGCTGCTACTAGTAACAGACTGTTGTAAAGTCAGACTTTTAAATCAGCAGAACAAAGTCAGTTTCTACGTCAGCATTACAGTTAAAACTGCAAACTTCCTCCAGTTATCTTTCTATTCTGAGTGAGGTGTTTGAGGACTTCAACAAAGAAACAAGACTCTGCTTTTATTAGAACCTGAGCTCATCCTAAACTAATTAAAACCAGGCCTATCTGCGACCACAGCCTTTTTGCACACGTCTCCTTCTTTTGCATGCAGAACTTTGCACTCCGCATGCTGAGACTCAACCAGCAGGTCGGGCCCAGAGTGCAGCCAAAGGACAGAATGTTCTCGCTGGAAAAGAGGCAGGAAAGATCTGGAGTCTCGACTTGCCAGCAGGCTGCATTCATACCACAGCATGAGATAACGCTCAAGCTCTGCCTGCATCAATCAATGTTAGGGAATGCACTGACAGAACATGAAGAAAAAATAAAACGCTGGAATGAACCCGGTGGCGCTGCTACAAAACTTTTTAGACTGCTAACTGACAAAGTAGAGGCGCGTACACCGTCCGAATGTGCTGCATGAGTCGAGCGGAGAAAGACTGAGGATTTTCATGCAACTGCTTTTTAAACACGGCAGGCTTTATTAAGGCTAAAAAAAACAAACCTTCAGCCCATAGCAGTTAAACGCCTCTGACACACACACACACACAATTCTATCCTCACTAGAACTCACCCTGTCTGTTTTTTAAATGAGGTTTTTAATAAAAGCTACATGAAATTGGGCCGTGACAAGTTGCATTATAGAGTGAGTCATTGTATTGAAACGCATTTACAGTGGAATGCACTGATTCTTCGGCTGAACAGAGAAGGAGCAGAGCGAGCTGCTCCCTTTTAGTAAGAGTACAGGAATTCAATAAAGCTGGTCCATCAAGCTCACTCGCTCGCTCGCTCCAGGGCTGCATGTTAAAGAAGACGTTTCTGACTCGGACGTTACGGTTGTTGGATAATCTTCAACCGCAGAGTAGCAGGAGTGATCCGAGTCTTTGACGTCTGTGATGAACGTTTAATTCTAAGCGTCTGAAACACGTGGGGCCGCAGATGTTGCAGTAGTGTGATTAGTGCATGTGAACCATGTATGGTCCAGGTTAAAACGCCAACATGTGGCTGCTTTACTGCACACCATTCCCCTCAAGCTGATCTTCGGTCCTCTCTCCCCAATAAAAAGGCACAAATAGTCCAGGAATAAATCTTTTAAAATAAAAGGGACATATACAAATGGTAAACACCAGAGCACATGATTACGCTTGATATAGTCCACTTGGCTCGATCTGTTATTTGACCTCTTCTCTAAATCTCTGGAATCATGAGCCAGGAACATCTCTCATGTCTCCCACTGGTCCATTTATTTCTGGCACAAGACGGGCTCTCAAAGGAACAAGCTGGAGAGTGATGACAGCTTTACTAGTGAAGCTGCACAAGCGATAGCAGCGCCGGAGATGAACTGGTTACTGTGTCTACTATTAATCACAACTACTGACTTCTTGAACAAGCCTTCACTCGCAACGCACATGTAGAAATGATAGTAATGGTGATTTGAGTCCTTTTTTTAAAACATGAAGGTGAGCGGTTAGTATCATCTCAGGCTGCTGAAACGCCGTCACATACTGTGTAACAGTTACTGACAAGGTCTGTGCCATGTTTTTCTCCTGTTACATAACCAGGGAGAAATGGCTCTGTGGCTGGGATCTTAATCTGCATCAGTGGGGGAACTCAGTGACCACTGGTTGGATACTACAAGCCTTGGATATCCTTCGGGATCAATAAAGTATCTATCTATCTATCTATCAGCGCCCACTCTAAGAAGTGTACGTGAAGACAGCATTATTTTACTAAGAATAAATTCAAGTGTCCTTTAACAAATAAAAACGCCTTGTGTTGACTTAAAGGGTGGGAAGGGCACAGTCAGGGTAAAGTCATCTTTGACTAACAGAGACTTTTACCAACTATAGTTTGTTGAATAACAGGATGTTTGGCAGCAGCAGAAGACACTGGGTATTCATTTATTGAACTACAAATGGTGCAAGGATGGTAACTGGAGCCTGGAAATCTTTGGCTGTCCCACAATTCGATTTCTATTTTGGAGCTAATGATTCTGGATTCAAAGTCTATTTTTGAATTGGCACAATACTGCAGGATCTACTCCAGTCATCTGTGAGACTGGCTGGATTTCTTGTTGCTCTATTTGGTAGTCTAGTGAGTGAAAGAGTTAGCCTTAGCAGAGAGTGACCGATTCTTTTTTACCACCTCGAACGGTAACAAACACTTTTTCGTGGCTTTGTGCCACTCCGCTTTTAACACACACAAAAAAGAACACATTTTACACACCTTGAAATAAAGTTAAATCTGTTGCGTAAATAAAACGTGTTGGGACATAAGGCAGCAAACTTACCTCAAAGATCTTTAACAAGGTTTTCATGTAAAGACGTCGGATGCCAAAGGACACTCCAAAGATGGCAGGCACGATGATGAAGACCAGCAGCAGCGTGAACCACACAGTGAAGGAGATGCCCAATAGGATGCATATTAAGTTGTCAAAAGGGTTAAAGAAGAGCCCCATGTTGAAGTCAGTAGGGCAACTAAATTGAAGAGGTTGAAAAGATGGAAGAGGAGGTTCAGCCCTCCACCGCCTGGCCCCCCGAGTGGCCTTTATCTTTTGTCAGAAAAAGGCCCTCATCAAGATAACTATGGGATGAAACTTCCCCTTACACTGCATAGAGAATCAATACAAGTACAAGTAACCATCTTCACGTTGCCAACTTGGGCGGATTTCATCATTTTCGCCACCAAGTGTCTCTCTGAAGTCCAGGAAAAGTGAGGTTATGTCTTTGAATAAGCTGTGATGATAGAATGGCAGGTCCTTGCTGCAGATGTCCTTTGCTGTCCTCCGGTGAAGAGATGTAAACAATGAAACCAAAACAAAGTGGGCACAGCAGGTGGTTCCCCTTGCCTGGCGGTGGGTCCAGCTCTGTGCAACACGGTCCTGTTCAGATAAACAAACAAACACACGATCAGTCTCAAATAATGCGTCCTCTTTGACTTCTTGAGCACATATCGAGTAATTAAATCACGCAAAGACTGTAAACGCGTATCTCGCAGCTAACCTGCAGAGGATGTTACAAACGCCAGAGATAATGTTGATGAATGCTCCTGTATGCTCTCTTCAGTGCATCGCCGGATGGGTTATTTTATGAAACACTTGTGTTATCAGGCTCAGTATAGAGATAAGAGAGAGGCCCTCTGCCCTTCTGTCTTCTGATGCAGCAGCAGCTCCATCCCGTATTACAACCATCACACACAGCTAGCTTCATGCTTAACAACTACCGTTAACAGCCGGAACATGCATTGAAAGATAGTTCAGAATCTTTTTTTTTTTTAAACATATTTCTACAACACAACCAAAGCTAACAGTGGACCGTGAGACTTGAGTCTGTGGTACTCACACAGACGAATAAAATTAGCTTCTGGCCTCCGAGCTAACGGTGGAGCTCCACGTCGTTCAGCTAGCTTGTGCTCAGCTCCTCCGGGAGTCATGAAACACCGAGGACAACCTGTTTTCTTCATAAGACTGACTTAGAAACACGAGCCTCGTTTCACTGAGGAGTTTCTCCTTACGAACCGTGAACACGTGTAGCTAAAACAAAGCACCAACCTCGAGTCACGTTGTGTCCAGCGCCGGTATAGCCGGGTCTCTCTCGTGTCTTTGTCTGGCGGACTGGAGCCACACTCCGCCCGGCGGACTACATGAGCGGTTCAATGCTGGCTACGTATAACGATCAGCCCCCATCGGCTGGACCAGACTATTACGATTAACCACACTCACATTTACACCGACATCTGGTGGACAAAAGAAAGTACTGCAATAAACATTAAAATGACAGTTAATAGCTTGACCACACGGGGCGCTGTAGAGCAAGATTATGATAAACGGTTTGCACGGCGGATCAAACGTCTACAAAGCGATCATAATGCTGTAATACATGTTGGTGCTTAAAACTGAGAATACAATCATTGTTTAGAGACTGATGAAGCTAAGAATGACAAATTATATTGGCAAAGGGCTGCATAACTTTAACCTATAAAATGTAGTTGACAGAAAAGCATGGGGTGTTTGACCTCCATTGTACTTCTGTTGGTCAGAAATATCTAAAAAACATCTGTAATGGCACAAACAAGCACATAGAATAATTTAACCGCAAAGACACCCAAGTGGACATTATGCTTTTTGTTCTCATTTAGTAAACTATTAATTTAAAGCGTGGACACAACATGGGCCTACTACAATAACAAAATGTTTGTTTATTCACACATATACATCCATGTACAGTTTTTCAAGTTAGAAAGAAAAATAACAGAAGTTTGGCACACAATTCAACCCTTTTAACCCTTAGTATGTATGCCTTTTCACATCAATCCATATTTATTTATATATTGTATTTCTATATTGAATTTAAGCAATTCAGACAACAAAATAAAGTCTTCAAATCAGTATTTGGTATATGGTTCAAGAGTTAAAGTCCATAGCAATAGTAAACATCTCGTCATGTCAACTTTACGACTCAACAAAAGTGCTTCCACTTATCAATCTCCACGAGCATCAAGCACTGCTCTCCAGTAGAGCCTCAAAGTCTGGGGAGCAAACCATTTTGTGTTTGATATTCCCTAATACAGTCAAATCGCCTGTTCGTTCCTCTGTGCCGATGGAGACCAGCTCCTGAGAAAGAGGAGAAGTACAGAAACGCATGTCAGAGATGTTAATAATTCTGATTCTATTATGGAAGTGAAAGAAACGGAGAAAGTGAGAGCCAAAAAGAGTGGTGTGAGGGGCATACCTAGTTCAGAGAATTAAAGATAATTAGAGACATCCATTAATAATCTTTAATCATACCTGAAGGAAAGAGCATGATGTTCCTAGAGACACATCAAGTGTCACTTGTCCCAGGATGAGTTGGACCCGTCCAGACCGTCGCACCAGCATTTTTCCTACCAGACCCTCACGCAGGTCTTTAAGATTGCAGCTGTTTTCTTCTGCCTCATCGTCCTGTTTAAGACACAAGACAAAAACATCTTTACACACATTATCATTGTGAATTTAACTTAAAGACCAACAACTTGTTTTCTACCTGAGTTTCTGTTTTGAGAAGCATAGACTGTCCATCCTCAGACTGCACCTCGGTTGTAACTGGCCTGTGCTCTTTGGTGGGGGGCTGACCGGGCAGCGAGTCGGGCAGCTGCATGAAGAACAGCTCGTCCCCTTTGCTCAGACTCCAGCTGTGCAACAGGTCAGGTAAGAATTCAGGTTCAGGGAGAGGAGGGGGTCTGAACGCTGCCTCCGACTTCTTCACATCAGCTTCCACTGGCTCCTGTTTCACTGAGGTGAGGAAGAGGAGTATTTTGAGAGAGCACATTTTCCCAAACCTTCACTAAAATTGGAAACACAAGCTGCTGACCTGGAAACTCTTTTTTTTTTGGTTTTGTATAGTCGCAAAACAACAATGAAGAAAACATCAACCAAAAACAAAAAAGAAGAAACGCATGGAGTCAAAATTACCTTCAACTGCAGATTCCATTGGTTCGCAATCTTCATCCACCTTCTCAATTTTTACAGCAGCCGGACTAAATTCCTCCTTAAATCCCCATCCTGACACAGCAAGAGGGAGCTGGACCGGGCAGCTGCTCTGCTCACTCCTCAGGAAGGGGTCGTCTATGAACTAAAAAAAATAAAAACAACATGAAGTACATTCAAGCGCACTTGAAGCACATGAACAGAATTTTACAAATCAAAGCAGCTGTCAAGAACCTTGATGATGATTTGATTTGGCCTCCTTTGCTCAAAAGCTGTTCACCTGGTGCTCTGGCTTGTGTGGGCATTTGACTTTGGAGGAAGGAAAAGAAAGAGACACTTGCACTACTTAACCTTATGTGTGTTTTATTATTGTAATATGACATTATTTTAACCTTTGCAGTAGGTTGCTTCATACATCTTGTCTGTATTTTTGTTGAAAATGCTAAAGTTTTGCACACAGCTATGTTTCACAATGTGTTTCAAGAAGAAAAGATTTGGAGGAAAACGTTTCATTCAGACAGGTTCAGTTTCTGTTTGATTATTGTTGTGTTGACTGTTGTCTATCAATGTGCTCCGCTATTTCTTTGTTGTTTAGAAACAAAGTTTTCTGAAAAGAAAAAAACCTCCTGTTTCTTTACTCCGGCCCTGTGTCCACCGAGCGTTTTATACGGGAAGAAAGGTGCTGACTGAAGTGTTTGTTCACTCAGAAGAAAAGCGTTGTACGTCTGTTCTGTCTCTATGACAACAGTTTGTTGAAAAAAGCTGCTGTGTGTCTGACACGACTCCGTTACTTTATCCTGCATGTTTAATATTTGAGATTCTTTTTTACCGTAGCAGACACGGAGCAATAGAGGATGCAAGTTCAAGATACGATCTGTAGGAGGCTAAAAATACAGGGGTTATCATACATTTTTGAAAAGAGCGCCCGTGAAATCAACAGCGCCTTACTGAGAAGTTGAAAGATTTTCAACTTGAGCGCTCAGAGCGGCCGCACAGAAACGCCAGAGCACTTGTAAAAAAAGACGCTGGGTGCTGTGCTTTTCATTCAGGCGACTGCTTTCTGCTGCGAACACTATCTATTAACTATCTAACCATTGAAAACAACTGAAAAAAAAACAAAATAACACTGACGCTGACAAAACAACGCCGTGTAGACACAGGACTCAATGTGTCAAAGAAAATGTAAACGTGCTTTTCTGCTCTGAATGCTTTTGATTGTTTTTGTAACACTCCATTATAGGTATTAAGACATTTAAATATGTAAATCTTTCTCCGGTGTCCTTTTTTTTGGGTCAAACACCACTACTAAACAGACACTTCTTAAAACCCCTCATGGTAGACTTTAAAAAAAGACGACTGACAAACCAAGAGACTTACATTATCACGCTCCAGACCACGCAGAATCTGTTTGGTCTCCTCCTCAGTCTCTCTCTTCTCCTTTTTAATGTTAATGATGGGCGAGGGTCCCACGCTGGGAGCATCTCTCTCATCTTCATAGCCACCTGTGAGTGACACAGGAAAAAATAATAAATAATATAATAATACATTTTATTTGAGGGCGCCTTTCAGAAAACCCAAGGTCACCTTAAATACAAGGAAAATCACTGATCCGTTATCCACGTGTGATCAAGTTCATGCACTGACAAAAAAAAACAACAACAGGCAGAAGTACAGATGGAGCTGATATCAAAGTGAACTCTTACCTCTCTTTTTCAACATCATCTCTGCAGGACCCTGTTCAAAAATAGAGTGCGACTGGATGACCTCAGGGCGACCTCTGCCCCTGCCTCTGTCCCTGGGACCTCGACCTCGACCTTCATCCCTCCTCTCCCTCCTCTGCCCGCCTTCAACTTTTGAGCTGAAATAACAGAGTTCCAAGTCAACATTCAAAAAAGGGAAATACATTTCCCCCGACACATTTTCATTCTGTTAACATCGATTTGGAACTTACTCGTCTTTGACTTTTCGGCCAATGATGTTGGGTGTGAACGTTTTCTAAAGATTTTAAAACAGAAAAACAAAGTTTTAAAGATGTTAGAAAACTTGACAATAATTAAAAATGTGTGACATTGGAGTGATATAATTATCCATTATAAAATCCATTCCAGAACAATGATCTTTTTCTAAAACTCTACAATCACATGCTGTAAATTACCTTCTTTACTCCGCCAAGGGTGAGGTCTCTGGATTTCATAGTGGGGAGACGGCCGGGAGTCATGGCTCCTCCTGGTCGTCGACCCATCAGAAGCCCCGCACTGCTTCCTCCAGGAGTTTGCACGCGTTGACCACTGGGGTCATTTGAACCTGAATCTGCCATCCCCAACTGAAAAAATATCACAAAACTAATAAAGACCTTGTATAAGAATAGTAATGCTGGTACTCGTCTTTGTTAAAATTACATCTAACTAACATAGTTTTGAACTGGAAACTTTTTCATACAAGATTTTGTCAGAGTTTGATATTTCAGACAGTCAACTAATTTAAGTTAAAAAAAAAAGTGTTAATATAAATCACTGCCTTTAACAGATTATGGTTCATTGCACTTATGATTTAAAAAGTCACCTAGTACTATAGATTGATAATACATGTTTCAGACAGCATATCTTTAATCAATCTTTATTTATATAACCACTTTAGTCATCTTGCTCACATGATTATGCAACTGTGCTTTGCAAACAGACGACCACTAAACACTGCATCTCGTTGATGGTGATTCTTTGTATGTATTTTCTGAGCATGTTGTTGTTAACAACAACTGATAGTTGTCAACAAATGTTTCCCTGCAAAGATTAACAGAGTTCCTTTATGTGGTTGAGTCCAGAAAAACACACTGTAATTCAAACTAGTACAACCATGTTGGTCCAGTGGAGAGGAGTGTTGCTTTGTATCAGTGAGGATTTGCATTCATCAAGGGGTTTTAAAGGCATATAACATCATGTATGCAAAGCTGATCACATGTAAATGCTGTTAATGTTGTTCCTTTTAAAGAGTAAAGACATCATTTATTTAATTGCTAAATGATCCTCTGATTTTGCACCACAGAAAAGCTAGTGGGATCAACACCTGGCAGACATTTTCTGACAAATCCAAACATTATGTTTAACTTGTGTTACCCTACCGTGACCGTGGGTCGTGATATTTGACTGATGTTATTTGACAACATTTACAAAATCAGCAACACGTGGCTAAATCAAAACACCACTACATTTATACTCTGAACATTAACAACAACTTCGGACATATTGGGCAGGTACACATACTCACTTTAAGACTGCTCTGGTTTCCTTATTATTAAATATAAATTCCAGACGTGTACAGAAAGACTCAAAACGAGTTGTTTGGTAGGAGTGCGGTATCCGACTGCATGACACACGTCGCCATGACACTTCCGCAGTGTCATCAGCCGGTATGTTCACGTGCCTCAAGCCTGCGCAGAAAGACCCGCATATTTATCAACACCATAATAACACCATCATAATAACACCATAGACAGTAAAAAGAAACTTTAACACTAATTATTTTTGTGGACTAAACATGTGTAACGAATTAATAATAAATTAAAGCTGTGGGCGAAGTATAAATAAAGACATTTGGACAATTTGTTCTTTTTTCTTCCTACTTCTTCCTACAAAGTGAAGATTAATTTCCATATTTGTTGAGAACTGTCTAATGCACAAGCTAATTGAATACACTGGATAAACTTAGCTGAATATTTCACCTTTAGTTCTTGCATATGCATATTTAAGTATGTGACGGTGGTCATGAAGGAACATTATTAATATTATTATTATTTTACCATATCAGTGTTTTATTTTGTTTAATTCTTCACTTTAGAGTTCTAAGCTCTATTACCTGAGAGCAGGTTGCATTGATTAGCCAATTTAAGATGAGAGACACGTTTGTTTAAAACACAAAAAAACTTTAAAAAAAGAAGTTAAACCACACATACTGCCCTTTTTATGACCACAAAAGTCTTCAAAATAATCATTTTAGTCAAATTTCTTTAGGGGGCAGACAGGCAGAGGCATTTACTTAGAAGTCATATGAAATTAAACATTGCTTGAATTAACAGCACAATATAAAACAAAATCTTTAGACGTTAGAAAAAGTCCATTCCTGGACTCCATATCCAGCTTTATATTTCATCTTGATTCAGAATAATTGCTAATTCTTTCACCAGTTGTAATACCACAACGGTCATACAAATACACAATTCACGTAAAAAGTAAATGTGAAATGTTTGTGAAAGCTGAATAATTTACACATCATACTAAGTCAGCAATAAGCTTATGAAACATTTCTATAATTTGAATGATGCAGATTCATATGAAGGCATTTGAATATGATGCATAAAACATCTATACATATACAGTACATGTTGTTCTGGTAGCATCCTGCTGCCTCAGGAGCAAGAGAGAGAAATAAATCCCTGCTCCTGGCTGATTCTGACTACTTTGTTGGTGCAGGCCAGATACCCTCTTCACCCTGATGGTGTCTTGTCTTGCTGATAATGGACTGAGCTTTGGGTTTGTCTCCTTGAGTCTGCACACAATATTTGTAAAATGGAAAAGAAATGCAAATTTTTAGTCAGATGAAATACAAGCAGATATTGCCCTTTGTAACGCATTAGAAATAGTTTATGTAAATGGTAGTCATCCTCTTTTTAACAGACACAGTCAGTTCGCCCCTCTAACACGTAGACACCTCTGAAGCTGAGAGGGTTATTTGGATGGAGGAACAGAGTCACCCCATGACTAATGATGGATGATTGCAATTTAATTACACTCTGAGGGTAGATGGCTAGAAAGAAATCAAGCTTTTTGATACAGTTCACAGTTTGTGGAATTAAAGCAATACATCTTTGTCATTTTACAAATATTATGTTTGTGAAAGGGCTTTACTTTCACATTTGAGTTTATCCCTTTATTCTCTGTCTATACTTTATGCTCATGCCTTTTGTCATCAGATTATAGGCCATAATCTGGGTGGGGTCTCTTTAATCTCTAATGAAATCCTAAATGAAGTTGAACCCCCCCAGAGATTGAAACAGTAGAAAAAAAACATCCCTTTAAAAAAAAGAATGCCAGTGGAAATCTGCTTACTCTGGACTAACACAGAGGCATCCCTCGCCTCATGATTGGTTGAGAGGGGCGATGGCCTGTGGAGTTCAGTCCATATGGCATAACAGTTGGCACATGTATATTTTTTGAGGACTTCATGGTGCTCTATGGAAAACACTGGGGCATCAATCAGCATAATCTCTTTTGAATCCTTTGCAGCCAGTGGGGCGTGTAAAATAATGCTTCATTTATTTCCTCTCATGTTCAAAGTGTCTCCATATCTGAGAGGTGAGAATGTGCAAAGTGTTCAGGCTCTATTAGAGTGTGTGGATTTTTGTTGCCCTAAGGGAAGACTGGCGTGTTGTGCTGTGTGTGACTGACCGGCGAGAGCATGATGCTGACAAGGTTGACTGAGTGTCTCACTCTGGTCACACTCCACTAGGACAATTCATTTCTGCCTGTTATTTTAGGTTTTAATTCATCCTGTGTGGCTGTGTACATGAGTCAAGTAAACATCATCCTCAGCGCCTAGAGCGAAAATAAGAATGGGAGAGAGATAGAGAGAGAGAGAGAGAGAGAGAGTGGGATGTGAGGGAGGGAGAGATAGAAAAGGGAAGGTGGAGGGGAGGAGGGTTAGCGTGTTAGTGTGAGAGAAACAGACGGAGAGAAGAAGAGAGTGAGGAGCCTGTGTGTTCGTTTCACCTCCTAATCAGTTTTCCTGGGGGAAATATCATCAACAGCAGCACAGGAGGCAAGGAGAAAAGGAGAAGACGATATTAGAATTTAACCCGTCTAAATCTTCTCTAATCAGCAATCTCAACATCATACAAGTAAGAAATGACTTCAAATGAACTGACTTACATGGCTTTAGAAGTAGATCTGTTGTTTTGAAGCTGAAGTTGGAGATAACTGATGTGAGGTTAAATGGTGTGTTTCATCCATGCATTTTTTTTCAAGTTTTCTTATCTAACAGGTCACATTTATGCACAAGTTTTTCTTGCAAGCTCTTCTGTTCATGTGCGATGACATTTATTGCCAGTTGATTGCATGTGTTATATCCATCCAATTTCATGAATATGACTGTGAGGACATTTTCGTATAGCAGCAGTGACTGTTCCATGTGATGTAATTGGTGCTTCTTTCCCCAATATTTCACGCATGGTTTAATTGTGCAGCATGTCAAACTGTGTTAGTCACACAACGTCTCAGCTTATTTATCAAACTTTGCACATTATGTCTAAGCGTTACTTACAGCAACATGGCCATTTGATTCTCTTTAGTTTAAAAACTATGCTGAGGAAAGCATGCATTTTCTTCTTCCTTCATGCAGCTCTAAATGTGCTTTAGAGTATTCTCCTTGAAGGAGCAAACATGACTTTAAAGCGGAGAGTTGCTCTGTGTGCCCTGCTCCATATGCATGAAAGCAGTAGCTTCTTTCATGATGCTGTCTCAGGGAGAAAACAACATCTCTGTAGTGTGAGAACAGTATCAGAGTCTGTTGTAATTATAAGTTAGACCCAGCTGCATGATTAGGAGAAACAAAGCCAGTTTTCCAGCAGATATAATTGGCTGATATTTCTACTGCAGATTTATAAATGGGGAAGATGGGATTGTGACAATGGTTTGGAAACCTGCTCTTGAACTGTGCTCACATGTGTTCGATCAGGAAGTAGAGCACACGAAGAAACATGGGGCTTTGATGGCTTGTCCTGTGAGATTCCCCCTTCTTGCCCCAGTTTCTATCTCTGAAAAGACACTGTGGTTGAAATGAGAGCAGCAGCTGGATAAAACAGACGCATGGAAACACACGTGCCTGATGCAACAGACAATCTCTCCCCACTGGCCGCCGTGTGAATGAGCTAACGCACAAATTTCACAGTTCACAGCCTTTAATGAGCTGCTGCAGCCTGTCCATCATCCTGACTGGAGGATACCTTAACAGACCTCAGACTGAGACACTGACTCTGCGTTAAAGGCATCTGTATAGGATCACACAGAGAAGAAAGAGAGGCTTGCAGTGATTGTTTGCTGGGTTATTTTTAGGCATTACTGTGATTAAGCATATGCTCAGTTGTAGGGCAGTTTTAATGAAGGAAACAAGCAGTGTAATACAGGGGGGGAAAAAGCAGCAGACGATTTTGAAACAATTTAGGTGGACAAAAAATTGGTGCACAGTTCTGTAAATCTCATGGCAAAAGAAGAAGACCATAGCGCACTCACAGCAGAGACTTGCCATCAGTTTATAGGAGGAGAAGTGACAGCTAATCAAACACAAATACTGTGACCAGCAGATTATCCCCAGCCCTGCACTCAAGGCTGTGTGCAGCTGCCTGGATCGAACCACTGATGGGCAACTAAGGAAATATGATCATACATCACCTGCAACTGATACCTACTTAAACCTCCTATTTCTTTCCAAATAAAATAAAAGCTGCACAAAGATTTCCCCAGAGTTGCGAGCAGCTCACTTTGCTCAGCGTTTTTTGAACGGTTCAGACTTATGTGAGGCAGTGCAAGTGTTTAAGAAGTCACCTGTACTTTGAATTAGTGCTGAGGGGGCAGCTAGGGTTTTTTTGTTGTTGACTCCATCCTTGAGATCTATACACGAAAAAAAAAAAGATGGAGGGCGGATGCAGACGTGTGGTTGCTGGGAGACTGCTGTAGGTGGATTATGAAATGCGCGGGGAAAGCAGAGGCCAGTCACTCAGCTGGGAGCGCATTGAGTTGTGTAATGATGGGAAATGTCAGTTGAGGGCAATAAAAGGCAGAAAAGAGCAGGACGGTGAATAAAAACGCCTAAAATGAAAGGTTAATTGGATTCTTTCTGAAGTGTATTATCCCATGCTGTTTCTGAACTCTCTTAGTGCTCACTTTGTAGCTTTTTGTGACACACTTTAATCCCTGCTACCAGATGTTGCCAGCACTGGTATTACAGCTCCAGATTGCTCCAGTCTAACTTGTTTTTATCTACTGTATCTGTTTAATGGCAGCCAAACCCAAAATGGATGCCCCTCTCGCTATCCCCTGCAACATCCAGATCTGTGAGGTCACCTGTGATTCCTTTCGCATCATGTGGGATATGACACCTGAGGACACAGCCAGAGCCACGCACTTCTTCATCGACCTGAGTCGCAAAGAGAGCCGGGACCCAAACCGTTTTAAACACAGGGTCAGACAATGTGAAACTGTTACACTACGTGCAGACCTTGCTATAACCTTTCCCTGGATTTATGTTTACCATCTATGTTTCTCCTTCTGTGCTGGCTGTGTTCGGTACAAAAATATGACCAGTCATCCTAAATAAGATGCGAAAATGTGTCTTTTATATCAGTCTTGAAAAATTAATAGATCTCATGATGATCTAATTTATGACATTCTGTTTTACAGAGAGCAGTGGTTTTACCCTCTCAGTCACATTCAATACAGGCGAAAAAGGAAAATGAGTCCAGTCAATGGCTTCAGGCCAGTGACTCACTTGTACATTGTTTCCTTTTAAAGGGGACAAATACTGACACATTCTTCTGCAGCTAAGAACACTTTTCATTCTCACAAATGTCATGTATCAAACACATGAAAAAGCATTGGAAAGAGTAAATGGTTTTCAGTTAGTTCTAGCAGAAAGAGGAGTTGCTCTGTAGCGCATTTAGCTCGAAAAGCTACTTTCCTCTTACAGAGCGGAAATCTGCAGATTAACTGCATCTCTGGCATGGAAAGCATACATTATATTTTAATATTATAAACTAGTGTTTATAATCTGGTTTATCCCCAAGACAAGGCTAATGGGAGGACCACAACATTGGACCAGGCCAAAGGCTTGACAACCTGATTTGACAGAATGCCATGAAATATTGAATAAACATTCATTGTATCCATTAGGAAGGTGGTTTTAGTGATCCACTGAATTCAGCTTAAGCTACAATGGGTTTGACTTTATTTCTTCCTTTTATGTTTTAAGAATTCCAACAAAACCACATAAAATGTAATGCATATATGAGCATAATAGCACACTATACTTAAGTATAATCATAGTTGAAAATTATAGCCCACCTGCTTAACATCACCATGGTTAATCATAATGGTGTTAGCATAATCAAGCTAACATAAGGTATATCAAACACAAGGTAAGAAAGGTTTTTGCCTTTTCAAAATATTCTCAGAAATGTAGCTATTTGAGGTCTAAATATATCTCCTGTAGCTGAAGCCTTACATTTCTGATCTCACTTAGCTTCAAATTCAATTCACTAGCAGTAATTATGGTCTATCATTGCAGCTGACATTCATAGCTTTTTGTGAAGTCGTGCAGGGTTAGGAGTGAGTAAGATGCTGAATGGGGAGAATGTTCTCTCTCTCTGTGATACATAAAGAAGCACAAACAAACTTGCATCAGAGATGTTGCTATGGATATATATGAGCCTCCGCTCCTGTGGTTAATTAGCTGAGTTTCTCAGAGGCCCTGGTCAAAACAAAGGTGCTGATTTGATTAGATGTATCCTGGTTACAGCTGCTTGGGCTTCAAAGGGAATATCACGCTAATAAGAAAAAGTTTATGAAAGAGAATGGTTGACTTAACAATTGCATTTACATTTGCTTTGAAGATTTAGGAGATAAAATACACCTCAGCATCCTTTCTCTAAATCTTCTCCTTTAATCTCTTTCCTGCTTTTTCCTCCAGGATGTGCCGACCAAGCTGGTAGCCAAAGCTGTGCCTCTCCCCATGGCGGTGAGGGGACACTGGTTCCTAAGCCCACGGACAGAGTACTGTGTTGCTGTCCAAACTGCTGTCCGGCAGCCCGATGGGGACTACCAGGTGTCAGAGTGGAGCCAGGTGGTGGAGTTCTGCACTGGGGGTACGTCTCAGAGACAAAGTAACACTAATGGTGTAATATATAGAGTATGACAGCTCTAACAAAAGTTATTCAAGAGAAGGACAAAGAACTGCAGAGTACAAGTTGACAAAAAAAGATATTCTGTCTCAGCACTTGTTATTCATTAGCATTTCAAAGCGATGCAGGCTTTTGAAATGATTTCTCAACCCATATCAACTTTGCAGACTACGCCATGGAGCACCTACAGCAGCTTCTCGACAAGGCCAAGGGCTCAGCAGGGAGGCTCCTCAAATTCTCAGTTTTTTATAGAAACCAGCATCAAGACTACTTTGACTGCGTCAGGTGAGTGCTGCACCTCTGTCTGTTAAGTGCAACCTGTATTCGTGTATTTCAGTCATCATCAAAGGAACAGTACAATGGCAAATATTTTAAATGAGAATTTAAATGAGTAGATTGAAACCTCTTTCATTTTTTGTCTCACTCTAATTTACCTCTCCCCCTCATTTGAATATATTTTGGAACCTGTTGGTCATCATCTGACATTATTATGCCTGTGTAAACAATGATTACGTTTTTTTGGGACCTTTGGCGTGGCCGGCAGTAAGCGAAAAACCAATTCCTGCCATCATTACCTTTCCAACTTATCAAGTGTTGCCTTCGTTTATAGTATGACAAGCAACTCTAAAAGCGAGAATGGCGTTGGTGTTGTGAGACAACAACTATGAGCAGATATTTACAGCCCTGCACTTACATGTGTGTAAAGGTTGAACTGGTTTTGCTCATTGGAGATATTGCATGTACAATGTACACATGCTGTAGCCCACAATACAATGGCCCCAGGCTTAACTACCACAATCGGCCACTCACTGTAGGCTATATCATTCCTCATTTTCTCATCCCTGTTTCAGACTCTATCCATTGTCCTGTTTTCTCACTTTACCACTCAAAAAGAAAAGAAAAAAAATAGAAAAAATATTTTCTAAAACGTTAATTTAAGACATAAATGAAAGCTAAACTGTTGTTGGTTGAAAAGACGGGTTCTAGGATTGCAGTACGTCTGATGTGTTTTGGCCCTTTTGCTTTTCACATCAAATGTCTTTGCCCATTAAAATGCTAATGGCTGACTGAATGGATCGACCTGTACTTCCAACAAAAGCCAGAATACTTCCCATTCCAAAATCAGATCTTACAGCGACCAAATTGCTTTTTGTTATACACAATATGCAAATAGATATTAAACTTCAGGTAGCTCACTTCTTAATGAGTTGTACAAATAGTGTCAAAACAGTGTTTAGTGGTTTCACAGGGTTTTTTTGTGCTGCACTCTTAGTGTGGTTTGAAACAATAACTTCTGTGAACTAACTACAGGAAATATCTGCATCTAAGAAAAAAGGGTTTGTCACCCCTGATTTTGTAATGATGAAAACTTGAAGTTAAAGTATGCTTACAATTAATTATGCTACATTTGGACAGAAGAACCATGCTGTCTGTTTTGTACTCTCTGTGCTAAGCTACTGGTAGCTGCTCAATGTAGATTCTTTGTTTGGACTACAAAGAGAAACGTTGCTTCCACTTTGGTATTAAAACCTTGTAGTTGTATTCAAAAAAAAAACTGCCATTCTGTTAAATATAATACATTTGTTCTCTCTTTTAACTATTTCTAAAAATATTTTATTATTCTGTGTAATACTGTTGTTCTTACTTCTGATCTTGGATCAGAAGGGAATGTGGAAGCCTGATGCGTCCTGCCCTGAAAGACAGCAGTGGGAGTCATGGTTCTCCTATCAACGGCAAACTGCAGGGAGTTTTCTTCAGTTGCAACACTGAGTTTGACACAGGCCTCCCTCCAAAAGACTCTCCATATGGTCCCCTGCGCTTCCAGATTCCAGCTGGACACCTGCTGAACCCCAACATCAGCTTGTATTTTGCAGACTTCTACTGCATGTACACAGCATATCATTACGTAGTGTTAGTGCTGGCCCCTGTTGGCTCGGCAGGAGACACATTCTGTCGCACCCGCCTCCCTTTGCTGGACTTGGCCTCCAACCCCTTCCTGACATACACTGAACCCCAGAGGCCGGGGGACGAGCCTTTATACTGTCATGCAAGTGATGTCATCCTTGAGGTGCTTTTCACTGAGCCGGTTCACTTGGATCAGGGCAGCGTGGAGCAGATAAGTGGACACCACCAGCTCAAGAGTCTGACGACTGCCGATGCCAAAAAAGACCCGAGCTGCAAAGTGTGCAACATCAGTGTGGGACGCTGAGGAACATGCTGGTGTAGGATGAGATCTGGATGTGTTCAAGCCTACTACACTAAAAAGACAGCGTTGAAGAGGACAAAACAGTAAAGTGCATCATGTGTAGGTCAGAACACAGTGGAAACAGCACACCTCTCAGGGTGTGTGCATGCTGCTTTCCCTTTCCCTTCCTGCCTCCAGTAGAATAGAAAGTATTTTTAAAAGAAGACTTACACAGTGTGGACTGCAGATGCTCATCATGATAAGTTTACATCTATACACTGCATTTTAAAGTAACACAATTCAAGTATATACAGTAATAGACTTTAGACAACTTTATTTATCGAGAATAATCTCCCCCTATTGTGGTCTTCAAAGTATTTTCTTTTCTTTCTTTTGAAACTTTTTTTTCTCCTGAAAATGTGATTGATTTTAAATTTTGTAGTGTTTGACTTGTGTCTGATTTAGGGCTGGGAAATTAATCCAAAAACCAACGTTCTGAACTTCTAACAGACGTTATCTTTCCACTTCGATTATTTTGACTATTTTCAGGTCAGAGTCATGTGACGACAGGTCCAATCCCTGACATGGCAGCAATGTCCGTAGCTTGGGCACATTTTGTCTTGGGGGAAAATGACACAGAACAAAAATAAGTCGAATGTAAACAGTGCGGAAAAAAACCCCAAAACAAATACAAGTTATTTATTTTCTACTATTTTAGATAAGTTAATTTCTACTTCAAAACTAAAATGTTTCGTTTTCATTTCAAGCGATTGCTTTGGTTTAAAATATTCAATTAATAACCACAATGTAGTTCATCAGATATGCACTCTAATATCTCAGCTTTGATAGTTGAACATATTTACAGTAGAGAACATGTCAGTGAACTATTTGAAACAAATAATCATTCATTAATAGTAATCGAGGTAAAATGTTCAATTAATTGTGATATTTATTTGAGGTCATATCGCCAGCCCTGGTCTGACTCACCCTACATGTGCAAATATTAGAATGTCCCTTTTATACGTTAATTGTTTGACATATCTCGAGGTATTACCAAATGTTTTTTCCATTCCTATCTTAAACCGCTCTCGCTGTGGAGTCACTGCCAGATGTTGTCTTTAAAAATCTCTTATGATTGCCAAAAATATGATATCAATACATTTTAATACATTCTAGCTTTTGCTGTATTTCTACAGCTGTCAAACACTGTTATGCTTCTTAAAGCTTTAAAAAAAAATGTAGTGATGAACTCTGACAGCAAACCTCTGCTCTCCAAAAAGAGCTGCGCTAAGATTAGCTCAGCTCTCGCTATGGGGCTTGTGTTTGTCCCTGCCTAATAATCTCTGACCTATATGGGAATCCCAGCAATGCCCCCCAGTGAAAGGGACCCCTCCATGGTTGTACAACAGTAATGCAGGCAGTGAAGAGAGGCCACAATGTACAACATGACAAGTGTGTGAGTACAAATGTCACCAATTTGAGTCTGAATATTAAAGAAAGCTAGACACATTTAGTCATTTTAAACACATTTTATACATACAGGAAGTACCAATTCAAAATGAAAACAACAAAAATACATGCAAGAATTTAACCTTCTCTGTACCCAGGACTGGTGTGTTCATTGTAACAAAGAAAGGAACATTTCAATCCGAGTTATGCCCCTTCATATAGATTTGTGCCGCAACAGAGATGGGAGCTCACAAACACAGCAATGCTATAATTCTGTCCATTGTTGTTGTCCCAAAAAGGCTGGCTCTGCCCTCCTGGCAAATACCTTACACAGAACTCAATCTTCCTTTTAGCATCCAGCACTTTAGGAATGGTAATGAGAAATTCAAAGATGTCCGTCTGAGGTCCTCCAAAGCGTTTCTGCAGATAAGTGCAGGGCACATCAATGTAAGTCTGCCAGGAGTCATACGTGATACGAACACTGACATCCTTCTGGAAGCTGATGTTTCTGACTCTGACGGTTCCCTGTATGGCCTGTTCATTCACACTGCAGTTCTCCAGGATTATCATGCTCTCTGCCAGCTTGGCTCGAAAGGCCTGAAAATCTGCAGAGGGCTGCGGGAAGCCCAGTATGAGGCGTGTTCCTGGACAGCAGGTGCTGACAGTGCAGCTGTAGCCATCCTGTGTCATGCTTCCCAAATCCTGCAGCGACGGCAGGAGGTCGAGGTCAGCCTGCTCCTCATCAGAAAACTCCCGTACGGTTGTAAGAGACAATCCCTGCGAGTCAGCGAAAACAACGCGTTTGTTCTTGATTGGGAGAAAAGCATCATCATCCAAGTTGTCCAAAAATGGTGGGAGAAGGTGGGTTAGCGAGGCCTGGTTAAAAAGGTCAGAGGATAACTGATCTGAAACTGGAGGACGGATGCAGGGGCGCTGAGGCTTCAGTATGGGAACCCAAACATGAGGACACAGTTGTTTACGCTGGTTCAAGCACAGCCTGACTGCAAGCTCAACGAGCCCAGCTGACTGAGCCACTGACCTGAGGTCAACCACTGGCAGGACACTAGGCAAAAACACACAGTGATGTTGACATATACTGACGCCCTGAAAGCGTGATTAAACGTTTGTATAGACTACTTGTGATGATATGGGGATGTAAGGGGCATTTAAGAAAGCGTGGTAACATTGAAGCAACATGGTACTAAAAATATGTATTATGATTGACCCACAATTATCCAAAAGTAATTCATTTGCTTACGTTGCACTGGTCATGGGCATATTGGTAAAGTGATGTGGAGAGTTGGTAGTGTTGTCGTCAGTGTTCACTTGAAGCTCTAAAATGCAGAAAAAGATTAATGCAATGTTGGAATTGAGTGAACAAAAATAAGTTTACTCAGATTCTAAAATTATACTTACACTGCCCAGGGCAGCAAGATGCCGTTTGTAGTCTCAGTCATCCCTTTGCTCGCTGCAGAACGTGGCCCTGGATCCTATTTATACTACCTCAGTTTAATGTCATGTTGTAAACTCCTCCCCTCTCCTCTCTGGACCAATCAGCTCAGCCTTTTCTGTTCCTAATATTGTTTTAGAGATTTATTTATATGTATTTTACAACTTAATGATTCCACTGTCAAAACAAAACATGTTATTCAATAAGTTTGTTCCATGTGAAGATTTATATGAAAGTATGTCTTTGTACTGTCCAGATAAGGTTAGTTAGTTTTACTTTATGTAGCTCTGCCCTGAATTGTGGAAACTATTCCAGCCATCCAAGACTCTATTCTCAGACCTGGCTCGGTCCTCTCTTGAAGGGACCTCTGCCAGTCCATCAGTATGTGTGACACTGAGGAGGGCCGGATCGCAAACAACTCTCAGCAACAATTCTCAAGTTACGTGAGGAAACTGATCAAACCATGTACTTACCTATTTGAGTTACATAACACAGGTGTTACACATTAGCCACACACTTGCTGTATTTAATTCCTGAAAAAAGATTTCACTTGAACTCAAATTGGATGGTAAAAAAAAAAGTTAATTGGGATGAAACCCGTGTTTGGTGCTGCTTTTAATAAAATAAAATGCATTGACTACCATTAATTGCTTTCTGAACGTTTTATTTTTGCCACAAGGAGCATTATCAAGGTCAGAGAGCCCTGCTTTTTTGTAATATGACATACATGAGTGTTTTTCACTCCATTTAATTTTTCCCTGTATGGATCATTTCTCAATAATCTTGTTTTATTCCTCACTCTGGTCCTCTATTCGCTAGATTTGCAGTGTAGTTCAGGAAGTTGACAATCAGTTGATATGAAGCCATAAAAAGGGCTTCTAACCCTTAGTCCCAATTACTGAGCAATTTGTGAGGGCAGCACAATAAGCACTGATTGCTGCCTCTTCACCTCTTACGTAAGAATGCCATCACAAAAATCAAGTCAAATGAAGGCAATGCTGTGCATGTCATTTAAAGGTCAGACATAGTTTTGATATTCAAGGTTAAGAGAAGCAGAAAAGTAGTATTAGCGTTCATCTTATTTGTAACATTGAGCTAAAGAAAAATAGCACGTTCATATGCATACATAGAAATGCACCTTGGATTGGCACACTTATGATGCCAAGTGGGCTGATGAAATTTCACTTCAGGTGATGAGCTGTGTCTCGTTACTGAGCAGCAGAGGAAAAAGTCCAAAAAAATGTGAGTCATCTGGAATGAACCATAAATTAGCAAATTAATTTGACTTGTATTTACCAGTCACACTGACACCAACACACCAGAATGCATGATCATTACATAACCAAACTTGTGTTGATGATTAAAAAAATCCCAAAATAACAGCAGAGCGCTGCAAAAGCCGGGTTCTTTCCACAGTGAGCCCCTTCTCATAGTACCAGCCAGGACTTGGAAGACACGGTGTAACAAATGTCTGTGTTTATGTCCCCCAAGTGAGTCTTTAATCCTGACACCGGTGCAAAAGATGGGTGCCTGTGCAGATGCATTGTGATCCTCCTCATTGCATTCAAAAATTGAGGTCATTGCTCCTTTATGTTCTCCTGGAGTCAAAAATATTCACACAAGCAGACCTGTAACAAAAAAATGACTGATTTCATTGTATATCATTTCTGCATGATAAAGACACTTTAACTCCATAATGTGCAGACATGAGACAATGAACACTGAAAAAAAGAAGGGGAGGGGGGGGCTTAAAAATACATCCAGATGTCACAACAAAGCAGTTGCTTATGTAAGATCTGCAGAAATGAATTAGTGGATGTCTGTATTGGAGGCTTGTGAGAGCAGTGATGAGCAAATGAGAGACGACATAGCCAAACTTATTGCAGTTTACCTCGAAGCTCAAATTAACTGCACCGCTCCACTTGAGACAAGAGGCGCTATGGTACGATACCGCATCAGATGCTGAGAACCCTCGTCCATATCCACAACATACTCTCTGATAGAAGAGACAAGAGCACAGGTAACAAACCAGTTAATTCAATATCCATGCAGAAAAAAGAAAACAGAACTGAATGGGAAAATGTAAGGCTGCCATCTAGTGACAACAAGGCTTGATCAAATGTACCTCTGATCATCCGTTTCCGGCTCCACCATGATGTTCTCCTGTCTCTCCTTCACCCGCAGAAACACAAATGAGTCCAGACAGGGCTCAGGGACTAGGATTGCATTGGAATACATGAGGTTTAGTGTGGCAGTCAAAGGAAATGTCAGAGCAAATGCCACCATCTGCCAGCACATGCTAATAGAAACATTTCTGGTATGGGTCACTGAAGACTGAAAAAACTAAAAGAGAGAGTTTGTGATGTAATCCAGCTTTTACCTGCTTTGAGCATGTCAACTGTCTGCAAGTTAGGGGGCATACGCTTCAGCGCTACAGCCTTCAGGTAGGTTTCTGTGTTGGCATAGTACCTGTATGACAGATAAACATTTGTTTGTTTTCATATCCCAAAAGTCATTAAAAAAAGAATTACAGCTCGGACTTCTAGATTCTTACTCTTTGGCAAAGGCAAACTCCTCAGGCGAGAGCAGTGACGGATCTCCCACACCTCGAGACTTTTCCCGCTCCAGGACATGTGGGAAAAACTTTTCAATCTACATATAAACAAAAGGCACAAAGTTCATGCGTGTTTGATAGCCACCATGAGCCTTATTTTTCGCACACTGTCGTGTTGACGTGACCGACCTTCTGCAGACGAGAGCGCAGGTAACTGCTGAGCACAAAGCGTATTCTGTCTATTTCCATGCGATGGATGCTGGCCTTTGTGTCACCTTTCTTAACCCGCTGCAGGTTGGCTTCCTGTGGGGTGAGAGATCAGGACGCTGTCATGAATTAACATTTCATTTATCAAGTGTGACTTAGAAAAAACGCTAAAGATTTGGACTATGTGAGAAAATGATTGTGATCATATTAATGATTGGAATCATCCACTGTAAAATAATAAATGATCAGAACAGCTTAGAATATTTTCATGCACACTAAACCAACATGAGCTGAATCTCCAAGTACATTTACAACATACAGCTATGTCCCACTGCCAGTTCATACCTTAAATCATGTGACCTATTAGTAAGGGCCTTTACGCCTTTGTGGGGCTTGAGATCTTTCGTGAGAAAATAATATTAAGCAATCACGTATATTCAATTGTCGTTCAGTTTAAAGGATGCATTAGGTGTATATTACTTCATAAAGTTGGTTTGATTAAAAAAAAACATCACCAGCAATTCAAAATCTACCATTTGGGTGTGAATTATCAAGCACATACAAAATCATATTCACCAGTTTTGATTTTTATCTTTTATATTTGGAGTTTATTATTTATATTTTATAATATTAAACAAAACCTATTCTGAAGTAGTAGCTTGAGCGCTAGAGAATTGTGATGGGCTTATTTGAACATTTTCTTATGATTAGTAGATAAATAATTAATACTTTAACTGAGGTCAGGTCTAGCTATAAGAATACTGATGTCAGATGTATTTAAGTAAGCACATCACAAAAGTGTTTCAATGATATGCCACCTTTTATGTCCATCCCTATAAGTTTCACATTGCAATACTTTGCCATAAATACGTGTCTGTCTGCTCAAGTAACTTACAGGACCTGTTAGCCATAATGACATTATAAGTATAGTATTAATACCAAAAAGAGAATAAATTACTCCACCAGAAGCTTTAATATCAGGACTTAAAAACCCTGCACAATGCATTTTGTTTGTGACAAACTCGTCAAAAATGCTTCTGAAGCCAATCAAAGACAACCAAGAGAGCAGAAGATAAGTGTTGTCAGTGTAATGATATACCATGTGGGTGAGCTGCTCCATCACACACTCCACCACCTCGGACTTGTTCTCGAGCAGCTCCGGTGAGAACTTCTCATTCAGCCAAGCCTGCCAGTAACAAAGAGGAAGATCCCTGTCAGGACACTGTTTTCTGTCTCATGAGAAAACATCAACAAGGTCAGCTTTAAAGAGGTCTGAAGCATTCCATGTTACAGTCTGACAATGGGGACATTAGAGCTCAAAACTTGCTCACTTCTTCCAGTTTAGCGATCAGCTCCGCCGGGGTCATAACATCCTCCTGACTGTCATCTTGATTGATGTCGCTCCCGTCATCAGACAACACGTCCGCCATGTTTATCCTTTACAATGAACACTGACAAAATGCTGAGTTTTAAAAGCGTTATGTACACCCTATTTGTAAAAGTGACTTGAGTAACAAGCAACACCGCAGCATCCATCCACATGAGAAAACTCCTTGTTTATTCGCGCCACTTGAATGATTCTCGCGAGATCTTGAGGTCTATGTGTGAACACTCTGCCCTACGTTAAGCCTGCAAGGCAATTTTTCAGCCCGTGAACCTTGTTTAATCGATTAACGAGGCTGTTTAAGATGATTCTTTAATTTTGCAAACAATGAGGCTATTGGTAGTTTTTTCATGATTGGAGTATGCTGCTTTATTTCCAATGTATGAGACGGAATTTCGGCACTGCAAAAGAGCATTGCATCCTGAAAGACTAAACTCAGGTGACATTTTGTTGCGAAGTAAAGGTATGCATGGATAAAAACACTAGATGACAGCAAATTACTTCAAATATGTTTTATGCATGTTGTTTTAACCTCATCTGATGGTATGAAATCTGAGGAGAGAAGTGTATTACATTTAGAAATCTTCATCTTTATTTCTTTTTTTCTTTCTCATAGTAGTAACACTGCACTAAAATGCAGATTGTCCAGTAAGAGATGGGCCCTCTTTTAAAAAAATGTATTTCATTCTTTATTACACACAGAGAGGGGTGACATAAACAAACGTACATCTATAGACTATAGGAATAGTGATGACATTTTTTTTTTTTGACGTAGTTTTGTAGGCCAACCCGAAAGAAATTAAAGCCGGTGTAGGCATAGATATATATAGAACATATAGTTGTTCTATATATATCTATGCGTGTAGGTACCAGATTGGCTCGGGCTGCCAGATCGGATCGGGCCCCTGCCCGTAGATATATGTGTGTGACGTCACTAGCAGGCGCAAGGCCCCGAGCCAATCTGGCAGCCCTACACCGGTGGTTCCTATGAGAATTTGCCTATGAGATTTTTGCATTGGATTTTAGATCATTGCAGAAAATAAGCTCTGTGTCAAACACAGGTTTCTGATGCGTAGCTGTTTTGTTCAGCTGGCTAATCTTTACAGGTGAACAACATTATATGAAGTTTGAAGAGTTAATGCAGCCGAGAGAAGTAAAAAGCTAACGTTAGGCTCTAGCGAACTACACCACGTTTATAATGACTTCGCGACCGTTATGTTTCAT
Source organism: Symphodus melops (assembly GCF_947650265.1). NCBI lineage: Eukaryota > Metazoa > Chordata > Actinopteri > Labriformes > Labridae > Symphodus > Symphodus melops. Next base: position 38,706,732 of record NC_136691.1, on the reverse strand, counting down.
CGATCTAATCAGTGGATTTGACAAGATAGCTAAACGTTAGCTTAGTAAGTTGTTTATTAACCTAAAATTTGCAAGAAAACTGAAAAAACATGACTAGAGGCTGTAAGGAGGATTAGGGAGAGAGTTCCCGGCGTTAACCACAGACCTTATTTCAGGCGTCTAACCACAAACCCTTTCAAAATCCCCATTGACTTTTAGAGTCAGGAACCCATGGCGCTAAAATGCTAACTCACTTCCTAGTTTTAGGACTCAAAACTATACCAGTCTAGTGGACGAAGGACAAACGTTTATATCCTCCTCAATCTTGCAGGAGTGGATGCCATTGAACGAGAGCGCTCGTTTGTCTAGGCAGCAGAAGTAAGAGCACCCGGCGACGACGGAGCAGTGACTCTCTAGCAGAGTCCAGGGAGGATCCTGAATGTCTAAGGAGAAAATTCTGCAAGATCTGCAATCCACAAAACAACAAAATAATGGAGAGAAACAAGTCTCATTCAAGAAATCAGAAATAAGGTGAGAGCATCAAGTCATCCATCAGTGATCTGAGGATTAAAGCAACCATTTTGGGGATTTGACTGATGAACTTGTCTGTGACCGGATAGTGTGTGGTATGACTAGTGGCACTCTTAGAATATCCCTGTTGAGAGACAGTGAATTAATATAATAATAACAATACATTTTTATTTGCTGGCCCGTTTCAAGCCACCCAAGGTGGTTACAGGGGATAAAAGCATCAGACTCTGATAAAAGCATTAAATAACAGAATATTAAAAACCAAACATTGACCTAGAAAACAAAAGACAAGTGTTGTGCGCAGTGGCCAGTTAGAGTGAGTAAGCCAGTTTAAACAGGTAGGTTTCGAGTTTAGATTTGAAGGCCGAGATGGAGTCTGACTGTCTCATGTGAGGGGGGAGGGAGTTCCAAAGTCTGGGTGCCAAGCAGCTGAAGGCTCAGGTACCCATGGTACTGAGGCGTGGTGTGGGGATGGTTAGTAGTCCGGCAGAGGTTGAGCAGAGGGTGCGTAAGGAGCTGTAGTGATGGAGGAGGTACGTAAGGAGGAAGTTTTTGTAGTCGATGCGGTATTGTACAGGGAGTCAATGAAGTTTGATGAGAATAGGGGTGATGTGGTCAGATGATTTGGTGCGAGTGATGATCCTGGCAGCTGAATTCTGGATGAGTTGCAGTCTGTTGATGAGTTTGGTGGGGAGTCCAGGGAGGAGGGCATTGCAATAGTCGATGCGGGAAGCGACAAATGAATGAAGCAGGATTTCGGTGCTGGACTGGGACTGTGATGGGCGGAATCTGGAGATGTTTCGGAGGTGGAAGATGGCAGTCTAGGTGATGTTTCTAATGTGAGGTGCAAATGTGAGGGTGCTGTCCAGATTCATGCCAAGGCTCTTGACTTGGGGGAGAAGGGTACAGGGAAAGGGTGGATTTGGAGCCGATGAGCAGGGCCTTGGTCTTGTTTCCGTTGAGCTTCAGCAAGTTCCTGCTAATCCAGTTCCTGATGTCGTCAATGCAGGTGATGAGGGAGGTGGGAGGAGTGGCAGCAGTGGGTTTGGTGGAGATGTAGACCTGTGTGTCATCGACATAGCAGTGAAAGTGGATCCCATGATGATGGAGGATTGTGCCCAGAGGGAGGAGGTAGATGATGAAGAGTAATGGACCCAAGACTGACCCCTGGGGGACACCCAGTGAAACACACAGGCTTGTGGTCCCATATTTGCACAAATTGTTGGCAATCAATGAGATACGATGTAAACCAGCCAGGCGGTACTAGAGTATTATGTGGGAGATAGTACCGAATGCTGCGCTGAGGAGGATGGCAATAGTAAGAAGTCCGGAGTCAGCTGCACAGAGGAGGTTGTTGGTGATTTTCTGGTAGTGATCACCCAAGTTGGATCATTTGAGGAGCTGCAGGATGAGGCCAGTTGTTGGTAAAGGGTACTGATTTTTAAGTTGAAGAAGTTGTTGGTAAAGGGTACTGATTTTTAAGTTGAAGAAGTCCAGTAAAGCAGTGCACTGATCGGTGGCTATGTCTGATGGGAGGGTTTTAGGAGTCTGAATTAGATGGCTGACCATTGCAAAGAGGACTCTGTTGTTGCCTGTTCCAGTGTTGATGAGGTTGGAAGTATGAAGATTTGGCATAAGTAAGGGCGTTCTTGTAGTGATGCAGGTTGTCCGAGTACATTTGAAGAAGAAAAGAGAGGCCGTGTTTAATACCAAGGTTTTCTTATAAGCCATGTTTTCCTTTTGTTATATTCATATTTATCTGCTTTTACTTGAAAATACTGGACGTTCATTTGCCTCTCACTTATATCTATTTTGCGCTTGCAGTCGTCCAGCTTTCCGTCCAAACCCTCTGTGACTTAAACCAGTAGAACGCGCAAAAGCCTGACGGAAATACTACCGCCTCCACAAGGTTTGCACCTGACGTCATTCACACACATGTTCTTAGTAAATCACCCGTAAAACGCCCACAAGCCAAACGTCCAAACTTTTGCAATGAACATTTAGTACTCTTTAATGGAGCTCTTAGTAAATCAGGCCCTTAGTTGCTTTGTTATTACACAATTTTCCTTCCCACGCTCTGCAGCTTCTTGATTTTCCTTTTTTTTGTCTTCAAGCTCAGAGCCCACTTCACTGACTTTGTCTGTCAGTTTTTGCATGGAACTCTTCAGTTCTTTCAGAGACTTTTTATAATCAGCCAATATGGCCTTCAATCTCTCATTTTCGACAATGAAGCTCCGTGTTTTAGCGCTCTCCTCCTTAAGAGCCTGTGCAAAGGCTTCTTTTTCTTCTCGCTTCTTCTCCAGGGCTTTTTGCTCATCAGATCTCGCACTTTTCTCAAGAGCTTTCTCTCCTTTCTTCTCGGTCAGATCATCTTGGAGATCAGCATATTTCTGTGGTGTCTCTGATCTCACCAGATCTATTAAGTGTTTCTGATCTCTTAGATTTATCGGATTTCTCAAAAACATTAAATAAATCTGATTTGTTGGATGTATCAGATCTATGTAATACATTAGATCTATCTGATCTCTCTGGTATGTCCCAGTATTTTGATTTATCCAGAAAATATGATATCTCCCTGCTCTCCATATATAATTCTTCCAAGTTCTCAGATCTCTTCAGTATATTTTCATAAACCTCTTCAGCAACCTAATCTCTCCAATCTCCCAGATGCATCAGATCCGAAATGTACCATACCCTTTTATCCAAACTGTTAGGTTCTGTTCAAAATCTTCACATTAACAATCAGTTGACCTCTTGGAATTGATGCAATGGCTTGTACATACCTGTATAATATTTCCCCAATGTAAGCCAACACAAACACTTATGTGCTTATATAAACTTATATGTAGCCTATTAAAATCTATATCATATTTGTTTCTTAACAAAATGCTGCCCTGTAACATTTTATCTAGATGTGTTTTAATTGAGGACCAAATCTGGTTTACACCTGCAGAGCCAGAGGTAAGAGATCGGAGCATCATATGTTGTGATATCAGGCCAAAGATATTGAGTATAGAGTATTTTAATCTAAACTATAATGTATACGATAATGTATAATGTATAATGTACCATTCTAGAATTGAAAACAAAGGCCCAAAGGTTTTAATATTCATTACACGTCATCATGATTTGAACTTTTGTTTTGCTTTATTTTCTGGTAAATATATAAATGACATTAAGACCATAATACAATATACACAACACATAACTATTACACTCAATTGTCTTTACAACACAGTACTAATAGCAGGTTCTCTGCTTTAAATACAAGGTGTCTAATTTGTGCAAGTGCTTGCTGTGCACAAGCAGTGATTTGAATATAATAATTGTATCCATCATATAACTGGTTGTTTTTTAATCCATATATTGCAAATTTCTCATAACAGACCTTAACATGTGTACACTGGTTTGCACTGTCCGGTACTGCCTTGTCCACAGGGGTTGCCAAAATCAATCCAAACAATGTTTTTTCACAATATCTTGAATAACAAGTTTAGTGACTGACATTTTTCTTTTTGAAGAGTAAAGTGGGGATAAGGAGGGTCTGGAACTATGGATTAGTAGGTGGAGTTTAGGGGGTTTAGTGGTATGATGTTTTGTTTGATGGAGAAAAGTAATGTATCTCTTGTATTTTTGTTCATCTGTTAAGTGTTATTAATAAATACACAAAAAACAAAAACAACAAAACTATATAAAAATAATACACAATTCAAAAAAGAAAAACAATATTTGATTGATGTACTTGTGTGTAGAAAACCCTTCTTAGCTGCATGTTCTTTACATGTTTTAAATGCAAATAAGGCTTCACCAAAATAACTCCAACGCTGCCTGTTCAGAATAAAAATGAACTTCTTTTTTTTCAAGTTATAACTTTAGGTCAGGAGTCTAAATGGAAAACAATCACATTTTTTGACGGTAAATTTGGCCCATGGCAGGCAGAGTATATCCTAATTGAGGATTGAAAAGAGGGACTGAGGGGTAGTAAGGGTAAACAGCGGATCCAATGAGAGCAGAGTGAGCTGGGCTCATTGGGAGATGATGATACAAAAACTGAGATTGAGGTAGTCTCATTCTGTTGGGGAAGAAGGCTGGGTGTAATGGATAGTGCCGAGAGTCTTTCACCGATTTGTCAACGCTTGATAGGACACGTGACATCGGCATACTGGTGGAAGAAGCAGACGCACTCTGCTGAGTGGAATGAACTTTTTGTAACATTGTCCTGGATTTTTCCCTCTTCTCTGTTTGATAAATCCAAGGAGCCGTGTTGTTCTGCTTCCTGGCAGAAATCAGAGAGTCCACCTGATGGATCAACTTGTCCTGGTGGAGTTTATAACTCGGACGAATAGGAGCAGGCCGCATAAGTTGCACAGATTTTGGAATTACTTTGGTAAAACTAGAGTTAGATGTTGGCCATTCAGATATTACACTATAAGAGGAGGGGGAGGGCACTGAATGGCTGATGTGTTTGTTGCTTCCTTTATGGATTGACCTCCAGGCTGAGTCTTTAATCTCGATTTTAATAGGGTCTACAGATTCAGGGCTGGCACAAGAATCATCTTTATTCTCTCTGGCTGTGTCTTTGGATATATGTGTACAGCTAGAAGTCTTGTTGCCCTCACCCCCACCGCTGGATGCTTTATTCACAGAGCTAGAACAGTTTTGGGTCAGTTCAGAGGAAGATGCAGGTTTACCTTCACTCTCCACAGGACCATCCTCCGATGAAACAGAATAAGGGGAGGGGCTGCGGGAAGAAGAGGAAGACAAAGGCAACGGGGAGCCATCGGAGGAGTTGTGGCTGGAAGAAGCTCGGGATGGAGAGCCTGAGCAGTGAATGACGGAGGGCCTTTCCTTGTCCTCGCTCTGAGGACTCATGGGCACGTTCAGACTAGCCTGAGCCATTCGCTTCTTTTTCTCCAGAGGGGAGATGACCTCCCCAGCAGTGGTTGGGACATGAGCAGGCCAGAGGCTAGATGTGGGGACCGGGACAAGGCGAGTATAGACGGTAGTGCAAAGGTTGCTGGTTGACCTGTTTGGCTGAGCGCTTTCCAGATGGTGTTGATCTGAGGTCCAGAGAGCCCGGTGAGGATGTAACACTGCTTCACTTTGACAGGTAGCTTCTGGACTTCTCTGAGCCTCTATCTATGAAATAACACAGAGGATGTTTAACACAAATAGTACACTTATACCTTTAACTTTTTGGAGACATGTTCACAGAAATTATGTTACCTCAGAATCCATCTCACTATCCAGCTGACATCTTTTCCTCTTCTTCTCAGTCTTGTGGACCTGGCCGTCTGAACTTCTCTTGTATGGCTTCCGTGGTTTGCTGGGAGGCAAAGGTTTGTCGTCCTCTCCTTTAATGTGTCTTTCAAAGGGTAGCACTAGCCTAAAAAATACATTTCTTGTCATAAATCTGTTTTTCAGAAAGTGAATAGACAGGTTAGGAAAAAGAATCATCCTCACTTTTCATAATGTCTGCGTGTGCAGGTTGCAGCACTCGTACTCCCCGGACTTCCTCCCAACTCATCGTACACTTTCTTCCAAAGACGTCTTGCTGTCACCTGTTGGATGACACAGGGTTTCAGATGTACATTTGTAGCTGCACATCAGCCATTGTTGCTTTTGTCATCAGGTCATCAAATACAGGTGCTTCATTAAAACCTTTTTTAAGTCTCGTAAAGACAAGTTCAAGCATCTTTATTTATACATTCTAATATGCGGTTAACAAGAAACGTTTTATTTGTATTTATGACCTCTCTATATCATCAGACGTGAAGGAAAATGCTACGTTCAAGTGCTGGCTTCTCTGAAAACAATGCAGCAGTCAGTAGTGCTCCCTCTAAGTTTGAATTCCATTCTGGAATGGTGTGTATTTGTTTTATCCAGAGAAGGGAGGCACCCCTACAGGAACATTGTGACCTCAATCTGTTTGCCAGGCAAATGGCAGACAAACAGGTGTTGCAGTGATGAAAGAGGACAAGCGAAATGGTTCATATATAATTACACAGCCTCAGCATTTTCTAATAAGCTTTATGACCAGGAAAAGTTAAAAGGACAAATATTGGAGATGCTTTTGAAAAATGGAGAGAGTTTGGTTTCAAGACTGACACAGAGCTGTTTAAACATGGATATGTTTAAACCAATATCTTCAATTTGGACTGCAATTTAAAATGCTGTTTGAATCCAAAGGTGTCAGAGTCTCACATCGCTCCTTTAAAACGATATGACATCATTGTCTTCATGATGTCCTGGAGGTCTTTCAGTCTGGTTTTAAAACACGACATAGCACGGAGTCAGCTTTATTAAAAGTGTTCAATGACATCCTCTTGGCGAATGATATCTGTTTTCACTGTTATGCTGACGATAGTCAAATTTATGTGCCACTGAAAAAGAAAGATGCCTTTTGTCTGGATCCACTTCTGTCATGTCTTGAAGACATCAAGTCGTGGATGTTGTTGAACTTTTTAAAATTTAACGACAACAAAACTGAAGTGATGGTGTTTGGCCCGAGTGGCTCTGTTAAAACCCCCACTGTTGACTTGGGCCCTTTGGCACACTTTTTGAAGCCGACAGTCTCAAACCTGGGCTTTAAGATGGACAACGATTTTAAATTGGATCGGCAAATTGGTGCAGCTGTTAAATCCAGCTTCTTTCACCTAAGGCGGCTGGCAAAGGTGAAGCCTTTTATTTCACAAAAGAACTTTGAAACAGTAATCCATGCCTTCGTCACATCTCGGCTGGATTACTGCAACGCACTATACGTCGGAGTCAGCCAGTCCTCCCTCGCACGGCTCCAGATAGTTCAGAATGCTGCTGCTCGCCTCCTAACCGGAGCACGAAAGAGGGAGCACATTACCCCAATTCTGGCCTCCCTCCACTGGCTGCCTGTGCATTTTAGAGTTCATTTTAAGATTCTTTTATTTGTTTTTAAATCTTTAAATGGTCTCGCCCCACCTTACCTCTCTGAGCTGCTCCATCCCTACACTCCTGCCCGGTGCCTCAGGTCAGCTGACCAGCTGCTCCTGGAGGTACCGAGGTGTAAGCGGAAGCTCAGAGGGGATAGGGCTTTTTCTTCTGCCGGTCCCAAACTCTGGAACGACTTCCCTCTCCATATAAGACACGCCCCCTCACTGTCCATTTTTAAAACTCATCTTAAAACACATTTTTATTCTTTGGCTTTTAACCCAGCATGAGACTCTGTTCTTGTTTTAGTGTTTTATTGTTTTTATTGTTTTAACCCTGTTAGTGTTTTACTTGTCACAGCTACGGCTGTTAAAAGCGCTTTATAAATAAAGTTGAGTTGAGTTGAGTTGAGTCTTCTGGTTTTGCATTCTCCTGTATAAATGACCCATGTCGTTGTGTCAGGTGGGGCGCGAGAGGCACGGGGAACTTTAAGTATAGAGAAGTTTCTGACAGGAGTGAAAAGAGTGGAAAAATTTCTGTCCCCTCAGGCATGACAGAAAATAATTGAGAAACGCTGCTTGAACCTATCCTTTCCTACAGCTGCCTCAAGCACATCTGTCCTTTAACTATATCCCTAGAGTGTCTTTTTCTGCTGATGGGTTTATATATTGGAGTGAATAAACATTGTTGTATCAATGAAGCCATTTTCACACATGAACTCCAAACAACTGTTTCAAACATTCAAAAATGAAAGCTCTGCTTCCACCAGGGGGCCTCAAATAAGCCGATGACGTTGTACAGGACTTTCCAATCCTTTTAGAATTTACTATTTTAAATGTCAGGCTGAATTGTGGAAGGGAGTTGCCTGGTTCCCCTCTCAATGCTGTGCCTGCTGATTTTCAGCACTGACAGAACACTGCTTATTTATGACTGTATAAACATGCGCGAGACTTAAACTGATACGTTGTGAGTGAGGATGGCAGCAGTGAAGACCGCCTGTCCTGCTTTTGTGCCATTTCAACGTTTTCTGTTTTCTGAGCTTTCTCACGGTGTCAACATCAAAGACAACAGAGCATGGGTGGTGATACATCAGCGCCTCAGCAGCTTCAATGAGGCTCGCTGTGGTAGGAACCACTATTCTGCGTCACTAGACCTAAAGCCTGTTTCCCCCCTTGACGCTTGCAAACACTTGATTGTGCTTCATTAGTCATTTAACACCAAAACTTGAATTTTGATCTTACTGCATCATAGCCCCCAAGTTTCTCCACAGCTTTGTAGATCCTCCAAAGATTAACTGGAATAAGAGAAAACATATTCAAATATTATTTGCATATAACTTCCCTATGAATATTCAGATCATATTACAGAACTAGAAACTCACTCTGCTTAAAGCCCAGATGTGGGATCCGCTCTATGGGTGTAGCTCTGTCCTTCATGAAATTGTGCAGACTTGTTACAAATGCCTTCTCCTCTGTCGGCACTAAATGGTTTTCTTCCTCACATTCAGTCATAGAGTCATGAATCTCAATGACAGAGGAAGAGGTCTGGCATGGAGAAAGTAAATGCATTAGAGGAGGGAAAAAATGTCTTTTGCATCAAGAGTTAAGTCATGGAAATGAGACATTGACCATTGCAACCCAGTTTTACAGTTGAAACAAAACGAACTAAGGACGTGAATGTTGAAATGAAATGCAAAATCAGAGAGTCAGGTTTCACCACTACTTTCAAAAGGTAACCTCACATCCTGTCTGGAGAGAAAGAAGCAGACTTGTGGGGTTTTTGGTCTACAGACGTCTGAGGCTGGTATCACAAATGTCACTTAAAGAAAATAAGGACTTAATACAGAAAGTGCATTAAACAATCTGTGTGTTGATTGATTAGAATATCTGAATTCAAATGGTGATTTGTAATTGTGTTAAAAAAAACTACCATGTTTGCTGTTTTTTCTGCAGAACTTGTCAGTCACTATATGACGGTTTTAAAATACCCAGAACTTATATGGTAAGTATTAAACCAGGGCTACCAAGAAGTGAAGTGTCAGAAATTGACAATGTCACTGTTTGTGGTTTGAAAGAAAGCAGAAATGAAACTGTGGAGGCATGCAGAATTTGAACCATCAGTGCGAAACATTTCTTAAAAGAAGTATCGAACAAAGAACATTTTAGACAGAAGAGTGACCATTAACAAAGAATACTTTTTTTATCATCTTTGGAGGGAAGCTTCAAAAAATTTTTTCATTATTTTCTTAAAGTTATCGATGAATCTTCTCATAAACGCCAACAGCATAACCTCAATTGGTGTCATTTGAATGCCATTTTTCAACAGTAATATTTATTCTGACGTGAACACTAGCTCAGAATAGTTGTTTACTCACTTCTGTCACTGCAGTAGAATTAGAGACTACAGTATTTTTCCCTGCATATATTTAAATGTAATGTCTCACATTTCTGTTGTGCCGATGAATTTCAGAAGAATTGATGTCAAAAGAGACCACAATGGACAGTGTCAATATTTTATTTTGAATCACCACGGTTGAAGCTGCTTTATTTCTGTGGCAGTTCTTGTACAACATAACGACTCAAGGTGGTTTCATATTGAATCAAGTTCCTCTATGTGGTTCCTGGTTCCGAGAAATAGTCCTCTACAATGAGTAATAGTGAAGGTGCAGACCTCTAACCAAGATATCTCCGACTGAGTCACAGTTAAGCAAATCCACACATTTGAACTGTTCCCAGCTAACGCAAAGGAACTCTGTTTTATTTTTATTTCAGGACTTATTTAAGTCAAGATATTGGCAGGATACGGTGATCAAAACTAACAGGAAGATGGTGAATTAGAAAAAAGAAAGAGAAGTGGAAATAGAATATAACTTGGAATTTTGCATAAAAAGCCCCAATATTGATGAAGGACTCAGATGTGATTCATAAAATGTTCAGGTTCAGGCATCAGGGTTTACAACAGGAAACAACTTCACTCTTAGCTTAGCATGGTTGGCCTTGTTTCTGCACATCTCTCTCTCTCCACCCAATAACAAATATCATTGTCAAACACTCAGTCAATTTCCACTAGATGATATTTTTTGGAAATCTGTGTGGGTGATTAATGTTAAAGTGTTGATATGTGACTCTCACAATGATTGTAAGTAACATGTTGGATTGATGCAATCATCAGGCCGGGACTCACCACAGAAACCACTCTGCTTTCAACTCTCTTCAGCCCTGGAAATTTGATGAGCTAATTTGACTTTCTCATATTGTACCTTGCGTTGTAGTTACCAGAACCGAGGCTGTGAGGGCCATCTGCAGTTTCCGTATGTGTGCAATGAAATATTGCATGTTTTATGTGTTGGTTTTATGCGTGCGTTTTCGCTGCCTTCTGAGAATATGATGCGGAATCACTTATTCCTTTCATTTCGTAATAGGGCATCAAGATGAAACAACTGTACACACACAATCAGCACTGAAGACATTTCAGCTCTGTTTCAAATTAACAAAAAAAGGGAAATGAAAAGGCAAGGCAGAACTCACTTTGAGGAGTCATGTCTGAAGTCATAGATTAACTGTAAATGATGAAATTTGCAAAGCCTGTAACGGACATTTCATCAGCACAGACTGAGGTTAGTACCTTGTTTTCTGTCCCTTGCTCTTCATCACTGGCTGCTGTTTGTTCAGATGTCTCACCCACGTCCTCTGGAGCTTCTACCAAAGAGAGGAAAACAACATTTTAATACTAAAGAATTGTAGAAATAAAAATTCAGATAACCTCAGTCAAGGAAAGTAGCTCTTCTTTATTCCAAGAAACGTAAAAAAAAAATACTAAAACTGTACTGCAGAAATCAGGTAATTAAAAGATTAAAATATATCTTTCTAGTAAAGTTTTTCTGTAATATTTGTGATTTTGAAATTAGTTTAAACACAATCTGAAGGACATTTTGTCAACTGAATCTGATATTAAACCACAAGTTGCAAAACCACTTCCTCCTCAAAAAATAAAAACCGCTTGTGTGCTTCACTGTGTGATCTTGTCACACAAACAACTGTATTTGGCAAGGCTGAGATGTCTGAAGAAATAAAGGTAAAATGAACAAAGTGTTATTCCCTGTCCTGCGTTAAGAAAAACAATTAAAAACAAGAAATATAACTTGAATATTACTCCAATATCATCGATAGTCAGGGCTCAGTTTATGCATTTTACGTGAATAAACAAAACGTTAAAAAACATTCTTGGAGAAGAATTGTGATTCTGAGAAGGAACTGACCGTATCAGCCCAGCACCCACAGTGATCTCATTTGTGCAAGAAACCAATATGGTTCTCTTTTGAGATCTCTTGTTTCCTGAGCTGTGGCTTGAACCTTTGATTCTGCTTTTAGTCGCCTCTAACTTCTCCATTTCACAAGCTGAACACATATTTTCAAAATTGTAAGACTTCTAACCAATGTTTTACTTTAAGCTCTTGTTTCTTTCTGTGCCAAATAAGATGTTCGGTTTGTACCACACAACAATCGTAAATATTGTGAGATTTTCTTACTTAAAAATGATTACATCCTAAACTAAACTCCAAACTAAAATGAAAAAATATTTGTATGTGAAATATCTCTTCAAAAACATATTTTTCATATCATATTAGTATAAATGGTTTGTTTGTTTTTGTTGTAAAGGTTCAGATTTTAATCTATTGTAAAATCAAGGTTATGAAGTGTCAATACAAATCAGTTTTAAAATAACTAAACGCAGCATTTACCCTGCTGTATTTAATGAACGAGACTCTGTATAAGAATAGCATCTTGTTTCATGAAAGATTCAAAAACATTTCTCACCCATGTCCAGAAGTTGTCCTCCAGTCTCCGGTCTCACACTGTTATGTGACAGTAGTTCATGCGGCGCCCTCAAACTTCACACCACCAAACAGGAAGTCCTCTCCACAGAGCAGTTTCATTGGTTGACTGATCGCTCAACAGCAATTGAGTCTGGGAAATTGAGTGTCTGTTTTTGGCACTCAAGTGTCACATTGGTTTCATCTTCTTTGTTTCACACAGAAACAGCATATTGTTCAAAGTATTGTTCAGCTATCTGTGTAACATTTGTCTGATTAAAATCACAAAAGAGGATGTCCTGTTAACAATGTTGTAAGCGACAAATATAAGGAAAGTTTCTACCTTCTTTTTGTAAACATAACGATGAGCATGGTCTTTTGTAATATTAACAAAGTAAGGTCCTTTACGTGCTTTTTGTAAAGTGTCTTAAGATAACACTTGTTATGAATACAAATAAAGATAGATTGATTGAAAGAAATAAAACTCTAGTATATGGTTTTTGACTCTTTTATTATGCCACACAATATTTTTTAATCGACCAGTGTAATTATGGTTAAAGTGTGTGCACTGCAGATTCTGAGTCAACAACATAGCTGCATTTGAGGAAGTAAATCAAAATAAAACTGATGTCCAAATTAAACTTTAAAGTTGTCTAAATGCAGAAATAACCTTTCCCACATGTCTTCATTATTACATGACTGTGTTTTAAGAATATGATTTAATCGACTCCTGCCAGAAAACATCAGTGCTTGAGAAAACGTGAAGTATTTCGTGGAGCAGGAAGATGATGTGTTACATACATTGCTGATTCAGAACCAAATGATACACATTTTGTAAATGGACTTTTGCTTGTATAGCACGTCTTTTGACTGCTCAAACCGGAGGGGGGTTTTCACCACAGGTCACACCTACACATCCACACACTGATGACAGTTGCTGCTGTTTAAAGTGTCCATCAGTAACAACCAACACAGTTCATAAACATTCACAAGCTCCAGACAAAGCAGCGGAAGAACCTTGGTGTTCAGTGCACAAGGACACATCAAACATGGCTGCAGGAGGACTGATCCCACGATCTTCAGGTTAAGAGACGACCGACTCCACCACTGAGCCACAGCACTACGCTACACGACACTGCATTTCAGTTTTTAAAGTTAAGTTAGGGAATTTAACTGGCCAAAAAACTTGTTATATGGACATGGAATTGATATTGTATTTAGACGTACAAAACACGTTTATGTTTCGACAGAAAATATCCCCAAAGTGTTATCTCGTGAATTTTCTACACATCTTTCTATCCTAACTCAACTGAAGAGTAGCTTGTATGTAGAAATATAATACAGCAAGGGGTAGTTACTAGATTATTAGGTATGTGATTTAGGTGTCAGGTTTAATTTAACAGAACCCACTTACCGAAACTACATATAAAAACAAAAAGGCAAACACAAGGCTACTTTTTTAAAGACTAACAAAAAAAATCTACACAAAGTAAGACAAGAAATGAACCAAAGGGAGTCAGAGAGAAGTGCAGAATACACGGGTAGCAAGATGAATGACCTGACTCAGAGTGGAAGAATCACAGGTGAGACAAATAATGTCATGGTTTGGTTTTGTTCGGTATTTATTCCTGTTTTAGTTTTCATTATTTCCCTTGTGTTCTGTGTATCTATGTTCCTAGTGTGTTTTCCTGTATTCTTGTGTTCTTCTATGTTGCCTGTTAGTTTATTTCCTGTCTTGTGTTTTAAGTCTAGTCTTTAGTGTTTCCTGTTTTATTTTGTATATCTGGTTTTGGTGGTGTCGGTGTCAAGTTGTACTTTGTACTTGTCTTCAGTGTTCTGGTCTTGTGTCCTTTTGTTCCTTGTGTTTCCCGCCTTTCTGATTACCCTGATGTTCCTCACCTGTCTCGTTAGTCTCACCTGCGTCTGATTACCCCTTGTCTATTTAGTCTCTGTGTTTGCCTCAGTTTCTTGTCGGTTCATTGTATTGTCTTGTCGGATGTCAGTTGTCGTGGCCTGTTGTTTCCTCTCCCTGCTCAATGTGTTTCTCCTCGTCGTGGTTTTTTGGTTTTTCTAAGTAAGTTTTTGTTTTTGCCTTTTTTTTGTTAAAATAAATTAATGTATTCTGCACTTGGGTCCTCCTCCCTGTTTCCTGCCTGCTACTCCGTGACAAATAAGACACATAGGAGAACAATGAGGGCGACGGAAACTGGAGGGAATCACACGGACAGGAAGAAACACTATAGACATGATACACAGGGAAAAATACAACATAAAGCAGGAAATACTGAAAACTGAACTCAGGATGAGCAACAGAAAAAAACACTATGACATAGTGAAACACAAGGATCTGAAATTACGAAATAAAACAGGAAACACTAAAGACAAGGAAACATTAAGAAACACACAAGGGAAACAAGCAACACCAGGAAAGAATTAAAGCAAAAAAACAAGAAAATCTAAACTCTGAAAATATACAAAATACAAAACTAAACAAGACCGAATCGTTTTTTTATGATTAAAGTGCTTTAGTGCTAAAACTCAGAACGAGACTAGATCTGCTGATACTCTGTCTATTAAAGTTAGTTTTGACTTTCTTTTTTTTTTTAATGATAAAGACATTGATTCTAATAGAGCTCATATGTTGGTTCAAAGTCATTTTTAGACTGGCTGGAAGATACAGGATTTAAGTTTTACAATTTCAGGAAGAGGTGAAGGCCTACTTCTTTAAAAAAAAATAAGTTTCTACTTGCTGTTGCCTGAAATATTGAAGCTATAAATAAAATGCCAGGACATTGCAGAAGTTGATTCCACTCGAAATGAGTAAATAAAACGGTCAGCTATTTCTTTAGCAGTTATGAGTCAGTGGAACTTGTCTTATGAGATGTTGTCCTTACCAGTCTCTGTCAGTCATGGTGGGTCAATGTTAGACTTAAAGAGGACAGTGATCTCAGGTGTCACCTAACCATTGTCTGATAATTTCTCACACCTTTACTGTATTTTATCACAACTTTATACGTTGTCCCAATCTCTTTTCTATCACAAAGATGTGGTGATGTGAAATACTCACGAGTTATGAAGCTGCGCTCAACACAATCCACATATCCTCCGCTTGTTTTTGATCTGTTTAAAAAGGGGATGCCCTGTTCCCCCATCTGTTGCGGATAGAGTGTGACATTTCAAAATGATTAACATTTAAATGTCAAAATAACCAAATATCTACAGGCTGTTCAAAACTCAGAGGGGAAATACAAGTTTTTGTTTTGAAATGGTGAGAGAATCTGAGAGAAGTGATATTAAAACCCTGCTTTAGGGGTGAAGAAATAATGTTATTAGGTTACACTCATCTGATTCTTTAATTCAGTGAAGACAAAGTGAGAACGAATGGTACATGAGTTGAAATCAATGTCACAATATGAACTTTATAAAAAGGCTTCAGGTGTAAGATAAGATCACATATTCACCGCTACATTCATAGTTTGTCATTCATGCAGTTTTATGGTCATGATGTTTGAGCCCGCATACTTTAATTCTGTTGTTTTGCAGATTTCTGGTTAAGTATTCTTTCTCCTGCAGCTGATAACAAATGAGGCAACGATGAGCAAAAACAGAGGCTGTTCGGAGGGAGAAAATCCCCAGATATTCATCTCAGACTTTCACTGACACAAACATATGAGGTTGAGGTGAAGGCAGCGAGGTGTGAATGAGAACAAAGAGGAGAAAATATTGTGAATCCAACGCAGAGAAGATTTCCTGTCTGAAGTGAGTCACTTTCATAGGAACAATAGTTCAATTTGTGGTAAGATTCCAGTGATGGCGAGCAACTGTGCGCAGATTGAGATAAATGAAGTTCTCCTAAATAAAAGAATTACAAGTAAAAATGTTCTTTTTAAAACAACTGATAGCAGAGGTGTAAAGAGTCAGGAGTGGGAGGGAATATTCTTCTCATGAGTTTCTCATAGTGTATGTGTGGGTGGAAATGATGGGGTTGATTACTGAGTTGTTTAATGACAGGCTAATATTACCGGACATCTAATGACAATTTCAGCTACATTTTTTAAATGCTTAACATTGAACATTTAAGACCTATTTAAGGAAAAATAAGCATAAAAAAAGCACATTTCTTTTTAAAAATGATTGCCACATTTGATTGCAGAAGGACTCAATGAGGATTTATACCACAGCTACTTGTTGAGCAATATTCTAAAGAAGTTTCACAAAATAATTTTTGATTTGTGACAAATGCCATAACATTAAGCTAAATGTTTAGGTTTGTATCTCAGTGACCTTTCTTTGCAAATACAAGTTACCGGTAGTTGAATAAATGTGTATTATTTGTATCCACTCACATACAGACATCAAATGTGTTAATGCATGAGGTGCTGGTGGTATGGTGGTATAGTGGTTAGTGCGGGCTCCATGTACGGAGGCTGTGGTCCTCAAAGCAGACGGACTGGGTTTGAATCCGACCTTCTGCTCCTCTTCCCTTTGTCTTTCCCTGATTTCTGACTCCATCCTGTCTCTAAAATAAGGGCAAAGTAGCAGACAAATAAGTCTTCATGCATTGTTCTTGAACAGACTTCATTAAAAAAAAAAAAAAAAAAAAGATTATAAAAGTAATTTTGAGGTTAGCAAGGCTTTGAATGATAGACCTTTAAACCCCTTTTTTCATGCAGTTTTTTTTTTTTTTTTACAGCAATCCTATTTTTCAGTTACAGGGCAAATCTTTTGTCATTGACAGAACTAAGATTCAATGTTTCGTGTGAAAATGAAACCTATGCATTAGAGGTGAATTCCCCAGCTGTTCGCTCATTCCAGGAAACTGATTGAAGAGAACAGACTGAGTGTGTGAACGACTGGGTTCCTGTTAGATCTCTGAAAATCCCTAAAGACTTTCTTTCATTATCTGCAGGTAGCCTGTACTGTGCTACAGCCAGCTTATAAGAGAAGACATGACACCAGTGCTTGTTTGTTTGTTTTATTATGAAGAATATGCATTACAATAGACTCTGGGGGGAAAAAAACATGAATGCAGTGGAAACATGATGCCCTTTTTTCAAATTCATGATCAATTTTTAAATTCTGTCCACTGAGCTAAAAGCTTAAAAGAGCAAGGGTTTCTTTCAATAATAAAAAAAAAACAATTTTAAAGTTGCATAAATGTGGTTCTACTTTTCAGATTAATGTCACAGCTCACTGCATGTATCCCCCCCTCTTCAAGGCGCTGTGATACCACACACTTCTTATTGGAGATCTGTTCACACTGAAACTCAATCTCAGACCAGTGAGAGAGAGAAAGAAAAAAACGATAAATAAATCTCAATTATTAATTCTTTAGTTTGGCTCGACTCTGAAATGTTAGATATCTTGAACGTTTCATATGTTCAAATGAGAAAGGACTTGAAATGAAAATACGTTGCGTTACAAACTCACAGTCAGAGAGGAATTCAACCGTTTGACGCATCCCCACTAAAGTGGACCACCCAGAGCACAGCAAACATCTGATTTGAATATTCTCTTTAACCACAATCAGATCAGTACTAAAGCAAGGTATGATATTCACACAGGATGCAGATTCAATCACATCAAATAATTAGAATAATTCAGTCTGTTGGTAAAGAAAGGCAACAACAAGGCAAAACGACTATACTGTATAGCTGGTACCACCATCTTTGTTTTCTGTCCCCCCCCTGAAATGTCCAGGAGCATCTGCTACAAGTACAAAAATAATAATAATAATACCTGAAATAGAACTGAAGTCACTTTGTAAGGAATGCTAACTAGAAGTGCCGTCACAATTTTAAGACATAACAAAAGGCTGATATCGTACTGCATCACATTGAAAGGTAAAGAGACTTAAGTTTTGGTCGTCCTAGGGGTTTTCACAAATCCCTAAACTATGCCATCAGTTGCTCACAACATCAACAAATTAAAAAAGGAATCACTTGCTTGAAATGAGGAAAGACTTTTAAAAGTTTCTGGACCATGATTACCGTCCAACCATTGGTCCGTGATGTGGAGGATCATTTGCTCTGCTTCAGCCTGAGCCGCTCACAGGTGTGGGAGGACTTAACTGCGGCGTGTTGTTTTACCGCAGCGGTCCTCTGCCAGGGCTGCCACAGTGATAATCTGGGGTTTCAGTGGAGGGGGCTGGAGCGACTCGCTGGGCTAGATGAGCTCAACGTAATTGGCGGGGAACATTCCAAAGTTACCGTCTGGTGCGTAGCCTCGCCACCAGCCCTCGTCTATCATCTCGATCCCGGTGATGATATCGTCAGGATCGAATGAGACCTCTGTGTCGTCGGCTGAAGAGGAAGAGCGGCAAATTGTTACTGAATAATGTACAGGTAACATTCATTACAATATTAAGACGTTTCCGTAGCTCCTCACCAAAGATAAACAAGACTTTAAATGCTATTCAATCCAAATGCATCGGATAGTGACACGTTAGCCTCGGTACAGCTTGAATTTCTATGGTGAGATTCAATGTTATGGGTTCATAACTATACCATGGCTGCTGGGAGAGCTGTACATTTTAAATGACCTGCCAATGTAGAAACTCACCAGCCTGGTAGTCATACAAGGCTCTGGCACAGATGCCTCTGTCTGCCGTCTCCTCTGCGGTCACCTCGTTGGAGTTATTCTCCTCCACCTGTGAGAGGAGTGTGGGTAAAGATGTGTTTCAGGATCCTTTCAAATTAAAGCAGTGATTGCATTTCCTGATCAGATAAGGAAAACACTCACCTGAGCAGGCTCTTCATATGCTGCCTCTTGGATAAAGGATTTGGCAACTGGTCCATCCTCTGAAAAGAGAGCTTCCAGTCAGAACGAGTGTGCATTAACTGAGCTGTCTGCTATCTTCCAGCAGGTGGCAGCAGCTGATCCTGGCAGCGCCGTTTGACTAGTAGAGATGAATGTGCATACTACAGCATTTCTTTAAAAGCAAATGGGAGGGTTTTGGAAGCGAAGGCATGAGGGATTAAAAACGGAGACTGGTTGTGTGAAATGAGCCCCACCTTCAGGCTGCTCCGGGGGAGTCACCTCAGGCTCGTCATACTCACACCTGGACTGTCCATCATCCACGTCAGGCTCTTATCACCCAAAACACAAGCACAGACATGCATGGAGACAGAGGAACACAAACACAAGTCCACACAGGCGGAAAACCGACACCGACAGCATTCTTTACGAGTAACTCAACACAACAACAATCTGGAAGTTTCTCTGCCAACAGAACGGAAGACTTGAGTTCATGATTTGAATGGATGTGATGAGGATGACAAAGAAACAACAAAAGGAAGTGAAGCATGCGGACTGAAGAATGAAGCTGTCACCCAAACTCTGTACATATCCTGGTGAAGTGTTTGTGTGTGTGTGTGTGTGTGTAAGCTCCCACCTGTGGCGGGGACAGGAGAGGCGGAGCCTGCTGGCACAGGAGAAGCTTGGCGCTGCTGAGGTGAGCTGGCTCGCTCAGACTCATACATGGGCTTTGACAGAAAAGGGCTTTGCAGACGCCCTGAGCAGAGACACACACGGAGCCCCCGAAACATGCCGAGATACAGAACAAATGGACGAGAGAGAGAGAGAGAGAGAGGAGAAAAGAAAGAAAGAAAAAAAAAACAGAGCAGACATGTTGAGCGGAAGAAGAGCAGACACCATGATGGACAATGAAACCACGAGACGGTCTGATGGAGAGTTAGGGCTTTGAATAAGCCAGCGTTTACCACACCTACCGCGACCTCAGAGAAGAGGCTGACAGAGCTTTGCAGTGATGCAGGAAGGCCAGTTAAGAGTTTGAATAAATGGGGGGGGGGGGGGGGTCATTGTGGGTGCACGGGTGATACCTGGCTGTGGGCTGGCAGGGGCAGCAGAGGGGGCGTCTGAGTCGCTGGGAGTGATTCCCCTCTCTCGCTGCTTGAACATCTCTCTGGGGTTCATGGCACGCTGAGAGATGACAGAAGCTGCCTCCTATAGAAAAAGAAAGTGAACAGTATGCACAATTACAAACCACATGTTAGAAATAATGTGGGGGCTGAGAGACGCACAACAGAGCTGAGGGGAGCCTGATGTCCGTAAATGATCACAGAGGAAGGAAGCGGATTGAGCAGTAAAGACTAAAGAGACAGTTGGGTTACGTTTTGCGTTGAAGAAGAAGAAAAGTGTTTGGTTTTGGTCAAGCAAAGAGAGTAGTCTGTCCAGAAGAGAGCTCTTTTGGGAAGGGGAACTCACGTTGGCCTTTTCCACAGATTCACCTCTCCTGACTGCTTTCCTCTGGGCCGTCTGCTCCTCCTCCTGCTCCTCCTGATGATGTCAGTATAAATGTTGGATCTGCTCATATTAGCTACCTTCCTAACCGAAGTGTGCCCTACCTAAACTTAATTTCAGCTGCTCGGTGTGAAAATGACTTCACGTAGGGAACCCACTGACTTATAGTGCAAAGCATCGGGACAGTAAAACACTTACATAGCGTTGTTTCTCCTGCTCTTTACTCACAGACTCCAGCTTCTGCTGGTACTTCCTGTTAGACAAATAAGCGTTTAGAAGACGTGAGAAGTGGGACTTGAAACATTTTATAGTTGTTGTTAAAAAAAAAAAGTCCCTATCTGGGTTTTTTCTTCAGCAGAAACCTACTTTTGTTGCTCAAGTTCAGAAGCTCTCTCCTTGTCCTTTTTGTCCCTCTGTGCCGCCTCCTTTGCCTCTCGGTCTTTCCTCTCCTTCTCCAGCCGCTGGCGGTCCTCGTCTGCCTTGTGGCGCTCCTCCTGGCGACGTTTCTCCTCGTCTTTCTGAAAGCCAGGCAGATCAGAAGGGTCAGCGTTCGACTCTATTTACAAAATGACTTTGGTCGTAAAGAAATATTCTAGAATAGTAAATGAACATCAAAAAGCTGCAAAGCAATGAGCACCAACTTTCTTGAGCCGAGAGTGCAAACAAAACACATTGGCTGACTGAAGTTAAAGAGAGAACTAGATGTTAAATATCACAAAAGTGCTTATCCCAAGGGAAATGTGCGGAGTTCTTCAAAAATAAGGAATTAGAGGACGGGATTTTGTCAGAGATGTTTGAAGCACTAAGTTGAAGCGTCTTACCTCTGCCTGAGCCCAGAAGGTGTCTTTGTTGGTCTTCCTGATCTCTGACATGGCGTTGGTCTTCTGGTACACTGATCCCTACACGACAGAGGAGAACTCTCCAGATCACTAACCTAATCCATATCTTTTAATTACAACTACATACTACACAGTCATCACCCATTCATTTATATTTAAAAGATAACCACACATTTGGTAAAATTATCGATGAATTATGTTACTGATTACACATTAGGAGTCATTTTGTATACTCCATTAGATATTATACAGTGGTTGATTTCACTTGTGAAGACAGCATGACTGACAATCAGGAAAGACAAATAACTGTTCTTTAAATTAAGGTCATTCCTCTCAGCCTCCTTTTTCCAAATATTTCTTCTTGTTTTGACAAACGGTTTTCAGTGTGGAGAAGTGCTGGCTTAATGGGCAGTCCGAAACAAAAGAGAAAAAAACAAACATTTGAAAAACAAATCCATGTTTAAGGAGGAGATTAGGGAGCAGAGTTAAGATCTAGCCCTCTGTTTATGTGTCTCTCATGAAGCATAAGCAAACACTCTTGCATACCACGGGGCCCTGAGGACCGCTGTCCTGGAAGCGGCTCGAGGCTTCTTTGTGGAAGCTGTAGTTTGCTCCTGAGGCTTTGGCCACCTTCTGTATGATCGCTTCAGGTTCCACGTCCTCCTCCGCTCTGGCGTTTATTGTGACATGGGCCCCCTGAGACAGCAAGGGATAAAAAGCTCTTAAAGTGCTCTGTTGAATGACTTAATGCACACACCACCCCAGAGTTTGTTTATATTTGTTTGCTGGTGTGGTGTGAATGACTCAGACTAATCCAATAAAGCTGGTGCATTATTCAAAGATTTTCTGCAGCTTGCTGAGCAGCATTTTCTCCTTTGTGTTTCTTTATTGTAAGACATCCTTTAAATTCAATTCGGCGCACAAATAACCTCCTAGAGACCAAATTAAAATGTGCATTTAAAGTAGACTCAGCGTGTGAGTGCAGTGTTACCCTCAGAAAATTGGCCATAGAGCTGACGTGATTTGCACAAATTCCTTTCCTGGCGTCCTTCACTCCTTCTCCGGTCTGAAACACAAATAATAATCTACAAGTTTAAAAAGACAGCGGCACAAAGAGGACAGGCGAATGTAAAAGAGTTCATTACGGCACACACCCAGTTGATGAGGACATATTTGGGCAGACCAGAGTTTGGATCCTGGACTCGGCAGAAAGCGTACATCACTTTTCCACTGTTCAGCTCCTCAACCAGCTCCTCCAGTCCTCCATCTGATACATAAACATTGTGGAAAATCCAAATGGTTTCTGTGGTTAGTTGAGTAACTGCAGATTCTTTTTTTTCTCTTTACAAATGATGGGGTGAGAAAGCAGAGGCAAGCATTCCTATTGTGCTGATGTTCCAGTCGTGCAGCTGTATGCTGACAATGAAATTCCTGCACACATCTGATCATATCGAGTTCAGATTATAACGTGATAGCAAAATCTACTCAGTTACTCACCCCCCTTCTCTGCCAGGCGGATGTCATTACTGTTGCCCTCGTAAGTGAACAAGGCCCTGTGGAAAACACAAGACGGAGAATCTAAAACCGGCTGAACAGATCACACAGAGGGACAGGGCCGGGACTGATTCAGAGGTTGATGTGTGTTAACACTAAACTAAACAGTGGATGCTCTGTACACAGATTTTAAGAAACCTTCACCCATGACCCTTCTCCAACAGGTTACATATCACAGGATGAGAGTCAGAACAAAAACAAGTTTCTCTGCAGTTTTCATCCTATCTTAAATCAGGCCTGTAAGTACTGTCTCCTTGATAACGAATTATATAAACAGATTTACAAATTCTGATCTTTCTCCGGTAAAGGTACATTTTTCATCAGCATGGAGGCCTTTAAACAAGAATTTGCTCTTCAGGTTAATAAATGAATCTTAATGACGTGTGGTGAGGACAAACTGTTTTCTTGGTTAAGTAGGTATGAGAAGTTATCTTTTTTTCTAAACACTGAATATAAACTAAATAGGAGATTATTATTATTTCAGGTTAACTTGAATGAATAAGGGCAAGTGTTGTAGTCCATCATAAAATACATTTGTATGCAAATCTATAAAAGGCATGATGTAGCAGACTTCTGGAAAGAAGCCAAAAGGAGCAAAACACCTGCTGGGTTAAAACTCTGCAGTAAGCAGTATTGTTGTTTTTTGTTTGTTTTTGTTTTTGAAGATGAAAGCAAACCGAGGACAGCTAGTTGGAAATAGTAAGTCACTAAAAGAAGCAACTCTGATCTGCTGTTTTCACAAGTACTCTTACATTCATTAATTTGACAAAAAAAGGAGGCACAAGAAGCCGTCATTGAATCTTTGGATGCATCAGGATTGAACATCGTCAAATAAAGGTAGGTGATAACTGCATCACTCACAAGATTATTCAGGTCATCTCACTCACACACCTCCCTGCACAATTACAGCTTTGGACTATTTAATCATTAAATGTAGGTCAACCTTAAACACTACTAGCTCCAGTCAACAGGTTTCACAGAAGTGTTAAATAAGAGGAAGTTCCTGGATTTGACTGTCAGTTTACTTCTCATATCTTCTCAGGAAGTAGGTGATAAGACTTACCAATACAGTCATTATTTAATTACTACAAAGCTGATTAAAAGTACATCACTGAAGAGGCCTTTTAATGTGGCAGTGTGCCTAATTAAACATGTTAGGAGCTGCTCTGTTAGCTCGTGTTTAGCATTATGGCTTATGGTACTTATAAAAAGATAAATGTACACGTACACACAGCTGTAATTAACTCCAGCTGTCAACACCTTGATAAGTAGAAGTTCTGCTGTGTATAACAGAGTACCATTAAATCAAAGGTTAAGTTCATCTCACGGTGGTTTCACATTAACTTACTGACGACTGGCTCAATGCTAGCACACAACCCTGCTAACACAGCGCCTGCTGCATGAAGATAACGCTGTTTTATTAATGCTGTTCCTTACCAGTTGGTATTGGATTTTTCATCTACCACCTCTTTGAATGCAGCCGTCAATGCAGGGCCATTTTTGCTGAGGTTTACTGCCATCGTTTTGCTGAGTGCAGCTAGCCAGCTAGCTATCCGGGATGCGCCCTTCCTACTGGAGGAGTGGCGATGATAAGGCAGCCTGTACAGGAAGCTCGATTCAGTGAAGGTATCCTTGATAAGGTCACCGGCACACACAGGAAGAGCGGAGCTTGTTTTAGTTTTCATTCTTTTAAACCAGCTATGAATTGGTGAAACTTAATAATGAAGATGCACCAAACCATCACTTTAGGAAGGTTTATTTTACACTGAAAGGTCGCTCTGTACAAAGACGTTTGTTAGCACCGCAAAATCCTGAAATTAGACTTCAGTGAATCAAACACACCATCGGGAGCAGCGACCCTAAACAGTAAACTTTTCAGTAGAAACAACCACACGACATGTACAGTTTATCTGTATTTGTTCCGATAATTTACTGCATTATTTATGGTAATTTTAAGGCATTTTATACAATCAATACACCGCTTGTCTTAATGTATTCCTCTGAAGCCCAATCTCATCACTGGGATAGGAAACCAATAGACTGCCCATTATAAGGAAAACCTCCGTCATATATTCATTTGAAACTTTCTACGGAACAAAAGGTATCTTATTATACTGACAGTTTCTCCCTTTTAAGTCATTATCTTGACATAGCCTATACGAGGTTGTTTTAGGAAACTAATGTATTATTTTGATAAACTGATGTCAAGATAATTTTGTTGAAAAAAGGTCAACTACTTTGTTCATACTCATTTTTTTGTGACTTCTGAGACATTCATTTTCATGACAGGTATCATGATTCGTTTTATCTGTCCACTGGTTTTTTTTTCTTCAGCATGAAAACACAAAAAATGACTGCAGACGATGGTAAACCAAAATGAACTTTATTCATGTAATGACAAGGTCTATAGTTATTTAGTGTAGGCTATGTGAGGACTTGTGGACGTTCATGGTGGCAGTTCAAGCATATATATTCGAGATTTAAGGATGCAAAAGGCTCGTCCTGCACTCAGCAGAAAGCCAGGCTGATATTTTTAACAGAAATATTGGTGCTGTTCAAGCAGCTGTTCAGTGTCTGCTGATGAAATGACTCACCCGTTTGGGGGATACAGCCCTGATAGCAAGTTTACAGTTTATGATGATGTTCTCTTTATATATACACACACACAGAATGAAGGTTAAGGCTATAATTTCAGTCAGAGGTGTTAGGCAGATGAATTGTAACGGAATCCCTGATATCTGGCAAATGGCTGTGAGAAGGTTCACCAGAGTGCAAAGCATGCCAAGCTGCCTATATATAAACGATTGAGCACACTGGACAAAGGGAGTCAATGTCACATCACTCACATGATGAATTGAGGCTGCATTCAGTTGTACAATTGGAAGATATTCAGCTTTCAAATAAATAAATTAGCCAGATGAACAAACGACGATGCACACAAAGTTTGAACTAGAACTATCCCACATCTTTTTCAATTGTGGTGTAGCAGCAAAACAATCACTGCATTGAGAGGTTATCAATTCTTCACCTTTTAGTTTTTTTCTACAGCTGCTAATAGTGGTGAAACTATATTTGGAGCCTAAACCATGTTAATTTTACAATCAAGCTTCAATAATTTTCATGCTTTACTGTGGACCATATTGGATTATTCCTCTCATTAATGCCTCAATAGCTGAATTGATTCCCAACATCAAATAATTCCCTTTATATTGGCAGCATCAGCACATTATCTGCCAAGATTAATCCCCCCCCAGCATTTTCTAACTACTTCGGTCACAATGGATCATAAAACTAATATCACATTGTACATTATGACACATCACAATCATATTTTTGAATTTTGGTGACTTGAATGAAAAGAAAAAGAATGGCCTTAAACGAAAGCTTTTAAAGATACAATGCAAAGGTCTCAAAGATTTGTACCCGGACAGAATGGTTTGGCTGTAAATGTGATGAGCCACGACATGAAATCAAAGTTTGCAAACCTGATAATCAAAATGAATTTAAACATTTTGACAAACTTTTATTTTACCAAATATTTAAAGCAAAGTACACTGAATGTTTATGTATTCATTCAGCTCAAGCAACAAAAAACATATTTCTTCAAATCACAAGTTTCTTCTAAATGTCTGAGTTCCCATTTTAAGTGACACGAGCTGTTAGCAAAGGCCATTTTAATCCAGAGAAAAAGTAGTGTTTGAAAACAGTTCAAAATAAATCAAAAGGTAACAACAGAGTGGAGTGAGATAATAAAAACCATATCTGTGACAAAATAATAGTACTAGGACAGTATGAAAATAGAAAATCAGGGCCTCAACAGAAAGAACACCAGGAGTGCTGATCTGTCTTTAATTACTTGTCCAACTCCTCAGGGAAGCACAGGTTTTCTTTACAAACCACTGAAGTAAGATTAGTTAGATTTGAAGTAGTTCTGATGATATGAGCCCTGGTCATCTTTCTCACCATGGTCACTGCATGTATTTAGGCTGATGATTATGTTGAGATACCTGAGTAACTGCACTGAGGAGGTGGCACACAGCTTGGGTAGCCAAAGAGAAGCTGTGTTTATAACTACACAACAAGTGACAAATCAAACAGTAGTATTTGATGCACTATGGACACCAGCTGTAGCTGGTTACTGTCATGGGATATGAGAGCAATCACAGCATGTGTGACAAAAACGGAAGTTGACATTCAACCTCTGGAGCAAAACCGCTACTCAAGGGCTAGCCAGCTTCAGAAAGCAGCTATCAGTTGTAGTTAAAACCTTTTAATACTGTTGCTTTTGAGATGCAGCGGGAGAAAGAGACCAATGATTCTTTAAATGTTCACATTGTTTGGGGGTAGAGACAGTATGTGCCAACAGATCTGTTGCTGGTAATGGCACTGCACCATTTTACGTTGAACAGGGAACATTCTGCCTCAATTGCACATTTACCGAAAAAATAACAACACAGAAAGGCCACTAAATACATGGAAGTACAGTAAGAACAAGACATCCAGTGGGACACAGACAGTACCTCTGAAATGAAGGGAGACCAAATCTCCTAAAGTAATCCAACATTTTGCTTCTGACTAGCAAGACGATATGACTCACTGACAGTGAAAATGATAAATAGCAACTTAATAGTGATAATCACAATGGCAGGAGTAACAGTTTAAAGTCTGAAAGTGGCGGTATGGGCTGTGAAAAGTTTCCGGTATTCCATATGGGATTGCTTTAAGGAGCCCATCAGGTCCTGCTCAGCAGTTCCATTCATGAAGGACAGCTCATGGTAGCAGCTCAGCACATGGAAAGCCAAGTGGCACTGTACCTCATTGTTAAGCTTCCTCCTCCAAAAGAAAGGACTAGTTTTTTTCCCCCCTCTGTTGCTCATTTGCCTCAAGTTACAAATCAAACGTGTTTCTTTTGTTCTCATTCGTGTTTCGATCTCCCCCAGTGTTCTCACATAGCGTACTTCTGCGTCCAGTCTCTTGCTAATTTGTTGTACCTGTGAAACACAAGCAAATATGGAGACTGGTCAGAGAAATGATACAGAGCCTTATCTTCAAAAACAACGAGTCAATGTTGACAATGAGTGAAGGGGAAAGATACAGTGAATCACATGAATGTTTCACACTCACTTTTCTCTGTCAGCCTTGTACGTATGGGCAATCTCTGGTACCAGGGGATCATCCGGGTTTGGATCACAAAGAAGAGAGCAGATAGACAATAATACTGTGGAGGAAGGAATCAAACAAAGTGTTACATTTACATGAAAAGGATCTCAATGTTAAAAAGACAGTTTTATTGGCCATGGCTTCAGGCAACAAAGACAAATGCGCTTTTAAAGACCAAGCACAGCAAGTCGGGATTTTACACATTTTGTTTCAGATCACAATCTTGACAAGGGGTATTGATCAAAGATGTAATCAAATTTTACTAAGGGCGTTGCAATCTGTGCATTGCTTTGAATTGTTATGATCCAAAATGATGTACAAGTTTAAGTGCAAATATTGATCCTAGTAGCTAATGTACATTTTGCATCATCCAGTCAGGGTGAGCCATCTTCTTTGTGAAAAATACCCCGGTTAATTACATGCTCTGGGTGACACAGGCATAAATCTTACCTTTCGATACGGTAAGTGCAGGCGACCACTGTGATCTCAGTATGTCCAGACAAATACTCCCATTGCTATTGATATTGGGGTGGTAAATTTTGGTTGTAAATGCAACCTGTGACAAAACAGAAAAGAATGTTGAATATGTTTTACATGTTCAAATGAAGGGCTTGTTAGTTGACGTGAGATTAAAGTAAGTAAGTAAGTAAATAAGTAAGTAAGTGTGTGCGTGTGTGTGTGGCTCACCTTGGGTGGTTTGAATGGGTAGTCTGTCGGGAAGTGAATGGTGAGGAAAAACACTCCACTCTGATATGGGCTGTCGCTCTAAATATAGAATTCACATAGTTTCAGGACAGAAGCTTCATGGTTTTGTTGCTCAGCTCAATCATATTTACATGCCAAGATATAGTTTCACTTACCGGACCCATTATAGTTGCCTGCCAATGAAACACTGGGAATAAAGATTAATAAAGGAATTTAGAAAAAACGCTTGGTTACAACCTCTGGATGTATATTGACATAAGATAAATAAGGCAATAGGGCACAATTAAGTTCAGAGAAGATGTGAATGAGCTATTTTGTAAACAGCTTACAATCATCTCCCACTGGTCCAGCGGAGCACTGAGCAGGTGGGTCCCTCTGCAGGTCAGACAGTTCCTATTCAAGCCAAAAAATGACAAAAAATAAAAACAAACAATGAAATCTTCTTGAATTTACAAGTCAGTTGAATTAACTCTTGACTTTGCGAAAGCAAAACGAATTACACGTTTTAATTCAGTTCAAAGTGTGGTTGTTTTATATTTGTCAGATGTTGGTGATGTACATGAAAACACATTGTGCTTTAGTCCCAACACAACAGCAGCATTTCAAAGATAATGGATGATTTATAATTGCTTTGGAAAATCTTCTATTTATCTTGAGGGATCCAGGGAACAGGGACTTGCCTCTCAGATATGTAACTATAACTTAATCCATACTATGTCTGACTTTATGTAAAAATGGCTTACCTGACCTTTCAGATACAACAAAGATGCAGCATTATTGGCACTGGCAGCCATGTTAGCAGTAGTGGTTGCTAACATGTGAAAGATGCTTTCAGGACAGACGACTTCATTAACATTTTAGTCATCACCTGACTTAACCAGCAGATGTTAACAATATAACACAGCCACATAAACTGAATATGTCCAACCAACATTGCGGAGGATTAATAGACATTTCAAAATGACACATGTTGTGACACTGAGCAAAGACATTAAAACAACAGATGGATACATTTAAATTAAGCACATTAATTAACATGTCCTGGAAGGAAGCGTATCTATTCTGTTATATAAATACACACGGTGGCCTGCTCCAGTGGCCCATTTACCAATCCATATATGGAAACACCAGCAAGCAGCTGTCATTCACCGACCAGACGAATCATCAGCTGGACTGTGTGTGACCAACGACGAGGATACAGACAACCGACAAGCTACGAAATTAAGATTAATAATAATAAAAATAAAGCCTCCAGCTGTCAATCCAATAAAACCTTAACTTATCTTAATGCTGCGAAATGCCCTTTTAGCTTATTTTGTTACTGCTAACCATCGTTACTGAAGTACTCTTCTAAGATACCAAGCGTCCAAAATTAAATTAAAAAAAAAATTAAAATCAAAACAAGGCTCTGAAAAATAATGGCCTCGTTTATTGATAACCAGCAGTTACTGTAGCAATGCACCAACCGAGCCAGCAGCAGCTGTTAGCTCGTCTTTGTCTGTGAAATGTTTTTATAGGGAGCACAACAAATTACACAAGTTACACCAAGAAAAGGTAATAGGGCGGTTTACCATAAAGGAGCTTCTCGCATTCAGTCAAATGAGTTTACAACGAGACACAGAGAGTAACATAAAAGAAATACACACTCACCTTCTGAATTCTTTTCAACGCCATTGCATCAATGGCTATGCTAGGTAGCCTGTCAGCTAACAGTTAGCTCTTTACACATACAATTTGGTTTCTGTGGCCGCGTACTTACAAATCCCGAGCTACTAATAAGCCGAAAATTACGTCAAACATACATAAGAGTAGAAGCTTTTAATTACCACAACAACCTATACGAGAAACTGTGTGTCGATATTACTGCAACTAACGTTACATCAACGGATATATTTGCACTCTACTCTCATCCCTAGTCCTCTTCGTGCCGAGCCAACAGTCGCGGATTTTATCGCGAGATTTCGTTGTTTCAAAACGCGAGTGACAAGCACAGCTTCACAGCTCAATAAATCCACTCAGATTATTACACCATTACACTTATTTTGGCCTTTTTGACATGGTCTTAATAAATACAAATTCTGTGATTTTCAGTTATAATTATTAATTATCTGTATTGGTATTTTAATTTTTTTAAAACACTTCGTGTGACATCAAATTAAAACTTTACATTCACACCAATGAACCTTTCTGAATTGAATTGAATTATAGTGCTATAACTCAATATTACCTGATATTCCAACATCTGCATGAGTGTGTATTTTGGCCTATGTGTATGTTTATATCCATTAATCAGAGTGTAAACTGAATTTCCTCTCATTGGATTAATAAAGTAAAGTTATTATGAATTACTATTTTTATGAAGTAGTCTATGGTTTCTGTTACCAGTGTTTTACCTTTTTTTGCCACTTTATAAAACCATACCTTTAGCTGAAAGACGTCAGAATCAGCTTTATTGGCTGTGTATTCTTAGACAAGAAATTTGTCTTCAGTAACTGTGCTCTCAATGTACAAAAAGTATCACTATTGAATATAAAGTAAATATTAACATTAAATAAGCAAACATACTTTTCTACATAAAGTCTCTAGAATGTCATATATGTTAAGTATGTCACAGATATTTTGATGTAATTGTAGGCTTATAATTGATAAGGATATTTAAAAAAAACAACAGTGCATTGTCTCTGAGCGCTGACTGTCAGTACCCGTGACCAATCAAACTTACAGCCTGTTTATTCGCAGATACCCTCTCTCGATCCTTGCTTGTGTTGTACAGACAGACAGAAAGACAGACAGACAGACAGATTCCGAGGAAAATTCAAGTGTATGCATGTCACTTTGGACAAAAGCATATGCTAAATAAATTGTAGTATTTGATTCAATATATATATATATATATATATATATATATATATATTTTTTTTTTTTTCATTTCATTTACACTTGTCATGAGAAGGTAGAATAGTATAAAAAGATTCTTGATCCATTCACTTACTCATAGTAGGCCAGGTGTCCACAAGATGTCACTGTTTGAATAGAACAAAAAAAAAAAAACAGTCACACAAAAAATTGTGAACATCTTTAACCGGAAATACATTTTTGCTAATGTGTTGTCATCATGTTTGATGTATTACATGTTCAGACTAAAATGATGTTTCGTCTTGTTTTGCAAGTAATCTGTTGAAGTGCAAAAGAGCATAACAATGGAGCAACAAAGTACAATAAAGCCAAACACATGTATTATATAGTTGTACATAAGAATAAAGAAAAAAGACTATAGCATTGTTCATTCAATACCCAATCATTGTAAAGGCATATTCATTTGAGTCAGCTGCATGCTCTGGTTTCTGCACAGCCTTGTTTCGCAAAGCCGCATGAGCTTCCCTTTATATGTCTTAAACAAGAGTGAAAAAAGAGCTCTCATTATTTTAGTGAGTGTGTATGAATGGGTGGCAGTGTTCATTCTTCTTAAATGGCTGATTCAGTGTCAGGTTGAGGATCCTATCGTCAATGTGACACTGAGAGGGAGCATTTTCCTTTGGAAAGCTAAAGATTCCCTCAGATAATATCTTATTGTTTGCTCATCTCTGTGCTCTCAATGACCTGCCTGTCCTCGGGGCCTGCCTGTAATCAGATTCAGCCAGCAGCAGCAGAGGTAGCAGTTTGGCTCTTGTGCAGCAGGGGCCTTGTGTTCTGAGTTTGTCTACTTGGAGAGGCCATTTATCAGCATGAGGTTTTCAGACAAAGTCAAGCCCACACTTTGTTGGCTTAAAGCCTCGGTTCACAAAGCCTCCCACTGTCGCCTTACTATAGCTTCCTCTGAAATCTCAAATCACATTGGTTTGCTTGCTACTGTTAAAGTCTACAGGGTTTACAGTTGACAAATACACTAGTGAGCCCTTCAGTTATGTTGCTGCCTTGTAGACGTACAAAGCAATAAGATGATAATGTTTTATTTCTTTAAGGCAACATATCACTGACGTGTAAGGGGAATTTCCAACCTATTTCCAGAAGTCAAGTTTTTTGTTACAGGACAGGGGCTCTAAGTTCCAAATTGATGTATGAGCCAAGGTGTGAAAGTGTCATGACTGGGATGATATGGGTGGGGGTAGGAGCTATGTTGACCTGTCTCATGAGGAAAATAGCCTTTAGTGCTGTTATTTGAAACCACAGACTCAGCAGACTGGAGTGATGTATCTTTTTGGTCACATGAATCATCATGAGAAGAAGTCCATTGTATAACAGAAAGCATTCCACTTATTGTTGCAATTATGCTAACCCATCTGCATCTGACTTTAAGTATATATTCCTTCTTTGTTGCACTTTCACATGCTTTTGCAATGACAAAGCACACATACTCGCTATAATTTGGGAGAATTGACTTAAATGGATCTTGCTTATGTCAGAATTATCCAATAAAAGCGCCACCAATTAATGCTGAGCAAAGGCTGGGCACACAGTCCCCTGAGGTGTTCCCACCTTGGGTCAGTGTACTGGCTTTCTGAGGGCTCTCTTATAGAACAAAGATCCATTGTTCCTACATACTATGAGATATTTGTTCACTTCATTGTATCAATGGTCCTGATTTGATTATACACTCAGGCAATATGTGCAAGCAGTGCTCATGTTTGCAGTGAAGTCAGCACTCTACACAATCAAATAATTCTTAAGCTGAGCAAGTGGAAAAATGGTCTTTATGAACGAAGTAATCAGTGTTTCATGGCTCATTTCCTTGGCTGTGATTTGATTTCGCAGGCCAGTGTTAAGGTGGCCTTTGACCTAGAAGATCTCAGAATTACTCCTCAAATCGTCCTCTTGCTTTTGTGATTATTGGTATAAGTGAGTTTGAAACCTCGGATCAATAAGTTAATGTGAACTAATAGAGTTTACCAAAGCTCCCACTGTCTTTTTCTTGTGGTCTGGACATTTAAACAAGCTTGTACATGACTGCATTTTTATGCTGGCTTACAAGGCTTGAATGATGTAATCAAATAAACATTTATAGCTTGAAGGATGTGCCTATTAAATGGTATTATAAGCTGTTACTGTTGCTGTAGAGAGCTCTTCAGGTTTTATTTGCCTAATTGCATGGCTGGTTACGGGATGTCTTATTTGTAAGCAGAGGTCCCATAGTACACAACTAATACTTCATTTCGGTACGTTTAGAGGCCACAACTGTTTAAAATAACAGACTGAGAGAAACAGAGGGATTGTTTGTTGTCATGGTGATTATAGTGCCTGAAAGCCATGCATGAGTAAAAGTACAGATCACACCAGAAAAGGATTTTCTCATTGAGTAAAAGTCTTAAAGGGATTTCTTCTGTGTTATTGAAGTATTTTCCTCATTTAAATTAATGAAAGTTAACTACAAGTAAATGTTGTCCAAGAAAAAAATTGGGAGAATTTATAGAATAATAAGCCTTGTTTTAACCATACAGCACCTGTAAAAATGAAATCTCTTGAAAAAGCAAACATTTTCCATATTCAAGTTGTTTCCTGTAAAAAAAAAAAAAACAAAGAAAGAAAAGAAGATGAAAATCCTCAAGCATTGCCCTACTGATTTTATTTTTGAGTATGAAGATTCTCAGGTGAAATCAGAGTTAAAAGTTTGGCTACATAAATCTTATAGCTCCAGTAAAAGTAGTGCAGTGTGCAGAATTCAATCAATACTTCTAGCATTTTTGAAAAAAATAAAACAATAAAAAAATTCTTCTCTTAAAAAAATGTTACTATAGCAGTGCACCAGATTTTTATAAAATCTTTAAAATTCTATATACTTTATTTATCCCCGAGGGGGAAATTGTGGTTCACACTCTGTTATTGTAGAGACATGCTTCTCACACACAGGCCTGAATCACACACATGCACAAGCAGGACCTGTGGACAGGCATTAATGGAGAGATGTCAGAGTGCAGCAGCTCACCTCATCGGAAGCGGCACCTGAGCTGGTGGGGGTTCGGCGCCTTGTTCAAGGGCACCTCGGCAGTGCTCGAGAAGTGATCTGGCCCCCTTTTCCGGCTACTAGACCAACTTTCATATTTTTGGCCCATATCTGGACTCGAACTGGTGACCCTTCGGTTCCCAATCCATGTCCCTCAGCTACTGCCATCCCTTAACACCTGACATCTTAAGTGGTTAAACCATCGACTCAAAAATCTTCCCCTGAAACGAACCAAAGTACAAAAAAAAAAAGTTTTCCAGACTTCACAGATTTTGTCCAAATATACTTTACTTTCCACTATTGGATAAAAACAATATCACCAAACATTGTTGTTACTAAATGAGCAAACAAGAGTTATGGATTCATCATCCTGAATATGATTTACTTTTAAATTCTTCAATGATTATTTAATGTTTCCCTGGAGATAGCGGAAAGAGTGAGTTAAGATCCCTTCCGCTGTGTCTGTCACATCTGATTCGCCCTTATCAGATGTGCATCATGTGGAGCACAGGCACAAACCACACATATAGTCATAAAGGAGCAGTAATCCTTCGGGGTTAAGCACTTAAAGAGCAATCCCCCGAGCCCCCTGTGTGTCTCTGCGTTGCACCACAGTTCTGGCACGGTGATTGACAGCTCTGGAAACTGTTTTACTGTGCTGCTCTTGCAATGAGTAGACACCAGAGAGCAAAGGCAATAACTAGTCTGGAGTGTTGACTAATACATTTAGCGGTGACTCTCCATTATCAAATGCGTTCCATCTGTTTGAGTTCTGATGACAACTTCAGGTTTTCCCAGTTTGCTGAGCTTCCTTGAGAGACAAAGGAGGGATTTCCTCTGAAGCAGACAGACAGGCAGTGGCAGAACCAACAAACTGAATGGTACTGTTATCAAATAGAAAGTCTGACTAAATATAAACATATCATCTGAAGCCTGGGACAGAACAGAAAAGAAGGAGAAAGCAACAGGCTGTGTCAAGGTTCTTAAAAAATGACAAAATCAGTAAGGAAGACGTTCATGGTTATATTGTGTGACCTACAAAGGACAGGAAACATTGTGGTCTAAAGCTTGGAGTAAAACTCTTCAGACAAGTTCTGTTTGTAGTCACCTGTTGTTCGACAAAATTTCACTCTGCAGAGGTGTGCAGTGTGTGTCTGTGATTGTGTGTGAAAGTAAGTGACTGGGAGATGGGGTGGGGGGTGGGTGGGGGGGGGGCTGTCCATCCTGCTGCACAATAAACAGTTTGTTTCCCAGGAGCACCCCTCATGTTCCTGTTGTTGGCTCCATCGGCGCTCACTGGGAAACGTCCTGGCCTCTATTGTCCCGGAGGTCGGGGGTCACAGGATGCTCCTAAAGGCCCAAAAGGGGAGGTAAGAGGTTGGATAGTGAGGGATGATAAAAAAAAAAAAAGCTAACAACCACCCCCCTCGCTCTCTGTGCATGCACCCCTTAAAAAACAAAACATTAACATTACTGCTTTTTTCTCGCTCTTGTCTGTCATTCAGTCATCATCAAGAGTTTCAGGAAATGAAATCAGGACAAAGCGACGACTCAATACTTCATATTACACTTCCTGATTGTCATCAGTCTGCATGTGAAGAGCTCTGTCCCTGTCTTGCGTTCTTTGCACATCGTTAATTGTGAAATAACAGGCTCTTCCATTCACAACTGTGAAATTCAATACAGCTAACAAAGGGTAAAAAATATAATTAAAGAAAAGAGTCAAGCAAGAAACAAGTGCTTGCATTGTACCAGTTTCACTACAGATGTTACTTAAACATCAAGAGTGAGAAGAGAGTGCGGCAGACACATAATTGCAATGATTGCAGTGACCTTTTAAATAGCACGGCACATAAACAGCCATATAAATGCTGTTTTTGTAGCCCGATTAAATATGTCGCCTTATAGCATTAGCAGCAGATGTTTATGATAAACTGAGACACCATGCTGCCTTTTTGCACCTCTCTCCAGATAACACACCAATTTAATTCAACTTTTTTGTGTGCAAGATGATTTTTTAAGGCTTTGGAGCTGTACTCTTTTTTTCTTTATTGAACTTGAAGAGCTTCAGGGCCTGTAGCCTGTCCTGAGCCTTAGAGTGCTGCAGGAAAGGAATGAGGAGACATGCTATTCTCTGGACACAGGGACACATTCATCTTTTTTATGGAGCTCAGCTAACCCAAACTTTGAACAATATTCCAGATGCTTGATGCAATGCAGTTTATCTGCTCAATACTAATAGATGTCCACAGCAACACAAAAGCTGTGATCCTGTATGTTTGTATCTGTCTCTAGACTGATATAGTTTACTTTCATTTTACACCACACTTGACATATTGTGCAAAGCGGACAGACAGATAGTCTGCCTACATGGTTTAACATATTTATAAGTCTCACTGACATTTAGATTGTTATCTAATCTATCTAATTTACAATTGCATATTGCAATGGCAGATGATGTTGCAATAAAAGAAGTATGAACATCGATAAAAACTATCGAAGGAGTAATGTCAGTGTTCAAATATTGCATTGCAAGTTTGCATTAACGATGTAATGCTTTAATAAAAAGTCATCTGAAAAAGGAGGTGGATTATTTTGCATTTAGATATTTCCCTGCAGAGTTGGTAGGCCAAAAAAGAAAGGTAAAAAATAATGTTAGACTTGTATTCATCATAAATAAATGGTTATGTTAATCATTAATTATTCAATGTAACAATAAGCAGCTGTGTGCAAACACATCTCTGGTCATCTCTGCTTTCATATTAACGGCTTGTATATACGTTACAGCACAGTATCATCAGCAAAGAGGTCTGATATACAGAAAAAGCCATTGTGTCTGCTGAAATCATGTTAGATAATATAATATGATGAGAGTCAGGGAGGTATAATCTTACTGAAAATTTTAATTGAAATGTTTTGTGCTGTGTTTTTTGTCAAAAACATTCAGTTCTTTGAAATGCATTGTTTGTTGTCAAGTAAAATGTTAAAAGGCAAATAAATGTACATAACTAAAGCTGTCAATTTAATGAAATTTAATGGGATGATAAAGATACTATTTATAGGATGTATAGGATAAGTATATTTGATGAAATGTATAAATTGAAAGTTAAGTTAAGTCAAGTGAATTACATTATAGAACACTTAAAACAACCAAACTGTAAGACAAACAAATCTCTGATGTGTTTAGTTGAGTAAATGTTCTTGATGCATTCCTTCACTGCACGAGTGTGTACTTCTCATTGTTCTTTGCCTTGGTATTGTCTGTATGAGGACTTTTGGTGTCTGATGAAACATGAGAAGTTAATGATGGTAACATGAGTGACAATAGGTGCAGCACTTGGCCATCTTCACTTTTCAACCACAGGCAATTATGTT
The DNA here is from genome assembly GCF_947650265.1 of Symphodus melops. NCBI lineage: Eukaryota > Metazoa > Chordata > Actinopteri > Labriformes > Labridae > Symphodus > Symphodus melops. The sequence goes on along the minus strand of NC_136691.1, from coordinate 38,668,673 downwards.
TATAATGCTCATAGTTTGAGTTACATGTCATGAATCTTCCTCGAGGCATGACCCTCACCTCTTCTTGCCCTGTCATATCAGGTTAGGAGTAAGAGACCGGAGCGGGGAAGTGACAGCTGGAAATGGTTTGGGGCTCTCAGGATAGTTTGTGTTCTGGGCCGCGCTGCAGGGAATGGATGAAAGACATGTGTAGGTTAGCTTTTGGCTGGAGTCTGCATGTGGCTCATGGTGATAAAACTGTAACTGTAAATGATATCAGTGTAAAAACTTGCACTGCAGCACATCCAGGCAGCTCTTTGTGCTCTCTGTAAGTGTGACAGTGATCTGAGCTGTACAGGTATCCCAGTAATGTGTCACTATCTGAGCTAATTAGACTCTGTGCGCTGAGTACTTTGACCTATCAGGGATTCATTTCCTGTCCTGTTGCGCTTCTACTTCTTCAACTGGGTTCTGGCATAATTTGCGTTCTCACTTCCCAATCCTTCTCAAATAGTGGGGTGCTTTTCCTTTCTTTATGACCAAATAAATTTTACTGGTGCCAAAGTAAAAAAAAAAAAAAAAAAAGGATTAAAATTCCCCATTCACTATCTTGAGGAGCCCAGCTGCAGTGTACTGTTTGTTTTCCACAGTGTGCTGCAGCTGCAGAGTTTAGAGAGGTGTGCCAAAGCAAAACAGAGATGACTTATTTTTATTGGCATGTACCTTTCCATTAAGCGGGTGATAATTGTATTGTGGAATTAAAAAAGCAAGAACAACAGCCCTGTTGAGGTCATCTTAATTGGGATTTCACGCTTTTCTGTTTATGCAACATCTCAACTTGGTTGATTCACTCAGAGGACTTGGTTGATTCAGTTGGAGGACTTTTACAGTAGCTCCTTTTCTTATAGCTAAACTGTCTTGACCATGGTCTATTTCAGAAAACACACTGTACTAAAAGCAATTATAGCCTCTACAGTATGAAGCTGAAGCGCTTGAGAGACAACACAAATAGTGACTGTCGCCAGAACAGTAAGAATGACAATAACCCCGATGGGTTTAAGATGATGTGAGCTCTATAAAGCAACATGAACAGTGGTTAAACATTACCTCAGGTATTTGAAAGACATACAGAGAGGAGCCACTTTTAAAACCACACATGATCAGCTAGATCTTCACACATTGAGCTGCATACAGAACAAGAGAGCGAGCGAGCGAGCGAGAAAGAGAGGTGTTGATGCACCTGATGATAATACAAGAAAAAATGTGGTGCAGCAGGTACGACATGTCTGTGAGCAATATTATCTGGGCTATGGCACCGTTCAGGTGAATGCAGATGAGCACAACTTCCCGGCAGGTAAACGAGCGCTAACGCTAACCTTACCTCACCCTAAATGTTGAAGCAAAGATAAGGAGCAGGGTTTAGCACTTTGGTTCATTATCTGATATGTCATCCGATTGTACCTTCTTTTTTTAGGTAACCTATCCTCAGTAAACACACCTTTATATTCCAGTCACATTTCAGCTCTTGGCCATCGGATAGATCTGGTCAAAATTACTCTGTTTCTTGCAAAGGAACTGTACATTCTGTACTGTTCACTGGTTTCCCCATATTTAAGTTACTGTGCAGAGGTTTGGGGCCTCACATTCAAAACATCCACTGTTCACATTTAAAAAAAAAGAGCTATAAGGATAACTCTCAATTTTGGATATAGGGATCACACACACTCATTATTCATACAGTCAAAACTATTGAAGTTAGCAGATTTTATAGAATTCAAAGAAGCACAAAAAATGTACAAAGCAACCAACAATATGCTACCTCGAACCATTCAAAGATTGTTCTATGACCGAGAAGGGGGATCCAATTTATGGGGTGAACTTAACTTCAAAACACTCAGTGTATATACAACCACAAAACGTTTTTTTTTAATGTCAATAAGTGAAGCTGTGAAACAGTTTGAGTATGGAACTTAAACAATGTACAGACAGGAAATTATGAAAAAAGTATAAAAATATGATTTTTACAAGGTACAGGCATTTAGAAGGGCTTTGAAAATCACCAGATGTTTATCGGGATTTTTGCATCCACATTTACTTATGTAAACGTGTTGTTTTTTTTCTTGTTTTTTTCTCTTCCTTCTGTCTTTTTTTTTTTCTTGCTCTTTTTTTTCTCTCTAAATAACAGTGTTCAAATATATATAAATATACACACACACACACACACACACACACACTCACACATATATCTATATATGTTTCTGGTATATACTCTCTGTATATAGGAATATGGTACAACCGCATTGTAGAATGTACATTTCATATAAAAACATATATTCATTTAAAACTTAGATTAATAAAGAATGTATGAATTAATGGAGAAGGGATGGAATTAAATAAGTTTATTCTTCTTCCCACTCCTTTTCAGACATCACCTTTATACAGAAAGTATTTCAGAGCTTCTTTGTCTGATCTTGAGCATTGTTTGTCCATATTACTTTTTCTTTTATTTGTATTTTACATGTTCAAAATAAACTAAAAAAATGTAAACTAAACTAAACAAAGTGTACTCTATTAGCACAGCAACCCCAAAACATGCATCTATTTCCCCCTGGTTAAATGATAGAATTAAAATAGAAGTCTACTTTACAAAGACAGTATTTACCAGCTTGGAAAAAACAAGTACACACGTGATCATAAATTAAAAAAAAAGCCCTCATACATGATCTTATCTTGTCATACTTCATGTAATTAAAACCCAAATGAACAGAAATATAAACAAACTACTTTTCATCACATGCCATCTTATGGTCCAAATGACTCTTCATGTCCAAACATTCAAGTTCAACTAAGTGAACCAAGTTTGGTAGAAAAACAAAGCTAGAAGATGTTTGCTCCACAGCAGCCCCTCCTCCTGTGATTGTGCACACACTACCAGCTGCACACACTCAAGTATGAGGCAACTACCAACAGTTATTCTATGCAAGCAAGATTTACGCAGCAACACATAAAGATGATGGTTTCCAGACGCTTTGCATTATTGTGATTGTGTGCTGCTGAAAAATGGTCATTCTATAGTGGCTTTAAAAAACGGACCAAAAAGACAGCCCCTTGTAATGAGTTATTAATGTGAGAAAGACAAGCCCCCTGTGGACTGGGAATAACTTTATCATCTCCTGTGGATACACACAGACAAAAGCCATGCAAGGACGCTAAAAATATGCAAAGGACTTGTGGTGCAAGTTTCCCAAGGCCAGAGAAAGGAAATAGACTGACAGTTTCTCCATGACCCCTTTACTACCCCCCTGTAACCTCTTCAACAACCCCCATGGGGGATCCTGTCTCTATGTGTAAAACAGACAGTCAAAAAGCATCCTGGAAACTTTAGAGGCACAAAAACAAGGAGACATGAGGAAGTCAAATAAGCTTGTATGTAGAGGAGATAATCTGAAGGCCATACAGACCAGGCGCCAATCCTATAGAGCCTGAAAGCTCTGTGGCAAAGCAGAGTAGCGTGGTCATTGTTGTCTTTGGAAAGTAAGCAGCTTCATCGAGCCCAGTGGTGTGAAAGCCACCTCTCTTCTTGAGTGTCTGCTCCAGACCCTGTTGTTGACATACAGAGCAGGTGCAGCTGCTTTCTACAACCGCATCAAGTAGAACCCCCTCAACACGTACACACACACACACACACACACACACACACACACACACACACATAGGGCTTGGATGTCACAAGACAGGGTTATATGGACAAAGACAAATCTACCATTTTCTTTAATATCTCTGCAACAATCAGCAGGGCAGTGCTGAGTTAACACAGGGCCCACAGAGACAGAAACAATGGCTGGATTCTTCAGGCCTGAAGATGGCTATGGGAAATGGCAGGGATGCCAGTGCTGATAAGTGACCGAGCGGCTCGAGTTACTTCCAGCTGTCTGCAGCCATGCGTGCCTCCCTGGAATGTATGGTCCACGCATAATGCAAACCATTGCATATGCGTAATGCTCATAAAAAAATCTGGCGGACATATTAAATAAAGTCAACAGCCTCTCACTGGGGCGAGGGAGTTTGCATCACAGGAAAGAATCTCCAATCCTCCGAGGAGCGGTGCAGCACGTCCTCAGCTGAGAAAACACAGACGGATGAAGACTGTGACCCTGCAAGCGATAGTGTTAACTGGATCAATAAAACCAAAAGTCTGGGTGCAGCATATGGAAAGAGTCTGAGTCAGGCTTTGTGGACAATTATTGTAGTCTCAGAGCTGCAAGCCGTAAAAAGAAATGTCCAGGAGGACCTGTTGGCATTGTAGGCTGAGCTTGTTTCTCCTCTTTAACCATAAATTTCCATGTTGACACAGCAAAATAAAAGTACAACTGTCCTCTTGTAATTAAAACTACGGGAAATTAAAGTGAATATAAACTAAAGCCTGTAAAAAATTAATAGCTTTTAATTCAGGCTGTATTTCAGCTGTAAACCGAGTTTCACTGAAAACTAGCGCCACACTGCATTAGCATCACCTCAATACCAGCGAGGGCCTCTTCCTGTCCATTTGGAAAATATAAGTACATTTTGAAGCTGCTGCACACTCCTGAAGGAGAGTGCTTTCGGCAGGCTTTGAAGTTCTCAGGAATAATGCTCCTTAAAAGCATCCCCTGCAATACAGAACAACACCAACATGTATAAAGAGGAGTGAGCAGCTTCCTCTTAGCAACCATGTAAATTCTCCTGCTGGAGGACCTTGAACATGTTTTCATGTCTTTTACATTAGGTCTAATGACGTTACATCCATTACGCAAGCGAGAGGGTCTAAGCGTATAAATCACAAAACATAAGCGTGCTTAATTACTCTGTGCCTCACTGAATTAGAGTTATCTTCATTCTAATTTGAAAATAAAGTCACCACTCTTCCAATTTAAGTGTTTTCTCCCTCTTGTCTTGAAAGCAGTGCCATTTTGAAAAAGGATACTCCTAATGCAACAAAGCGCCAGAGAGAAGCAGAAGACACGACTAAAACTTTCTTTTTCTCTCCTCTTCTCTGCACAGTTTAGTGTTTCAGTTACACCCTGTAGGCAGTTAAAACTGTCGTCTAATCATATCCTCACACAGTCTTAAATGCCATATACGCCCATACCAGCATGGAAAAGGGACCTTTCTGAGGATTAAAACGGATATGAGGTTATTTTTTGTGAGATCCATGATTGCATGAGGCACTCCCATGCAGACTTAGTGTGATGACTGAGGAGGTGAGCTAATGTGGTGATGCAAAAAAAAACATCAACCATGTCAGTGCAGAGGCAATGAATACTTAAAGACAAACAGTTGATATTTTCAAATGATTTAAATCTGTTGATCATTCCATAACGCTGGATGTTTGCACCATGAGATCATACTAAAAATTCATTTAAGGTTGTTTAAATGAATTCAAGAAAAATCTGCAACAGTGGACGATATTGATTGGTTCATGTTCTTTGAATAAAGCAGGTCGAGTGATATGAGACTTGTGAACACATTGATTTGATCTATATATTTGAATTGTTCCAGTTTTGACAGCTTTGACTTTCTTGCGAAATTCCAGTTCAAGCTCCAAATTGAGTTATTCTGGAGGCCTCGTTGGATGAATAACAGAACATGACTTGGGTATGCTTCAAAGACAATCAAGCGAGACCTAAATCTACAGAAGTGAGATGGATGGTAGCAGCAGCAGCACATTGTGTGATCTGACATGTCCTCTGCACACTTTAACTAGTGTTATTAGAGAGCTTGACAGAGCGGGTTTGGCCCTGGCAGGACGGGTTGGACACACTACAGCAGATCAGAAGGAAAGTCCAGGGAAAAGCTTGAACACCTCTGAAACAGTGCGGCGAGAGCGTGATGAGGAGGATGGGAATAACTGCTGAATTAAGCACCGCTTTGATTGGGGGAACTGATTGACCGGTGGTTGGCAAAACATGAAAGAATGACCTTGAATTCTCCAAAGCGAGTATGGATTGGCACACAGCATCTCTCCTTCCTCTCCTCTCCTCTCAAACACACACTCACACACACACGGAGGGAAGCACATACATGAATATCGACACACGCGTGCTCCATCTCTCCAGCTTTTTTAGCCCGCTGTCTTTAGTGAGGGAGAAGGAAAAAAAATGAACACACAGTCACGTACGACAAGCCGGAGTTGAGAGAGCAACTTCAAAGTAAGGCAGATGCAGGGACAGCACCCTCTGAATAAATTTTCTGGCCACCAGTCGATCTGCCCCCAGGCTAAGATTGTGGCTGCTCGCATCTCTCCTGACCCCTCATCAGCTCCCAGTTAAAACCAATCCTGCTCTAACAAGGCAGAACAAGAGAGAAAAAGGGGGATGGAAAGGTAAATATGTAGAGTAATTTATCCTTTTAGCTTATTGCAGGTTTGAGGGAATTAACTGCCATCTAATACTCAATATAGTGCCGGCTCTTTTTTTGGACAAAAGACACCTGAAGTGCATTGTTCAGTCAAATATCAAAAGAATGATTCTGTCATACAATTCATGTTTTTGAGTGAAGACAATCACTAAATGTGCTTCATTTGTTTTATACAAGCATTGATCATAATTTCATCTTTACACATTTTGGAGGTCCTTCTTCGAGGTAAAACATTCCACTGAATCTGTTTATTTTATTTATCATAGAGGTGTGACATCTCACTCTGCTGTTATAGCTCACTTCTACTCACTGCATGCCGGTGTGTTTAATAGCACACTGCTGAAAGTTGTGCGTGTGTGAGAAGTGTCAGGATTTTAGAGATATTCCTGGTCAGAAACTGTGTATGCATGTCGTTATTATTTTTCAGTGTGTTGACTTGTTTTAATATTTGATTTCTTGATTAATCATTCATGAGGCCATGGTGAATGAGCTCTGAATAATTGTAATTACACCTGCTGGGACATACATAGTACATTAAGTCTCTGACATGAGATAGATTTAGAGAGAATAATCTATTTTTTTTCTCTCTGTCTTTGAGTTGTTTTTGGGTGTAGACATCTGCACTGTAGGTCAGTGTCAAAGTAAAGGTTGCATCATCAGTTGGGATGATCAAAATGTTGCCTGAGCATCATTTGGAAAATGCATTCTTTCACATTTTCTGCATACTGAAGCCTAGGAAAACAATGATCTGCACCCTGAGGGCAAATATTCACCTGTGAGTGTGCACGCAAGTGCAAACTACATCTCTGTGTTCAAGAAATCCCCTTTCCATAACGACCCTGCAAGCGATTCATAGAAAATGCAGTATGCAACCAGCGTATATGTTGCTTTAAACTGAATACAAATACACACACTGACGTGCACGCATGCACACACAAACACCCAGGAGGAGTGGGGATCTAATGAGGCCCGTGGAGACCCTGCTGAATTGTCAGTCAACCCTCAGCCTGCTGACACGCAGTCGACAACATCAATGACTTCTTTTCTCAAACAGGGGAGGCCTGTCCGATTGCATCAGATGTAAAGACGAGTCTGAGGTCCACTGGATTTGGACTGAGAGAGAGCTGAGTGGATAAGGATATCTACTGCAAGAGCTTAAGAGAAAAAGTTAACTTTTGTTGGAAAACTTTGCAATTTTCAAGGGCCTTTAAGCAAACCCTGACTTTTAACATATACCTCCAAGTCTTGATTAAGGAATGGTTTGCCGGTTGTGAGTTGTAGCCCCTTCCCATGTTCTTTCAAGATTTCTTGCAAAAGTGTGCCTCTAATCATGATGTTCAAATGAAAATGTATGCCATGTATTTCAGATTAGAGAAAAAAGAAGTGAGCTTTGCATGATTGTCACAGGAGGCTTGGATATTCTGTCATGCCTATATTTGTGCCATAATGGGCCATGCTTATCCCAGGTGTTATTGCTCCTTGTGCTTCCCAGCATATTGTTTCAAGACACGCAGACGTGCAATTTACATGGCAGTGTGTAATTAGGACTTTCTCACAAAAGCCTGGGTCTGTTATTTTCACACAGATGGAGACTGTGTGGTCTATGCAAAACTATGAAGGTATCAGCTGGTCGCACCACATGATAGACTGCAAGGACAAGGAAAACACTTTCATTTCTTAATTTTGGTACAGGGGACATTTAAGTTAGGGGTGAGAGTCGCGATAAATTTTGCAGCTATATTATTTTCCTATTAATAAACACATCATTAATTGATATTATTTATCCATGTTTAGACCCTTACTCTTGTGTCTCACAGTGCGGTGGCTTGAGAGTTGCTTCTATGCTTGCTGCTGAATGAAGTGTCGGTTTTCAGCACAAACTCCTCCCCTACGGACGGACGGGCTGCGCTTTTCTTCCACTTGAACAACCAAGTAGTTTTCAGGGCGCATTCCCCGGCAGCAATGTGGAGGGAAAGGGCGATCACGTCCAGCTGAACACTTTTAATACCTTATTCCCCTTACACTTTCGAAACTTTTGTGTCTGATAGAAAAAAGAAAACAGAATCGACTCCTCCGTGCGGGAAAGCAGTGTTACAAGTGAAGGAAACTACAGCCACGCCGTCTCGTGTTGTTTTTCTTCTTCTTTTTTTTTTCCTCCTATGACTCGAGCCATTGTTTTCTCACACATGGATATTAGGAGGTGAAATCGGACGTGTGTTTTCTTTTCGAGTAACCCCTCGGTGTCTTGGACTGTAGTTTATGTGGTCCCCGGGCTCTGTAGGAGGAGGAGAGAAAGTCCCATTCCTCAGCAGCACAACAAGGAGACACACTCAGGGGCCACAAGTTGTCCACAAGCTGCGAAGGAGCTCAAACTTTGCCAACTCTCTGCGCATCCGGCAATCGACGCCAAACATTCATCGTTATTTGGTATCAGCCTCTCTAGTGCAACTTTAACTGTGGATTATGACCGCCATGGACCAAGGAACCCCCGTTAGAGGATGAAAACGGAGTTTTAAATCATGAACATCTTCTTGTAGTTAGTTCACTACTCCGGAGACGCGTTTGGACTACAAAACCCCCAAATAGAGCGCAAATTCCTCCTGCGATTCTTTTCCCTCTATTGATAATAGATTCTCCGCAAAAATGCCACAGCTGAACGGAGGCGGTGGGGATGATTTGGGGGCGAATGATGAGATGATTCCTTTTAAAGACGAAGGAGAGCAGGAAGAAAAGATATCCGAAAATGTGTCAGCGGAAAGGGATTTGGATGATGTGAAGTCCTCGTTAGTGAACGAGTCGGAAAACAACAGCAGCTCGTCAGATTCAGAGGTAAGATAACTCAATAGTATTCAACTAGTTCCCCGTTGCCCACTGCTCAGCATCGGGACGAATACGGTTGTTGAAAGTTTCAACAGTGTCTTCCCCTTCGTGTGTGCTTCTCTTCTGGTAAGCAGGCGGAGCGGCGCCCCCGAGCCAGACCAGACTTGGAAAGTTATGAAAAAACAAGAGACTACTTCCATGAAGGTAAACCTGATAACTTCCTCACCACCTTTTGTGCTTTTATTTTGCAATTCTGTCCCCATTAACTCGGGCTGTTCCTTATCCTTGCAGCACTGAGAAGACAGCAAGATGGAGGCTTTTTCAAGAGTCCCCACTATCCTGGCTACCCGTTTCTCATGATCCCAGACCTCACCAACCCGTACCTATCCAATGGGTCTCTTTCTCCAAGTGCAAGAACAGTAAGTGCCCATATTTGTGTCTCATGTATTATTTTCTCTATTTTCTGCATTTTGTCACACACTGCAAAAACTTTGTCTTTGCGTAAAAGTTCCTTACGCTCAGCCAGACCGCCATATTCCCTTTGAGTGGCCTCTCAGGGAGTACTAACTACTTCTTTGTTCTTTTGGGGGGATATAGCCTACATTTCTAACTGCCACCCATCCTGTGCGGTGCCTGTATTTGACACTTCTCGTTTTGGCCCAAAGTTCAGACACATTATCACTCTTTGTTATTTTTGAAGGATTTACGGCAGTTCTTTGTCAAAAAATACCCTGCAACACTCATGGATCTTGATTATATACTTTACTCAAGCTGATTTGTGCTTGCACTATTAATTTCCTGAAGGGACTTGAAGCTTACAGAATAGAGACATTTATAGCTAAACATTTATTTTAAGGTTACAATATATTTCTAAGTTTGCCTGTGGATAGCTTTTCATGCTTACGTGTTATGTGTATTTTAGAAACTAAAGCCTTTTTTGCTTCAGTAAATGAAGAAAAAAAAAGCTTTTCCTGGAGTCATTTCCTACAGTTACAACAATGTAATACCACACATGGGAGGTATTCTAGTGCACCGTCCATGACAGCTGTTGTGCAGAAACTTTAGATAAGGTTGACAGTCTTAAGTATGTGTTGTTGATGAAGACGTTGCAGAAAATCGGTTACTTTTTTCATGCGTTACAGAAATGCGTCTTCGCATTAATTTCACATAAGCTTTAGCAACAACAATGACAAGACAAATTGTTGCATTCAAACAACAATATACCAAACTGAGACCAAAGGGCCAAGGGACAGTACTTTGTGATGTTAAACACTGATTTTCTTACTAATTTGCATAATTTTAGCACTAAAATAGCACTCTTTGCAGCTACAGTTTATACAGGACTATACAAACTTCCTTGAAATAATCCCGGCTGGAGATCTATGTCCCCCCTTGAGCTTGTCCCTCCCCCAATCTATGTCACATCCCCCCAAAAAACAAGTACTTTCGTTAAGGCCTGGCAGGCATCTGACTGAAAAGACACCCCCCACCTCCACCTCCTCCTCGCTTTTTTTCTGTCTCCTTTTCACTGTTCCCGACTCCCCTCGCCTCCCTCTACCTTCCATTCAATTAGAAAGGCGTTAGTCGACCATTGTTATTCTGAGCAGTCTTGATGGCTTCATTGGAGGTCTCCATTGGGGCTCATTAACTAAATGGCTACTCTGCCCGCTCTTGGTGATCCTTGTAGATCGTCTATGTAGTTACTTTTTGCCTTAAAAGTTTTTTAAGAATAGGGTTAGAGATAAACATGCTGGTCTGGAAGTCCAATGATTTACAATATTTGTGAATCTTGCTTATTCTGAGGGATGCCTGACACTTTTACGTTTTTTTCTTTGTGTAATTAAGGAACAGCGTTATTTGCACTTTATGATCTAGTCTCAGCTTTGTTTGTTTTCCCCCTTGTGTTTGTGTCCAGCTTAAACAATGATGAAAATTTAAAATTCTGTTGGTGTTGCTCAAGGCAAAGTAGCAAATAATTGGAGAGGATTTAAAATTCTGAGGAATAATCCCCCATATTGAAAGGAGAAAAAGAATGAGGTCAATGGGACAGAGTGAGCTGACACTGTCAATCATCAGTGTGGCAGAAAACATGCAGACAGACAATAGCTGGCATACTTAGCAGCCTTCTTAAGGTCTCAGCATTGCACAAGGCTCAGCATGAATGCTGCAAATTTGATTGATTAGGCATTCAACTTAGTACCTTTTAGGCATTGCATTCTAGGTTCAGGTTTGTTTTTTTTGTTTACACCTGTGGGTGAAGGTTTCTAGGTGATATTTCTCAACAGCCTGCACCCTTGTCTGGTCCAACTTCTTGGTTAGGCTAATGAGCTCCAGGCTAACATTTATCTTGCATAATCAGTGTGTGGAACAGGCTGATTGGCTCGTGAGATACAAATTTGCCCACAGGCTAACCTCGTTTGCGTTGTCACCTCTCTAGGGTTGAGATACAAACAGTCCCTGGAGCCTGCAAACAGTTTATTATTACAGTGTGTGTGTTGGAAGGGCCTGCTGGGAATGACAGATTTGTTTTATAAGTGTGGTGTGGTATGTGGTGGTTTTTGTGCTGCATGGGACACATTAAAGATCTGCCTCTGAAACAGATCATGCAATTAATAGCACACAACCAAGTCCTTTGTGCATGAGAAATATAAAATGATGTGCTTATGTATGTAAGGTATTTATCTTTTCTGCATATGTCTATTTTTAACCCCCACTTTGGGACCAATACAGTTGTTATGGGACAAAAAACCCTAAAAATGCATTCTCTTTCTTTGTAATACAAATCTGCTTTTAAAGAGACAGGCTGTGGAAAAAATTACAAACTCCAGGTTGCCTAACAGTGATTAAATTCTGCAATGTGCTGCATGTTGAATGATTTGAGGTCTGAACTTTTAAATTTGGATGTGGCAACCCTATCATGAGCAATGAGGGACAGGCCTACATGGGATCAGCACAGTTCCCCTGAGGGCAGAGCATAACTGATTTAAAGCCTGCTCAGAGCTGACATTCTGCTGTAATCCTCTGAGAGTTGAGCAGGAGGTTTCATGTTTGCAGAGATGTTCTACCACCAGACTCCTGCCTACTGCCGTGGTGAGAGAGAGAGTCTTTTTTTCTAGGACAAATCCAGCTCATTGTTTGTAGACTCATTGAAGTGATTATCGCCGCATTGTTCCTGTAGTGACAGACTGGTGCCAGATTTAATTGGTGAACACACACTCGAGTTTGACGCCAACACTTGTCAGCTTCATCATCACTTTGGGATGGCTCTGCTGGTGCATCATCATCGTCACTAAAGCGAGAAATGTCTCATATGTGTGGCAGTAGGAGACGGCGAGGTTAGCCACTCAAATATATCTTTAGGACAAACTTGAGCTCCGGCGCATGATGCCTGAATAGAAAATAGTTTGAGATATGAATGTAGAGCTTGAATAAGTCTGAGCATGTTGAAGGCTGTATGTGCATGCCTCTCTGACGTCCATTCTTTCTGCAGCTTTGGGTGCTTAAAAATCTGCAGACAAAGAAAAAGTCAACACAGACATTGTCCCGCTGAAGAAAAGGGGCCTCTCCCTGCATAAGCAAAAGCCGTTTGTGTGTGGAGGTGTCTTTTCATCAGGTGGCTCACTCACCTTGCTGGCTATGTGTGTTTGTGTGTCTGTAAGGTCTGGTAGTGGTGGGGAGGTTGATGGAGGAGGGGTGGGGTGGGGGTGGGGGGGGTGCTCAGGTGAGGTTCTGTGGATACTTTTGCAACAGAGGGAACAGTGTGCTGCTACATATTCTGACAACCCTCAGTGTTGTGTTCCTGAATGTTGGCGCGCAAATATTTTCTCAGCCAAGCGCTGTGTCAACAGAACGAACAGTTTGGACTAAGTTTATAGTTTTGAAAAGATTTTTCCTTCAAAGGCAAGCACATAGACATCAGTTTAGTGGCTCTGTTCAATTAAAAACACATCGCCAGAAGCCGCAAAAACGCCATCGCTGGCTGAGAAAGCCTGACTGGAGTGATACATTATGACGTTTTTGCTCACGGGTTTGAGGACATTTAATTTAATTTGGCAAAAAAAAAAAAAAAAAGAAATTTCGAATGACATATCAATTATCATCCAGTTGTAGAAGGGGGTTGATTTAACTCTTTATTTCAAAAGAGACATGTTTGAATAGATCAGAAAGCATAAATTGTTACTTATTTCTCAATATTTATGCAACATATTGCAAAACTTGTTTTTCTCAGCAATCTATTTTATGTATTTTTTTTTCATCGGTCTGCTCGTGGTATTGCTATTCACTATATAAATGAATATGCAGATTCTTTTTATTTCAATCACTTAATCATTTAGTTTTTAAAATGTCGGAAAGTCGCACCTTTGCTCATCATGACCTCCAGTGGGCCAAAGGTGGCGTATTATTAATAATCAGAGTTTTCAATTACATAATGGCTTGAATCAGCAAATGTTTGACTTAATAGTGGATATTGATTAATGTCCACCAATTTTCTGTAGCTGGATTGATAGATTAATCGTCCCAGTGTGAGCCAGATAAAAAAAAAGGTCACGTCCATTTCGTACAAAACAAACCAAAACAGTTTAAAGGTGTGATTACATTGTCGTAACACGATGCAAGTATTCCACTTTACATTCTTTTTTCTATAAATCATTTAATTGCATATGTTAAAAGTGGTGCAGATCATTGTTCTGTAATCTGTATCCTAAGAAGCGGTACAGACATCTGATAAAGTAATACATGAACAGATTCAGAGATGCTGCGGCTGGCTTCCTAACGTAACTCGTACAGCTTATGTGAAATGGTGTCAGTCCTGGTCTGCATCCTTCCCTCTGCTGGTCTCTGTGGAAAGCATGAGCTGGCGTCAATTCCTCCTGCTACCCCTACTAGCCTGCTTGTTCACCACCTAACCCACCCACTCGCCCGCCTGACATTAGAAATTCTGTTTATAGCTCTCTCTGGCTCCTCGCATGCCGGCCCATCAGGAACATCTCAGCGCCCTTTGAGGAAAGGAGAACCAACATCTCCCCTCTCTAGCCGCACACTCCCCATGTTCAGTGACATCAATGAATCCCTTTGATGTGCTAAGATGAATATGTGTGCAAATGTGTTTTTATCAATTAATGTGTTTTTCTTGTTTGAGATGTTTGGCCAGTGCTTCTTTAGAGTTTGGTGTGTTGCTTTTCCCTGTGAAAATTTGGGCAAAACTTTGGTGTTTTAGCTCAAAGACATTTAGCCAAAGGTGGGAATCACTAACACTCCCTAGTGTAATCCATAATAACTTCTTTTTTTCCTTTGAAAATGAAAGCTGCGTTGTCACGCATGTATGTCCAACATCCTTTCTACAAAACACTCCTGGTGTAGTAAGATACCATCAAACAAAAAATCTGTAGCGTTATATCATAGAGGAGACTGGTCTTTAAACTTATTCGGTCCCTCGGTGGGTTTTGCTATAAATGTGGCAGAAAAACTTCTCATCTTTTGTCCTTGGCTGTTTATTTTTCGAAATAGGCAGAGAAAAGTTTTTTGTGACTTGAACACCACCACAGTCATGACTGTTGTGCGGTATTAATCAGCAGTCCTTGCGTAAGCTGGGGAGGGGTGAGCCTCTCGTTTTTTCACGCTTCCAGGTGTCTTAAAACAGTGTCCCATAGTTGAATACATTTCTCGCCAATTACTCCTGTAAAAAACAATTATATCCAAGCAAGGCTCCTTGTGCTTCCTGTCTACTTTTTTAACATCATGCTAGCAAGTCCATAAACAAAATATTTTTGTCAAATTGTATCCAGAGTTCAATAAAATAGCTGAAAGTTGCCATTGTAACTACTCAGTGGTGCCACATTTACAACACTGGTTCTGCCTGAATAACAGCCATTTAGCAAAAGTGTTTAGTTTACTGAAAGAAAAACCAACATGTTCACATATGCAAAGCTAAGAGTAATGCATTCTGGGAATGTTGCCTTTAAAATCTCAATACACATCAAATGACTATCAACTGACTGAAAATTAATCTCAAATTTGACCCATCAGTTTATGCACAAGTCTTTGGATCTCTTGGCATGATTTGCATTAACCTTTCAGGTCTGCATAAATATATACATGTACATAGGCAGCCAGTCTTGAGTCTCCAGACAGGCGGTAGGGTGGGGTGACACTGTACTGTGCTATTGGACTGTCCCATATAAATGTATTTGGCCCTCTATAGCTATAACCACTACTGTTTAGCTCACATAAAGAAATGTTTTCCCTCCATAATTGTACCTTAAATGCGTCTCTCCATGCTAATAAAACGTGATTGTGCAGCAGGAAGAGAAAGAAAAGGCTCTAAACAGGGTTTCATCGGTCTGGTATTCCAAGCAGCTGTTTTCAGTTTAAGCTCTGCAGTCAGCAGGCGAGCGAGAGAGAGAGAGAGAGGGTGAAAGGGAGGGAGAGAGATTGTTGATGAGATGTGGTGGTGGGAGCATGAACCAGTAGATACGGGTCCTGCTAGTCCTTTGCCTGTTATCCCAAGATGGGCCCTCTTCCAGACCTTGAGGCTTTCACTTATCTGAGGGATTCTGTCTTTAACAGAGAACTGTTTCTTCACTGTAGACCACAATGCTTTGCCCTTCCCTTACAGTCACAGCCCAATCAGCACACAGCATGAGGCTATCAGATCATGCACATGTTGCATCAGTATGTGTCAGATTTGTATCCTGCTCTGCTTCAGTTCATACAGAAATGTCTCTCCCTGTATATGGGTCTGGTACAGGCTTCATCCTGCAGTGTGTGAGCGGTATCAGGGAGGTTGTAGTGGTCATACTAAATTAAGAAGTGGATGGATATCCGTCCAGGATGAGGTTAGTTGACAGCGAGCAGAGCAGCTGTTCTTCCAGCAGAAGTTGTAAATCAGTTTGGCTGCTTCCCACTGAGTTTGTCCTGTAACGGTGGACTGCTGGGGTGGCTCGTGTCCCCTGACAGACGCATGTCAAGTCAACACATTGCACTTGCAAACACGTGCAAACTCCTGCACACAGATCCTAACCAGGTCATTATTTATTGCCTCTAAATTTGCATATTAATAGCTTATCAAACTGGTACTCTATTCCTCCTCTACTTTTTATGCATCTCATGTTACTCCACGGATCTGTCTCATACTTTATGATACCCATGAAAAAGTACAGAGTTAATACATAAAGATACTGTTACAGCTGTATGAGGTGATGTAACTGATAGAACTTGGGTTTCATCTGAAATTCGAATTTAGCACCGAAGCACTTTAGTTCTAAAAACAAAAGTAGTCACTGTGAAAGATCATATATTTGACCACATAGAACTTCAGAGAAGCTGCATGTGAGAAAAACACACAAAAAGAAAAACAAACATGTAACTATGAGGCAAGTTTGAATACGTCTAAGGTCAAAGCAGTTATATTGAACATTGAGTATTTTACATTGAAACATTACTTCGAACCAACTTTTATGGAAATTCTTTAGCTCTTGATGCCAGACCTATTGTGTGTCTTTGGCTCTTATTTTATACTACCATAAAATGTATATTTTATTATTATTTTTTTATTATAAAACATTAGGGTTAGGACAATGTTTTATTTTCTTAATTTATGGGTATTAAAACATTTTTGATTGACAAAGGACAGAGCACTTTTTTAAAATCCATGATTCATGTAAAAGTAACCAGATGAGTTTATGTCCATAATTGTTAATAAATTGTTAAATATCCCAAGTAAATTTACAATTTTCCCATGAGATCAGGCGACTTGTCCTAATCTTGATAATATCTTCACCTCTGGGTGCCCTCTCTTTCCCCCAGTTACCCTCATAAACCAATTGTGCTTGTTAAGAAGTCACAATGTTCCTCAGTGCAACAAATTCAATTACAGCCGAGGAAAGGCCCGTCTCATCTCAAATGTGTAGCCTCCTTATCTGGAACCATAGACCTCAAGATCCTGTCAGAATAAACAGCAGAATCTCCTGATGGGCTTATATTATTACTTTGAATATCACTTTTTTCCTGACCTTATCGGCTCCTTTCAAAACGATGAGCTAATGTTGGTGATAAGAGAAGAGAAAGGGCAGCAGTGGAGGACCTTGTGCTCCTCAGACACAAAACACCCTCTACTGATAGTGGGATTCCCCTAACTCAGATGATCAGCAGTGAGATAGGGTTTCTTTGTACTGAGTTTTTATCACTTGATATGCTCAGGTTTGGGTTTGGTTGCTTTCACTCTGTGAAATTCTTGTAAGTGATGATTAATGATGTAGGGTTTGATGGCAGCTCCTCACTTCACTATTTCCTTGGCTTTATACCAAATCCCTTCAAATGTGCCTGACTTATTTGCTTCAAATTTAGAGTTGCCTCATTAGGAAAAAAGATCTAATCAGCCTTATATGACATGGAGTAGGCCACGGAGCCCCTTTGTTTGATTTGTACATGGGTTGGAGGGGCTAGCTATTGGAAATCCCTGAAGCAGGCTTTAGGGGCAGGTCTGATTCTCGTGTGAAATGGGAAGGCTCTATAGCTCTCGGCTGACTTGACTGGGGCTGTATGGGTGTGTTGGCAGGGGGAGCGCCGGTCATGAATAGGGTCTTTGACTACCTCAGACTTGCCCTGAAAGGCAGGACAAAGACCCTAGGGCAACGGCTTAGAGCCTCACAGCTGAGCTACAGAATGCTTGGCCGAGTCTTCCTCCCTCCTCGCCTGATTTAAATACTACAGTGGCTTTCAGCATTCTGGTGACGGAGGCTCGTATTCAACCGCTGCACATTTACCATCAACTTCTCTCTCTGTTTTTGTTTACACCATGCTAATGCCAGGGCTGTTTACGTAATCCATTGTAAAGAATCCATCAGAGGCTCTGGTGAATATGCATCACTGACTTTTTTTTAAACTGCCTTAAGATTTGCTACAGGTTGTTCGCATTAACAGACTTTAGTTGGAAACAGACTAACTGCTGGCATGTTTGTGTATCTCTGCTAATCACAACTCTACTCCAGGTCGTTAATTATGGAGCGTTTTTGCTAATCTTTGTGCAAGACAGAGACACTGGCAAATAAACAAGACGAGTCCCGGCGCACACCTCTAATTGCGTGATTATTTTTGACGGGTCTGCACGACTTTTCAGCTTTGGAGCTTTGCACGGGCAGAATAAAAAGCCGTAAATCTTTTTCTGCAAAGTTAATGGGGTTAGTTGAGTCCTGTCCAGACACTCTCTCCCCACAGAGTGTCTAGTTTCAGATGTCACTCAGAGCTTTGTTTGCCCCCCAGGGTGAAGGGTTAGAGGTCAAGGTTCAGGGCCAGTTGGCTGAGTGGCCACAAAAGCTCAGGCTTCCCCTCAGCACATCCGATCCCTGCGTCTACACCAGCCTGCAGCCACAATGACGAGATCAGTTTGCAACATTTGTCTTTTCTTATTATAACCCCAAATTCATCTTCATTTGCTTTGGAATTCGTCTTCACAGTTCCACAATGAGGTCATTAAACAGTTTGACATTGACGTTTACGGCTTCAAACTTCAATTGTTTCATTGTGGAAACGTGTAATTATTCAGAAACACTCCTAATTTTGTGGCTCTTGCTGTCCAGCTACTGTGAAAACTTATTTTAATTGGTTTGACTGTTAATCTGAAAATTATAGAATTTATTCAAAAGCCTTCCTGTTCTCTTTCTTCACTAACATTTATAAGAATCAGTATTTGAACATCAGCGAAATGTAACTTCATCCCTTTGAAAAAAGTTTTTTCTTTGTTCGTAACACCTCAGAAAATGTTCAGGCCCACAGCCTCTCCCGCATCAGCCACCACCCACAAGCTCAACTTCTCTCCCTGCCCCTCCACCACCACCCAAACATGTCCTCCAGCCAGGTTTATTATGCTGTTTCACGCAGACCAAAATTGCAGCTGCATGGAGAACAATCTGGAGCACATTAGCTCAGGCGCTGTGATTTATAAATTGTTTCTCAGGCCATAAATCCCTGCTGTAATTGTGCACAAGCAGCCCTCTCTTTCTCCAGTCACTCCCCCTTCGTTCTCTTGCTCTTTCTCTCTCTCTCTCTCTCTCTCTCTCTCTCTGAGCAGCTTACAGTTCTGGGGTTAACTCTAATTGTTTGCAGAAGTTTGCAGTTTAGATGGTGAAGAAGTTTGTTGTAATGTGGGGCAGATTTTGGGTTCACAGATAACTTCCACAAAGACAAACTTTCCCTCTTTTTTATAATGCTGTCTGTCTCTCTCCGTCACGTGGTACAGGAACAACGTCCAAAATGGGACGTGAGCATTTTGTCTTCAGCTCCATGTTGCTGTGGTTCATGCTCTGCATTCCTGAAAACTGTGTAATTGTAAGGGGCCTCCTAAACTCTGTCCCTGGGAATTTGATATTTACAGCAGCCCCGAGATCGTAATCACCTTGCCGTTCTCGTTAGACTGAATTGAAACTGAAAGATCGCAACAGCTGTATATATTGTTTTAAATAGCATGTCCAGCCTTGAGTTCTTTGTCTGGTTAGTGTTAGAAAGATATTTTTCCACAACATTGCAACTCGAACAGCTAAAATAATCAATGCTAGTTCCTTGAAAAGAACTTACCCTAACCAAAAAATGTTACTTTATTGTTCAAAGAACAAGTAAAAACGGCACCACCAACAAGGACATCCCTTGTGTTTGTACTTCATTGTTTGTACTTCCTTTATGAGATAGAGGGCCTCCTGACCCAACCTCATCACGCCTTATTATTCTTTTTCAGACTTTTTCTCCTGCCCTTAAAACACACGTTTGTAAAGGTAACTTCGCTCTTTGCAAAGTTTCAGACATGCAGGAGGATTGCTGGATGTGACCAGAAATTGGATTTACAGCCACACCTATCACTTTCTCTTGAGTAAAAGCTCAGTACCACTGCGCACAGTGTGATGAAAAGGAAGCCTGTGCATTGCAGGAGAAATGACTTTTACAAATGTTTCAGGTATTAAACGATTTTGGCGACTGTCCAGACCTCCCTGCAGTCGGCTGACAATGTGCATAACTAATCTTTAGGAATGTAATGGTGGTAAGTTGTGCACGTTGTGAAACCATGAAAGTTTGGAACCACTTTTGGATGTACTTACCTTTTACCTATTCAGCTAAAACATTAGTTCAATAGTGATCCTAAATGGTACTGGTTCACATTCATTCAGTCTGTGTGCAACAGAGCAGTGTGTTTGCATTATCTGCAGGGTGTGATTGTGTGTGTGTGTGTGTGTTTGGGCTGAGCTAAAGGGACAGGGTGGAGAGGAGATGGAGAGAGTGAAGTGAGAGGGGGTTAACGTTGAGGTGATAGGGATGTCAGGTAGTAAAATCTGAGATGAGACAGGGCCCAGAAATCTGCGAGTCCCGGAGATTTGTGCCTGCACTCGGAGTGCAAACACAGGAGGCATCTGCAGGCAGCTGTGTGCGTGCGTGTGTGTGTGTGTGTGTGTGTGTGTGTGTGTGTGCGCGTTAGCGTGTGGGGGGGATTGTGCTGCTGCTCAGGACAGGGCGGTGGGGGTGTGGGGCTGGGTGGTGGTGTTGGGTGGTGTCGAAGAGAGAGAGAGAGAGAGAGAGGGGAGGAGGGGTGGACTTGCAGAGAGAACACAATCAGCCCTCTGTTTTCATAAGACTTGTGGTATGTGAGAGCAGAAACAAATGTGTTTAATTTAGGCCCTTTTTTTTCCCCCTCCTGCTTGCCTTCTATGCTACACCCACTTATGCCCACCTCAGTTTTTCTGATGTTCTGCCTTCAAGATGTCTCATTGCCTCTTCTTCTACTGTCAGCTACTTTTAGGAAGTTTAAAAAAAAAAAAAGGTCCAGGAAAAGCTTGGAAAAAAATCCTACACAATCAGCGATTGTGTCCTGTCAGAAAAAAAAGACACTTTTAGCAGACGCACTAAAGTTTACTCTTTGAGGGCGGAGGTAAATATTTATCTGGAAAATGAAGAGAAAATATATTTTTTGTGTCTATGCAGAGGGTTTAGAGTGATTACCATGCTGTGGTATTTGCCTGCTTTAGTGTGAGGGGTTCATGCTGGACGTATTATTGCCTCCTAAAAGTCTTGGCAGGAAACACTGCATTATATTGGTAACCCATGCTGTCTCCAGTCAATTTGTGTTTGGTCATAAATGAAAAATTCAGCTCTCACTTGTGTGTCATCTGCGTAGTCCTGGACGTGCAAACACCTACACTTTAACACACACATTTGATTTCTATGTCGAGCTTTACAGTAAACATCCAGCCCACGCTGCTAACCACCTCGTGTTCTGGAGTTAATTATACAGACGTTTACGGCTGTGTGCTTCAATGAAACAAGGCTACTCCCCAAACAATAAAAAGTTGTGTTCCTGGACAAACAATGCCACAGGACATAGGAAAGGACCCTTTCCCTGACATTTGAGTGAAGTCCGTCCTGACATCAGATCACACTGACATTAAGCAGAGTCCTCTGTCACAATTGAAAGCAGATTTCCCAGGTACGGGAAACCACATAACTGACTTCACATAATTGACTTGAATGGCTTTGCACCCTCCTCTCTGTCTTTATGAGATGGCCTTGCTCTCACCAGATGCGTAATTATTTTCTTGTGTGTCTAATTATACAGTGAGTTTTATATGACCTGCTGGTGTGCTGTGTAACAGAATTACTCACTTACTCCTAACTTCAGCCTTCGACCGAGGAACTTTTCCTTTAACTGCATCGCATAAAGTGGCAGAAAGTCAGCGAGACAGAAAAAAAACAATGACTGCTTCATTCACACTCCACTGCCACACTTTAAGCTCTGGGTACAGGAAGCAGTAACTCAGGATCATGTCATGCAAAAGGAAGAAAAAAAAAAAGCCTGATTCAAATAATTGCTTGAGCTGCAAAAATGCAAACTCCTGCTGAAGAGGCAGCTCTGTGAGTGGGACAGAATGTTAAAGAAGCTTTTTTTAGGGGGGGGGGGGGGTCTGTGTTGACCTTGTGTTTTATTAATGCTGGGTTATTACTGAAACAGCAGTGACTTTATTCCCAAATAACAAATAACCTCAGTTTGATGGCTAAGTTAGCCTTGTTTGGAATATGCATGAGGAAGTTATGTGACCCCATTCCTCGTTCATGTTTTTTTGTCAATTTGAAAAACTTTGAACAACACAGACATACTCCTGCAATGCTAATCATTTATTTTTATTTTACTTTGGGTTGTACTAACATCTAGAAAATACAATAATTTCACTAAATGGAACCAATAAAATTAAGTATTGATCATATAGACATGGTTGGATCTGCAGAATGAGTGTCGACCATCTTGGAAATCTTGGATAAACCTTGGTGGTATGTTGTTAGGACCTCCCCTGAGCTGCCTCCCCTCTTCACTCTCCTCTCTCCCCTCTTTGCACTAATAGTTCTTTTGTGTACAAGAGCATGTTAAGAGGCCAATGAGCCTGGCCTTAATAGGCCACGTTGCCATAGAAACCACAGCACTCTGGATGTCTGACCTTTGACCCAGTTTTTTTACTGGCTGTGAATAAGAGTGCGGGACGACCAAGCAGGTCACAATAGAAGCCCGGCAAACCGAGGGAGTGCCCCTGTCATAGTCACTTAACTTCATTCCTCTATGGGCTAATGGACACTTCAAATGTGCTCGCCATTAGCAGGGTGCTATCTCTACCACAGGACCAACAGGCTTCTCAGGCTTAATATAATGTAAACCAAGAGACATTGCATTATTGGAAAGAGTTGAAAGAGGGAAAACGGAAGTTCTTCAAGTTTGTGCAGTGGCCCGATGATTTCTGTAGAGCGTCTTAATGCAGATCAAACAAATGTATTTCTTACCACAGTCATGAACCCTGTTTTTATTCAGTCTGTCTGGATAAAAACAATATTTGGATTGTGTCTTTCTCTCTGTAACCTCCTCTAAGATAGCTTTAATTAATAACTTCCTCCCTGACTAATCTACTTACTTCATAGTGGACCGGATAATAGGACATGGTCCCCATTCAGAAAAATTTGCAGTGGCCCAATAGTGCATTGTGGCTCTGACCGGCTGAGCCGCTTGTCGTTTCCCCATCAATTACACACTAATTAGCACAATGACTGCAGAGGTTTGCTTAAGAATTGTCAATGTAATTGCTTCTAATGTTGGCAAACAATGAGCCTTAATGCAAACTCTGAGACAAGGCGGGTACTGCTTATCACATCGTCTTTGTCCCAGAGGCTTTAATTGTGTTTCATGCAAAGATCAGGTTTAGGTGTCAATGGCCCCGCATGAGCAGGTGATATCAGCAGAGCAAACCAGGGAGGGGCGGTTGTGCAGGGGGTCTGACAGGGCTATTGTCTGAGGCTGCTGTTCATATGGGCAGGGGACGGTAATTAACACCTCAGCCAAACAGCAAGCTGTGCGGCCCATTTGTTTTCTGTTGGGGGGTAAAAGAAAACAATTGGGAGGGGTTCTCTACACAGTGGGTGATTGACATTATCTGCTGGAGCAATCCATGGAGGCATTCCTGCTGCTTCACTATTCACCACAAGTTTGGCAATGCCATTACAAACGGCTTGTCTGAGCCGCCACTTCATACACGGTCGCTCTTTTGTTTACTGCTGGACTTTGTCTGGCTGCACTACTTGACTTAAATAAGAAATGTTTTTGATTGTGAAAGTTCAACATATCTGCATATGAGTTCATCATTTTCATATTTAAGTTTTGGACATTTTATTTATTTCCGCAAAAATCTCTTTAATTTTAACTCGAACTAAACTTTTAGTTTGAATGACACGTTTTACAACTTCTCACTGCGGCCCTGAAAGCGACAGATAGTTGATGGCAAACTTTTTTTCTCCCTCCTTGGCAGAGTGTCTGACTTAGTTTGACAGCAAATGTCCAGACATCTGTCTCTTCTCCGTGCTCTGATGTTGGTCTGCAGTATGGCACCACACACTTCAGAGATGACAAAGACTCTTGGCTGAGTTCTCCCGTGCTCTCTGAGAGCAATGTAACAATTAGAACCCAGCTCTGGCAGGCCACATGCCCCAGAGCATATGTTCGATACTCTGTGTTCAAAAAACCAAAGGGCTCCAGTGTAGCTTTTTTGGAAAATTTCAGTGGCATCACTGCCACCTTTGTCGCATCTGGGTCCCGTAAAAGTAGCACAATCTACTGAAGTCTATTCTGAGTGTTGGAGGCAGCAGGGAGGGCTGGAAGACAATTAGAGAGGGACGGAAATGGATCAGCTAAACTTCTCTCTGGTTTCCTTCAGTACTCTGTCCGAGTGTATTTACCAGAGCCCCCAGCTCCCAGGCTGAAGCAGACATTGCAACAGGCCTCACCATATGTCTGTATTTGTTTCCAATAAAATAAGGGCATGTGTAAAGCATTACTAAATATCTTGCAGCTAAATTGATATTAGACCATCTCCACTTCAATCTTCTAAAAACCTTTAATATTACTTAAGCTATTTCATAAAATCTTCAAATTTAAGTGCTGGCTCTCATTCAAACATTTTCTTTACACTTCCCTTGTATTTTTTTTTACCGTAACACTGAGAAAGTTTCAGCATGCCTCGCCTTTTGTTTCCTGAAACACCTCACAGACTAGAACACCCTCTCTCTCTCTCTCTCTCCCTCTCCCTCTCTCTCTCTTTCTCTCTCTATTTCTCGCTCTCGTGTTAGCGAGCGGTGTGCTGCTCGCGCCTAATGTGACAGTGAGCGGCTGGCATTACCTGGCTGTATGTTGCAGGAACGTGTGTGAACAGTTTTTCCACAGGGCACACCGGCAATTAAAAAGAAAAGTAGACGCTCAGAAAAAAGCGCCTTGGGGCATGTTCCTCCGTCCTGGCAGAAGCTGTCAAAAAAAGGACAGATCGGATGGGAGAGCCGGGGTGGGCACAGCCGGGGCAAGACCAAACGCTCACAATAGCGCTTGTTTCATTTGTGGAAGGACTCATGATTGACATAGATTAGACAGAGAAAACTGCATTGTTTTGGATTTTCTCTCCGGAGAGCAGCATTCATTAGGCGCCCTGCACACAGCAGAGGAAAGTTTCAATAGGGAGCTAGCAGCCTCTAAAAGCAACTGCCTCCTGACAGTTGTATGGACTCGGGCCCATTAGTTGGAACCTGCGATTCAGCCCTGAGCAGTATAGTGAAAATGAAGAGGGCTGATGTCAACTCCAAGAATTCCCCCTCTTTTCGAAAGGGAAAAAGGGTCCCCTTCCCCCTGCCTCGGCGCTCTGTTGGACCCCAGCTGTCAGGAAACAATACCCTCTGCCTGCTCCGACAAACTCATTCCTGAAAATGTTTTTTTTCCCTCCTTCCCTTCTCCCTTTCCCCCCGCCTGCTATAATGTCTTTTCCATTTTTAACCCAAAGCCATCCAAGCTTCCTTCCTCCTTACAAACCCAGAGTGATGAATGAAGTTTTAAAAATCACAACCTGAATGCATGACTCCTCCAGTTTGCTTGTTTGTCATCATTTATCCTGCAGCAACTTTTGAAAAGTAGACACAGCTTTGCATATGTTCTTTGACGGTGTTTCTCAGTCATTTTTTAAAACGTGTCAGGGACTATTTCTTTTCTTTTCTCTTTTTCCATTCATCAGATGTTTGCTCTGGGTGGACGTCAGACTGTTTGTACACAGGAATTCATGAGGGCAATGCTATGTAAATAAAAACCTCAGTATACATGGTAGAATGATAACAGAGGATGCATGCTAAGATTTTGCAACAGCCTCTTACAGACTGAATTCATAACCCATAACACACTTCCGTACCCAAAAGGCATCTTAAATAAAGAACTATACAACATGGGGCTGGATGAGCGTCACATAACCTATGGTATGAAACCTTTTTTTAATTAATTTCAAACTGCACCAGGGAGAAATATCCACATGCATGACAAGCTGCAGTGTCCGGTATTTAAACTGATTCATAAACCAGATGGTCGAGCCGTGCTTTCCGAGCTCTGGCTTCATGCTATCTCCATTGCTTGAGGACAAAAAAAAAAAAAAAACATGCTCGATGTATTAAGCAGTAAATCATGACAAAAAAAATCCTGCAGTACACAGCTCTAACATGGCACAGCAGAAGTAGGAATATGTTGGAAATCTTTGCACACTGTGAGAATAAAAGAGGCTAAACAAACATTTGCACAACCCTTTCCGATAAGTTTAATACCTATGTGGAGAAATAGTATATGTAAAAGTAGGAGGGGACTATTTTTCTGGTCAAAAGGCCAAACCAATTGAGACAGACTGACAGGCGTTAGCGTTGAGTTTGCTGCTCTAGTACATGCAGCTTCCTTCCAGCTGTCTCTTCCCACCCGCTCGACGATGGGCGCCCACAGCTGGCCTCTTGTTTTTCCTTGACAAACGGCAATTTCACAGTCGTCCACCAGTCCGATGTGTTCACATCGCTCTGCCTGCTCTTCCCTGTGCCAAAACTCACTGTCTGACTCCAGCGGTAATGTGGCTCTCGTACAGGTGTCTACTGCAGATCTCTGAGGGCTTGACAACGTTCATACGACTGTTACACAGTGCAGGGAAAGTTTCAATTCTCAGTGCAACGTTAACTTACGAAACTAGAGAATTAGAAAAAAAGAGTCTGTCTGTTTTCTATTCTGCGTATCATGCATTCCTTCCAACGCAATTAGGTAAACCGTTGTTGATACTTTTGTACGGGTTTTTAACTTCACATAAACCATAAATAAACACTGTTTTCTCTACAATTGCAAATGGCACAATTTGACATCTACAGTGAAACTTAAATTAGAAAGTTATATGAACACACTTATGTGCACTTAAAATCAGCAAAGAGATAAGTTGTATGGTTTGTCAACAATCAAACATCGCCAACGTTGACACAAGCCATCACTTCTTTACACTCGCTTTGAGTCTGAATGTTATGAATGTTTTTTTTTTTCAGCTTTTATCTAATAATTCTTTATTTTCCTCTCACAGTACCTGCAGATGAAATGGCCTCTTCTGGATGTCCCTGGATCTGCAGGATTGAAAGACTCCCGTTCTCCAACACCAGGACATTTAGTAAGTAGATACTGCTGCCATCCAATCCAAAAAAAAGTACATTTATCACAAGATCAAGCTTAAAAAAACTGTAGTTACATCTGCAAAGCAAAGTTAGGCTCACAATTTTGTGGCAGGACTGATTCACGTTTCTTCTTTTTTTTTTAATCAGCACTTCAGGTTTTGTTGCCTGTATGAAGTTGAATCCATTTAATTTAGTGAACATGGAAGAAGGATTAAAAAAAAACAAAAAACGTTATAGCATAGTCACTTCTTGAATGCGAATACCAACAGTGTCCTAGGCTCCCCTTTCTTATTTTATAGCACTTATTGGATGTTTCCTCCTGGCTGTTTCATACTGGACATTCATCGAATTATCAAACAAATCATGTAAACTTACTGGGGGAATCCGTTTACTGGAAACTGTATAAATGCATTAATCAAATGATCAGCATAATGCGGTTATTCACTATAATGAGATCATCGTGCTCATGTAAATATTCTGGTTCCCATCCGTCCATGTGCATCTTTTTACCCACAGACAAGCCCTGCAGCACCCACAGGCTGAACTGCTGATCAGCATGTCTGTCTTTAGCACTATAAGTCAGTCTCTATCATAAATCTCTCAAGTTTGAACCTCCTGGTCGCTCCTGAACTTTCCCACACAGGTGTGAAGTAGTCATCAGGGTGTCTCACTCCAGTTAGACAATGCGGGGCCTCAGCAGACCTGTTTGGTTTGAGGGGTTTTTTTTTCGCTGAGGGATGTGTGTGTTCGGGATTGAAAACATTAGATAACACAAAGCCCAGAGAGTTAATCTAACATCTCACCTGTTTGATCGTATCAGGGCGCTTTCTGGTCCAGGAAGCCTGCATGTTTAGCCGATAAAAAAACACTGTCACTACACTTCAGTTAAAAAGAGCTGTTGTGTCTCAGCTGCTTGACCTTACATATCCTGGCTAGACGTGCTTTCTGAGTTTGTGGTTGATTCGCTGGATCACATAATCGCAGTGATCCACATGACAACGTCTTCATTGAGTGCAGTCAAAGGGAACTTGTTGTTAAGGAGAGCGAGTTTGCTCATGGGAATCCAGGACTGACTTAAGGCTCAATAGAACCAATTAAAGATATTTTATTAGAATAAATGCTGACCTGCTGCTGACCCTGCTGATACAAAGCAGCTACTGTTGCACACAACTCGTTCTAAGTAATACAGAAAAAGTGTTACACTAAAGATCTGTGAGGCAGAATTGAGAGAAAAGGTCAAAACAATGAGTGAAATATTAACAGCTGGATTTAAAGGAAATGAAAGCACGTCGACTGAGGTTTCTTCTTTCTGTTTGTTCCTTTATTGGTTGCCTGAATGCACTTTAAATGCTTTATATTAGCTCATAAGAACTGATAAGAAAACCTTTTAAATAGTTGTTAGCACAGCGGAAAGCCTTTCATCTGGATTTTAAATTATGATCAATCATGTGAATGGCTCTATCGAAGACAAGCAAAGGCCAAACACCTCAAATGAAAAACACTATGGTTACTTTGGTTTTGGTTAAAGTTACTTTTTCATCACTGAAGGTTCATCGAGAGTGTAACAGCTTTCAGTATGTTCACTAAAGGAGGAAGTTGCAAAGCTTGATCTGCTGACCTGTGGTAGAGGGTCATTTGATGTGTACTGGGAAGCTTTAATAGCAGGCATGGTGAACTCTGGTGCACAGAGGATAGAGAGCGAAACACCCCGCTGTGGCCTTACCCCCCACTCTGGGCCAGGAGCCCACATGCCCCTCTGCTGTGCTGTTGCTGACAGGGAGCCAGGCTGATTATGTGCTCATTACTTCAGCCGAGGAGGAGAGAGAGAGATAGAGAGAGAGATAGAGAGAGAGAGAGAGACGAGTGGGAGGGGAGCAGCAGGCTGGCTCCCCAGGCCTGCAGGCTCCCCAGGTCCCCACACTGCACTAATGAGAGCAGGGGGAGCGGATGGGCACACACGGGGGGCCAAGGATTACTGCCCAGGGCCAAGAGGAGCCACAGAGAGAGAGACCAGAGGACTGGAGACACCAGCAGGGACTCCTGCTGCAGACCCCTGCTCCTGCAGTCATTCTGCACGCATATGTTAAATCTGACAGTGTTGTTTTGTTTTTCTGATGGTCTGGCACAGTTTGGAATATGTGTCAGGTCCTGCTTGTAGCCGCATGTGTCTTATATGTTACATGCACGTCAACTGTCCTTAATGTTATTGAATTCATGATGGACTATTTATTCAAAGACCTACAAAGCAAACACACCTCTGCAGATTAATAACCATCCGTGAACACGCTGCCACTTAAAACGGTGTTATGTAATTTAGCATCTCACATTCCTACATGTCGCTGCAGAGATGACGTAATAAGTCCAGTTGTTTTAGCAACAAGCTAAGAGCATGTAAAATAAAAATCATAGAAAGTCCAGGGAAAGAGCATGGTGTCACAGCGCAGATTGGGTCCATAAGGCCTGTATGCTAATCACAGCCCACTCTGGCCTGAGATCCTCAATTATTCAACACACAGGTTTGTTTAACATTCAGTAGGTACTGCTTTTTGCTAGTATGGGTTGTGGTGTGGTGGTGGGAGGACTGGGAAGATGCTTCCTGTGAACGCACCACACCCAGCCATATACACACACATATACACACACACACACAGAACACACACATGTCCACCCCTGTATAAGCTTCAGTGTTCAGAGGTCTGCCTCTTCATGAATTATACATCAAAGAGGCTGCAGGGCCAGGTGATGCAGTACAGGAACCTGTCAGAACATCAGGAGTGACTGAGCTGGACCAGAGAGGAGAGGAGAGGAGATAAAGAAGGGAAGGAACCAAACAGAGGAGACAAAGATAAGAGTTAAGTTAAGGTGAAGAAATTTAAGGAGAGGAATGGAAAGGTAAGGAAGGGAAAGATAAGACAAAAACCAAATGAAAGAAAATAAAATAAAATAAAAGAATAGAGAGGAAATCGATGGCAAAACGGGAAAAGTAATAAGGAGATGGAGACGTTGAGGTAAAATGGAACAAGCAGGAAAAATGAGAAATAAAGAAAGAATTTGAAGTGAAATCTGTGAAGCTGCTGTTTTTTTTAAGCCTCTCGTGCTCATGCTCATCTTCAACGACACGACGACGCAAACCCATCAACACTCCTTCACATCTTTCTTTGAACACATGAATTTGTAATTTCTCCCTCAACCCTATGTGATTGTAATGTCATTATTTTACACTGCCCAGTATAGTTAGTCCGGATTACACCAAGCTGCGACTCTATAATGAGGTCGAACTGAGCGAAGTGTCCGTCCGTCACTTACTGATCAGATCATGGCTCAAATATGTGCTGATGTTCCCTCACAGGGGCCCAAGAATCGCTCTCTTTGTTTCAGCATTGTGTTTATGTCAGGGCTAATCACGGCTCTGAGAGACCTGGTCTTGTCAGCCTGTCATAAGTCACTTACTCACCAGGCTGTTTAAGTGAATTCAAGTGTTCAGGTCTGGAGCAGCATTCCTGACATACCTTTTTGTCCTCCTGCTTGTGCAATCTTCAACTCTCAGAGCTATTTGCCAGTTTAAGTAGAGATATTAATCAAACAAAAGGTGAGATATTAATTGAAAATGTGCTTTTTTTAATATATTTCTCTCAGTGCGAAACGTGCTTGCTCTCGGCCCATATTTTGTCGACAGACCTTTGACTGGGAGTCCAGTGAGATTTTCTCGTTTTGCATTCGGCAGTGA
This sequence comes from Symphodus melops, assembly GCF_947650265.1. NCBI lineage: Eukaryota > Metazoa > Chordata > Actinopteri > Labriformes > Labridae > Symphodus > Symphodus melops. Next base: position 38,637,742 of record NC_136691.1, on the reverse strand, counting down.
ACAACCAGGATCCATCATGAAATCAAAGGCTTTGAGAGGACTGAACTGAATACTGATCTTAGGTCTGCAGTCCTGCTGGGCCTCTGCAGGAAAGAGATCCTCTTCAGAAATGGTATATGGTACAAGAGCTTTGATACCGTACAAACTCTCAAACGGACACATTTAGGATCAAGAAACTTGCGATTCTATAAAAGATACCAGATGATAACGTTATTTATTTGTGGCAATATTCATTTATTTATCAGCACACCAGATTCCAGTGAGACACGACTAGACTTGTGTCTACAAATTCAGATTTTTGCTTATTTACTTATTGACCCTCCGGGACACCAGCTCTGGTAATATGACACCGCTTTCTGCTTTGTATTATTTGAAGCTAGAGTATTACAACCGTTGATATTTTCAGGCGCGATGAGCAGACGTGAAGCTCATATTGTCTGTGATGAATGGCATACTTTTTGGAGCCGTTGATTTTAAAGACATACGACACGGTCAGTTCCCCTCTCTCTCACGTCCGCTTCCTGTTGGCGTTGACAAACAAGGCTTGGATTTCTCAGCATGCCAGGCATTCTTTTCAGCCTGTCTTTCCTGGAGTTTTGAAAGGCCTCTGAGCCTCCCACCCAGAATCACCGAGCATAAAGACACACAAAGCTGCGGGGTTATTCAGTTTGTTCTAAGCTCTCTTCCCCATCGGCTGTTTGCCTAGTAATTCAATTCAGATGTGCAGGATCCAAAAACATGTTTGCTTGAATGAAATCCACCCCTCCACCCACATTGACCAAGGACTGTGCTTTTCTTAGCACTGTTCCAAGTTGGACAGCCAGACGAGGTGCTGCCACCTCGGCCTTTTTACTCTCAAACCCTCTTTAGAGACAGACATCTTTTCTCTGCACCCTTTCCTGTATTTTTACCCTTTAAACCTCCTCTTGCTATGTCTAATCTGTCTAAAACCTGCTCTGGGTGTTTTCACATGCTAGCTGAGAATTATGCATGGCTGCAGACATGTTTGCAACAAGCCTGTCTATGTTGAGAGCATCATTTCTGTATGTGGATGAAGATAGCATCTGGTTCCAGGTTGCCCCTTATCTGTCCTATCACGTAGATGTTGTTTATATTTAAAACACGGCTCATGTTCCTTGTGGTTTCCTTATTACACTCATGAAACCAGACGTATGAAGCTGTCATGGGCCTCAGGAATACAACCCCCACACATGAGGCGGGGTGAAAGAAGGCATTGATACATGAATGTTTAGTTTCAAGTCATGATTTTACAAAACCACATGTTATATTTCAGAGGTCTGGAGAACTTTTTAGAATTTTGATTTGTTTTATAATGATAAAATGTTGTCATTAAAAAGAGGAATTTTAGCCATCTTTATTCCTAACGGACACATTCTGGCAGATTGAAAAACGATCAGGACAGTTTTGCACATGTGCAACCTGCAAACTCAATTTTTCTCCATAGTCGGGTGCCATAGTCATAACTCATGCCTTCAAACTTAGAAATATGTTTAGAGCGCAGGACTGGTGTATTCCAGGATATGAATAATTAATAGAGATCATTTTAAATTCTCACTGAAGTGCTTCCCAAAATGTGTTGGCATCCAGGTCTAGAGGTCTCAAGCAGCCCTCACAATATAGGGAAAACTCAGGCATATTGTACACCAAGTCAAACAACAAAGCACAACTCAAATATATATGACATAAGGGAACTGGGATTTCAAACCGGGCAAGTCAACACTATTTCTGCCATGAAGCGCTATCAAAGCCCTCTTCTGTGCTGAATTGTGTTCTCTGCGCATCTTCACACACTTTGACCTCGTATGCTCCGAGTCTGGATAAACCAAGAGAGCAAAGTGATCTTTATATAGCCATGTTTTACACTGGTAAATATTTTCCTCACTCCATCTGGCATTAGCAGAATCAAAGCGTGCTTTAAACCAGGGAGAAACCAATTTGCAAAAGATTTAAAAAGGAGGAAAAGGTTGGACTCCATTTTTTTTAAGTGGCAGGAAAAGAAGGTAAGATTTGGAACAATTCTGAGCAGCATGAAGCAGGAGAGTGTACAGAAGTCTCAATACAAACCTTGTTCCCGAGCAGACCACATTGGAGAGAGACGAGGGTTGAGGAGGGGGTTGGGTAGGGATATTGAAGAAAGGTTAGCCTAGAGGAACAAGACTCCTTTCTCCCCCACCCCCCCATCCCTTGACCCTCCTATGTGACAAGTCGAGCCAACAAGTGCTCCATTCAGCGCTGCAGCCAGGGGAAATGACTGTGAGACTGTGTGAGGCCTAGTGAAAGTAGAGAGGTGGTTATTATTATTATTGTCTTTACTATCCTCGTCATAGACACAATCAATCTGAAACTATAAAGAATGTCAAGTGTTTTTAGTGACTTATAACGTGCCAGTTTGAGCCACCTCTGGGTGTCAGACAGAGTGGGAGATGATGTCTCCTCTTGTTTATGTCTGCTCAGTTTACCGTAGTGTGATTTTGTTTGTTTGTGGCTCGCTGGTGTGACTTTTGGACTCGGTGGCACTGTTGTTTTTCTTGTTGGATTGAACAAACAGTTCTCTCCTCTGCTAAATGGCCGTAATGGTCTTGGCATGTGTCTGCACAGCCTTTTTTAGTGTTGCTTGGTGCTGGTCCAGATTGCATCACAGGGCCGGTCACAGGCACAGACTGTGATGTTTACCGTGGAGGGCATTCACTCATGATGGCCTGTTTACTGCCCTGCATTTCTCCTCCACAATGACCCACATATATCTTGTGCACAGATACATACTTTGATTGATTACTCTGTTTGGATAGTTGTAAGATATTGCTTGCTCATTGGTCTCTTCCTGCTCATTAATTTCCATTCTTCTCTTCCTTTTTTATTCACCAATAGTCCAATAAAGTCCCTGTGGTGCAGCACGCCCATCACGTGCACCCGCTGACACCCCTCATCACATACAGCAATGAACACTTCTCCCCCGGCACGCCACCATCACACCTCTCCCCAGAGATCCTCGACCCAAAGACAGGTAAGAATTAGGAGGTAGACTTTGATTTCTTTTAACAAAAGTTATGAATGCAAAAAAAAAAAAAGGTCAAATGGTGGTTTTATCTTTAGGCTGTCTAAATTCACGTACAAGTACTTCATTCAGGTAATTCAGCCACTTATCATCATGTTAGAAAAAATATAAAAAGGTAAAGTCACTTCTGAGTTTCACAGGATAAGAAAAAAATGGGGACAAAAATGTTTTCCTCTTTACCCCTTGTAATGTGGCTACTATTGAAATCACCGAAATGAATTCACCACAGCTGCTAAACTAGTTTTGAAATATACACTCATAGTATAGGATTTAAGTATAGCTTTAAGATAATAGTGAAGACAACAGCACTTCTTCACTTCACTTTTTCTTTCCTTGTCTTCTTAGTAGAAATACTTTAAAAGCCGGTTTCCTTTGTCTGTGGCCCCCGCAGGTATCCCTCGGACACCTCACCCATCGGAGCTCTCTCCATATTATCCCCTGTCTCCTGGTGCTGTCGGCTCAATCGCACACCCTCTTGGCTGGCTCATGCCACAGTAAGTTAATCTAATTCACAGTTGTCAATTTAACTTTGATTTTGTTGGAATTAGAAAAACTTGCAACTTCACCTACAAGTAAATAACTTATGTCGTCCAATTAGAGTTGTCGTTTAAGTGATTGACCTCAGGTTACTGCTTGTTAGGGTCTAGATTTTTATAAATCTCAACTAGAGAGAAAAATGTGAAAAGGCAAGATTTTTTCTTTTTATTCTATCAAACTACATGTGTATCGTAAAGGCATGATTTACAAGGAAGCATTTATTAACCTTCAGGGTTTTGTTTTATCTCAGATGTACATTTTAACAACACTGTCACAGCACTAGCTGGGAATTTGAGTTGATGATATAGAGGATCAGTGCTTGAAGATTTGCTGCCAGCTGTGTTTGATTCACCTCATACAGCAGCTTTCACTCACTCTGTCCCCCCCCCGTCTCTCAGGCAGGGTCAGCACATGTACTCCATCCCTCCAGGGGGATTCCGTCACCCCTATCCAGCGCTAGCGATGAATGCATCCATGTCCAGGTGAGTGGTGGATTATGTTCAGTAACACCCTGACTCTCCCAAAGGGTGACACACAATATCTGCTTATTTATGTCATGCTGTAATTCCAATACAGCTCTTTTCTTGCCTTTTTTAAACACTGGGTATTTAAGTAAACAGCTTGTATGCAACTTTAAACTTCTGTTTCTGTCATTGAAAGCGTTTGAGGCATTATTTGTAAGAACAAAAAAAATGTATGCTGTATATATTTTACATTTCTGTCAAACATGATCTGTTATCTGTTATTATCAGCTGTGTCTACGTCTACAATTGTAAAGTACAGCTTCTAAATAGAGAGAGCAAACTATTGGCATTCAGCACTTTGCTCCTGTCTTTTCTCCCCAAGCTAAACTTTTTGTGGTCAGGCTGATGATCTTAGCCACACACACACACAGACACACACGCACACACACACTCTCTCTCTCTCACACACACACACACACACACACACACACATAGATAATGCAGAGATGAAAGGGCCGAGAATCGATAAGGCCAAATCAAAGCAAAGCTCAACTGAACCTACACGTCCCATCAGACTTAACTCTCTCACTCTCTATTCAAATAGAAAAGATTTGTAGCGAGCCTTCCGCTGTTGGCATGAGAGGAAATATTCAGAAGGTTCTGTGTGATCAATAGCAGGTGTAGCTCCATTCTGGGATGGACTCTACAACCGTATGAACAAGCCTGATCATAGCCCCCCTTTTCTATTGAACCATTCAGTGCACCCAGTTAAGCGCATACTGAATATGACATCAATCGGAATATTGTCATGGCTAACACCAGGCAGTATAACTTCTTCTGGATGCTAGTGGCCTAGCAGTTAGGTAGCACTCCATGTACAAAGGCTATATTTCTTCAGGCTGGAGGTCTTCAACCTGGGTTCAAGTCCAAACTATGGCTACTTTCCCCCATGACATTACCGCTGTCTTTCTCTCACTCTCTCACTATTGATTCCTTACTCCTGTCCTATCTAATTAAAGGCAAAAACGCCTCCAAATTAATCTTAAATAAACAAAGAGAAGTGGCCGCTTTATTTCTGAAAATTATCTGATTACCAGCCTGAATAAGATATGAAGGAAATATTAGAAAAAAAAGAGATGGAAATCTTATTGCAAAATCATGGTTAGGATACATAAGACTTCATTACATGAATGCTGATGGGAGCTTTGTTTATCAAAATGTGGAGTCTGAAATTGTGCCATTACTTGGAGCAGCATTCAGGCTTTCATCAGGGACTAAGCTGGATGTTTACAGATATATTTGCTTTAGGTTCAATACCAAGGGATTGGTATAGCCCCTGCTTATTATACAACATGAATTATTGAGTGTTGTAAAAGCAAAAAGAAGCAAATATCAGTTTTAAATTGCAGATGTTTGATGAGAGTTTTTTGTTGTTCCACTATTTGTTAAAGTTGAAAAATGTTCTTTTTCAGTGAGATCAAAACAACCTTAATGTTTGTCTCAGGACATGTGGTTGTCTTTGATGGTTAGATTTCTGTAAAGACGTAAACACTGGTGTCTCCATAGTGAGTGTGAAATAAGGTAACGCTAATGACTGCCCTCACCTCATGTGAGTTCAGTGCCATATTGTGCCTTCTGTCTCACAACAGTGTCTGACATGATTTTAGATTATATATAGTTAATATTTTCTATGGTTGAGTTACTTTCTGTGATAGAGGCATGTGGAGCCTAATTTCCCGCATTGTTTATGACAATGCTCCTTTTATATTAATAACTGGAAGTAGAGAGGGACACTTTGTGAAGGTGTTCAGAGTGGACGGCCGTCAGAAAGCTCTCTCGTGGTCAGGATCGTGGTTAGAAAAGTGGTTACAGGTGTCTTGGCCTTGCTATCGCCATGGTAACGTCACACTCAACTTTTTATCGAGCCATGGCTGAATAAAAGACCTTTTGTAAAAGTCTATTTGAACAAAAAGCAAGCATTTCCCTCATTGTGCAAGTGTGAATTTACTCTAGACGGATGCAGCAGTCACCTCTAGTTTTACCCTCAGGGCAAGGAAGGGCAACTGTGTGCAATGAAAACCCCCCCCAAAAAAAACAGACTTTTAAAAGTTACTTTCTTATTCCCCCTCAGTTTGGTGTCCAGCCGTTTCTCCCCTCACATGGTGACTCCACCTCCTCACAGCCTCCACCAGACCGGTATTCCCCATCCTGCTATCGTCTCTCCAGCCATCAAACAGGAGCCCAGAAGTGACAACATAAGCCCCTCAATGCATGCGTAAGAACAACTAAAATAGTGCATCAAAGTGTGCACAATACTTCTTCATGTCTGCCGTAATTCACGCTCACTTTTCACACTTTATTAACAGCATCTCATTGTGTGTCCGATTAGCAGGAAATCCCCCGTTCCTCCAAAGAAAGAAGAGGACAGGAGGCCTCATATCAAGAAACCTCTGAACGCTTTCATGCTGTACATGAAGGAGATGAGAGCCAAAGTAGTGGCAGAGTGCACTCTGAAAGAGAGCGCCGCCATCAACCAGATTCTGGGAAGACGGGTAAGTGGCACTGACACAGATGTGCCTTTGAGTCTACGATGTATACACTCATATATGTGTGTGTGTGTGTGTGTGTGCTTGACAATCCTTTGATATCCTCTTTCTGTGTCCACAGTGGCATTCCCTGTCGAGAGAGGAACAAGCCAAATACTACGAGCTAGCCAGAAAAGAGCGACAACTACACTCCCAGCTCTATCCAGGATGGTCAGCAAGAGATAACTACGTGAGTAACACTTTTCCATCATCAGCTCTTTTTTAAATAAGGAGAGGAAGTGAGTAAATTCTATAGAATCAGCCAAATATGATTGCAACACTTCAAAAAGAGGGGTTTTACTTTCACTTTGTTTAACAGTTTTTAACAACATTGTGTTATCTTTGCAGGGAAAGCGGAAAAAGAGGAAGAGAGATAATAAACCCGACTCCAAACCAGAAGGTAAGAAGCCCTTTCCTTCAAACCACTTTTATTTGTTATACAATCTGGTATAAGAGACCAGAGAAACTGTTGAAACCACAGTGAGAGCTTTATTTTACTCCTGCATCTTTATTCTGTTATTTTCATCAACCGTTTTCTGAACGCATTCTTTCCCTTACTTACACTTACTAACTTCTTTCCCTGCTTCTATACTCCGACAAGCAGCTTATGAGGTTCAGTGCTAATAGTGGCAGGTATGTGGGTTGGGTTGCGACAGATTAAACATGGTAATCCGTCAAAACTAAGAGAGCATTCCACACTTCAATGCACGTTTTAATGTCTCGATTTTTTGCTTCTTTTTTTTCTGTCAAACATCCTGTATCACTCTCCCTGTTGTACGGTGATTCCAAGTTGATTTTATTTATTTTGTCTTCACTGTTTTAATAATCACTCACTCACTTCTGTCATCAGCAGCATTGAGGGACATGAACCAGATTTGTAGCCAGCAGCAGATCCATAATTCATCTTCTTCTCTTCTCCTTTCAGACTTCTCCATAAGAAGCAAGAAGCAGTGCGTGCAGTACCTGCCCTCAGAGAAGATGTGTGACAGCCCTGCGTCGTCTCACGGCAGCATGCTGGACTCCCCAGCCACTCCCTCTGCCGCTCTGGCCTCCCCTGCTGCTCCCGCTGCCACACACTCGGAGCAGGCTCAGCCGCTATCGCTCACCACCAAACCAGAGGGACGCATGCACCATCACTTCTCTCTTCCTGGGAAAGCATCTGGATCCACATCCTCCTCTTCTTCCTCCTCCTCTTCCTCCTCCTCCTCATCCCATCCTGCCATATCCATCCCCATTGGTACTTCAGGTAGCCAGTCGACTACACCCATCCTCACCCGGCCGATCCCCTTCACCTCCCTGCATCACTCCATGCTTTCCCCGCCTTCTCCCTTCCATCAGGCAGCCCTTCACTCCCATCATGCTTTGTTCCAGTCACAGCCGCTCTCCCTGGTTACCAAACCAACCGAATGAATCCGCAAAGGCAATTTTTCTCTCATTTAATGTGCTGTATATTGCTTTTCTTTTACATAGGTATTAGAACACTTTTTTTTTCTAAATAATGAAAAGGAAGAAATATATTGGTCAATATTTGACTGTCTCCTTTTCTACATCTCTCAATGAAAAACAAAAATGTATTTTTTGTAAAGTTTACTGCAGAACTGGTTTCTTTTTTTGTTGCATTTATCCAATGAACCTCTTGTATAAAAGAACAAATGTACATAAAGTTTCTTTATAAAAACAGAAAGGAACAAAAAACATGTTTTCTTTTTAGCCAACTCCCCTGATTAATGTTAGTATTAAGTTGAATTCATAGAAATGGCCAATAATTGCAGCCCGCCTTTCCAATTCACGAGTGTGTGTCCTTCTTTGACCTGTTAAATAAACATTTGAATTGTTTCGTAAAAGAAATGTCTGTTTTTGTCCTTTAAACACGTATTCATCATTTTAAAAAAGAAGGTGTCTTTAACAAGCTGGTGGGGTCAAGTTAAATGTTCTTATAATAGTGACCAAAGTGAAGCAAAACGGCTGATTGCCTTTTGTAGGAGTTGGGCAGAAGATTAAATGAGCCCCATAATTTATTACAGTCTCACACACAAACGTTGTGTAACTCTACAACACACCTTCCATTTTTTAAATCTAGAGTTGTGCTTTAGCTCTTAACAGGGATCATCATTATAAAAACCTTGCTGATGGTGGCAGACTTTAATGTTTAATAAAGCAGAATTAGGCCAACCACAGTGGAAAATGAGCTCCTGATTCAGGGTAACAAAATGTGAAGCCCAACATAAATACGAATTAAAAAAAAAACAATAGACATATGCTGTCTCTCCAAGTGCAGCGTCCCACAACAATGACAGAAAAGCAGGTCACCGTCGTCCCCACATGCTGAAACGCTGCTCGGGTTCCCTGTTCCTCTCGCACTTTTTATTGCATCTTTATTCACCGTTTGGCACTCGGCTTAGGCTTTAATTAACTCAGAGGTAATGGGATGGAGCCCCTGGGACCTCATTAGGCATTTCAATTAGTGAAAAATACACAAGGTAGGTTACAGTTTTTGGTGGCTTTGGAGATGAGGAGTTGTGCCAGGGATGGACCAATTATGTCAGGGGCCGGTTGGGGGGGGGGGCATGGAAGAGCCCACTGAGCCCCCGAGCCCACACCCACCTCCACCACGATCAAGTGACTGGAAAATGTTACTTTTCAATTTCCAGTCAATATGTGGATTTTAACAATTAAAGCTAACTTACAACATCAGTAGACACAAAACCAACGGACAGAACCAGCTGTTTCAGTTTGTGGCACCATCGACCTGTCCCCGATTCCCAACAGGTGACGCTGAGTGCTTTGAATGGTACCTTTGAATAAAATGTACCATCATTATTATTATTAATAACTATGTTTAAGAAATAAAAGCCATAATAATACTTGCTTGTTGATCTATATAGCTGACATCATTCCAGGCACAAACCACACCTTTCCTGCTGCCACTGCTGCCAAATTCACTGATCCATCAGAGAAATTACAGGTAATGAGTTGTCAGAACAGCCAGAAAATCTGCCTCCTCAAGGCCAAACATCTCGAGCAATGTTCGATTCTCCTCAGACAAGAGTCTTGTTATAAAACTCAGTCCCCAAGTGACTTCATGTGTGCTGCCTATAGCTATTTATTTTATTAAATACACGTACCTACCTGGGACTGCTTATTATCTAGCATGAGACTGACATCAAGACCGTCATTAACTAAATAAAATCTATCTATCTATCTATCTATCTATCTATCTATCTATCTATCTATCTATCTATCTATCTATCTATCTATCTATCTATCATAAACAGTGTCTTATCTTCAAATTCCCATGCTCCCCTCAAAGTGTAATACCTCGCTGTTTATCTCCAATAACGTGCCTGGTTGCTGCTCCACTCAACATCTGCCATGTAAGCGCGAGGTCAGATTTAATACATGTTAATTTTTGCTCATTAAATTCTTCCAATCTCTTGCCAAGGTTCTTTTTTGGGCCTTCCTTTGATCTTAAATTTATTCCAGGTTAACCCTTAGGTAGGCTAGTTGTCAGGCATAATAATTCTCCAAGAGCTGTCATATGGCGTGAAAAAAAATATAAAGGACAATTTTTAAGATAAGGATAAGGATAGACTTCATTGATTCCCCAATGGGGGAAATTCGGGTGTTGCGGGTGTTACATTGAAACAACTCTCCAAATCCACATTAATACAGGCTAACTCTGATATGTTCAAGTCAAGGTGTCTGTCACATTGAGAAGACGATATGTCAAACTACACAGAAAAGGCTGAACCATGTGTCTTCCAATGACTTATGACCTTATATTCCCATTAATATAATAACAGGATGCAGTATTTGCTTCACATGTGGTTTCCCAAAGTGAAATTAATTGATTGTTTCTGTAACATTCAGCGAGCTTAGCAACACTCAGCTGGGGCCTTTGTGTGGATAGGTATGGCTGCTGTGAGCTTAAGAACCTCCTTAATGTATTATTCATACCCATTTGACCTTAAAGACGGAAATGCAAATGACGTTCAAGAATGAGAGGGATCATCGGACTTTTCAAATGTCAAATAGCCTGCCACAATTAAGACATATTCATTACAAGAACCCACAGGTGCTCTGCACCCAGCTGAGATGTTAAACACCCCCAATTAACATTTTCATGATTATCTGTACCTGCTCCACATCTGCCACTGTAATTCTATGAAACTCTTCAATATCAATTATGGTGCTTAGTTTTAGTGACTCTTACAATGACTGTTTTACCAATGGTATTCTCCCTTGTCATTACATTTACATGCCTTAAAGTGATTTTAGGATTACTTTGATAATTTACTACATCACGTGTATATAATTAACTGGTGTCATGATGTGCTCATGTCAGTTTTAAAAAATGGCTCTAAATGTTAATACTGCCATCTGCTGATAAATTGATATACTGACACCACTGTCGCATATCCCCATCATACCAGTACTTGACCTGCAGGTGGCAGTAACAGCACAAATGCAATCTGTCCCCTTTTTTTTGTGTTGGATTAAAAAGAACGTTTGACTTTGTAGAACTCAAGTTGTAAGTATCCTATCCTTCTATCCTTATATGGTTCAGATCACAAGATTGGGGGTTTAGCAACAGGTGGATGTAATATCTTCACATACAGTCGAAATCTTTATCCTGCTTAAATGTTGAATTTTCACAAATTTCGCAATTCCTAATTTAAAAAAAAAAAAGCAACTGTGAAAGTCAATACTCAGAGCTCGAGTCAAAGGCCGAAAATGTGCAAACATGCCAATAGGTTTTATGAAATGGAAGTTTTTGAAAAGGGGAAGATGATTCTTTACATCCTATCAGTTTGAATAACTGAAATATGCTCATGTGATGAAACATGGGTGTTTTAAATCAAGGTTATGACTAGTTGAAACAGACTAGCCATAAAACAGAAATTTAACTGTAGGCTAAAAAACAATCATTAAACAGCTGTAGAGGATATAGCCTAAATAGCCTACAGTAGGATGTTTGATCATGTTTTTTTTTTTTTTTGCTTCCCCCATCAGAGTTTTAGGCTGATGATAGAGAATGTTAAAGTGTAAATTACAAACAAATGCCTTTGTTACAAATGCTAAGCAACTTTTGAATAGACCCCCCCCCCAAAAAAACAAACAAACAAACAAACAAACAAAAAAACAAAACAAAAAAACAAAACAACCCAATTTATTTAAATTGTTGTTGTTCTTGGAGAAGTCTGTAGAAATGCAAAAGAAAACAAGCTTGTTTGTAGCTTGTTAGCTGTGTAAGGCACCTGTAACTACATTATAGTTAAGCTACTTCTATTATGCATCAAACCTGACAGAAACAGTATGACACATTGAAATTGTTCATGGGCTAAATCCTGATGAAATTTGGACGACGGCAGTCGGTGCTTCTCCCCGTTATATCATAGTTGGCCGGTAGGCGGCAGTAACACCCCCCCCGTGTGTTTCCGTGCCCTGAAGAAGAAAAGGATGTTGATGTGTACACGGAAGCAGAACAAACCCTCCAACCTGTCCGAGTCAGTCAGCCTAAAGAAGACACCACTCACCGAGACTCACCGCTGTGTGGCCAACATGAGGACGTTATTTGTGATACTCACGGTGTTGTCGTGTAGCCGTGTGGTCAGAGGTGAGTTCAGTTTCATGTCGTTTTGCTGCGCTGTCTCTTCTTATTCTGATAAGATAATGACTGTCTCCCACATAATCTCTTTTAGCCAATTAAGATAGTAGATATGACACAGTCACAAGAGAGACAGTCATAACAAAGTTTCTCTTAATTGTTAAGTTGAATGAGAATGCTTAATTTGACATAATATAAAATGCTGGGAATTTGCAGAAAAATTGTCCTTGCTGTTCAAATGGTACTGGGAAATGTTCAAAGAGGGTTTTCATTTTTCTGACCAAACACGTTTTGTTGTAAAATAACTGAATGGCTTTCTCCAACAACGTTACACGCAGTTATATGAAACAATAAGAAAGATAATCATTGTGCTAAGATATCAGTGCATCCAAAAGTATTCACCGCACTTCACTTCTTCCACAGTCTACACACAATGCAGCCTTAATGACAAAGTGAACAAAGTTTGTTGTGTTTGTTGATATTTTTACTACTTACGTATTATAAATAATTATTTAAAAAAATCACACGTACATGAGTATTCCTAGCCTTTTCCATGACAATCAAAATTAAGCTCCGGTGCATCCTGTTTCCACTAATCCTCCTTGGGATCTTTCTACACTTTGATTGGAGGCTGTCTGTGGAAACCTCAGTTGATTGGACACGATGTGGAAAGGCACACACCCATCTATGTAAGGTCTCACAGCATTTCAGCGCAACAAAGCCATGAAGTCAAAGGAATAGTCTGTGGACCTCTGAGATAGAATTTTGTCTCGAGGCACAGATCTGAAGGGTACAGACAAACTTCTGCAGTATTGAAGGTCCCAATGAGCAGAGTGGCCTCCATCATCTGTAAATAATAGACATTTGAAACCACCAGGACCGTCTTAGAGCTGCCTGCCTGGCCAAACTGAGCGAGCAGGGGAGAAGGACCTTAGTCAGGGATGTGACTAAGAACCTGATGGTCACTCTGTCAGAGCTCCCGCATTTCTCTGTGGAGAGAGGAGAACAACAACTCATCTCTGCAGCACTCCACCATCAGGCCTGTATGGTAGAGTGGCCAGACAGAAGCCACTTCTCAGTAATTGGCACATTAGGTGTGCCAAGCTTGTAGGATCGTATACAAAAAAAAAAGAAGTATTGAGAAAAGGCTTTGATTAACTATGTATGTGTGATTTTTTTTGTTCTTTATTTTTAATAAAATAGCAGAACTTACAGATTTTTAATGTATTGTGTGTAGAATGTTGAGGAAAAAAAATAATTTCATCCATTTTGGAATAAAGCTGTAACCTAATAAAATGCGGAGAGAGTGAAGCGCTGTGAATACTTTGCAGAAGTACTGTATATGAGTGTCATAAACAGATGTCTTTGTTAACAATGGGGCCTCATCTAATCTGTTTGGCTTCTGAGCCCGCATTAAGTGCAGTGTACACAGCAGACTGTATATATATAGCAGCTTAATTATACAGGCAGACAAGCAACCCTCTTTGCCTGGCCTCAGTTTTTAAATGTCAACTAGCTTGTCACAGTTTCAGCAAACATGACCCGAGGTGGGAAACTCCCAAGTATGACAACATTAACTTATTTCAAAGAAATGAACGAGCTGTGATGAGCTAATTGTTCAAAGGGCGACAAGGAGCCAACCTGGTATTTTTTTTTTAAAAACACGTTAAACTATAACTTAATCTTTTCAATATCTAATTGTAAATATCACGTTTTTAATGAAGTGCCGTCCTACTTTTTGGTACTTTACGATAACATTGCACTCTGTTGATCAGTCGAAAGAATCGTCACTTCTCGTGCGACAGCGGCAAACACAACCCTGCCGTGTTGCACTGTTATGATGTAGCTGACGCAGGTATCGGCATCAGGCTGACACGCCCCCTACCAAATATGGCACGGTTGGTTGTGGAAACGCAAACAGGATCAGGCCTTACCAAACCAATCCATACCAAACTGAGCTTTATTGGATTGCATTAGATTCTACCAGCACACCTCATTAACTGGCTACCGAGTCAATGTCATGAAGGTTATTTTTTTAAAGTTTTTTTTACACACCCAATATGAAATAGTTTCTCATTTGACAGGTTAAAACCAGACACAATCTTCCTGGATAGTCGGTACCAAAAAGCTTGTATCGACAACACTTTGGCAACATGAAAGTGATTTAGGACTCCCAATAAAGTGTCAAAGAGAGCTGACAAGATGAAGGCAGGGCATTACTAAAAACTTATGAAAGAACTAGACAACTTGTGAAAGTACATTTAAATAATTAGGAGGAAAAGTAATGCTGAAAAGCTGAAAGTTTTCTCTTTTGGAAAACTGTAGCACTATTAATGGCATTTATTATTAGACGATACTGCAGAATCCAAGTATTTTATTTTCATGTCACCAGGCCTTCAGCACTGTTTAAAACCTCACTGTTCTGATGTGTTTTTTCCTTTCACAGGTCAAGGTACTGAGCAGGTAGTTGACAAAAAAGGAACACTGGAGGACATAAAGGCCACGACTGAGGCAAAGGATGACTTGAAGGCCACAACTGAGGCACAGGCCAAAAAGGAGGCCACGACTGAGGCACAGGCCAAAAAGGAGGCCACGACTGAGGCACAGGCCAAAAAGGAGGCCACGACTGAGGCACAGGCCAAAAAGGAGGCCACGACTGAGGCACAGGCCAAAAAGGAGGCCACGACTAAGGCACAGGATGACTTGAAGGCCACAACAGAGGTTGCCGTAAAGACCACGACAGAGACACAGGATGCCTCAAGGTCCACGACAGAGACACAGGAGACCTCAACTTCCACAACAGAGACACAGGGGATAAAGACGGAAAATGCAAATGGAGAGGACCCCGAGAATCTCGCACCAGACACGGAGAAAGACGGGAACACCTTAGAGAAAACTAAAGACATAGGTAAAAGTAAAACAGGAGACAGAGCTCAGATAGTCCCAAATGATATCAGGGATGAAGCAGAAAGCAGCCATTTCTTCGCCTACCTTGTTTCTACGGCTGTGTTGGTGGCTGTACTTTACATCACTTACCACAACAAGAGAAAGGTACTTGGCCTTTTATTTCCTTCATCTATTCGAACCATACTTACCGTGTTTCCACTGACCTAGATTGTGCCAAACACTCTGTTCTGTGCATACATGGTGCAAGCAGATGCAATGGATTAGAATTAACATTGAATGATTTCAACCCCCAGAAATGACTGAGCTAGTTCTCTTGCAGAGCGTTGTGTTATGCCGTGGAACACTTGTGCCATAGTTTAGCTCTGATATTCACTGATGAGTTGAGACAGAAATGTTAAAAATGAACTAACACAGTGCGGTAAGTTCTCTCAGTATTGAAGGGGCTGTTGAAATCACAGAGAACCCCAAATGTTTGTACTCTAGAAGAGTCTTGATGAAGTATGAAAGCTGAATATGTGGCATACATATGTCCAGCCTGTAAAATGCATTACTTGGGTCAAACTACCAAGTCATGAACACTGAACTTGAAGTCAGAAAACGACACACTGTGGTTTTACTTACTCGCCTCGCCATATCCTCTCTGATTCCTAGGAAATGTTAAGAGGAAGACACAAAAAGTCATGGCATCTAAAAAACTTGAAGTGAAACTGGCAGAGAGGCACTTCCTGTTACATAATGAAATCATTGATTTAAAGGAAAGGTACTTTAATGTTTGAACCTCTCAAAATTAAAAACCTCTTTAGCAGAGGTGAAATGGACATTTCTTGCCGCCTATTAAGAATCAGCCTGGCAATCTTAAAGACAGGAGATAACTTGAAGATACACAGACATGCATACCTTGTAATCTATACAATAATCATCTAAAGGTTGTCATATCGATGTCATTGGTTGGTTGGTTTGCCTAAATATTTGGACAAAACTTGTTTTAAAGTCCTGTTACAAAAATGTTTTTGAAACTTGCAATAAAGCCTCGTTCAATTCAAATCAAACTTTCCAATATTGTTTTTGCAGATACTTGCCTTTGTCTTGGAGGGAAAGAGATCCAGAGCAGCACGTCGACCAAAGTCCTCTGACTACCACAAGCTCGAACAACAGGTAAGATGTTGATAGACATGTCTCCACCATTTCTAAAATCTAAATTCAGGAAATTTGATGTTGACTTTTTGAAATTGTTTTCTTTCAGAATTGATCTTGAGCTATCCTCTTGAAGCCATTGCCTCCTGGGGGGGGGATACCGGATCAGAAGTGGGTGAATGGATGCTGGCTGTTGATCTTTTCCTGGTGTAGATTGTGTTGATTTCCTCTTTTGTTAATTTGTGTTGGTTACCATTAGATGCTTATTTTATGACTATGCAGATGACACCATTGCCTTATTGCGGGATTAAGCTGAAGGGAGTGGGGTTATTATTAGCATGCTGATTTTGCACTCGTGTCTTTTCCACTTTGAAGGCAATCTTGACCTGGCTAAGATTCTGACTCAGGATATTTCAGTAGCAGATGAGAATATTAGCTTTCTTGACTCCAGACTTGTTTGTACAGTACATCAGTGAGTACACTGTGTACCTTAAAAAAGCCATCTAAATCCTTGTACAATACTAAGAATATTTGTTTACTAGGTTGTTTAAAATGTCTTAGATAACGTGTCCCTGTGGGTGGGTGGAGGCATTGCAGAAGGATTTCTGCTTCTGTTCCTAACCATGTGATGTTGGCGAAATGAATGTAAAAAAAGACCTTTAATTTCCAAATGATAGGTTAGCACAGTGCTAACCGGCTTTTACTTATTATACATGTATGATGACATCAAGGCTGTGCTTGAAGCAATAGTTTGACATATAAATAAACGTTTGTGTGGAGCTGAATGAGAAGATCAAAAAAATAATTCCAGCTGTTAGTTTATGTAGTTTAGCATAGCTTCTGCTAATGGTTAAACTGCTAGACTGTATGTCAAAGGTAACATAATCTGGCTGCCATCAGCTTCAAAGTGCATACACTGTCAGTCTTTACTCCAACCACTAAACATGACACGTTGGGATTTCAACATTTTTGACTGTTTCTTTAAAAAGACTAATGACAATGACTCTTGCTCCATATTTAGCATCCAGGACTGATCATCTCATCCAAAAGCAAGTTTTCTAACCAGAAACATGCTGAAGGAGTTTTTGGAATGAACATCTAAATGACTCTTGAACTGATGTCTAAGTGTTGGGTACATGTGAAAAAGCCTCTTTATTTATCCACACTTAAAGTAAATGGAAACTGTCCATCTAGTGAGACCAGTGTTGAAGTCCTGGCTCTGTTACCTGTCGGTCTGGTTACTGTGCGACTGCACAACACCTCTGTAACTGGTTATTCCCTATTTTAGATGAACATTTTCTACCTGTGCCACTTCAGCAATGTTCACGCAAGTCTAAAAACGGTTTTATTGTAGGCCACTGGCCCTCTGCTGCATTGACTGATGGGAATGCACTATCAGGTTAAATGTCTTTCTGTGGATAGAATAGATGTGTGTTATGTTTAGAAATAATTTGTGCCAATTTGTGAAAATTTCAACTGTGAGTTTGTGTGATTGTTTTGTGCCTGTTCATTACATTAAGATTATATAAAAATCTACAGTCATAATATATATAGAGACCTTTCTGTAAAAGGAAAGGAAGATGGAATTAGAACTTGTTTCTTGGCAAAGTTCAAATTTTGTTCTGTGAAATCTGAAAAAAAAATAAAATTGCTTTTTTATATTGAAGATTAGTTTCTAACGCTTTGCTATTTTCATGAGTGACAAAAGAACAGAAATACATAAAATGATCAGTCACTGTTGTCTACAGTCTGGCTTCAATTGACATTGAAAAGAGGCATGTTTCACTGCTTAATATACCTGTTGGGAATGGCTGTCCATGCTTCTGTCCTTGAAATGGATTATTGCACAAACAAGTGTGCTTTAAAATGAGGATTGATTTAAAAAAAATAAAAGCTTTTTGTACTTACTGGTCTCAAGCGTGTCAGTTTACTTCCTGTCGTTGACTTTTCTGAGTCAAGGTCTTTTCCATACACACCGTTTGTAAGTGGAACATCTTGTACTTAGGTCCTAAGAGATTTAACAAATCTAACAAGGTAAAAAATTCTTCATACAAAATCCCAGTGTGTTATCAGCACAGTCTTTATAGTTAAACATAATCCAGACCTAAAATTTACTTTTGGGGGAACTGAAAACAGCTCACTAACCAAGTGGACAAGCCTTTAGACAGATACACTTTAATTTGTTAGTCAAAATAAATATATTTTAAACCAATATTTTTTTCTTTAGAAAATAGGATTGCATCTTTATTTGAAATTTAATGCAAGACGAGCAATGAAGACATTTCACAGATAAAAGTTCTGATCAAGGAACACATCAGGAACAAAATGGACTTCCTCACAGTGGCAGCATGTTTCTGACCTCCTCCTCATAAATGTCTGGTATTTCTCCCATGGAGGAGGAGGGGAGAATGCGGACAGAGTTGCACCCCTGCAGCTCCATCTCATACCGGATGAGCTGCTTCCAGAAACCATTATTAGGTCTCACTATTGGCCGGCAGGTTTTCACCCACCTGTGGGCCTCCAGCAGCGTCACACCTCTGTGCTTCATCAGGTAGGCCATGCACAGGGCAGGGGAGCGGCTCACACCGGCGTTACAGTGCACCAATGTCCGCCCTCCGCTCTCCGCCGTCAGCTTGATTTTATCTGCAACCTCGTCAAAATGCTCCATAAGAAGAGACCCAGGAGAGTCGGATACCGGGATGTGGATGAACTCCACCCCTGCAGGAGGAGGAGAGCAGCTACTCCTGGTCTCAGTGGCGGTCACTACACAAGTGATGTTGTATCGAATCACCTGGGAGGGATCACGAGCCGCCTTACCGTTACTGAGGTAAAGGTGGTCGGTGACTCGGCACAGGCCGGAAAGACCCGAAGGACCCAATTGCTGCATTAATGATGACTATTTTACAACTGCAACAAGCTGGCTTGCCTTAATTGAAAATCCATGTGGCTTGGTAGTATTGATCACGGTATTGACGAACTACTGCCAACTGTAAGGCAACACAGGAAGGCCAAAACTTATGTGAGCGCACATTCTGTCGCCCCCTGCTGTATGGGGTTGCCATTACATGAGAAGAGACATTTTACTGAAAAGCAAACGGATCTACACCCCAACATCTTGAAAGTCTATTGTTTTCTTACCATATCACTCTGAGCATAAAATATAAACACAAAACTTAGAGTATAAGACTTGTTCTATGTACACTTAAGGCCCACTCCTCTCAAATGTGTTCACGGATTTGTTCCAGCTGTGTTAGTGAGGACTTCTCCTTTGCTGAAATAATCCATCCACTTGAAAGTTGTGGCATATCTCAATGCTGTTTTGACAGCTAACTTATTGCACGCTATATGTCACGGGTCACAATTAAAAGCCACTCTAAAATGTTCAGTTTGATCACACAGCACAAACAAGGCCACAAATAAACTAAACTTTGAGGTGTGCTCTTTGAGTGCTGACAGATATGTTGCGAATGTGTTTTCGAGAATTTGGTAATACATCCAACCGGCCTCACAATTACAGACCAGATGTAACAATGCCAGCCCAGGACCACATCTGGCATCTCCACCGGCAAGTTTATTTGAGACCAACCATCCATACAGCTAATGAAACAATTAACATGCATAGCCAAATAATCTCTGCCCAAATTCTAAGAAGACTTCTAAAAGAACCTCATCTGCTTACTCATGGTCCTCACTCAGGTATTGACCTGACTGCAGTTTATGGAAGTAACTACTTGAATGGATAATTTTTCCCCTTTGATGATGTCTGGCACTTTGGAGGACATTTCACAGGCCACAATCGATAACCTGATCAACTCTACACTGTGAGAAGAGATAGGCTACACAGTAACTACTCAATAAAATTGAGGCAACAGATTGCACACATTATTATTAATTTAATCTAACTTTGGTAAAAGTTCAGTTAATATAACTCAAGCCAGTTACTAAAGCATAACCTGTTTAAATTGTGTAAATTCAAATAAAGCACACAAACAAATTAACCAAATTTAAACAAAAATATTAACTAGATATCAGTATAGTATAAAGAGCTGGCAGCAGAGACGCCACAAATATATAATTCATTTGTCTTGATCTGGATAAAAGATGTCAACCAGTCGAGAGATGATAGTGGCAATAATTGTGATACCCCTCTGTTTTTTTCGAGTGACCTCCGCTGAACCCGTTTGCCTCCCACACCCACGAAGGAGGGCAAGCAGGGAAGTCTGAGGTTACTTCAACTTATCACAGTTTACAATAGATAGGCACTGTAGATAATAAATTAAATACATTTTAAAGATTTATAATATCAGTGCAACTAAGAATACAACTTCATTATTCTGTAGGCTACACACAACTGCCTAAAATATTCTTTAATGTGATATACACAACAAGTAACACAAACTTATGAACAATGGAAATGAAGTTAGAGATATTTGTAAGGGTAATGTCAACATGAATGCTGCTACTGTCAAATTGAAACAACAACACATAAAAAAAACTGTAAGGTGACCCGAAGATTTCAGCTCAAAACGTTTTGAGTAGTAAACAGACATAGTTTAGAATCTGCTTTAAACTATGTAAATTATGCAATTGATAGTACATATTTTTATGGATTTGCTTTATCTTGATACATTTGTGGATATATCTTTTAATTGTGTCAACCATGTGAGATTAATTAATTTAGGTTTGTGAAGCTGTAATACATACATGTGTAAGAGATCTTATTAGAGCAGCAGAGTTATAATTCATCCAGCGCCAACTGTCTGTTGTATGAGAGGTTTTGCTTAACAAAGATGTTTGACATTTGAGTCAATGAGATGTGTTCTTCATGCCTTATACAGAGTCAAGTATTTGTAGGCTATCTTTCTATCAGACTATAAGGAACACTATGAAGAAGAATACTTTGCTTGTGATCGTGAGATGCTGGTCAGCACGAGGCCCGTGGCTGCAGAGTCCTGGTCCAGCATGCCAGTAACTGCAAGGCTCTGGCATCAAGCATGTTGTCAATCATTGTGAAGTCTTGGTCAAGCATGTTTGAGCAATTGTCTGTGATGTAGTTATTTGACCATGGCTAAATATATTTAAGATGATCCACACATTAAAGCATCTGAGATGATACAGACGGACTAGCTTTGTCGCTGTCAATATCACAACATATGGGCAAATATAAACCATTTTTGCAATCATACTGCAAATTTAGTTATTAAAAACACAGATATAATAAAAGCAGATATTTTCCATTCTAATACTACATTTTATGTCCTAGAAGTGCACTATGTAGTATGGGGAAGAGGATCTTCTTCCTCATAAATTGATTGATTTTATGACTGAGCAAACAAAACAAATTGTCTTTAAAAATTTGCATCAAAACATTTAGGTAAGAAAATGTGTAGTAGGTCCGTTGTCACTAGGAGCTAAGCTTCATTAGACCTTTTAAAAAATTCCTGTGACCAGATTGTCATGTGTTTGACTTCAGGAAAAAGGAAGGACTCTGTTTTAGATCTTAGCTCCTGTGTGAACTACTAGAGTCTAGGTGTGTGGAGAGGACAGATGACTGTCATATGGCTTGTCACTGTTCATCTCTGCAGCATTATTCCAGTCTCGCCCTGTCAAACAACAAAAAATGACATATTCAATCAGAAATAAACAACATATACCCAAAAGCAGTGCTTATAAAGATAATAATACCAATTCTCGTGTGACTTAATGTAGCAAAGTCAGACAATTGAAACCACACATGGGGAGAGAAATGAGATTCTTACTGTAGATGCTTTTCTTTTTCCTACCCACTAGCACCACCTTAAGGACAAAATGTAGGCTACACTTTCAAATCTCTGGAAGTTAATAGACTCCAGAAATGTAAACTTCCTAAAAATAATGACATTCGACTTTATTCTTCTTCTTAAAACAGTTTTTGTTTAAATAAAATAGACAAGAAACCAGCATAGGTGGAAATATTCAAGGAATATTGACATTGATATCGATTCATAATACATTATGGAAATTAAGCATAGGATAGGCTACACATCACATCAGAAAACGACCAGGTAGGCCTACTTCAAAAAAATTAAATGCACTTCACAAGTAACATTTAATACATTTAAGATAGGCCAATACGTTTTTATCACTGACCAGAGAGAATAAATGGTTTTTAAGCTTGTGATCCATTAAAAATAAAGTAACAGAATATATTCTGGCCTATGTAATTTAAGTTCTATGAGAATATCCTATTGTGCTTTTGGTTGGAGGTGGTTTTATTGGATGAGCTGCTGGTAGAGCCTGCAGGCAGTCCTCGGTTGCCTGGGAAACACAGATGGTGGATGAAGGGCGCGCATACAAAAGAGCGTAAACCTGTGGCAGCAGCTGGAGACCGTGCCCGCTCATTATTCAGCCCTGTGCGGCCCTGCTTACTCAAAGGCGTCGCTGTTCTCGTTAAAGCCGCCCATCCATTTTCTTTGTCCCGGGGCTTCCGGCTGCACTTCATCCTGTTTTCTCCCTGGACCGGACCAGTCAGTGCGCAGCTGTTGTCGGCACTCCCAACATCTGCTCGTGTCTGCTCGGCAGCCATACAGACGACGCTCCGCCGCGGCTCATGTCGGTGCGTAGCTTGCAGTCCAGAGGACGAGCAGCCTTTCACTGCAGGCGGTGGGCACACGCAGCACACACGGTGTTGTTTAGCAGGTCAGCTTAAGCTCAACATAAAAGGAAGACGACGTAGAGAGAGATGTCATGTTTTCGCACAATTTGATGCTGTGGGACAGGTGCACGCGCGAGGAGCCCGACGATCTCTGGTAGGAAAAATAACTTAATACGCCATTATTATTCCTCTCATCTTTAAATTATTCGGATGTATTTTTTATGTTGTTCATTAAACAGGTCAATTTTAAACAATCATTGAGACTGAATCAACTTAGACTTTTGTTTTTCTTCTGAAGAAGGCCTGTAGTACATCCTCAACCTGACATCCTTTCAACGTTCATGAATATTAAAATGTGCTCCAGACAACGCTTTTCCTGGTGGACACGTGACGAAAATAATTAATATAATTTACAATAAAGAAATGTTTTGCTCTGGCAGTGCTAACCTACAGTGCATACAGTGTCGCCATACCTATGCCTGCATATCGATTGTTTCCATCTAGGCGCTGAAATGACTCTACCATGTGTTTACTATCTGGAGCACAGAAATGTAACTCAAACCCAAGCAATGGTTTTATGATCTGGTTTTATACAGGCCCATTTTAGTTGTTCCTACAGAGCAAACAAGGCGTAGTATAACATTTGTAGTCAAACAATATAGCCATGTAGATATGTGTTACCTTCTAATTGATTTTTTTAGGTGACGTTGTGGTCAGTGATGCATGGACCATGAACAGGATTCATCTCCAGAACTGCTAACACGTCTTCAGTCAGGACACAGGGAGGACCCCGCACCCAGACAGGTTATGTGTAAAGGCTGAGTTTTTTATTTATTTAAATAATTAATTGTTCCTTCAATTGGTACACAGATGGATTTTTTTAAATAGCGTGACTTATTTGGTTAGATAACTGATAGCAACGCTTTTCAAATAAATGTTATGTTTTACTCTTATTTGTGTCAAAAAAAGAGGACAAAAAAATAAAGCCAAAACGGAAGAAATCCCGAGGGTGTCATTGGAGGACAGTTGGGTGGCATCCCACTTTTTCTGCTGCTGTGTGTTGTATGTTTTTCTCCAGTTACACTGATGAAAAGGCAGATCATGGCTCGTACCAGACCCCAGCAGCTACATCATCGCTCTATCGCCCTCCGCTTCACCGTCTCAAAGAGAGGAACCATCGGCAGATTTACACCGTGGTGACTTTTCTTCTTCTCACATTCTCTTTACACTCCACACTGAGACTTGTTATATAGGTCTAGATGAATATAAACTGCTTTTTCCCCCACATACAGGCGGTTCCTGTATGTGTGTTCGTGCGCGTGTGCTAAGCCTCCGTGCTGGCTGAGAGTGCAGATAAATAGAGGGACACATACAACATGAAAGATTAGTTATGTGTTAAATCGCTGCCATATTTCCCACTATATGCAATACGGTCCTTTGCAGGATTACCCAAGAGATAAACCAACCTGAAAGTGAAGACCATATGACGAGATCAGATTAACATAATCGGCTTCTCTGAGTCACTATTCAACATTATGTAGGATTAACTGTGGAATGTTTGCATGATGGGTACACTGGAAGAAAAACGTGCCTATGATAGATTTTAAGATGTTTGAAGCAGAAAAATCTGAAAATTGCATCACAATTTACTTGTGTAATTGTTTCTTTTTATTTCCATTTGACTCAAACAAACCCTTTGTTATTGTTTTTGCAGTGATTGATTCACAATGCCATTCCTGCTTGCCTGCAGCTGCAGAAGAAGAGGGTCCATGTCCAAGAATTTCCCAACAGAGAGATGACTTCTGATGATTAGGTGTACCAATGAAGTGGCTTCCGGAAGAAAATAAGCATGATCACATATAGCAGAAAGGCATTTCATGGGTGGTGTTTTGAGTCAAAAATTATTTGCAGCACTATTTTCCTGCCTTTTTAAAATCTGCTGTGGGTCATTTTAATGTAGCTTCATCCACCCACTCTATTTTTTTATCAAACCAAAAAAAACACTGCAGCCTTCAAACACCTCTTATGCATCTTTTTCCCTGCCACTTCTGTGTGCAGCGACCTCTCTGCTCTGTTAAATTGGTTACTCTGTCCAACACCTTCTCTCTTTGTGAGAGGGACTTTAATAATGCTGTCCTGGGTGTTAGCTTCTCACTTCTCTCTGCCAGATCCAGATCTGTAAAATCTGATATTTTCATCATGTAATGTTAAAAAAAAATCTGCTAAAAGTATGTGAGAACGATCTCACATTTTGAAAACGTGTTAGTCACACAGTATGTTCTTTATTTGTCTTAAAACAATACGCAGTCAGTGTATTTATATTGTAGTGTGTGGGTGCTTGTGTGTCTGTGAATGCGTGTTTGTGTGCATGTATGTGTCCGTTCTTCGTGTGTACGCATGTGTATTATGTCTGTATCATAAATCCGACATTTGCAAACAGTTCTAAAGCTGCTAGATGCTTATTGATGATTTCCTTATATCTTCATAGTTTAAAAATGTTTGCTCTTCTTTTACCCTCTGAATGTACCAGACATGGGATAAAAACTATTTACAGATGATTCTTAGCATCATCAGTTTCAGCCTCATTGAAGTGCCAGATACGGGTGGATTCTTGTGATCGAGATAATCACAAGAGAGTGGCTCTAAATTAATGGTGTGTAGTTTCCTAAATGATGCATACAGGCTCTAATTAAACGCCTACAGCACCATCTTCTGATTGATACTTGACCAAATTACAGCAATTGCTAATAATTATGTGCAAATAGCTTTTGACCGAAGTCTGGCTTCTACTAACAGTATCTCACTAATATCTAACAATACTAATGTGTGCTGCTAACAGTCAATGATTACTAACCTGGAATCTGAATGCTGATGGCTGGCCTTGTTTTCTTTCTAACACACAGACTAACCCTTCTGCTTTACACCTGCAGTGCGACACACACTCCTCTCACTTCATCCTGCAATCCTTCTTATAAAAATGACCAGCTTCGATTGATTTTTTTTAAAAGAAGAGAATCAATAAAACTAACGTCAAGAAGGGTTTCAGGAATTTGGGAAAAATGTAAACCAACAAATGAAACGAGGAGCAGAAACAGCTGCTGATATCAAATTGGGTTGACCACACATTTAAAAACAAACAAAAAAAATTCTGATCTGATTCCAAATGAAATAAGCACACTGTCACACTTTAAATGATAATTCACATCTTTAACGATCATACATTTTTCTCTCTGCATGTGCACTGTGTGGTCAACCTTAACAGATGAGCTTGTTGTAACCACAAGAGGAAAAAAAAAAGCACAAACCAAGCAACGCTAAACTCCACTACTAACTTTATTATTCTGGTTTTTGATACTAACATCAGTGAAGCTGGAAAGCTCCACCTGTCACTCTTACTAACATCTGTATTCTTTTTTATTCTTGAAATCAATTTAGTCTCTCGTTTACAAATCAGAGCATGCCCTGTGTTACTACTAATTTTGTTTTTAACACCATTGTATGAAAGCTTAAATCGGAATACATCTTTTTGTACCATGAGACTGCTTTGAAGCCATGAACCATGCTGCTAAAGTCTGACAACCCTACCTGTGTTGGTGACATGTTAATCTGAAGTTATTACCAACCAATGTGACTACTTTCTTCTGCTAATAACCTACTAACATCAATATAAACCGAGTCTAACAAAAGAGCTTATACAGGCTCCCTGCGAACTAACAAACTAACCCACTAATAAACTAATCTTCTAACAAACACTAACAAAAACACTAACTGTGTGCTGAGTGGCAGAATTAATGAAGCACCCTGATTATAAGGAGCTGCGTCACTCATTGAATGCACTAACATGATTAAGTTTTGAGTTTCTGAAGTGATTGACTATGTCTGTGTGTGTACGTGTGTGTGTGTGTGAGAGAGAGAGAGAGAAAGCAGAAGATGTATGTATTCGGGCATGTTTGCACATGTAAGTGGAGGAAGGATGTGTGACCACTTTTACATTTTAAACAATAATCAAGTCTAGAATTGTATATATGTATTTAATAAAACTATATCCTTTATGACTCTTTCAGGCTGTATGAGCAGTTGCTTCTATCAAACTTTCATTTTGAGTCATCCGTGTACAGAATTCTGAATTTAATTTTCACAAATATTTCTTATTCATCTTGTCTTAGAAACATATTTTTTGAAATAAATAGAAAACAATTTATTTTTCTCTGTTATTAATTATTCAAAAATCTGCTATCCACATATTTTTATTACATAATGTTCCAGAGGAGCATCCAATTGACTACTCATCAAACACAAGGTACTGCAAAGTCCTTACAAAGAACATGTTGTTCTGCACACAGCCAATAAGTACAAAGGTATTTTACTACTGTGGCGATATGGAGTGCCACCTTCAGGAGTGTCATTACAATAAATAACATCTCTGCTCGTGTGATTGCTTTAATCAAACAACACCATGATTACTGCCGCAGCAGGTCAAACACATGCATAGTCCAACAGAACCCATTTTGTTTGAAGTCTCAGTTTAAGAATAAATTAACTAAAAATAGAGTAATACATAAAGTTTATAATTGTAATTGAATGAATGTGTGTGAGGCCTTTGACTTATTTTATGACACCGTTATAACTATACAACTGTGTGAAAACTCAGAATTATTATATATAAATAAAATATAATGCTGCCCAGCCATGTTTTTCTGCTAATCTAAATTAGATTTCAAGATTTCATGCTTGCAGTGTTACAGCAGGGGGCAGCAACTCATCAGGTTAAAGGATCTGTTTGTTGTTGGTGCAGTGATTGTTCTTCCTCATGAGTACTGGTTCACATTTGATGGATCAATGAAGGAAATGACTTCAAATGAATAACTGTTAAAAATTTAAAAAATTATTAAAAGGCATATTTACCGTGGTGCAGATAAAACAACAGATTTCTGTTAAACCATTACCCCTTTATGACCACCTTAATATAAATGAGTGAATACGTTTTTTTTAAATAAATTACACAATGTTACTTTACTCAGCATTGTGGAACTACATCATAAGGCCTGTTCTGAATGTGTACCCATACCTGTATATAAAACGTTACTAATAGTTATGTTCAGCATTAGTCAGTGTCAGAGGATATTTCATTTAGTTTTAAACATACACAGTAAATTCTTCAGGAGTACACTCTTTAATGGACAAAATCAAATAAAATCAATTTTCATTGATATCACCTTAAAAAATGCGACAATGAAGACTGCACTGTTTTATACGTTTCCTCTGGATCAAAGGTATACTTGTTTCTCAATAAAACTTCTTTCTGACACCTTGCTTCATCGGTCTCATCAGACTTCTTTTCATTCATTCTCTTGAAGTCTAATGCAATGAGCAATTCATGTATTGCTCATTTGGTTGTCGGCGAAACAAAGGCCAAAGATCATCGCTCAAACCATTTGCAGAGGCGAGCTCTACAGTAATAAAGGACATCAGAGAAAACAAAACGATCCTTTAGTGTTCAACACGTTCTCAGCCAATAAGAAATGTTACCCATTAACTGAGAATGTATGACATTATCAGATATATTATTGATCATTCTGGCTTTTTCTTCTTAAACAGAGCTCAAACTCACACACCTTAGTGAACCTTCATTCCATCCTCCTCCCTTTCACTCGTGTCAGACTGAGAGTGCTCTGTTTTGCCCCCCACTTGAGCCCGATGTGATCCAGATGACAGGGGTTTCCAAAGGTATAGGAGCAACGGGGCCCGAGGTCTTCATGGGTCAGCTGTAATTCAGCACAGAGCTCAGAGAGCAGGGTCTTAGCACACACAAAACCATTCACAGAAAACTGAGGCTCCACTTAAAGTCTTAAATATCACACAAACTGCAGTTCAAAGGCAGGTATGTTGGGATGAAAAACATTAATCGGCTTAATGATGCTCTCCAGTGGATGGTTAGTTTAGCCCCAGACTTTAAAAAAACACACTAATGCTTAGGTTTACAACGACTGGGATACAGCTGAGGCATTTGTGGCCCAGAAACAGTCCGGACTGGCAAGAAATAATTTCACAATTATCTCATCGTTTCAGAATTTCTTGAGGTTTTAATGATTTCTGTTTGAGTGTTTCCCTGAGCAAAAGGAGTAGTGTCTGAACACAGTGCTTAAATGTGTGTGTGTGTGTGTGTGTGTGTGTGTGTGTGCATGGGTGTGTGTGGGTGTCTTTGTTTCTGTCTGATCCAGAGGCAGCTCTTTGTAACCAGAGCCTCCATCACAGGGAGGATGTCTGCTGAAATAACAGCTCGCTGCCTGAAACGGAATTTGTCTGTAAGCTGTAAAAGATGGTGAGAGAAGAAGAAGACGAAGAAGAAGAGGTGAGCTTGGGATGTTTGGTAATCAGCGGTGCTCTGCCCTTGTGAGTTTAAAATAGTAAATCCGCTGAAACACAGCTCAAGGGCTTAATAAAGAGTTTTCCCCTGTAGGTATGATGTTTGTGTATCTCTGCCTGAATGAACATGTTTTAATCTGATTATAAAGTTAAGGTTTTCTATTTTTGGCATGCGAGTTTTGTCCTTTTCTTAATTCACTGTTATTAAATGGTTTTTTTGCGAAGTTTATATACACATATAGTCTCGAAAATAAACTAGCCAACATACAGTTGTGAATCCTTAGTGCAGGGGGTCTTAAGCTATAGACATAAAAATAAAATAAGGAATGAAACTGAGGAACTTTCAGTTTGCATGATTGTGCTTCTATGCTCAAGTATGATTTTTGTCTTTAGTTTCCCAAATCTTTATTTCCAGCTAATTTTTTTTTTTTACCTTTACCTTTTCTTTTTCATATTTGCATATTTATTCATGTATAAAAAACTTAACCCATTGAGGCTCTGGAGCATAGTGGCTAATGTGCGTGCCCCATGTGTGTAGGTTATAGTCCTTCAAGCGGACGGTCGAGGTTCCAATCTAACCTGTGGCTCCTTTCCCGCGTGTCATTCTTCAATCTCTTTCTCCCTGATATCTGATTCCATCCACTGTCCTGTCTCTATAATAAAGGCACAAAAGCCCCAAAATAAAATCTTACCAAAAAAAAAGTTATCTCATGAAAACTACCTCATAGGCAATCACACATACCTCTTGGCTCATGGCTGGGCCTCATATTATTTTGGGCCCCAATATAAGTATCAGAAAGCAGGAATGAAAGTGCAGAGCCGCAGAATTTAGGTCAGAGGTTACAGGTCTTTAAATGTACTATATAGGCTTTAACACAGGGGGCAGAGGTTCGTGAAAATGGTTTGCAGACTTTAAAAACATTTGAAAAGAGGAAAATCCAGCTAATCTGTATGAACAGGGAAATCTCTGTTCTGACCAGGCCGCAGGTTCTTTTGACCAACAAAACATTTGAAGACTGAAATGAATCCATGTCCATGGATCCACAAAACTTAAAGTAACCTCAGGGTGGATTTTGGTTCTTTATTGTTAATGCTGAATTACTTGCATGTTTTACTGCAGTGATAATAAACACGTCTACGTGAAACAGACTTTTTCCAATCCTCATCCTGCAACGCATACTGTAGTATCCGCCCTTTGTCCAAAAATGAGATGATAAAATTGAATGTGAATCAAATGTCTTGGACTTGGTCGGAGCGCATGGGGAGTTAGAGTTACCTTTGCATAAAGAATAGGAAAAGATTTTTTTATCTTTATTTTTATTTTTTACAAAGCTAGATTGGCTGCCTCTGAAAAGAAATAGTACAAGCCAGATTTTTTACTCATGATTTCATAATAGCACAACGTAACAGCCCATAAAATCACAAGATGTTTTATTTTTATTTGCATGAGCATGGTTAAAGAAAGAAAAATGACAATGTCCGTTAGGGCCAGGCTGGTTCCATTTCTATGCTGAGCTCGGGTAAACAAGTATTTGGCTTAGTATGTACTTAATGGTTTT
The DNA here is from genome assembly GCF_947650265.1 of Symphodus melops. NCBI lineage: Eukaryota > Metazoa > Chordata > Actinopteri > Labriformes > Labridae > Symphodus > Symphodus melops. The sequence continues at coordinate 38,606,872 of NC_136691.1, read as the reverse complement.
GGTTATTTCCTCGGGTCTAGGGTTGTGCATGATATGCATTGATGAATACGCTTTCTTCTTGATACTGTCTCACCTATCAGAATTGATATGAAGAAGACGGGCAAAGCTGCAAAACAAAAAGGGATCTATACCTCCTCTAAAAAGCATGGAAGCTAAAGTAATGACCCATGTAGTGTTAAAAATAATTGTTGTAGAAAGTTGATATATTTGTGTTGAATTGTTGGGATAAAAGGTAAACACAGTCAGAAATATTAAGGTACAGTAAGCCTATGAACTAACAAGTCCATGTGATCACAATCTATTTATTCTTGGATAATTCTTGTTTCACGTTCTCTCCTTTTTGCTTCTGAACTTTGAAACAATCCTCCATTAAACAAGTAAACATCAACTTCCTTTACACTTTTCAAAACATGGTCTTATTTCTCAAACCATGTCCTCCTCGTCTTTCACATCGTTCCACCTAACACTGAATAGAGTGAAAATGGTGATATTAAAACCTGAGACCTGGTACGTTCTGAATGTCTGTCTTTCTTTCTTTCTTCTGCCTGCAGCCAACACTCACAGAGCAGATAAGTGGACAGTCAGCGAGGACCAATCTGTCCGGCTGGCTGCTAAATGATGGACAGTAATTAAAAGTTAGCTAATAACCTCTTCACACCTGACATTTCAACAGGGAGGTCCTGGACACCATTATCTACATATAGATTAAACAGCGTAATTGGCAGGGAGATAGGGTTAGGAGGATCGTGGAAAGGAAAAGGAGAAAAAAAGGCCAGGCCATCGCCAAACCATTAAGCAGAATATCTGAGTGACACCCTGATTTTGCTCCTCTTGCTAATGCGACAGGAATTGAGCTGAACTAAAACGCTAAATGAATGAAGCCTATCTCGGTGTGGTTATTACCGGGGCAAACATCAGCCATGGAAAATAGCTTTAATTTCATAATAATTGCTGGATGGACGTGACTCGTTAGAGACACAATATGAGCGAGAGAGGGGGGAGGGAGGAGAGAAGAGGGAAAGGGGAAACTCTTCTGAGAGTGCACACTGTTAACTGGTCTGCAACACTCGTGCTCCCACACACAGCAATTTGCTCATTGATAAGTGAAACAGCGGGCTGATGAGCTGGAAATGAAGAGAATTAGCTGCACTGCCATTAAAACAGTGGACATATGAAATACTTAAATGTTCCTGAATGGGTTCACAAACAGATTTTACAGTTCCTATAAGTTTGTATTTTAGAAGGCTATTAATCATGCCTTGTATCAGTTTATAATTAATAATTGCTGATGGGCTCATCAATGAATGAGATATGTGTTTTCACAGGTCTAAACTGCCTCATTTCTTTGTAGCTGTTAGTCTATTCATAATACCATGCTATATATTCTAGTCTTAATGAGTAGTTTGACATTCCATTAAAATTCACTTACAAGCTTTCCTTTTCAGAGACACATGAGAAGAAGGAGGTCACTGTCATATTCGTGTGCCTGGAAAAACAGCTATCCAGTCCGGTCCAAGGGGATAAAACATGTCTATTAACAGGTCCAAAGTTCACAAGTGTTTAAGTGTTTTTCCTGCTTTTTCTTTCAGTCCATATGAAAACCGAGAGTCTTTAATGCAGGTTTGACAAACAGCTTGTGTAAACACGGAGAAGTTGCTTCTCCTGTTTGAGATCTTATGACACAGTCATGTTAAATAACTTGTTGATACTCTCAAACTTATGTTAACTAAAGACAAGCATTGTGTTTTGATTTGTATCGAGATGTGTACAGTAGCCTTTGTCAAACAAGGGCTTAAGGCTTCAACTTTCTGTTGAAATCTCTTTCAAAACAAAACAGAACTACCCAAACCAATTCAATTCTGAATGAGTGTGAAATCTGAAATCTAAAAACGCTGCCATTTCTCAAAGTATAGGAAGAACATCGTCCACATCTCAGCATTAAAACTGACGTAGTTGAAAAGAAAAACAGACTAGCTTAAAGCCATCCTTTATGAAAACCAGCTTATTTGTGTCCTGTAAAATAAATCAGGCTGAAAAGTGGACAACAATGACAAAAACATGTAGAAACCTCCCTGAAGCTATCAAACAGCTAATGGTATCCTTAAAACCTGCCAGGTCACTGCTCTGCGCTGTTTCTAACTCTTGTTATTATTCAGTGATGACGAAAAGGCTTCTCTCCAGCTACAGGAGGGTCATTTAGTCCAATTTAGATTTTTGGCCTATTATGTTCAGTGTCTGAAAAGGGGCAATTAGCCCTCTTCTTGACACGATTGCTTTTAACACAATAGTCGTTCTTTTCCCTTTTCATAAAAGAGGCATTCAAAAAGGAATAATACTGTACCCTCAACCCCAAAAAAACCCCTCTGTATCCCACTGAAGAACTACATGTTTCATAGAGAGGGGGCTTTTCTTCTTTCCTTAAGATATCTTATGGAAAACCACCTTACAGCGTCACAAAAAAGACTTTTCTGTTTACATTTTAAACTTTTAAAATTATTTCTAAGTGGCGTGTAGGAAAATGAATCAGCTGATAATTAAAAACAAATTCTGATAAAAAATTATTTAAATCAATGACTGCTAACTGTTATAATCCTCATGAAATCAACATTTAAAAGGTTTCATGTTTTTGTGCAAATTCATCCCTTTTCTCTCTCTAAAGTCTTTTCTTGAGTCTATATAAATGTAATGAATATATTTATCCCGTGGGGAAAATAAAATGAACATATTTCCAATACATATCATGAAATTGACTTGTTTCATATAATTTATTACATTTGCTAATTTTAAACAAATAGTTTTTAGTTCTTCCCTTACAGTGTAATATTCATTGTTTAGTATCATTACATATACATATGAAGATATAATAAAATACACATACCATACTATTGAAAAAAATATAAGAAATGTCCAATATAACATTCAAAAAGTGTGAACAGCTCTGGTTCACGTCAGCCCACACTTGATCTTTGTTTTGAAAAGGTTTGTATGTGCGGTTGATTTTGTTTCAGATTGTAATGTGTCCCAGAGTCGAAAGGCCTTCTTAAGATGAGGCCCACTGTACAGCTGTATCTAAAGCATATTTGGCCCGACTATTATAAGTATTAAAAAAGCCAAATACAAAAAAAATAATACATATTTTTGGTGCCTACTGTATTGTTTTTTTATGACATTTCAATTCAATATTATATAATTTTTGTTTAAATCTTGAAAAAATATTGAGATGTGTTCTTATAAGAGGATTTAAATTAATTTTAGCTGTCAGTAATAATTTGATTGCATAATTAGCTAGTAAGATAATTCATAAAATATTTCTAAATTTACATGTTGCAAACTTGACATTTAAAAATGTTTAATTCAATCTCAACCGGTTCAGGAAGGCATTTTAAACAGTAGTGCTGAAGTTCCCCTCTCCACCACTAGATGTCCCTCTTACTTCAGTCTGCAGCCTGCTGTGCAGTGGTTGGCGAGTGTTTGTGAGCCATCTGTCCATGAGTTGTCTCTGCAGACCCCAGGTTCATCCATCATGTCTGGGGTTCTAGTCTCTCTAAAAACCAAACAAGCAAACATTTCTTTATTCCTCCTCTTCATCTCTGCCCTCGTCTCCTTCCTCGAACATTCTCCACATTCTCGCACTCTGTCTCTCCGTCTATCTGTGTGCGTCCCCCTGCCTTCGATAAAAGGATCACTTTACTGTTTATACAAGGGGATTGGTGTTGTTAACAGGTGTAGGGTAATGGGATCCCTACTGGCAGCCACGCACAGAGAGGGTCGCACCCCTCCTCTTCCTCAAACTCACACTGGCGATACTCTTCTGATGGATTGCACCCACCATTCATCTAAATTATGTCACTGGCAATGAGCTATCAGTTCAATCTGGCCAAAACCAAGCACAGGGTTTGTTTCTGTTGACACTTCTTCAGCATTCACTTCTCCTGCTGATTACTGTCAGGGCCTGCAGGAGTGACGTAGCCCAGAAAAACTCTGCAGCACAGCCAGTGTATGTGAATGTGTGTGTGTGTGTGTGTGTGTGTGTGTGTGAGTGAGTGTGTCATTTTCACTGCTGTCATACAGCTGGTTGAAAGCTGTAATCAAGAAGAGGTTAAAGACTTTTAAATTTGTCCCCATATGCTTAAACCTCAACAATTCAGTTGGCTCCCTGCGAGTTGGATCAGACTCTTAAACAACATCAGTGTGGTCCGCTAACAGTTCACAAAGAACAAGTAAATTAAAAAAAATTGAAAAAATGTATATAATTTCTGTAAAAAAAAATTTTTTCAAAAAAATCACAATATTTCAGCAGCTTTGCATTGCTCCATCAGCTATTTTGCTTAACTGTCTGACGTGTTGCCCAGAAAGACAGATAACTTTTTGTGTGTCGATATTGAAGCCCCCAGTGGACAAAAAGTATGCCTCAGCTCCTGATTGTGACGTGTCGATGCAAAAGGAGGGTTTCCTCGTTATTAATCTCCTCCTGATTTTTCTTAGATTCAAATGTATCACTTCCTCGGAATCTTTGCAGATGAAGAAACAAACAAAGGATATGTTGGCAATCACCTTATCTGACACCTACAATGTAGCAGCTGTTACAGACAAAAAATAACTATTAATCAATATTAATACATAATCAAACTGGTAGGTGATGGTCTTGTTCACTTTTTGCAGCTCATACTGAGACCTCTGTATTACATTCAGTCTGTTTCATAACCAGCCAGAAATTATGCATATGAGCTTGAAGCACATAAGTTCATATTTTATTTAAAAAAAAATGTAACCAAGTATGTCTAATAAGAAGCGATCCAGGAAAATCAGATTTGAAAATAGGTATATGCAACACTTTTTCAAATCTGGTATATTTAAAGAAGCAATCATAAACGCTCTCGTAAGGGGAAAACTTCTGTATTAGAAAAAAAAAGCTATTTTGGTAAAGAGTGTATTTACTCATCGACATGCATGCTGACATAAGTTAAAGAGCTCAGTTCCTGACATGGAAATATAACCAGGATAACATGACATAAAAAAGGTGAGTCTGTAATCCTTCCATTCTTCATCCTGAGTTTCTCTTCTCTCTCATTCTCCACAGAGCTCCTCCCTTATGGGTTTAATTCCTTTTCTCTTTGTGTCCTTAAGAAATACTGCAGCTGGATAACAGATGTAATATTTCTTTCTATATAACTCCCCAATGACTAAAAAGATGACTTCATATTTCTGCCCACCAAAATAAGATGCTACAACTAAACCTCGATTGCCATACAAGCTGCAACATCATTTTCATTTTTTTAATCTCTCTCTTCCTTTTTTTTTTGGCATTTCTTCCACTTTTCATTTCACTCCATCTTTTTGCCCAGAAGACTTCCGCTCTGTGCTGCTGGAAGGGCGAGTGAGAGTGCAAACAATGAAAAGTTCCCCCACTCTTTCTTCTCACAGAGGACTATAATTACCCCTGGGATGGAGTTTGAATCATTGAGCAAATTCCTGATCATTTGACCATTACTATTATGCTGGTTCATTCATCATCTGCAGCTTGATGGTGTGAGGTTACGTCTTCTCCTTTTTGATGGTTAAAAATCACCTTGTGGTGTAGTTTTGTAATCAGACAGGAGAAAAAAAGGGAGAAATTGAGAAAAGAGAAAATAAGTGCAAGGCAGCAACATTTCGCTGGTTAATTGAGCCTATCTAACACATTGTTAGCTTGTTATTTCAGATAAACAACCCAATAAATGTTCCCCAGATTACATTATTACAGCTGTAAAATGCACCCAGGGAATCAGATCCTCTATATAAAAAACTCATGATCATGCCTCCCACATTGTTTTTTTTATTGCATTCTTCACCCACAGAAGCCAAATATAGAACCAGAGCCACACTGATAGAAATAATATGCAATAGTTAGTTTTGATTCCTCACTCCCTAACACTTTAAAATGCACATTTTACGCACGCCTGACAGCCAGTTCACAAGACTTACAAAAGAAAGCCCTTTCACAACATTTGCGTCATTCCTTTGATGTCTAGACATTATATGCTTCTTTTTTTTTCAGAAACAAAAACCCTCTACATCTGACGGGCTAGTATGTCATCTCCTAAGAGAGAGGTACTTGACTGAAGTCACTGTGCAGACAGAACAAAGCTTCCACATTGGTCCATATTCATGAAGGTGCAGCTATTACTGACATATTTCTTTATGGGAACAAATCACCAGCAGGGTGTGGAGAAGACTGCGGTAAAGTCTCTGGAGCTTTGTCACATCCAGCTGATCTGAGTCCAGTCTTTGAGTGTTGCGCCTGTCGTGTTGAGGAAGTTCCCATTGGGCGGGACTGTTTTTACCCCCCCCCCCCCCCACCCCCCCCCACCCCAACGGATGGACTGTAATAAAAGGAGGGTGAGTAAGGAGGACGAGGTGAGAGAAGGTGAGATGCGAGGTGAAATTTGACATTTGAGGATGCTGAATTTGTGGGAAAAAAGTGGAAAAGTCAAAGGGACAAAATAAGCGAACAGCTGTTGTGTTTTGTGGAGTCAGCTGTTCTGGTTTGGCCGACTATCTTTCAGAGTTCAACCTGAAGCTGATTGGAAAGGCTTTTGCGGTTTATGGAATGTGCAATTCCAAATCTTGGTCATGATAGACATGACATCAGAATATCTCCAGAGACGAGGCCCACATTTAACGAAGGTCTATGATAGCTTTTTAGATCACAGAGCCTCTCTTTATGTACAGATTTCACTTAAAATTAACAATACTTTGTTAAAAAATACTAAAATGCCTTGTCTTGCCTTTGAATGCAAGACATGGCACAGCAATTTCTTAGGACCAGAGATTTTTTTGTCAACTGCCCTTTTGCATGATGAATTTGTTACTTTTAATGCAAATTCATGAAACATTTCCTTGCAATGTTTGACCACTACTGAAAAGTTGACCTTAACAATGCAGCTATTGATCTGTTACACTGATTGTTTTTCTTGTGTTTGTAGGGACCATTTCTCTCTTTGCCGATATCCCTCCTGCTGCAGGATGACATTGAACGTGCGCCAGGTTGAGCACACAAGGGAGTGCGGGTTAGCAACAAGTCAATAACCGAAACACAGCCGAGCAGTGAAGGTTATGGAGGTGTTGTATGCAGACTTCTGAACGTGTTTCTACCTCTGTGTTTGTGTGCGCTGGTGCGTCTGCAGAGAGATGGCTTTGCTAGTATGTTACGAGGTAATCCTCCTCTACCTCATTAGCACTGATTTACGCCACAGCTAGGTAAAAGCAGGCAGGTTGGACCTCCCACCTTCCCCCACACACTCATACACATACACTGCCCTGCATCCCTCCCCACCCCATTTCTCTTCTTTCTGTATCTCTCTCCTTCTCATTCTCCTGCCACGCACAGACAATGGGGCCCTGGAGAATACCGGCTTGTGCTGAATTATTCAAATCAGCAGTGGCAGCAAGCCGGAGAGCAAAGGAGAGAGGCAAGAAGGTAGAGGAGAGAGAGAGAGAGATAGAGAGAGAGAGAGAGAGAGAGAGAGAGAGAGAGAGAGAGAAGGGTGAGAAAGTGAGAGAAAGTAGGGTTATTGGGGTAGAGAGAGAAAGAGAGAGAGGCAGAGTAGGAGTGGTGAATCTCGTTGTCTCTGCATGCAAATAGACTCTTGCTCCTCTCTCCCTCCCTCTCTTTTCTTCTCTATGAGTCACCCCCTGCCCTTCACTGCTTCATTAATACACATCTGTACCCCTTTCCACCCTCCCCTCCACCTCCTCTCTCTCCCTGCTTTCTCCTAGCATAGTGAGGAGGAGAGAAACAGAGGAGGGGGTGGGAGGCGGGTAGGCGCTTGACAGCAGCAGCAGCAGCAGCACGCTGTTGGCAGGAGGAGAATGTGCCTGTAATTAGCCAGTACCAGTACAGCCGGAAAAAAGCACAGAAAGGAGAAAGAAGAAGAAGAGAAAAAGAGCAAAGCTTCTGAAAACAAGCCTCCTGCCAGGAAAAACTCCCTAGAGGCGAGACCTGGACATGTCGGTGTGCAGTCTGGGAACAAAGGAAGGGAAGGAGAGCTGGGAAAAGATTGGAGGCTGAAGAGTGGGCCCATGACAGCACCTGCAGGGATGCAGAATCTGATTGTGTGTGCGCGTGTGTGTGTGTCTTTGCGCGTGTGCTTGCTTGCATGTGTGTGAATGTGTAAGCGTGTATGTGTAAGGGCTTTTTGTGTGTGTGCAGCATGTCACTTTTATTTTCTTGTGATTGTGTGTACCTTTCAGAGAAAGATGCCTTCAGATGCACAGATACAAGATACATCACCACAATGTAAACCTCACACTGTAGGATAACACAGGAATTTATTTCCCCCTAAGTTCAAAATAATCGTATTGAAAATGTAAAATTAAGATTTCTTGATAGAATCCTTCTACCATTGATTTGTTGTCTAAATCAACTCTGATGCTCACATGGTCAAATATTTTATACGATAAGCCAAGACAGGCCATGAAACGTTAATTTAAAATCCATGTTTTCTTATCAAGGCGATAATTACTTGAAGTTTTCATCTTTATACTTGACTCATCTCATCTGTTATTTATAACAATATGCATCAGACAATTTCAGCCTTTAAAATAGTAAAATGGCAGATGGTAGCTGCTGATGTCACAAAGGTGTGATGATGAGATATGAAAGAGGCGCTCTGTCGCAGGTTAATGAACTTAAGTCTAATGAAGAGGCTCTGACCTGTCCTTACGAGTTAACTAAAAGCCTCTGAAATTCACTGCTGCGCCTTTTTTACGCAGAGTTTCAAAAATGAGTGTGAAGTGGAGAAAACGTGTGTGTCTGTGTGTGTGCGAGAGAGACAGAGAACTTGACCCTTGAGTCCTTTGCTAGCCTCATTAGTGAGAGGACTTGGTTCATTAAATGATGAGAGAGGCGGTGTGGGCTAAGCACAGATCACACACTGAGAGGCTGTTTCTGAGTTTTTTCTTTAATATATTTAGAGTTTTTACAAAAGAAAAAAAAAAGTGTCCTAGCCCAGATACACCTGAGACAGAGGTTCATGTTAATGTGACCTGTGAATCTATCTATATTGGATATCCACTCACTAAAAGATCTAATTGGTTGATCTAGCTTCTTGTTAGCTTAGGGAGTCAAAACAGAAAGTATGTAATTGTGAGTAACAGTATCAATGTCAAATTGAAGATTGGTGCTTATAACATCAGTATTAGTTGCACAAAAACAAAACATTGTACAAACAAGTATCAGCTACCATTGTTCAGTATGGATGACAGACATTGTTATATCGCTCTCTGCTAAAGAGATTTTTTTCCCCACATGTCCACACAGTGTTGTTTATGTTCATTAATAAAACCAAGCATTTTGTTTCCTATCAGCATGTAACTTTAAATTATCATTTGTATTCAATTTGTTATGGTCTTAATCTAAAAACTGGCATTTTTAATGACACTGCCTGAATAAGTCAGATAAACAAAGTGACACAAAAAGTAAAATGATTCAATGGATTGGAAAAATAAGTACAAATCAGCAGGAACCGGAAATTAACTAATTAATTAATAAACTTAAGTAAAGCATCAGTACTTTATCAGTACAGTATTTTATCTATTTACAGTTAAAGCCCTGTAGGAAAAAACAGACTGAAATTAATATTGAGGCTTCTATAAGAGCAAACAAGACTATTGGTAATAAGATTGACCATTTCTATATGGTAAGTTTTATTCTCTAAAACCCCTGCCATAAGGTAGGTGTCAGGCGACATGAGTTTATAGTACACTGTAATAATAAAGCTGACTGTTAAACAAAAGCAGGATGAGATTTTTTCACAACATACACATGAACAGCAAATAAGACATACTGCTTTGTCCACAAGGGGTGCCAAAATCAACACCAACAGAAAGTTCCTCACAGGAGCTTTAAGTGGAGTAGTGTACTCTATTACTTTCCATTGTTCAAACATAATTAAGGGATCTATTTGGAGTTAGTTGTCTGATTGGACTTTAAGTGAGAGCATGATCAAATTAATTATGTGTCAATTTTGCTTTTTAGGTTTGTTATAGCAACAGAATCAGACCAAACCTTCAGTCACCCACAGACAGTCTGTCAAGCACATTCACTAAACCTTCATCATTTAAATGAAGCTTAGCGAAAGTTCAGTAAGGAAGACTTTAAGTGATCCACAATCAGGTTTCTCAGTCACTCTTTTCACGCTGTCATTTTCGAGCTGTCAGTCTGGGCCGTCCGTGGGTTAATCAGCTGTTCTGTCACCGGACCTCATCTAACCAATGGCGCAGCGTTCCTCCTTCGTTTTCGGCCTATCATCGTTCAGCTCTCCTTTTAAATATGATCCTTTTTCTTCCCTAGTTCTTTCAAGCTGGCTTCGTGCGCCCCTCCACCTCTCCATCACCGCCATCTTCAGAAGCAGAGTCAACTCCCATCAATTCTTCTCCAACTCGGTCTCATCAAATCATCAGTCCTCCACCACCAGGGTCTGGACTCCATGGGGGGATCTATCCTAATGACGAGCAGGACTTCATCACTAAATCGCATCTTCCACCCCATAGAGTCCAAGCGCCAAAACATTCTGTCAAATCTCATTCTGTCAATCACTTTTTCACTGTAATAAATTCATTCTTAATATCACTTGTCTCTCCTGATTGAACTACCTAGATGATCAGAATAAGAATGTACAACGTGGAGGCCTGACATGGAATTACAGTATGACAAAATCGTACTTTAAAGTCACCGAGTGCACTCTGCCATGCTCTCTCCCTGCTATCATTGATGTGTGATGGCCTCTCATGACTTTGGCTGTGGATCGATTCAGCTCCATGCCCCTGAGAGCTTTGGGCCCCTTCAGCCGTGCAGGGCCCCATGAGAATCTCGCTGTGGTTTGACATGCTCCGTTCTTCCCTCCAGCACAGGAGCAGCAGCCAGCCGCCCAACCAGCAAGTCTGTCCAACGTCCCCGCACACACTGTATGGAGTGTCAGCCCAGTGAGCTCTACTGGGAGTGTGGCTTGGCAGTGCTGGTTACGGGCTCAGACGGACCTGCTGATGGGGCCGTCTGCCCAGAGGCCCCAAGAGGGCAGGTAGAGAGGTGGAGGGAGACAGGTGTGTTTATGTTCCACTTGTTGCCCCCCACACCCCCCCAGTTTCCCCCAGATGCCTTTGACATTGATTTTTGAAGAGGCAGAGAAAGAAATTCATACAAAGGAAAACAAAGAGGAAATTAGACAGAGGGTGGGAAATTGTGATGGGATGAAACAAAAACAAAAATGAAAATTGATGTAATACAATCTGCTCGATACTAAATCAATAGAGGATTTCTGCAGGGTTCAGTTTTTGACAAAGGCTATACAGGTCTGTGCATATAATCATATATCCCCCTTAGGCTAGAAACACACTTCCAGGAAATCCATTTTTCTCAATGCTCTCTGGGCAGTTTCACACTCCCTCAATAGTCATCAGAGGCTTTTGGAGAGTAATGTGAATATTACGGCATCATTTTGGAACAATCATTACGTGAGTGTCTAGGTTGACGACTGAAGCGCAGTCAGGTTGTTGGGCTCAGCAGGATCCCAGGCTTAGAGTAATCAGGGTTTGGGAATTGTAATTAGGACAATTAAGTCCTAATTACAATGTAAACACATTCTGCTGCCAAAACCCTCGACCCCCAGAGTGAGGCCTCTGTATCGCAGCCTCCCATTCTACTCGGCTGTCTAAAGAACAGCATGGCTTCCAAACTGTATCGGAAGTTACATTGTTGTTCAGTAAATCACTTAATAAGGATACATTTAATCTTTAACTATGTTCACTGAGTTCACCATGCTCAGGACAGAGTTTCTTTCCCTAATAGTGTAATGATATATATGAATGGTTGGAGTGCTTTACTGGGAACATGTTCTGCTATTATTAAGTTAATGGACATACTGAAGGTGTTACAATGATGTTATGCTGTCATATTTGGCTGTATAAGTTTACTTTTCAGTTCACAGGTACCCAGTTTTCATGACTATCTTTCTGTTGTGTTAAAAGTGTTGTACCAATTCTACATTGCAGGTAAATCAGCTGACTCACATTGTGCATTTCGAAATTCTTTTTTCTTTGGCATCATTGATGCCCACAACGTCTTGACCATTGACATCTGAGGATGTGTTGTGTTACATTAGTAGCTACTAATAAAGTTAGCAAACTACAAAAACACAATTCTAAGTTTTAGCACATATGTGTTCCCTTTTCAGTTTTCTTCAGCCAACTTTTAAACAAGACTTGAGGCAACTAATCAAGATGTTGCTTCCTCTACACACAATGCTATATATAGCGTGTTTACAGACGGACACTTCAACACAACTTAACAACTCCAATATGTTCAATGTCTTCAGACTTAATGTTGAAATTAGACTTCAGATACCGTGAGCATCCAAAAATAATGGAGGTCAGGCTTTACAGAGAATACCACAAAAGCATGAACTCATTAGTAAAAGCTTTAAAAAGGCCTGTAAACCTAAATTAATTTAAAACCAACGTAGAGGTATCTGTGAATGTGTCAGAGGCCATGAATACTTATTTGAACTGAGGATTAAAAGGGGTACTTAAGCATTTCCACCATGTTGATAAATTCAATGTATTTGATAAGCTTTAGGGGCAAAGATTCTGGAACCTTCAATTTTAACTTTCCATATTCCCAAAAGAGTAAAGTAAAAATAAAGTAAATATTCAAAAAACAATGTTGTTGTGTTTACACTACATTGAATATGTGTGTATTCTAATTATCAGTGTAAGAGGGAGGTATGAATATTGTTCATTGTGTATGCAGTATTTGTACACTGAATATGTCAGAACAGCCTTTGGTCATCAATCTGATTTTCTAAGTGTGAACACACAGGCATTGTTTTTCTTTTTCTTTGTGTGTGTGCTTCCATAAATATTTAATAGTGTTTCATCTTTCATCCTATAGAGACTTAGTTCATTCGAAACAGGCTGAAAATTAATTATCTGGATTCTCATGGGGATTATGTGCCTGAAAAAGTTTGTATTGTAAATGAGTGCATGTGAATTAAATAAATGCGAATGTCTTGAAAGGGTGTTAAGTGGGCAAAACTTTGGAAAGAAAATACGGATAGTAATAATTATAATAATAAGAAAAAGATAAGAAAACTCAAAATACTTTGATGAGTAAACAGACAAAGAGCAGCAGACAGGACAGTGCCAGTAGTACCACAGCTGTGGAGTTACAGGGAAGAGAAACACAAAACGAAGGAGCTGCTCTGAAAGTGAGCAGAAAGGTGGCGGGATGTCCGGGTGCTGTCACCGCCCGGGATCACAATTCTTTGTAGAGGAAAAAGGAAAAGAGTTTTGTTGAGGTTAAAGAGCCAATACAAGGTGTTGTACCTCAAAGGAAAGAAAAATGTATCTGAGGTATTTTGAACTTGTATATGCTGATGATATACCCCGTATATCTCATCATGGTTTTTATAATCCGTCTGTGCCCTGTTCTTGTTGGCAGTGAGTCTCTGCCAAGGTATTTGAAAGCAAGCCCAGTATTGTAAGAGTAAGAGGTGGTGAACTTTTTTAGTCCCAGATGTCCAGATTCTTTACTGGAAATTTATTTTACTGAACATACATTATGTAAGGTTTTAATCTCTATTAAAGTCATCCAGTACTTTTTAATGTTTTGAAATGTGCAAGCTTTTTACTCTTTTTACTGTACACCCTTGTGGAATAGTGGTCTTCACGCCAGCATCCCGTTAAGTCACACAGAAGGTGGTTTGTTCTACATTTTGCCGTATTGTCAACACATTCATACCTGTTTTGAGTCCAACAGGGATCTTGGCCCTTCCACACTCAGCCCACCTCCAGTAGCCCATAAGCACCCTAATTGTCACGCCACTTCCCATTATACATGTCATTCCTCATGCCATGCTCCCATGCCCATGCACCCGGCCAGCTGCTCTGGGGGGGAAGGAAAGCAGGGGCAGGGTGAGGTGTTACTGACACTATAGGTACAAATGTCACATTTGAGTAAAATGAATAAAATTAATTTATAATTCATCTATAAATTCATTTTGGGCACATTTTTGACATTATGAAAAATGTTCTGGACAAGCTGAAATGATTAATTAAATAATATAGTGAGAAACTCTGAGGCTGTTTACACCTAGTATAAACATTTGAGTTGAGTGATCCAATCACAAATGGAGAGCCTTCAGTATACAGGTATACATTAGTGATTAGTTACAGGTGTAAAGACCAGCTGCCACCAACAGAGAGTGAATCTTTGCAAAAAAAAAAGAAAAGGAAACTGCAGTTCTCTGAGTGTCCACTTGAGGTTGTCTCCAAAAGCCAAGGAGTCCCAATCAGTTGTTGTATTAAAATGTGAACTTTTACTGCACAAATAAACATGCCATTTCACGTTTTTTTTGTCAATTGTTTCAACAAAGAGAGAGAGATTGTTTGCGGCTGCACGTGGCTGTCTGGAGAAAAAGCAAAGCACCCAGCATCCAACGCCTTTTTTGTGCGGACGCTCCAAGCGCTCAAGTTTGAAATCTTTTAACTTTTTGGAAAGGCCTTGTTGATGTCACCACTGCTCTTTTCTGTTTTTCCACATGCCTACTGATTGTATCTTGTCTCCATATCCTTTTTTCCTCTGTCTGCTGGAGTAAAACTGATCTGGAATATGAAACATACAGTAAAAAGCAACGTTGCGGTGTCGGGTTTAAAGGGGCCGTTGTTAACAGACGTGCAGCACTTTCCTTCTCAGCGCACAAAAGCTTCATATAAGAGCTCCCGGGTGCACAGCTGGTGCTTTCCTGCCCAGGAAAATCACTAGGTGGATACAAGGCCTAAATTGTTAAAGTTGGTGAAGAAAGCATTTATAATATGGAAGATCACTGAGACTTCATGTTACATGCAGTTTATGGGGTTAACTCTTTCGCTCGAGTCATACAAAGCACAACTTGTGATCTGATCACGTTTGTAGCACGTCTTAAAAGCTTCTTCTGATTTAACTCAAAGTTTTAATTTTGAAAAGAAATTCAGGTTTCTCTCAGAGCAAAGATATAATCAGTGCCACTCTCTGCCTCTGGGAGAAAAAGGAGTGTTAAGTACATGTGGAATAAATTTAAACAGCTTGATATTAGACAGCTTTTGTTCTATCTCATTACCTTGGCAAATGTAATCTAGGTCTCCCATCCTTTTCTTCACATTATGCTCTTGGTGATAGTATTTCTTCCTTTTACACTCCTTATTTTCTGAGAATGTGAACCACCTGGCAACTCATGCACCCCCACCTGCCACCAATCGTACAAACCAGGAACTGTTTTTGGCAAATGAGGCAGGGAGCAGAGGCTATGGCTGACTGCTCCTTAGTTAAAGGCAAAGGCTGCGTCCACGGGAGCAAAAGGAGGAACCTTCAGCTGTTCAAGATTAGACTTTAACACAGCAACCATGATCTCACTTCTTGCTGTGAAGGTCTCATGGAGGTACCTGTGATTTTGCTGTTGAAGCTGAGAGGCCATCCCGATGCTTTTAAAAGAACAAGAGGTCTGTGCTGTGATTTGGAAGTGATGGAACAAATACATTTGAATGACGCAGAAATGCTCACATGCCCAGAAACATGATCATCACTGTGGGACAGAAAAGGAGAGAGAGAAGGAAAATAATACTATCTCCATACGTTCTATTTCCACAAACCATTTCAATGTTATTAATGGCAAATCTACAGAGTGACATTAACAACACTAACCCCCCAGCTTCTTCAATCATTTAGCGATTGTATGTATGCATGCGTGTGTGTGTGTTCACGTGTGTGTTCTAAGCACATGGTAAATTACAGTTTTTTCTGGTGGCTTGGGAACCAGTGAGACAGATTAACTGCTGCAGTTTCAGTTATTACAACAACCATTTAATTCCTGACTTGTTCATTAGCACTGAATGAAAAACATCATCAGCCTGTCATAATGAGGACGTACAGGCTTTCTGTGGCTGCAGTGTAATATGTATAGTGGTGAAAATTGGTTGTTAATCTTGGAGTTTGTCTTTATTACTTACACTAAAAAATAATCACAATTGTCATCGTAACAGTGACTGGCAAAAGGCAGCTACAGAGCAAAATATGAGTTCATGAGAACCAAATCAGAGCTCAAATTTGACTCGATATCAGGCGTGTATTTATAAGGTGGCGAGAAAATTGACGAGAAGTACCGTGTTGCCTGCTTAACTTTCTATTCGCTAATGATCTGTTGTTTTTCAAACACTATTGGTTGCATAAATCAACCCCAGGCAGAGCACATTGAAGTTGTTGTGGTCAACTTTTTATTTCTTTTTTATGCAGTTACTTTGGTTTTGATTATGTTCATGAAGTCATGTAACAGAAACTGGCGCTGGCGAGGAACTTGAAAATACTGACGTAATTTATGCGATGAAGTTTTTATTGAAACAAAAGAGAGGTTGTCTGTATTTCATAATGGCTATTTAAAAAAAGGTTTTATCGATTTAAAATGAAGCAATATGGTTCCAGCCATTTGCTAGATCTTAAGAGCTGATTATTGATCACTCTGCAAATCAGTAGCCATGTTGGTTTGGTTTTAGCAGCTAAGATCATCCTCAGGATTTTCAGGCCTTTGGTGTACAGCACGTTGATTTAATTCCTTCTACAAAGTTTCATTTTAATTCAATATTCAGTAATGCCTGAACAGGACCGGGCTGCCAATTCCCCTAAAGCTGGACATAAACTTTTATTCATCTGAATAATCATCTATGAATCGTGGTTCATAAAACAAATTGTCCTTATAAAAGACATAAAGGCATTTTGCGAGCAGCAGCGAGATTGTGGAGAGGGAGATTGTTGAAAAGGAGGAGATGCCGTAGCCGTGTGTGCAGGGCTTTTCCTGGGTTGCTTCTTCTTTTATGGTCTGACCTTTCTCTTAATTGGCTGCCATGTCTTAACACTGAGATTCTGTTGGTCTCCCAGCCAAGTAATTTCTCCCTCTCTTCCAGCTAAAGCGTCTCCCTCTGACCCATAAAGTGGAAGTGCTTTAACCTTTCCCGAGTGCTCACTTTATAGTGCTCCCTTAATTCTTTTATTATGCAGATTTGGTAGATTTTTCAAATTTCAAAAAAGTGGTATCACACACTTTTGCAATTTAATAAACGGTCCTATTATTGTGAAATGTGTGTTTCAAAGTTGATTTGCTTCTGTTGCTATAATGTAGTTATTTTTTAACCTCTTTTAAATTAAAACATCATTTCATTGTTTCACAGCAAATGCTTAAGTAGTTGTATTTTTAATATCAATAGCACAAAATGATATTCATTGCTTTAAACAATCATGATAAAAAATGATGCCATAGTTTACTTATTTCATCCAGTTATCTATAACAGCCATTGCATGTGCATAAATCAAGCATCTATTAGGCTAAACAAGGTTCATAATATATCTCTGAGAGTCTATGTATTTGCTCGGGGTGTAATATACTTGATGTATTGATATGTTTATTTCAATTTATTTCAAGACCTCATCCTGCGACTCTGACCCTGAAATCAATACCTTCATTTATGGTCCACCACCCTCAATCAATTCTGCCTCTGTCTCCCTGCACGATGGACTGCCACTGACTGGACACATGTAAGCAGAGCTCCATAGCTCTCTCTTTTCCCCCTTCTGCCAGCTGCCTTCTGTGTCGCTATGCAGTGAGAGGTAACCGGTCACTCAAATGCTAGATTGGCTGTGGGTCATCATACTACACCTTTCTTTAACTTTCTGCTTTCCTCTCTGCATCCTCCTCTGGCTCACTCGGCTTATGGCTGGCGGATATGCGTCTCTGATTCATGACAAACAAAGAACACAGCAAACGGCAGAGAGGGAAAAATTCATGCAAACAGCCCCCCCATTTCATACCATTTTTTGCACAAGTTAGAGCTCCAGTTGGGCCACCCAGGTCAAAAAAATTCTGGACATGCTCATTGATTCTGTGCTCATGCAGATATGGTTTGCCATCCTTTGACCACACTGCAAAATTGTGTTCCTACCAGTATAAACAAAGCTTTTGACAGTGAGATTTAGCTATTTAGTTTGGTCTCCCCCTTTCAAAAAAGGATGAGGTTGAGGAGCACAGGGGGTTTTATTCTTCTTAAAAAGCACGCATGAGCTGGCAGTATTGCTCAAACACCCCTTTGCCTCCTCTGGATTTATTAGGCAATTTCCACTACCATTGTCTTTCACTTCAATCTCTGAAGTGAGGGTGCAGCAGGCAGAATATAGGGCCGCAATCACCCGAGTGTGTGGCGACAAAACCTCTAGCGTCGCACCTGGAACTCAATAGATATTCATGAACATTCTCGTATTTAGAGAAGGAAATAACTTAATACCGACAGTGTCGATGGAATAATAGCCATTTCCTGCCTGACTTGCAGCCCCTCAGAAAATGAGATTGCACCGGCCGTCATTTTTCTTGTCTGCTGGGTGTTTCCACACAGAGGTCTATGGCTGTAGCTATGCTCCCTGCATTGGCAATGAGGCTCAGATAGATATAGGTGGGAGGAAGAAGGAGGGTGAGAGAGGAAGAGTGTGACAGAGGGAGAGAGAGAAAAGGGTGACTGAGATGCCTTCAAAAGGCGACAATGGATTTGTCCTCAGATTTACCATGATTAAAATTCTGGTTAAAAATAAAACAAAATGAAAAAGAACAAAACCAAAAAAAAAGAATTAATAATAAGAAATTTCCTTTCCTAAAAAAAAAAACCAACCCAAAAAACTTTCCCTCATCCAAATGTTTTCTGAGATCAGAGACCCCCAAGCTTTCGTGAAAACAGGACCCAACTCAGCAAGCCAAAGATGCTTTTCCAAGGCCAAGCCAAGGCAAATATCATTACTGTGATTAAGATTGATCACATCTGCTAAGGATGGGAATACAAGCGTGTCCAATAAGGAAGAGAAACCCACAACTACAAAAAAAGGGAGAAAAAGTAAGATTGAAGAGGGAATTGAATGACGGGAATGGATGCCTGACCTGAGAGACAAAGGAATCTCTCAAACCATTCAGTACCATTACTCGGCCTGTCACGTTTCCGCCGCCACCGCTCTTATAAATTAACCATCTCACAGGGCAGCTCAATCCTGAAACCCTCTCACTGCCCCACAATTAGGTTTCTGCTCTTCGTAAGCTGTCCTTCTCTACCAGCTTTTACTCCAGCCGTCATCAGAGCAGGCATATATCTCGATTTTTCCTCTTCTTCCCATTCTTATTCAGACCATCATCCTCACAAGTGCACTGCATTTATCATGAGTTTGGGAAAATCAGTTTGAGATTCTGGTAAGGGTTGTTACTACATTTGGTTTGATTGAAAACTTCCAGAGACCTCAATTTGAAGCTATGTGCAAAGAAAGACATTGCACACAAATCCCAGTAGATCTTTGGATTGTTTAGAGATTAAATCTAGAGTTCCTTTAAAACTTTATCTTGACCTGATAAAACCTTTGGCCTTCTCTGTTGCTGTAAGAGCGATTACAAAGTTTTTTAGTTAGTTGTAACTATATCCTATCCCTGTTTTCTAGATTTTGTTTGTGTTTGTCTCAGCAGAGAGTTACACAACAAAATTCAGAGTGGCTGAGCTTTGGCCAATTTCAGTTTATCTCTCTGTTTGAGGATGAAAGTGGTGCTATTTTTGACTTCTTCTTTCTCGGGTTTCTCTGTGATAAGCAGCAATGAAAAGTATTATGTGTTTGTGTGAGATGTTATGCTGAGAGGTTTTTCTAGTTCAGAGTTGCAATAAAAGCAGCAGAGACGATGAACAAAAGTATAGAGAAGCAGCAGGAGTATACTTGGGGAGTGTGCGTGGGGGTGTTGGAGGAGTGTTTAAATTAATTTGATCTTGGATGCCTCAGAGACATGGCCGATGTGTACGAGCCATGCACCCGGACAGAAATCTGAGCAGATTGCGCCACTGCTTTGTATTCCAAATTAATTGGCCTCTGAAGATCGCCCTTCGCCCTCACAACACTACTGATGCACATTTTTCCTTCCCTCAATTAAAAGTGTGCACCCCATACACAGCCCTCTCCCCTCGTTCCCCACGACTTCTCGCTCCCCTTGTTACAGAGAACAAACTGGGCCCACACATCAGAGCTCTGCAGGGCTGTGGGGTAAATGAACAATTAAAGGCAGGAGGAATTATACAATCCATCAGTCTGAATGTGCAGTGATTGTCATTAATTGCACTTAAAGGAAGCTGCCTTCATTTAACATTTTCTTGTTGCAAAGAAATCCAATGAAAAGCCCAAAGCCAATGTTGAATTGATTCTTCTAGCTTTGCCACCAGATAGAGGTTATTCTTCAGTGCCATAGCACAGCATATGTGTCCAATGAATGCTACAACATGCTATCAGACCATTTGATGGCCCTTTATCATTTTTTTATTTATAATTAAGCCAGTTGAAACAAATGCAAGGTAATTTACATCAGTTAATTCTTCTTTGACTCTTTGGTCTTACACAGGATACAAATCATGATCTTCATATGGTGCCACTTTCTTTTTGACACATACATCCACTGCAACAAACTTCTTGTGCCAAATCTCTTATACTGTACTACTATTATATAAAATGAAGACTTTTAGCCTCTTGGTTTCAAAAGTAAATCCACAGTGGAAACCCTGTTATCATGCATTTCTCTCTGCCATGTAGAGTGGGCATAATGCATATAACTCAATATTATCACTGTGGCCTATAAACAAGGAAAGACACATACACACTGTGCATCCAGCTCTTAAAAATCTGTCTCTGTAAAAAACATAGAACTATATGAGTCTTCAGTTTAAGTAACCCCAAAAAGTCAAAGTCAGAAGTTCTGACTTCTGATTGTCCCTATCTATGATATCTATGCAGCCAGCAGGAATCACAACCGTAATCAAAATATAGATTGCTTTACTTTAGCAGTAGATGATGATGGCTTTCTTTGCTGAAGGAGGAATAGTGGAGCAGCTTCTGATAGCATGTTTTAATGGGCTGACAACATCTATGAGCTCCATTATTGCAATAAGTGGCAAGTTCCTGTATATGTACAGTCTTCATTTTGTAAATCCAATATTTAATTTGTTGCTACCTAGATAACTTAATAGAACACCAAGTATGTATTTATGAGCTGCTGAAAATGCTTTAAGAACACATTTGTTTTTCACTCCTGTTTGAGTGATGCTTGATTAATGATATTGATTTTGGCTGGTAAAATTGGTGACAGCAATACAAATTGATGTTAAGTCATCCTTTTGTATTTGGCGGCTGTGGATTAGTGGTAGAGTTGGTCATATTTCAACCGGAAGGTCAATGGTTTGATCCCTAGCTCCAGTAGCAACATATCTGATGTGTCCCTGGGATAAAAGATACTTAACCCCACGTTGCTTTCGCTGCTTCGATGGCGGTGTATTAATGTATTTTGGCTTATTCTGTGTCAGGACTGGTTCTTCCTGCCTGTCCCCCATTCAAATTACAACCTGACATGTCTGACCTGTGTCTTGTTGCCTCTACCTCCCTCCAGTATTTAGTCTCTTGGTGGATTCAGATTGTCCCTCCTATCTCCTTTCACTATCCTCTTTACCTTAACCCCAGAAGAATTTATGTGGTAGCCATGAAAAGAGCAGTTCGAATTCTCTCAAAGCTAAGGAAAGGTGCTTAAATGCTCCCTTTATAACCTCCTTTAGTATTGGATACGCTGGACCATCATTTATTAAAAGAGATGAGATAATGCTACTCCACAACTCCTAGCGGCTGCAACTTTTAAAGTGAAATATATTTTGCCTCACCTTAGGCGCTCATGAAAACTAATTGTGTGCATCACAGGTGAAATCCCTGTGAGTCAAACTCACCCCTGATACATTCAAAAGAACAGCACCAATGTAGCAAAATGGTGACAATACACAAACAAGATGTATCTTGACTCTCCGTCACTTCTGTGGTCTATGTTTGATCCGTTTTACCATTTCTTGTCTCTGTAGAGTCCCACATAGTGAAGTGGAATCGGGATCTGTCTTGATGAAAAAATCGTAGAAAAAGTGCTCACAACAGACATATTTATTTATGAGAGTTCAGAAGTTTTGAGGGGAATAGAAACATGTGGGATGAATCTATTTATTGAACAAAGGACAGCAAAACACCACAACAAACGTCAGGCAAAAAAACACTCCAAGATATTTCAGTCAGGAGAGATGTGAAAACGTTCTCAGAGGAGAATTGCCCCTGCGGACGACAAATGCCAAAACAACTCTGACAAAGAAAGAATAGGGGAAAATACGAGCGAACAGAAGGAACAACAATTATTTATGTAAATAATGTGCCATTGCTGCTTATAATTAGCGGGAAAATTAAGGAGAAAAGAAAAGGGGTGGGGGAGGGGGGCCATCATGCATGTCACCCAACTAATTTTTTCTCATGCAAATTAACAGTTGAAATTATAAATGGAAATGGTGTTGTTGTGATGGAGAGAGAAAAAAGAAAGCGAGCAATGAGAGATGCCCTGTTTTTTCCTCTTTTCTTCACTCTGTTTGGAATTCATTAGCTGGTGAAGCAAGCAGAGGCAGATTTAGTTTGACATAAAGGGTGAAGTCAATAGCAGAGGCAGAGGGAAGAAGTAAGTATTCAGCATATTCACACAGCGGCCATTTTCCTCTAAAACAGGCTCAGGATGGAAAGCTAAAAAACTGTTGTAACACTAGCTGCTAGGTTGAATAAATGTTGGGTTCCTGACATTTGTTAGATTATCTTCTGTATATTTCAAGACGGAGAGCGGGCCTTAATTTAAAGGAAAACATACATTTGATCAAATATTAGCTACCTTTTGATGAAAGGTAATGTGAGGATTCAAGCATTTCCTGGATAGTGTGTGATACCAAATAAGAAAATTAAGAAGGTCGTATTATGCAAAACTACGAAAAAAATATTGCTAAAAATATTAGCATTCAACTACAAACTAGCTAACAGAAACTTTTACACAGCTGGATGCTAACATTAGCTTTTTACTGATGCATGAGTTACCTATGTTGTTTATTTCAAAACTTGAAAACATTTCTGTGAATATTTTGCATTAGAAACTCTAAACCTTGCGTCCTACAACTTACACAGCAATGTCAGTATTTGAGCTAGCTTCCAGCCACAAGCATGATTTTAGTGGAAAATGGTTGCTCTGGAAATACTATCATTGGGTGTTTCAGGCAGAATATCCTGAAAATTACCCATGTTACCTGGCAAGAGGTCCAAAGTGAACTTAAGTGTATTTTAACACTGACACAGTTTTATTTCATTTGATGGAGAGTCAGTGCAGTTTTCTGCTGTATTTCTCTTGTTTTTTCTTTGCTGTCCCTTCAGAATATAAACTGACCTATACCATACACAATCTGTCACTGTCCATACCACAGATCAGATGTGCTGAGGTGCTGACACAGTTATCAGATACAAAATCCTCTTCACTCTCCCACAAAGGTTTCAGGATCAAGATGATGTCAATGGTGGTGTGATAACTGTGAAAGTCTGTCTACATTTGCTCCTGTCTTCACGTCTCTCCTGTTCCTTCTTGCTCACCACCAACACCTCACACACACACAAACACAAACACAAACACACCAATCCACGACCTGCTTTCTGCCTCCCCTCTGTCATTGGGAAGTGTTTTTTAAAAGGAGCCGGGATCAAACGAAGTAGGAAAATGCCTGTCTGGCGTTCATCTGACAGCCCTGTATCCTGAACCCTTTTAAAAGAGGGTGCAGAGGAAAAAAGGGAGAGAAAATAGGACATGTTCCGCACAATTTATGCAGCGTTAATTTTCCAGCCCACGCGTCGACTGTTTACATAGTCCTGCGCATCTCAAACCTCCTTCTCTTGTTCTCTACATCCCCCCTCCCCTCTTCTCCCCACCATCTCTTCTCAAACCACAACCCATCTTACTTTTTCATCCCACCCCCCTTCACTTTTTGTGGCTTATGTTATTCTGATTTTTTTTCCAGTCTTTTTTGTGTCACTAGTGAGGATGCTTTCCCTTGGGGTGGCTAAATTTACATCTCTCCATATGACAAACACAAACAAAGAAGTAAATAAATCAAATGTGAGGTGTAGAGAAAGAAGAATAGGAGGAGTATGCAGAGAGCAGCTGTGGATATTTATCAGTCCCAGAACATATATATATATATGCATACAACACTAAAGAAACATTGATAACCTTTATAGATTATACCTGGAAGGATGCAGTAATGATGACTTTTCCACCCTACGGAGCCAATAACTATTAACCTTTGTTTTTATTTTTAAGATTTAATAACTATCATAGGGTCCAAACTGTCCTCACAACAGAGAGATGACACATAATTGGCATCTTTTGAATGAAAACAAAATAAAATACACCATAAATAAGTTTATTTAAATTCAGTTTAGTGTACTGTATTTGAGCCACATAAAAGTACAGGAGCCACCTTCTTACATATAAGGAAAGTCAAACGTATGTGAGTGTTGTTTGGTCAAAAACTGTAAATTGCTTATATTTTTTTGTTTAAAATTGTATCTGTGATTCTTGACAGCGTAGGGGCTGTCTTTTTTTTATCAATAAATTAAAGTGTTTATCTCCCTCAAAAAGACATCTGATATTAGATTAAAACTAACCAAGGGATCTTTTAAATAAGTTTAATTTAGAGGTTTGTTGTTGTTTTTTTGAATACTTTTAATGTTTATTTGTCAAAGATTTAACCTGGACTTGGAAAGTTTTTAACTCAACAGCAGCATACCTTTCACACCTCTTGAGACACCACGCTACATCCAGGTTGCATGTGTGTTAGATTGGATTTGTGTGTTTGAGTATGTGAGTCTTAACCCTCTCTCCCATACAGCTCCATAAACAAGCTCAGTTTATCATAAAATATCACTTATTAAAATTCATGCGGCAGAAAACAAAGCCCAGAAGAATAACATTGTGCTCACTTCCTGTTTGTGTGTGTGTGGTAAATATGTACATATGCATGTACAGCAGGATGGAGGATTCATCGACAACGCATGGACACATATATTCAAAGCCCAGTGTCTATTGCCTCCACCTCTTCTTCCTGCCTCTATATCTGAATACAGAGAGGAGCAGTGGATGGGGGCTTTTGTGGAATAGGGAGGCTTGATCAGTCTCTTCCAAAAAGTGTGTGTTTGTGTGTGTGTGTGTGTGTGTGTGTGTGTGTGTGTGCGTGTGCGTGTGTGACAAGCAGAGGAGCCCTGCTGTGTCTCTGCGCATCCTCTCTGATACATTATTAATTAGGCAGCGTTTAGAGTAACGAGCAGAGCATTTGAGCCCCCTCTCCCCCCACCCTTAGTGACACGCTCCCTGGGAATCCGCTGTGTGACTGCAGATCAGAGGAAGCTACAATCAGACACCACATCACCACCTTCCAGGAAAACTAGAGAGCCGGGCTCCCGGGGAGACGGGAGACAGGAAGTATCACAATACATCAGGCTGCATTTCTCTGCATTTCTCTCTCACACACACAAATACAGTAATCTGCTGGTTTGTGTGTCCGTACTCTGACATGTTACGTTACCTTGGATATCCAGATGTAAAAAAAACAAACCACTAACTAATGTGCTCTGATAGAAAGTTTAAATATCAGTGCTTTGAAAGAATAGTTCCACTTTGTTTGAGATACCTCTGTACACAATGAAAAATAGGATTTGGCTTCACAACAGAATCTTATTGCTGTAGGGTTTTTTTCATAATACATATTTAAGAGACACCAAAGCTACTACTAGAATAAATAATTTTAAAGACTATTATGAGGAAAAAGTTAATGTATTACTGCTTAATTTTTGGAAACATTTAATCCCATTACATTTTTTGTCTTACATTTCTCATGTTCTATTAGTGAAACACATCCTGTCTCAAACTTCTTGTCAGTGTTGACTTGCAGGACCTTTGCCAAGTGATGTGCCAAGTCAAAAATACAAATAAAAATGTTGTTTCTCAGTTGCTCAGGTTTGATCAAATTGCCAGAGGGATATTTCAGGATAAAAAAATGAAATTGGTTGTAAATCATAATACAGTACACACAAACACATTCTATCATATCTCACACAAGTTGTCAGTACCTAAAATGTATTTGCAAATGGGACTGTTTTTTTGAGGCCAGAGGATCAACAGCATTTAAAAGAGCCACACATTTCGTTCCCCTCCTCTCCTCTGATGAAGATTCACCCACAAATTCAATCCTCTGCATCTTTTCTTTTCTCCTGTTAGATGTGAATTTTAGTTTTTGATGATTTCATTTTTCTAGCCATGACATAGTCATGCCTTTTTACTGTTACTGTCTGACTAATTTAATAATTTTCTCCTCCCTTTTTTGTCCCTTTAGCTCCCCCCTTTTTCTCCTCCGTCTGCCCTTCAAATCTTCAGGGTCTGTCTGAGTCTGTGTTGTCTGCCTCATTACTGACTGCTCAGCCATTTGATTTTGTGAAGCGGCTCTGCAGCCACGCTGAGACCTTCTCATCCCTATTATTGTCCACCACACAAAACACATACACAAAACACACATGTGCACATGCACAGCAGTGTCCAAAGACACAACAGCCTCTCCACTTCTCTTGTATGATGCATGCAGCATCTATGAATATGTGAAATTTCTGTATTTCCGTTCACTCTGTGCTCAGTGCTCGTACAGCGGACAGTGTTAAAGTGCAGCAGAGCATGATGGTGACAGCTAAGATTTAGCTTTTATTTTTACAGGGCTACTCAGCAGAATGTAAAAAGTGCCTCCATAAAGAAGTGTATTGCGGAGCGACTGCCTGTGATTCCACACCACAGTTGGTGATGACACCACCATTCCTCTCTGTGACGGATGCACTGTTGGAGCCTCCAAACTCTCTGCCCCTCTGCTGTTATGAATGTTGCTGGCAGAGTGTAGAAATACTGGGGCAAGTCTTTTTCCTCACTTGTTTCTGTGCCAGGCTGAATTCTAGTCTAAGATAGTGAAATCAAAAGCATCAACAACATACTATCAGAGGAATATAAAATGAAATGTAAACATAAAACAGTGTCTGAAGTTACATATGTTTTTCATTTTCTTCCTCTCTCATGGTCAAAACTTCTTAAACTTCATCTGCGTCTCCCACGTTGTTTTTTTGCATCATGTCTTACCTTATGAGACCCCCTGCCTCCCCTCCTGTCTGACAGGGATAGTCTCCAGCTGTGAGGAGCATACATGTACAGCCAGGACTGGAGAATCTCCGGAGCAGTCCTCCTGGAATTATCAAGATATAAGAAATTAAGATAAGATAAGACAATGAAAAGCTTCCCTAACCTTGCAAGCCTGCAAACAGAAAAGCTATAAAACAAGAATCAGAAAATTGCTTGAAAATAATCAACTTCAATAACATCAATTACATTGCACATCATTTAAATATGAATATGTTTACCATTCAACATCTGCTCTAATGGTTTAATTTTCTAATTATTTTAAGATCTACAAAAACTTTGTAGTGTTACTGTAAGACAGATTAGTTGACCAATACACGGATCAACAATCCCCCTAACATGATGATGTTAGAAAATTGGAATTGTATGTGTGAGTTTGACCATGAAATCACAGCTCATTAAAATACTCTCACGTCACACCAAATATAGACAAAAGCAGCCAAATTGATTTTTTTTTTTCACCACAAAAGCACAATTGGGTGTAAAACAAACCACAACACCAACACAACATGCCATCTATCTACCACACAGCCGGTAGCAGGTAACCCTGAGCAGCTATGTGACAAAGCTTGTGTTTGCTTGAAGAATTGTAGATTCTCCTTCTCTCTCTGAGTGATTGTCTGTCATCTTTCTCTACCTTGCTTTGTTTTCCTTGTCTATGATTTAATCTGCATACAGATCAGGCTCGAGTGATTGAGCAGTGAACTGCAGGTTTAGAGGCCTCCTGTCTTTTTCAGTGACAGATGTGACCTGAGGATTCGAGTGTTACTGTCTGTTATCCACCACATATTCTGTTATGCACAGGGGCTGACAAGGGGAAACACATTTTCATGAGGAGAAAATGGTTAAAATTGAGAAAAATCAGTAACACAAACAAAAGAACAAAATAGACAGAAAACAATGAAGCAACAAAGCCATCAAAAGCAAAAGTGCTGCAAAAAACATACACATAAACATGTGCACAAGAAAAACAAAGGAATTTTAGCTGTGTGATTTACAGACTGTCAGAGAACAAAACAACAAACTAAATAGCGGGATAGCTCTTACAGCTACTTAGTGTAGCTTCTGTTGACCAAGTATCTGCATTGAGTTAGTCCTGATGTTAGCAGTAGTTTTCCTTGACTGTGTCTGATATGTGTGAACCCCGGAAGAGTTGCTTTGAAACATGAGGGGGGTTGTAGTTGTCAAGGTCTTGTTGGCCCTCTTAGGCCACCGTAGTTGAGATTTGACTGAATGCTTTGGCAAAAGAAAGAATTATTTGTATATCCTTTGCCCATTTATATTTCGCGCACACACACACACACACACACACACACTTTTGCACCTGCACACACCTGCATTCAGACTATTCGTTATCTCCTCCCCTAGAGCGGTCCAGAGGGGCCATCGAAGCGGCCACTGCCAGCCAAACACGCTCTCAGGCTGCAGGCCAGTGCCAAATGGGCCAAGCACCTGCCTTAGGTGTCAGCAGGCCCCGCTGGCCCTGAGTTCCCCGCTTTTACCTGCAAGAGAGAGGAGATGGAGAGCCAGATAGAAAGCCATCTCATTACCTGCTCCCTGGGGCTGCAGCTAAGCAGGGGATGGACAGTGTGTGGGCTGCATCACCTCTGTGGAAGGCCCTTATGAACTGTCGTTAATTGAAATCTGATATATCTGAGTCCCTACTTGGCTCACAACCAGTGGAACAGCAGGCGAGGTTTCATCCTGCCGAGAGCGACTGAACAGGAAAGAGCTCCATCTTTTACTTTTTTATATCTTCACCAGCCCATGTCTCTTCTCCAGTCATGCAATCCAGAGAGTTATTGATTTGTTTGTGAGCTGTGAACACGCTCCATCATTGGCGGTGCTATAGCATGTTAAGAGCTGATCATAGAGCTCAGTTTGAGGCTAACTCTGTATACTGAGTGCGACCTTGGCTTGCTAACACAGAGGTTTATGCCAGGTGGGGATACATGCAGTGAAGATGCATCCACACAAAGAGCTGTTTAACTGTCCAGAGGCCCTCTGGGTGCTACACCTTTCACTTCGCCCTTTAAATATTTCATATCCTGGCCCCAGCTGTGCTCTGGCCAAATGCCTCGGCCTGGCTTGCTGGAATATGGATGAGAGTGCACGTTTACCCATTTACCTGCATGTCAGGAAGAAGCAGCTTTAAACAATACCCCGCCCCCCACCCCCCCACACACACAAACACACACGCTCACCTCTGCTCACCTCGCTGGGCCCAGAGCGAGCTTGTTACAGAGAGGAAGAAGAGGGATCGAAAGCAGAGGAAAATAGACAGAAAAATCCCCCAAACAGGAGCCCTGGGATAACAAACACACAACAGCTGTGACGGGAAGATGTCGGCTTTTTGAGGAAGTTTAGTACAGTTCCACATAAAGGTGATCAAAGTAAAAAAAAAAAAAAAAAAAAGTGCAATGTAAATAATGTATGATTTTCCATTTTGTTAACTTTATATTTCTCCTTCTCCTAATTTAAGTCGTAAGTATGATAAAGCTTACTCTGCTATGTTGGGATTAGGGCTGAGAAAAAATATTAACTCATCAAAGCACTGCCATACATTTTTTCCCAATTCAGTTTTGAGTCCCACAATCCTGAGATCGAGTATTTTGTTGTCAAAACCTTGTAAGCCTATTTACAGCACAATTACAAACCAGCTGAGCTCAGCTCTAACGGAGCTCAGTGTAAGTTTAAGCACAAAGACAAAAGCAGGTTATATTCTCTCACGATTTCTTCATTCTACTTAGCCACTCCCTCTCTTCTAATTCATTCCTTTCCCTGCGATGGTGGCATTCACTATTTTAGCAGATCTGAATGCCCAAATGAGCCTCTGAAGGACTCAACACAGAGAGAGAGACAGAAACATCACTCTCTGCCACAGCCTCTCTCAACCAATCATCTTGCCGCAACTAAATTTCAAAACCTGTTCTCTGTCTTCCACAGTCAGTTTGTCCGATTGCTGCGACCGTCATCCGCATCACTCACATCCATTCCAGCTCAGCAGAGTTCAGATACAGCCTCAGGAAGCCACTCCTCATCATATCCTGCATCCAGTGTCTAGACTCCATTGGGGGGTATCCTATCCTGCTGTCAGCCATATTACCCCTCAGTATGTTTCCTTTGGTAATTTGAAAAGATAACTCATCACTAAAAATAAAACTGACAACAGAAGTGATACATGAATAACTGTGAGGAAATATGCATGAAACTTAAGAGTTGTTACCTGAATTACTTTAATTTGACTGGTTATATATCCACTTCAGTCAGACTTTAAAAGCAGAAGCAGAAAATACTTGAATTCGATTCATTTTTAGACTTTGCAGTATTGACTGTAAAGGATGTCGGACTGATTCTTTCAATACATTTATCGGTCTTTATATCCTGCACTTGCCTGGTTGGTTACCCCACTGAACCCGACATCTCGCTCTAATTGTATAGAGTTTAAGATTGGGCAGCCCAGAAACAAGACTTCACTTAATGCAATTAGGCAGTGGTTTAATTGTTCTTTAATATCTATGGATAAAGCCAGTGTGTTATAGAGTAATTAAAGCTAATGAGTATGGGAGAGAGGAGCAGAAAGAGGGGTGTGTTGAAAGAATCCAGCGAATTCATTTTTGTCTAATAGACCTTTTGTTGAATTGGTCCCGTCCGCCTGTGATAAGGGTGTTAAAAATTAATGATTTATAACTATTGAGCCAGCAATCACATTTTAATTAGGCAGTAATTTATGATAATTTGTCTTCTTTCACAGCAGAACAGTTAATAATAGTTAATTAGCCGTTGATGATTTGTCCTTTGAACATATACCCTAACGGCCAATCCTCAGCCTATATACGAGCCCCTGCGAGAGCAGTCCGAGTGTGTGTTTAAACACATGTGAGGAGGCAGACGTGGAAAGAATATAGAAATATTAGACAAAAACAGAAAACAGCAACATGTCATGTCCATCTGTAGTATCTCTGTATTGGCACCCGATTTTATCACATTACCAGGCTGGCTGTGTGCGCCTGCCAAGTCTGTCCATCTATCTCTGCCTCCGTGTGCCAAGCCAACACAGAGACTCACTCTTGGAGAAGTTATTGCCAAGTGCAGACAAGTGGAGAAAGTGGGGGAAAAAAAGGTAAAGGCACAAAGAATGCAAAGAAAATACAAGAATCACCTTCATTGCTCCTTTCTAAACAACCTTTATTTGTTTTACAATCCCAAGTGGTTGAAATTTTCTGTATGTTTAAGTCTTTGGCTTTAGATATTGACCCCAGGCTGCTTTCAGGGCTCTAAGTGCTAGCAGATTGCTGTTGGGGCTTTCCACTCTTTGCTACACTCTGCTAACCAGCTTTCTATTTGTCGTCTACAAACCCTCACTTCTTTTCCTTCCCTCTCAACCTCAGAGTATTTAAGTTGAATACAAACTCTGCCTCTATTTGCATTGGGTTATTTGTGCTGAAAGTCCATGGCATAAGGTCTGAAAAGGATTGAGCGAAGGTAAAAAAGACTGCGGATTAAATATGTAAGAGTTTAAGAGTAGATCAGCTTCTTATTTAAACACACCAAATTGAGTCAAGTTAGAGATGTCAAAGGTTAAATGACTATAAACAAGTCATTGGAGGACACAGCTGTAAAAAGACTGCATGTCTGTTGAATGAAAAACAGAAAGGTAAGTCAAGCTGAATGATTTGAACTATTTTTTCATTCCATCGCATCAGTATATTGAAGTCTTCAAAATGGCCGTGTCAAAAAAAGCAGAAAGAGTGGTGGTTCAAAGATTGTGACAATCAGGGAAGCTTCAATATGAAATAAATCTGAGAGTTCCTTTGTAAGATCCACCCTCTGTTGGCTGCTGAGTTTGAAAACTACAGGATAACTTTGAGCTAATAAGTAGGATTTACAGTAATAACTCAGTTTTCAGACTTGCAGATTGATTACAATTTTTGTAACTTTCTCTTTAGTACATCACTTATTGATTAAAAAACATCGCTACAGTTTTTTCTTGGCGCATGGTACAGCTGGCTGTGATGTTAAGGAGAGTGTTCTGTAGGTAATTTAAATATACAGGTGTCTGTACATGCAAAGCTTTTATGACAGAAGTTGAGAACACGACTGCAGTATTTGTTCCTTTCTGCTGTTAACCTCCTCCTCTTACATTTTCACTCTGTCTGAGTGACACAACAATTCACTCTGAAGGTGCCTGCTTACCAGCAGAATAACTGGGATCACAAACTGCCCGAATGTAACCTCACCAAAGTGTAAACATAAAAAACACACAGACTTAAAAGGTTATAGGCTACAGCATAAAAGAATCTGAAATCACCACAGAGCTACAGTATTGAATGCTAACAACTATTAGTCAGTAAACAAGTGGAGCATTAGCTGCAATAACATTTTGTTTTCCACTGTATGCTGAACAATAACCCATGGATCATTATGATCCTACAGATGCAACAAAACAAAAAGTACTTCACAGAAACACAGTACACTAAAAAAAAAACAAAAAAAACCCCCACATTGGACAGGTTATCAAGCTGACAAACTTAGTGCTAATGACAGTGCTAGCAGCACTAGTTTACTGAACTGCAGAGGCTTCAGCACTTGAATTTTCTTTTATGAAAAATACATTTGATCACCCTATGTGATTTGATGCCCAGATTTATACTGTTGTGCGTTCTGTCCCTTTCCTTGTAGCTTAATTTAAAATGGTATCTCAAATGCTAATGAATAGAAATATACATAAATATTTTCACTCAGCTGCCAATTACAGCTTGTCCCCCCGGTTTTTGCCTAACAACCACACGAGTGCTGTTTTTATATGTGTGGTTTCAATGTATAATCTTTCCACCTTCACACACTCAACATGGGTCATCATCTTAGTGCCCTCTCATCCACTTCATGCCTCTCTGAAAGCCATTCACTGAGTTCATAGGGCTTATTGTGCCTTTGCTTCTTTTTCGAACTCTGAAGTACACACTAAAGACAGCTCAGTCAGTGTAATGGAAGAGCGGGACAACAGAACCCATTGAGACAAATATTGTAATGTATTCACCTTCTGACGCGAGAGAGTATTTTTGCTGTTCCCCTTTTTCATGTTTGTCTGCGTGCTGCCATTTTCCTTTGAAGGTTATACACATAGCATGTGTTCATAGAAACTGGCCTGTAATTATGTTTGAAGGCATGAAAAAAGAAGCATCCTTTCAGATATTTTCTATTTAAATAATGTTTATAGCTCACTGATTTACATAAAGAGGAAGCTTGGTCTGTGCAGTGTTTCAACACTTCGACCTGCTGTTTGGCGGTTTGGCTTTGTGGCCTACACACACATATTATGTGAGTATGAGTGCAGGACTGCATTAGTGTACTTAGTGACACAGCTAAGTGTTGTCATACGACATGCTTTATTTAGTAGGCTCCTATGCAGCGGAGGATATGTATCTTTTGTGTGAAGGCATACCATAACCCTAAGCACACAGGGCTAGGCAGCTGCTAATTAAATCAATATGAGATAATGAAGAGCAATTAGAGTCTCTGGCTGGGCCCGTTCTTCGCTGTAAGCACTGTTTCCCTCCCCGTGGGCTTGTGCCTCTTTAGAACCTGTTAGTTTTTCCACTTCCAGGAGCCACAATCCTCACAGCAACCGTTTGGAGGAGTGATCGCTGAGCTCCTGAGGCTGCCAACGCATTCTCACACTCAAACAGAGTTCTGCTCTGCATTTATCCTCAGTGTGCACAGCACACACATGCTGTTTACACCCCCCCCCCCCCCCACACACACACACACACACACCACCATCACTCCACTCCACAATTTCTCACATTTTCACCTCTGCCTCTTATTGCTTCCTCATTTTGCTACCAACCCAGTGATGTGTTAGGAGCTCTTTTCTAGAGCTAGTGTAATTTATATTTCAAGGAGATTTTTTGGCGGTTTCATTTTCGGAGACGATGCAGTGCTAAGTTCAAGAAGGGACCATGTTTCAAACTTCTGTTAATCAAACAATATCTATTTTATACTGAAACATTTCACTTGTTTCTATCTTAATGGCAGATTTATTAGCTGTAAAAGTAAGTTAGCAATTAGCTTTATTTTGTGTATGATCTCTCCTAATGAATACAGTACATCTTTATTATTGCTGCTTTTCAATATCATTTTAATTATCTCCTCGGTTAACCACCTGATTCTCGAAAGTCACCAGATGGCACTATTTAGCTTCCACATGCGGCATAAAGATTTCAACAAGAACATGTTAATACTTGTGTCCTCTCATGCAGAACTTCAGCTGCAGCTTCCTCCCTGAAGTCAGAGGTCACCATTGACCTCTACACATGCACAGGTTGACAGTCAGCTCTGCACTGCATACTGTGAGAAGTTAGCAGACAGATATGAGTGAAATACTCTGGAGAATTCAGCTTTCAACACATCTGTGCTGCACTTTACACATAAAGAGATGTCACCTGATCTGAGACCGGCTGCCACACTCTCATATGTTTACCACATAAAATGGGCAAAAAAGTCAACAAACATACAGATGGAAAGAGGAAAAAACAGGTGAAAACTGGAATTGTTCTGCATCAGGTCTGTTCTTCATGTGTTCCCTTTGGCATCAGGAGCACTTAACATAGGCATCTTTAGTGCTGTGTGTGTGTGTGGTGACGTCTAATGGGCTTTTATGAGTTTGGCAAGGGGACTATTTGTGTACCATCAGTGGAAGCCTGTGATCGCTATGTGACAACAGTATTTTAAGCTAACTCCACAGCAGCGTAGGATGAGTACCCTGAGCTGTGGCTTTCCCCAGGGGAGCGTGTGCTACTGAGATCTAACAGCTCAACTTCTCTCCCACTTTCCAACTCAGGTGTCTGTTTCCAGAGAGACAACTGAAATGTCTTGATTCCTCCTTTTCACCAGAAAAATGCATGTTTGTGAAGAAATAGAACACGACTAAACAGGGCGTTTTCGACACCCGCTCTGCAGAAGTGGGAGAAAGTTTTGATTTGTTGCAGGAAACGTTTGTTATTTTCCCCAGAGACACACTTATTTTATTATTTTCAAAATGGCTCCACATTGAAGTTGTTTCCTGTTTGAGGGTGAAGTCATGCTGCTCAGAGACTTGACTTGTGCTTCAAAGTGGCATCATTACTGAGAAACTAACCGACAGAATGACTTCACCTTCATAGGAAAGCTTTAGATACATCACACTGCATCACAGTGTACATCCAAAGTATAACATCTGAGCTACATCAGAGGTTAAACACAAGTCCAAGGACCTAAGGACAACCACTTTCCTATATGCTGTACAATTTTTATTGTGTACATGGATGAGACATTTTTGCACAATGATGAATGAGGCAGCTAAATCTTTCAGTCACCGCCCCCTAGTGAATAAATTGTTATCATATGTGTTCAAACTGCTATCATTGTTTCTTAGATTTGTTCTCCAAGTCTGTATTGTGTGTAAATTGTGTATTGAAAGTTTCTTTTCAGGTAGTGTAACTGTAAAAGCATGAACAGGTTT
Organism: Symphodus melops; assembly: GCF_947650265.1. Lineage (NCBI taxonomy): Eukaryota > Metazoa > Chordata > Actinopteri > Labriformes > Labridae > Symphodus > Symphodus melops. The sequence goes on along the minus strand of NC_136691.1, from coordinate 38,571,196 downwards.
TTCTTGAGAAAGATAACTTGAGGAAACATCTAAAAAGACTCTTTTTAAAAAAAACAAAAAACATCCATTCAGGTTAAGATATGAATTACTCATCCCACAAACCTCCATTACAAGATCAAATAAAGTTTATGAAATGGCATGTAACTTCAACAAAGACTATTCAGTGACAACTCAAAGATCAGATCAATTCTTTTTACTCTTTTTGAAATGTAACTTTGACAGCTAACATGTATATTCTTTGTCCTTTGCAACCTATGTGTGTGTGTGTGTGTGTGTGTGTGTGTGTGTGTGTGTGTGTGTGTGTGTGTGTGTGTGTGTGTGTGTGTGTATTGGTAGAAAAAGGTCGGTGCAAGTTTTTTGTTCTTTGTTTTGTTGTAATTTTCAAGATGCTGGACCCTTTTTATGAGACAACATACTGTATGGATCTTTAATTTAAGGCTTTCAATCTCGGTTTGAAATCATTTACCCACCTAATGAATCTTCACTGAACTGTAAAACTTAAAAATACTGGCAAAGTTTGCCACACACACAAATTTGCAGCCATTTGAACATTTGTTGATAATGTAAATGTGGTGTTTGGCCCACTTTGTGAAAATGCGAACTTTTTCAGACATCTATTGCCCCCCTCCCCCCCCCAGCCCTCAAAGAATAATATCTATACATACATAGTAAGCGAAAGTTCATAAATAAACTGTGACTCCTTGGTTACAGATCGTGTTGCTTCCCATCAGCACATATATAATTTTTTTTCTCCTAATTACCTCTAATAGCTCTCACTGGGGAACATGTTAGCAGAGTCAGTGGACAGTACACAACGAGAGGGAGGGAGAGTAATTAGTGGGGTCTATGTATACAGTATATAAATGTCATTATGTATGTATCACAAACAGAGTTTGTGGAATTAAAAAAATAAAGCTGGAGTGAGGGTATAATTGTGCAGTTTAATTGTTTACTCTGCTTTTCATTTTAATAAAGTGAAATGTTGTTTGCATAATGAATCCCTGCAGGAGGGAATGAAGCCACATGAGGAGTAGACCTCTACAAGGTCTATAATGTTGAGAAATAATTTATCAGTCCCAGTTTCAATTCATTATTTTTTTTCCACAAATAACAAACATTACTTTATATTAAGGTTCTTCATGTTGTTTCAATCTCATCTTATGTGTTTAAGTTATTATATAAGAATATATTAATCAGCCTATCAACAGTCAAAGTAAATATGCTGTAATCAGCAGTTTCCAATAGCTCATTAATAAGAAGATACATCTTGGAGGGCTTGTCTTTTTTCTTTACCAAAATAAGAACTTATTGACTTTCTAAGATGTCGTACTTTTCTGGAGTGTAAAGTTTGTAATCGCAGCCTGAGCCAGCATGACAGAGAGAGGAGAGATTGGAGGAAGATTAAGAATGTAGATTCTAGGATGTTATCTCAGCTGTGAATGAGACAATACAACTATGATATGGAAACCATTCTGAAAGATGAGACCGGACCTTTATGTTGCTGGGATTGCCCATCATTACAAATATCAATTACTACAAAAAACATTTACAAAAAATAATGCATTTATTTAGAACTGAGCAATCATATTAATATACTTGCAATCAATTTGCTGCACTTTTTGAAACAGATTAATGAGTTGGATGCTGTTTGTGCTTTGTTAAGCTCAGTGAGAGTCAATAACGCTGAGTGTAATTGGAGATATAATACAGAGTTTCTTCAGCCTCTCTCACCAGGGACAACTTTTGGCAAGTGTGCCCAAAGAATACTTAAATAATCTCTTCTCAGTCTAGTACTGAAGAACAAATTCAAACTCTTACAGTATACTTAGTACCTTGCATTTAAAAATATGTACCTGTGCACACGCATGGAGGCATCCACACACACAGACACACACAGACGCACACACACACACAAAGAGAGAGAGAATCTGCCATTTAATAATTATGGGGCGTAAAATCCTTGCAGACGGCGAGCATACTGAAGGATGTAATTATGACCTCTTTCAGTGAGACCACGCTCAGTGACAGTGCCTCCATTTCCAACCAGAGAGAGAGAGAGAAAAACTCCCAAGGAATGACGGGAAAATGTGCCCTTCATTGCAATTAAGGACAATAATTCTCTGCAAGAAAATTGTTTCAATTGCTTTTCAGCCCAGGAGCATAATGGCATTGATGGAGGTGATGGTTGGAAATAGGGGTGACGGTGAGATGAGGACTGGCATTTTCGAATGTGGAACTGTTAAGTGTGCATTAGGAATTTAACTTTATGAGAGGTTGAACAAGAATTAGGGGGTGTGAGGCTGAAAAGAGTACGTGTAAGCACCAAAAAAAATGTGCATCAACTTGTTACATGAATCCTTCCGGCGGGGATCAGGCTCCAAAAAGTAAAGGATTTGTCAAACATTATGTTCCTATGCTTCAATAACCTGGAATAGATCTCTGCAGCAGAATAAAAGTACTCTTCATGTCCCTGAGATCACTTTAATCTGAGATGTTTTTTTCCTGTCAGCTGATGAAAGTGTTAAATCTTTTTTTTTTTTCAATGAATTCCTAAAGACTTTAAGAATAGACAGAAAATAAATTAACAGGTTCAAACCTGGCAAAGAAATTTAAATATGAATATGAAATTCACAATTTTGTGGTTGGAATTACAGATGAATGTGTAGAACAGATTGTACAATTTTGAGAACATCTTGCTGCATGGAACATTTTGGAAGCACACGTCTGATTGGATTACTTGTGTGCGGCACCTCCTCTACAACCAGTCAGCTGCATTTGTTCACGATCCAGCTGCATTCAACACCACAAGAATTTGTTGAAAATTCCTCAAGTTGTTCTAATGCTGCAAAACAAGTCCCACACAGCAAGAGTGTGGGCTTGAAGGTCTATTACACTGAGAACATCTCGTACTGCACATTCATCCTCTGATAAATAGATGATGGGGCAATGCCATGACTGCTGTTTGAGAATCCTTCACCCAGAGAAACATCATGCTCCAGTAAATGTATCTGCTCTCTGAAGCCTCCTCCAGAAACACACATTGTCCACATCAGCTCCAGAGTCAATGTGCTGCGACTGATCCAGACCTTTGACCCTGCTGCATAAGCAAAAGGAGAATTTCCTTTAGAGATCAATACTCTATTGCATATTTATTACGGTTCAAAGGCCTGTAAATTCAATCTGGAAATGATTAAGGCAGAGTAGATGAATAAAACAGTAATTTATTGTGATTCTGAGATGCCTGTACCCTAACATAAAAGTGATTTAGTGAGTTTTAAAAGGATAGAAGCAAACTAAGGTATAATGTTTGTCTTTTTAGATGGTGTCAAACAGATTTTTGTTGCTTGGCCAAGGGAGCATCGAAGGTGAAAACAATAAACAACTTAATCTAAACATCTGGATTCTCAAAAACATGAATGAACGCATAGCCCTTTAAAGTAGGGTATAACTTTGACTTACTCAATTAAGATGGTGCTGAAACTTTGCACGAGGCTTTTCTACTATTTCTCTAAACGACAAGGAGATAGCTCGCTAGCAACAAAGACATTTAATTATTTAAATTAAGTGGGCCATATTTGTGGCAAAAAAGAACATGACATTTAGTCTTTGATAGGATTTTTATCAAATTAATCATTCCGTATCGTTGATGTAAAGTTTGTATCGATTTTGTTTGTAATAATTAAAGATCTATTTCTCTTTATGATAAGATTTATTTTTGGTCTTTTTTTGTGCCTTTATTGGAGTGGACTGATTTGGAAATTGGTGCAAGAGAGAGAGAGGGGAGGGAAATGATAAGTGGGAAAGGAGCCACAGGTGAGGAAGGAACCCAGGCCATCTGCTTTAAGGACAACAGCCATCGGTGTAGATTTGCGTATGGACCGTATGGACATGTCCACACCAATCTCAAATGATGGCTGAAATGTCCACACCAATATTTAGGTTAAAGTGAAAAAGTCACCTCATCAGGCACACAAAGGGCTAAATCATTTCCCACTTCAAATACACAAACCACTGAAACGTCTCCCACTTGATAATAAACACATTCTATATCCGGCAAGGTCTTCACAAAAAAAGTTCCAGGTTTAAATGTGGACAGACTTTGATTGTGAAACAGTGATATCAGGAAATGGGGTATTTTCAATGCTAGCAGCTCATCTTAGACGTCCGAAATAAACATGCGGGAGAGAAACCCTCAGATTGAGTTAGAAGCTAAACCGTCCTGAGAAGTGAACCCAGTGACGAAACGACTTTCTTTCGAGCAGAAACCTCTATGATTGCGAAATTTCTGTGATTCTAAACTAATATAAGTAAACTTTTTTTTTGTTTATAAGTGAGATGAAGAGACTGCCAAAATGTTTTTAATAGTGTAAGGAAATTCCCAGTACGAAATAATACATTATTTAAATCCTTCAAATACTTGATTTCATGTCCCCACCAAAGTCAAAATCAACAGCGCCTTTACATGGGTCGTACAAACTAATCACTCAGCCACTGACGATGGAAGATTGGAAATCTTAAATCTGCATTAGTAAAGCATCAATATCTGCAATGAAAACAGTATTTTTTGTTTCATTCAAGGGTTTTGTGTAAATTAAGAACAACTGAAATAGCACTAGCCTACTTTAGAGTTGATGATCAAATTATTACTCTGTCTTCATATGAGACAAGATTTCAAATTATTTCTGATCAGTGTAAAAGAGAGATCTCCTTTTACAACCTGATGATGAAGACAGCTGGACTCAGGCTGGCAAATCCGATGCTCTGTTTGTGTATGAAATCCTGTGGTGGAATTGCATCTGTGGTAGCCGCTGGAACAAAGGCCTGAATAAGAAGAAACGGGTACCAGGAGGGAAATGGAAAGCAGCTTTGGAGGAAGAAGGCATGCACACACGTGCACTAGCTGTTTACATTGGGCCTGGACGCTAGACGCCGATGCATTCCAGCACTCACGGTGGGCTCAACCAGATCCGGATCCATGTTTTCACGCTTGACTTTTCGTTACCTAAACGTGTTAAATGAGTGTGTCACAAGATTCTGTGTTCTCTCATAAAAGCAGGAAGCTCTATAGCTTCTGAGCAGGAACATGTGGGACTCTGGTGTCCCTGCTTCCATCCTTTTTTCTTTGTTTCAGGATATTTTCACACGTCTGTCATCTCGCTCTGCATCTTGGTGATTTGACAGGTAGAGGGGCCCGCTACAGGGGTCACACACAATTTCACATCTCTTTTCTGTCTCTAAACAGTTAACTCGGCTCTTGTCCTCCCCGCAGCAGGCAGAGGGTGCGCCGCCTTCACTGCAATCAAAATTCACAAGAAAATGGAATCCTTTATATGCAAAACAAACAATGCGGAGGAAATAAAACATTCAGGCAAGCTGTCAGGTCCTTTCAAGAATCAATACGAGGCCTTTCATCTGCGGCCCAACCTCTTCCTGGTAATTATCCTTCATATTTTATGCCCCCCTCCTTGCCTGCTTACGCACAAACAAATTATGTGCCACACATGCACATAAACACACACATACCATAACAGTCACTAACATTTTTACACACAGAAAATCTCTCACACAATCAATCAGAGACAAACAATTGAAAAACTGTTTTCCAAAAATTCTTTTTAAGATTTACTCAGACTGGTCTTTTACAATTAAATACTATTCTTAGCTGAGGAAAACCAGAGATTTTTCACACAAATGTTTGCTTCCTTGGTGTTTCTTCAGTATGTACTGTATGTACAGTGAAAAAGCAAAGGCAGCAAGGGTGTAAAGTGGCTGTTCAGACACCTTGATCAGGATTAAAGTGTTGTCACTGACAGAGTGACGTGCCCTTGAACAGAATCACCCTTAAAGTGTCCTGTCATCACATTCCTGCCTCCCATTACCAGGACCAGGGGAGCCGCTGGGACGACAGAGAGTGATTGGACGAGGCTTTCCCTCTCCTAACCAAGTTTGAGCACCCTGTGGTGCCAGACAAACGATAAAAAGGAGAGGCAGTAGATGAGGTCTTATTGGTCCCAAGGAAGAGAAGTTTATGAAACTGAGTGGAATACCTGCATGATTTCTGTGTGAAGAGACAAAGGTGGATGGTTGAGAATTGAAGCCTGTACACATGAGCTTCAAATACACACATATTAAACTAGTGCCAAAGCCTTTTTTCACCTGATTTACCAAAATAAAAAGCTACAGCCTGCAAAAGATGTGGAGATACATAAAACTGACAGAGAGAACTGAGGTAGCATGAATAGTCTGCTATAAGATCATTACAGTATCTCCATATTTACTGATTTGAAAATAAATTTAAGAATTGATTAGTTAGAAATTGGTTACTTATATGTTTTCTATTTTCCATATCACAATGTGAATTATTAGAGAGTGTGGTGAAGCCTTAGCCTGGGTGACAGACTAGTTTATAAAAGATACTGTCAAGAGATTTAATTTTTGTGGATGTTGGCACCCCCTCTGGACAAAGATATGCGTCTCATCTCTTTGCTAATCTTGTCCTATATATTCACAAGTAGTAATCTTTAAAGATAAATCTCCCCTTGCTTCCCTTAAAGAATCAAACTCTTCACTCTCTAAGATTCCCTTTAACAAATACAATATTAACAAAATCCCTTTTGTTCAATTCTTTTAGATAATCAATGTCTCCTCGCAGGAGCTCAACATAACTAAACACTGGAGATACTCAGACGTTCACCTTGCATCATTCATATGAATTTGATCAATTTCATGTTTGTCTGTAGACCTGAAGCATCCTGTGTACAACAAATGTAAAGATGTTGGTCATAAACTATGGCTACCAACTCAATCACCGAGGGGATTTTTTCTCCAATCTATGGTGAAGACTTTACCAGAATGTCTACATCAAATTGGCTTGGCCAGATATTCTCTGCCCTACTTTAACCCGAATCAATCTCAGTCCTAAATCTCATCAACCACAACTATAAAGGATTTAATGAATACCAGTTAATCAGAGGCAGAGTAGAGTGGTTAATTCTTTTGCCATAGATGGATTTATAGATTTTTTGTACAGGACCACACGCCTGTGTGTGATTTGTGGCTGCCAAGCCTCTTTTTACAAACTGAGTTTTTATAGTCTTGTTTTTCTTTTGCTGCAAAAAAGAAAGACTTGTTGCTGCTACTCTCAAACCTCAGATTGACGACAGGGATGTTTTATAGATGCATGCGTCTACATAATCAAATCTTTGGACCATGGTGCATTCATTACTGGTTTATTATTTATCTTTAGGCACTAGATTATCATTGTTTTCTGTATGCTGCATTGGCCAGCCTAGTTTGTCCACTCATAGACTAAATCGGTTTATCTCATATAATACACAATATTCAACTTGCTTTTCTGATACCTCTAAGATTTTATTTAGTTGTAAAATGCTGGAAGCTAATCTTCCCTTTGTGACCCTCGACTTAGTTTTGCTATTTGTCCACAAAAAGGATCTTGAAATAAGGAAAATAAGATTCAGACGCTGCTCTTGCAGCTTGGAATCTATATTGGGTCTGGGGGAGCTGGTCCCACATCTGTCTGAAAGATGATTGAAGGTATTGGAGGAAGATGCATCAGGTTGAAGATGTTGCGACTAATGACTTTCTGCTCTGTGACCTGATTGGTTGTAATTGTTTTGGGTTGTCTGTTACTTTGTTCTACTGTGCTGCTGCTTGTGTTGACCAAGGCACTTTGGCCAAAGAGATTCTGAATCTCAATGGGACTTTCCTGGTTACTTACGCTTTAAATTAACAATATTTAATATTTAATGAATAATATTTTATGTTGTGATTTCTGAAACACAATTACCGTTATGGGGTTTTCACAGAAACTCTGGAACAGTGAGCAATGTGACAAACTAAAGTTTTCATTATTCTATTTTACTAAGAAACTAGTCAAATAAACGATTGCCAACAACAGATCCAGCTATCTGTGTGTCTCATATTGGCTCTCACCTTCAGGTTGTTGTGGTCTGTCTAGGGTCCCCTACCTTATCACCTTGAATTTTCTACTAAAGAAGAAAGAATCACATCAAATAATAAAGAGGAATGGGCTCCCACTTTATTCTTTCTTTCTTTTTTATCTCCTGTCATACTCGTAAACAAAGCACAACTCAATGTTGAGGTCTCTGCAACAAATCAATTTGGGAAAACTCTGAGAGCAAAACAAAATCGTTCAGCAACTGACAAACTGTGAACCAAAGACAAAGTGTGTTTCTTTTTCATTGTTTTAGCTTGATATTCAATGCCACTTCAGAAACTCTGGCCAATGAGAATCATTAAAGTCAGACAGACAGTGGCGGTGAGTATGGGCCTGGGAGGGTGTGATGGAAGGGCTCTAATGAGGCATGGCAGAGAATGAAATATTAAAGTTTCTAATTAAATAGAGAGACCCCTTCCACTCTCGTCAAGGTTGTTTGAACCATTATCTCTGCCATATGATCAGCAGTGACCCAATCCGTTCAGGAGCTTTCTTTAGCTGGAACTGACAGAGCATGCACACACATGGTCAGTACAAGCAGATAGTGCACACTTTCAAATTTAGGACAACACTTTTTTTTAAAAAAAGATTTATTTTTGGCCTTTCGCCTTTATTATAGAGAGAGGAAGGTGGATAGAGGCGGAAATCAGGGAGAGAGCGGGGAGAGACATGCGGGAAAGGAGACACAGGCCAGACGCGAACCCGGGCCGCCCACGCGAGGACCATAGCCTCAATACATGGGACGCGTGCTGCCGCTGCACCACCAGCGCCCCAGGGACAACACTTTTAAAGAATATCAATGCTAAAAGGACCTACTGAATAAAATCATAAAATGACCCTACCATATCATCCGGCATTAAGGAAATATGCTTTGTTCAAGTGCTGGCTTCGCTGACAACAATGCAGCAGTCATGCTCTCCTTTCTATCAATCAATCAATCAATCAATCAATCCTTTATTCATCTAGCAAACTGAGAAATTACAGTGTTTGTGCAGGGAGGGCACTGGTCTGCTGCGACTCGTATCTTCTAAGTTTCCATTCCGGTGTAAAATGCTCTGTCTTTGTTTCAACCAGAGAAGGTAGGTGGATTTAAAGCACTCCTTCACGGCTATTTTGGAATCCCCTTCGGATTGCCAGTCAAACATCATCCTTCTCCTGCAAATAGCTACACATCCACGTAGCCTCCTCTTTGCTAGCCGAAGCGAACAATACTAAAAAGCTTCATTTTAAATAAGCTCCACGATCAGAAACGACTATAGGATAAATATTGGAGAAGCTTCTGAAAAATGGAAAGAGGTTAGAACATAGAGAGGTTAAACACTGAAGCTTCAATGTCATGGCAATTAGAGTGCACACCAACTCTAGGGAGGAGGGTGCTGGGGGGGTGGTCACAGGTCTCTCCAATGTTTTGAATTTCGACTGCAATTCCATTTATAAACACTATGTGTCATAGTTATATATTGCTCATTTCAGCAAATTTGTCTTGAATCTTGATCTTGAAAAAGGCTGAAAAAGAATTTCAAGCAGCTTTCCCTTGAAGTACTACATTTTCAGGATCAAAGTACTTGCTATCAGTGTAGTTAGTAAAACAATGAGAACAGAACAGTGTGTCCAAAAGGTTGAAAACAGAATTTCTTTACAAAAAACAACATGTTGTTTATATTAACAATGACCCCGGGGAAAGGTACAGCAATTACATGTCCATAGGCCCTACAGTATGTACAGCATTCTTCTTTATGCTCTGACTCTTAAAACTCTCAGAAGCTGTGGACTCTGCTCTCAGGGACACATTTAGTTTGATACTCCATGAACTTCAGTTTTAATGTATTCATGCTCCTTTGTCTTGTTCTGTTCCACAACATCACCTGAAATTAGAGTCCTTCACGAGCAGTTGAAAAAAACATTATTATTTAACCAGTGAATGCACGTCTTGTCGGACTTGACTTTAATGCTGCAGATTTAATTTCTCTCTCTCTCTCTCTCTCTCTCTCTCTCTCTCTCTCTCTCTCTCTCTCTCTTTCTCTCTCTCTCTCTCTCTCTCTCTCTCTCTCTCTCTCTCTCTCTCTCTCTTTGTTTACCACCCACTGTATGTACCAGGACCCCCTTCTAAAACATATAATGTTTCTTAATGGGAATATTCCTGGGAAGAAGTTAGCTTTAATAGCTGTCAACACTCATCTTGACAAAATGTTTTTTTTATATGAGGTGATCTGCAATCAAAGGCTCTACAAAGACTTCTCTTTGGTAAAGTGTCCCATAGCTATGTGAAAAAGCCAGTGTATTAAAAGCATATTTTCAAAACATAAACCCATACACACTCCAAGAAAATCTCCATCAATCTCCGTCCGTACACTGCATTGCTAAAGGGTGTCAGTCAAGTGTGGACCTTGAACCACTCACATATTCTTCTTTAAGGGGGGGGGAGAAGTTTCAGGAGCCAGAGACTGCTGCTCTCCTCGACATTCAGACCTGTTTGACTTTTTTGTTTTGTTTTCTGAAGGTGAAAGCTGCCTCTGAGACAGAAATGCAGCAGAAGAGGAAAGAAAAAAGAGCAGGAGAGTGTACTGTAAGAAAGGCAGACGGGGGAAAGAGAGAAAGAAAGATGATGCATTCAGGTGTTTTGGGATGGAGCTCGAGGAATGTGTAGGTGAAGCAACCCGTCATCCAAACCTCTCCTCCGCTGTGGAGAGTAAATGTGTGTGCTGCTTGTTTTCTCAGACCTGCTGGTGAAAATGTAAAAAAAGACCTTGCTCTGTCTGGGACACAGAGACCCAGGGCCTGCATACTGTATGTTAAGCAGACAGCCATTGTGTGCGGACAAAGGACCATCCTTGCTTGAATTTTAATCATACTGTTTTATTAAGCTCTCTGGGATCTTTCCCTGACATAGTTTTAATGATTTGTCCTGCATGCTGGCTGTGTTGTAACCACATTGTGTGTGGGTCAGAAGAATGTGTTGCTCATACAGATTTCATTTGATTTATACCTTAGTTTTTTATGCATCACTGCAGATCATATAGATTTTTTACTTGAGTGTTATTGTATTGTATATGAAACCCTCATCACGTGTTCATATTTTATTCCATTCATCTAAACATGCAATTTTATTTATCCAGTAAAGTTGTTTAAATTCAAAGATTGAACAATGGCCCTGCAAATATTTTAGATTATTTAGAGTCCATTGCATTTATTTATAATACATATTATTCATTCAGTCATACACACACTCAATGTGAGAGGCTTGGGTTCATGTTTGTTCCCACAGTGTTTTGTTCAAGGACTTGATGCATGGAAGGTGCAGGGAATCAAACTAACAAGGTCAGACTCCTGAGCCACAGCTGCAGATATTTAAATCAGCCAATTCTTGGTTACAAAGGTGGTACTGAAAAATGTCTCCACCATTTGTTTTCATGTTAGTTTTTTGGGGCATTTAGGTTTTACTTTCCAATAACAGACACAATAGTTTCTTTTCTCATGCAGTCTATCTAATGAACAGTTTATTCAGCCACTAAGTGTCAGGAACGATTGTTGTGGAAGAAGCTAAGGAAAGAGACATTCAATTTGTACCTGTACATTATATTTTTGAATAAATTATTGTCATTCAAATCCATGCTCTACGTAAATTCAGGAAATATAACACACCTTCCTCGTCTTGTGACATAGTGATCTGATATATAACAATTATTTATGCATCTTTGCACTCTCCATTGCACAAATATACAGTTATACCATAGGTCTGTCCATTCCATTTAGTGTTTCAATGCCTAACCATTGTCTTTTCTGTATGAGAGCAATGTAAAAAAAAAAACTGGTTTTGATTCTGAAAGCTGCAGAAAGACTGTTCATGCAAGAAAGGGAGCGAAGGCAAGACACATCACAAAGACCTGGACCAGAATCAATTCCAGGCTGCCGCAGCAAGGCATTATGTGCTGCACACATAACAAGGTGAGCAACCTGGATGCCTTACGACCAAACTCACTTTAGACAGAATCAAAAAAGAAATAAAACCAAACACCCATCCCAGCTCTTTACAACAGTCCAGATTGGTCTTTGCAGTCTATTTTCATTAGAGTCTCAAATACTTATAAACCAAGTTTTTCTGAAACACAGTATCCTCAAATTCACATCAAACAATTTTGATTGCATTTCTTTGTGCAACTTTCGCCTGCATATCCTGCTGTCTTGAGTTCATCCATCCTTTCTTCCCTTCATTCATTTTCAGCTCTGGCTTTCTTCTCATTCGCCTAAGTGGCCTTCTACATATAAATAAGATGAGCTCTGAACAGGACTATCCACACATGTGCAGTTACTCTTTATATCCTCGAGTGAACTCTCGATTCTGATGTTCCACTGCCATACCCAGCACACACACACCCCTTGCTGCCTCCGCTTACCATCTGCATGCATGAACATACACAGTTTGTGTTAAAGCTCCTGTTGCTCTAAGCCTCCCCCCCCCATCTCCCTCTGGAGACTTCAGCCTGATTGGATTCTAGAAGAGAGATCGAACATAGAGGTCAAACAGAGCCTTGAGGACGGTCCTCGTCTCTGTGTCTCTGTGTCTGTGTGTGTGCATGTGTGTGCGTGCCACATGCCTGATGGAGTCAATTCATTTGCACTTCGACAAGGAAAAGTAACTTGACAAACCTCATTGCAGAATTTATTGACATAAACCTATCTGCAGCTTAATGAGCTCAGATCATATGCGTACATGCACATTATTAACCTTTGGTTTACACTGTATCATCGAGGCGATTTATCACTACCTGATCACCTTATTAATCACACTATACGGGACATCAGGACAGGTTTTTTGCTGACTTGTTTCGCCCAGTGTCCCTCCATTTCTGCAGCTCTGAGTACATGCAGTACAATGCTAATAGTGGCTGCTGTGCCTGGGTTAAACCCACGCTCAGGAGCATAAGCACCATGAAGTCAATTAATTTCTGGCTGCTTAATGACTTGGAACCTCGGCGGTGCAGACCCCCGCCTCCCCTCGCCCACATCTCCAGATTGATTGAGTGGATTTCTTGGACATGGTGCAGAATCCACAGATATGCTGCAACGAAGGATGATATTCAATTTTCTTATTACTGCAAGTTAAAATGCCATCAGGATCCTGTACCTGCACTAAGGAAAAAACATTGATGGAATTAATATAATTAAGTCAAAAGGGGAATTTCAAGTAGGTAATTTGCTGTAGAGGGAGATCTTCCGTTATGATGTGTTTGCATTAACCTATAAACTATAATGCACATGACATGCAGGTATAATGTGAAGGTCGCAGTGTACTCTGAGTACGCGTGACATGTGCACACTTTTTTTTTTTCCTCTGGATATCATCATTCTAACTGCAGGATGCAAGCATGCGAATAATTACGTCACTCAGAAAACCATCAGTCCTCCACGCTTGGGTCACTTCCTTTTCCTCCCTCTCCCCCCTTCTGTCTTTTTTTCAGCCCCTTCCCCATATAAATGTCTCCTTGACAGGGTGGAAAACTGCCCCTTGTCCGCGTGTTTATTTCCTGTGATTTCCTGAGAGTAGCGAAAAAATGCACTGATCACTATCCCTGCTGTTCAAGGCTACCTGAAGGTTCCTGTCCTCTCAGTGTCTCAGGAGGACGGAGGGAGGGGAACGAGGGGAGGAAAGGGGAGAGAGAGAGAGATGGAAAAAGATTGAAGAAGGAGAGAGAGAGAGAGAGAGAGGGAGAGAGAGATAAGGGAGATATGAGTAGGCAGGTTGTAAGTGAATGAAAGTATGTGGGTAAAGGACGGTGCGGTGGGCAAGCCGTGAAATTGCTCCAACACCGACGACACTAAGGCCTCAACCAGGAACTCACCTTTACACTCCCCCCAAACCCTCAGCTCCCAAACCCCAGACCCCCTCCTGTCTGTCTTTTTCTTTAAGGTCTGTTGCACACGGGGCGGAAAAGATCGTATTTATCACCTGTCAGCATTTGGCAGCCCTGAGTTACGCGACGCAGGACAGCATAAAATTATCATACACAGGCATGAAATTACAAAACCGCCCGGGGACCCCACAACAAAATTATTTCATTTTTTTCCCCCAAAAAGGATGGAGGTTGTTTGGTTGTGCGGTGAGGAGGGGGTTGACAGGTGAGAAGTGGGGGTGACAGACAGAGAGAAGGTGCAGCAGAAAGATGTGGGAAGCGATGTGATAGAGAAAAGAAGCGCAAGAGGACGTTTGGGTGGAAAACTGTTCTTCACACTCAATGTGCGATGAAATAAAGGCTGGTGCGGACTCAGAGCTGAGGGAAGCTGCCAGCGCCGGTCAAAACAAAGTACAGTGTGGGTCAAATGTCCATCTGCTCCTTATTTACGTTGTACATCAGCAGTTTGTTCTAACCTCCTTTACACATCGCTTTTCATAGACACACAAACTTATTTTCTTCATAATCTCTGATCATCATTCGATTACGATGTAGCCTCTTAGGGTAAAGAAACGTTTCAGCACTTCCAGCCGATTGTGGTTAGAGATAAAACACATCTGGCTGAGGTTTACTTTTCCATGGGATACAAGTCTGACTTGCAACTGAAGCGAGTGTAGAATCAGGGTTGATAGACAAAGTATATTTTGTTAGCTTAGACGAGTATAAAGCTAAATTCTTGATTCACAATAGTTGGTGGGTCCTACAGTTTAAATAAGGCTGATACTTTCTGTCCTCATCCTTCACATGGACTTTACAATGCAAATTATTAACTTCATGATAAAATCAAAAGGATAAGTGTGCACAAAAAGGGATGGAATACAGCAAATGCAAAATGTCTGAAGAGTGTTGGAACAGTAGCTGTGTTTGCTTCAGCCTTAAATGAAGCAAACATTTTCAAGTTTGAGTCAAAGATAAAGAGGTCAGGATCCTTAAAAAAAACAATTTCAAACATCATGGGCACATGATTCTGTTTTGCTTAATATAATGGTGTGTAAAGTTGTAATCACACCTTTGTGTGGACATCTCTCATGACAACTTGGTCCATCTATTGTGTAAGTGTGTATTTGTGTGTGTGGGAGGATTTGGCATTGACAGAGGGAGAGGTGGCTTTACATAGGTCCTCCATAATGCTGTGGGTATACTAAATGCTTCATTAACGCCACACACAGGAAATGTAGGGTCAATATTTATAGACCCTGCACAGAGCTCTATGTAGATACGGGATCTATTGGCTCGCATTGTAGGGAGGGGAATCAAATTAAGTCAACGAGAGACTGGAGTTTTTCTCCCCTCTCTTCTTCCTCTATGAGACAGTCAATTTCTCAACGATTGGTGGTGGCTGGACGCCACGAGCTTGACCCCAGGTCTTAGTCAGTGAAGGTAGCGCTTCAGAAAACTGTTGGTCACCTTTTCCGAAACAAAATATAAATCCATTTCTTTTCTAACCTACCTTACTTTTTCCTTCTGTATAACTTTCTAAGTGTTCCAATATTTGTTATTTGTATTACCAATTTTACTTTTAAGATCAAATAAAGAAATGAACAGTTGGGACTTTCATCCATAAAGTGAAAATGTGCAAGGTAAATATCTTTGGTAGAAGAAGAAGGTGTGACTGGAAGTTGCATTTGCACAAAGAGAGAGACGAGGGAAGAGAGAGAGCTCGGGAGTGTATATTTGAGCGAGAGAGAGAGAGAGAGAGAGAGAGAGAGAGAGAGAGAGAGAGAGAGAGAGAGAGAGAGAGAGAGAGGAGTGAAGATATTGCCATAATTCCTGTGTGTCGGCATGGCTGTTAGGAGCTCAGGTGGTTGAGCGTTTGCCCCGGCCAGGCCTCATCAACGTGAAGGGCGATCTCATCCTTTCTGCATCTCTCCTCTCCTCTGCTTGATTAATTGGGTTCCAAATATGCCGACGGAATACGTAATGCGCTCCCTCACAACAGCCCCCCCCACCCCACTCTCCTCCACCTGCCTCCCAACCTCATTGCTCCCTGTCCCCCCCCCCTCCTCTCTCTCTCTCCTTACCTACGTCTCCAACCCCTCTGCTCATCTCAGACCCTCTCTCTCATTCTCATTCCTCTCTACCTCCCTCCATCTCTGTGTGTGCACGCACGCTGGCAATCTCAAAAACACATTAGCATACACTTGGTATTCCAGGCAGGCGAGGGAGGGGGGAGAAAAAAAATGAAGAAATATGAAAAACAATTTAACAATAATAATGACGCTGATGATAAAATTAATTATGCCCAGGGATGGCGGATGAGGAAAAAAGAGGAGGAGGCCTCGGCAGCAATCGCTCACTTAATTTGATTCCCAGACGCTGGCGGATATCAGGTGCCATTTGACAAGCAGAATCTATGCGTGTATGTGTGTGTGTTATCCTCATCACCGGTGCTGCTACAAGCCTCTAAGACAACACATGGGGTAGTTCTCTTTCTTTCTCACAGTATGTGTTCATGGTGACACTGTGGATGACTACACACCCTGCAGACAGCACAGCAAACGTGCGTGTGGGCATGCATACATGCCAGCCCACCCACACCTCAGCCTGCACATACACTGCTCTATAAGGCTGCAAATAAGAAAAACACACTCTGCGTTTTAGCTGTAAACCACATCTGTAGCCTGCACACAACTCTGCAAACATGTTGCAGCGAGTGATGTCGCCTCCATCTTCCAAATGTAGATTTTCCACAACATGTTTTTATTTCCTTTAGTCTTATGAAACACGCTGCCTCTCTCCTGGGACTGTGATTGACACATACAGGCTTTCAGGATTGGAGTCAAGCACGACTTGCTCTCATGGGAGGGGGGCACATTTTAGAGTATTTTTCTCCCTAACTGCTGCTGTAGTGATGTCTTCTGTAGCAATGCCTCTGGTAACTCATCTCATTAAGATAAACGGTGAGCTCATCCTGGGTGGGGTCTGTTTCAATCGTCCTGCATCTCATGTTGCTTTATCACGCCTGTCATCATGCATGTGCCACACTTTGTCCCTTTGTGTTATTTACACCGTCGCTCAGCTTGGCACATTTGTTCTCCAAAAACTGCGTGGTGTGTTTGAGCAGAGTAATAAAAACATCCTTATCTGCTAAATCTTTTACGTTTAGGCTCTCACTTTCTGTCTTTCTCTCTTTACGTGTGTGTGCGAGTATGAGTGTGTGTGTGTGTGTGTGTGTGAGTGAGAGAGAGCGAGAGGAGGGGGGTTTGAAGGAACTGAAAGGGGCAGAGACCAGTGGCTGCATTGATTTAATTTGCGGAGGTTTGCACGACGGCGAGGCCTCCCTTTTAACGATCACTAAATTGTTTTCTGACAGAACCCCACCAAGCAATTTCTCTCCCCCCCCTCGACATTTGATTTACATATGATCTTTAAACACCGCCGAGGCCGTGCTAGCTATTTGGTTATCATTCAAATCACTCTCCTCCGTGTCACACTCCAGGATAGGTCACTCTGCTCACGCCGGCTCCAGAGACAAGACAGCGGAGAGAGACAGAGAAAGAGAGGAATGTATAACTAATGAAATAAATTGATTAAAGGACGAAATCAATTGGTTTGCACCCTGCAATGAAGATCTAGTGCTTAATTTAGCATGGACCCTGCAAGCCTGGGCATTAGCCACAGAGAGGGAAGTGAAAATCTAATTGGTGCTAAATGAAGTAGTGTACAGTGATGTGCACAGGGACACTAAAAGGGGTTCCCATCATTTCCCCTTTTTTGCAGCTCTAATCAGCGACCACTTTCAATGCACTCAAAGCACACCTCAACTTTGATTTTCCTTAATGCGTTTAATAAGCCAGCTTTATTGAAGAGAGGGGGAAAGACAGAGAGATGGAGCATTTGCATGTCTTTGAAGAATGAAAGAGGTGCAGCCTTTAACCTGAGAAATGACTGCATCTGAGTTTTTATATGATTTTTTTTTACCTCTTTTGGTGAACACATGATACATCTTGACAGAGGTGGATTAATAAAAAAAAACTGAAGTATCTTTAAAGGTTCAAACCCTTGATTTCATCTTTTTCCACAGAATTGCACAATGCACTCTCCCCCACCTTGCCTCTATCTCTGTTGCATTAGAGGTGTGCACTGATTCGTAACATTGTGTTGCTTTACAAAAGATCCATTTATAATGCCATTTTGACTGCTGCTCGTCTATGAAGCTGTAGAAAGGTTAAGTTAAGTTTAAGCCAATTAGAGTCCCACTGAGGACGGCAGGGTCTCCCTGCACATTGGCACAATTAAAGCTGATCTTTAAGATGAGACACAGTGCCAGGCACGGCTCTCCCCGTCAAAATGGAGGAGCTGTAAAGCACAGCGACAAAATGACATTATCTGTCTGCTTGTTCTACACCCAGACTAATGTAAAGTGAGCTTCTGACATTAAGAGGAGTCATTTCCAATGTGCCACTGCCTCTTCCAAAGAGCCTTGTTTCATGTTGACTTTACCCATTTATTCTAAATGTTAGCACTAAAGAACAAAACTGTGACTTTTTTTTAGCACTAAAGAAGAACAAAACTACAAATCTACAAATCTACTTTTTCTCTGGTAAATTTGTGAACAAGTGACAGGCGGGTGAGAGGGAGGGGTAGCGTCAATAAAATTCATAGCTGGTGAAGAAATGGGCATTGATTTTTTTCCCCCACTTTCTCTGTCTTTTATGAATGTGTTCCACCTTTCCTTACCTTCCCCGACTGCTTTTTACAAGACAGGTTTTAGTGAGTCGCCATAAAAGCAATGAGGAGCTACTTAAGTGCACGACAGGGACAGAGCCCTGTAAAGATCATCAACAACCATCCTCAGCCTTCACTTCCTGCAGCAGGGAGAGTGCTGGGAGGATAATATAGGAATGTCAAAGATGTACCAAAAGACGGTAAATAACAATGGAAGTGATTGTGAATAGGCAGTTTTCTAAGTCCTGCTTTTTACTGCCTCAGTCATGTGAAGCTGTTGGAATGATAGGGAGAGTTTCTGCAGCGCTTTTATTCACATATAGAGGCAATAAAGCAGCTGGATGTTATCTACAGGAGACCACATGCAGCCTGATTACAACTGGCAGAGTTTGTTTCCATCGTTTTGATTACAAATGCAGTTGTTACTAAATTTCTTTCTTTTATAGCAGGGCAGTTTTTTCTATAAATGGCTTTTCCATGCAGCAATCTGGAAAGAAAGGAGAATAATTGTAGAGGGGAGGTCAGCTCTGTAACTTAATAACATTTTTATTCTCTACTTTTATAGAAGTTGGTGTTTCTAAAGATGTGTTCTGCTTCCATCACATACAGGTGGTTTGTTGGCTTTTGTTAGATTCTTTGATTGTATTATTCATCTTATTTGCATTGATAGAGAAGATCAGAACTGGATGCAGGTCTGATCTGTAAATAAAACAACATCAGATTTCAGCTGCATTCAGTTACTTTCCGCATCAATATTAACAGTAAGTTAAAATGGCCTGTATATATCCATGCTTGTGCACAGTTATAGTGATTTGAATGAATTATGGATTAGCTATCTATCATCTAAGGGATTTGTTCAGGTGATTTTAAGTGTCTTTACGCACATATATATTTATAGGGATGAAATAATGAATGATGTGGAGGAATATGTCAAGCTATTTAGATGGAAGAGAGAAGGAGGGGGAGAGGGCGGGAGGAGGACGCTTGTGCGAGTGGCTCAGAGTAGGAGAGTTATCAAAGTGGCTCTATGCATGTGAATGAGTGTATTGATCGCGGGGTAGATCGATGCTGTATTTATAACACAGGGGAAGGCTGAATCAATGCATACTTAATGTGTAAAGAGGCGGGGATGCTGTGGCAGGGGTGCAGGACGAGGGCAGAAGGTGGGAGGAGAAGGAGTGGGGGTAAGGATGGAGGAGAGGTGGAGGCTTGTTAAATAACCAGCGTTTACACTTTCTGTTTGCTCAGCACTAGCAGGGCTGTGTGTTTGGAATGTTTTAGTGTGAGGAGGTTACACGTCCCTCACATCAGAGCCTGTTATTCTGATGAGCTGTCAATCAAAGCTGCATGTGGTGATTTGTGGGTGTGACCCGGTCATCTTTAGTCTGCAGCACATAACACACACACACACACACACACACACACAAAAAGTTCAAAAATGCCCCTACACACAGTTTTCTCCCATTTATTTTCATACATTTGCCCAACACTACTCCTTACATGTTCACACAGCAGATGCAGATGGCGTCTATGTTGGAGGAGGCTTTCAAGGAAAAGGCCTCCAGACTCCCCTCTCCACATGTTGGAATCATACAAAACAATTAGCATTTTAATTGTTTTTGTGTTTTCTTTCATTTGTTCCACTTAGTTTTCTCTTCTCCTGCATGGGTGTATGCCTGCAAGGGTGCATAATTACAATAATATCATCTGGTTTGAGAAACATTTCTTTTAAATGAATGAGTGAGTTTCCTTTTAAATCAATTTCAATTATCTGAAAGGGTAGTTTCAGCTTAAGGACCTGCCTTCTAGGAAAAAACTGCATTCTGTACATGAACATTTAGATAAGAAAGACACTCACTTGAATAAAACATACTTTACATTCATTTTTAAAGAGGAAAAAAGGCCAAATTCTGCGGTCAATGTCCCTTTTTTTCTCAGATAAGGCAGGAAGTGACGACTATAACCAGCGTTTGCCTCCCCCAGGACTCGTCACATGTCAACAGCTGGATCAGAGCTCATGCATCGTGTCGTGTCGAGGTTCTTCCATTCAAAGTGCTCCCTGAGAACACATAACCTTTTACTGCCTTCTCCTGGCTGGGATTTTTTTGGTAAGAATACTCCTGTGGGTCTGATTTGGTTTTTGACTTTTATAGCATCCTACTGAAGAACGAAGGAGCTGACTCACTGCTGTAAACATACATGCAGGTGGATACACATGAGCACACACAGGTTGATGTTTATAGTAGGAAAGGACTGTATGGACTGTTTCCTATGCCTTCACCTGAAATGTCATATTTATTATCAGTAGAAAGATATCAGCAGTTTTAAAGGCTCTTATGTTCCCTACAGTGTCCATGACCTAAGGCGCTAAAGTCGTTGAACTAGCCATGCTTCGTGGTTAATTAAAGGTTAAGTCAATACAACAAAGTGGCCTTGAAGCTAGCAAACAGCAACATAGAGCTAATGCTACATAGAAGGGTTAATATAACCAACATAAAAACCTATAGATCAGACAAATTTACAGCATTCAATGTTACTTCTTATCATAAAACAATACGACTGAAGCCTTGACCAGTGTTGCAGTCGACATCCAGAGTTTCCTGGAAGCATTATGTGTCTTTTACTCTAACCTGGAAGCGCCTCAAGAAGTCG
This sequence comes from Symphodus melops, assembly GCF_947650265.1. Lineage (NCBI taxonomy): Eukaryota > Metazoa > Chordata > Actinopteri > Labriformes > Labridae > Symphodus > Symphodus melops. The sequence goes on along the minus strand of NC_136691.1, from coordinate 38,549,947 downwards.
TCACAGCATTTGTCAAAGGGTTCTTGCGGAGGTGAGCAGTCTGGTCATCAAACAGGTGCTCAGCATAACGACTATTTCCACGGGATTTATGTGTCTCAAGACCTACAGGGAGGGTTCATGGAAACCTAACAGGGGTCAGGGAGCCGATTCAATTTCAGCTCAGTGTTAATTTTGATTTCCTTGTGGACCTGATCAAATTCCTCAAGAAGAAAGGGCTGTGGAAATGTCTGGATATTAATGTCTTCAAGTTTTTGTGGCAAAGTGACACATTTTTCTCTTTGTCAGTCAAAGAGAAAAATAGTGTGAGATACAAACCATGCTGTCTCTAAATGGTAAACACATTGATAAAGTGTTTAAAGTAAATGTTGGTTTGCTTTATTATACTGTAAATATGAAACTGTAGCTTAGTTTAGCCTGGCATTATGGCTTAGCACTAAGAAACAGGCTAACTGCTAGCCTAAATCTAACTGTGTATAGTTAACACATTACAGTAACAAATTTCCCTTTCAGTTTTGTAATTTGCTCATAAAAATGGTGTCGGGGTTGTGGGGCTAAAAGGTTTAATGAGCTTACAGTGTGGTACTGCAACACTATTTTACATCTTTTTTTAGAACTGGAAAAAGCATACATCCAGGGTGCTGCATATGTGCTTGTCTGAGGGGTGTCTGGCCTTGACTTGGAGACTCAGTTCTGGTCATTTGCTTTTTATAGCTCGCCCCCCATTTGAAACTCACATCGAAAAAAGCAAACATTTCTCCTGCTCTCTGTTCATGTGCACTAACCCGGGTTCTTGCTCTCCTGCACATGCTGGCGCTACTCCAAACCCAGCATCTGCTTTTCTGTGTCCTGAGCCTCATCCAGCAGCAGGAATCCCTCCTCTGCATGGAATGTTTCTGTTCACGGGAAAATAGATCCTTGCTAACTCTGCCCAGTTATACAGACTGTATAAAAGGTTGAGAAGCTGTAAGCTGTTCATAATGATGAGACCTCTCACAACAAGGAGGGTTTTCGCAGAGTCAGCTGAATGTGAATTGGCAGGTTCAATAGGCCATTAGTGCAATTGGGGAAGAAAAGCAGCACAAAACATGACATAAAAAGTCACAGCAACTCAATAACGCTCGCTGTTATCATGACACAGTACAAGCAGTTTATGCCTTCAGCTGTGCGGCCTTTTCTAAATTACTGCATAGCATGTCATGTCCGACAGTAGCTAGAATAGATATTTATTTACTTCAGCACCCCAAGTATTTATACTGCATCCAGGTAAAGCAACAGTATATCACACTCTGTCTTACAATGAGCCTTTAAATGTCAAGTAGAGGCAAAGTCAAATCAGCATGTGCAGGAGTATGCCCTCCCACCCATTGCACACGCTCATGCACACATGCACAACAAAGATGTGTGCAAAGGGAAGCCTTACCTCTATAACTCAATTTAGAGTGGGATGTAAGAGTGAAAACACAATGTGAAAAATGAGCATGCAGTTACAGTTGAAATATGGATGTTCACAGGTACATATATTTGTCTAGATACTGAATCATTTAATCTCACCTCTCAGGGACTGGAAACCCCTTTCACAAGTAAATGTATTCTGTGATTAATCCTGGAATAGTAGAAAAATATTATTCATGTTTTTTTGTTTTTTTTCATGTTGCAAACGCTTTATTCAGTGTAAGGAGAAACCTTGGAGATGAGCTTTATGGCTGCACTGAAGAATATTTAATTAGACACAACATTAGCATTAACATTAATATACACTGAATGTCTCTATGATTATGTAAGTACTCACGGACTTTACCTTTAATGTACATGTAAGGTGTAGCAAGCAGGCACACATCTTCCTTTTAATCTATCTGTTTTTTTTTTTTTTTAAAGCAGGAGTTCAACTTGTTTAATGGGGATTTCATTAAAAAAAAGAGCAAGAGCAGCTGCGAGTGAAAAGCGTATTTCTTGTAGAAATAATTATCTGTATGGAGAATATTAAAACAGTGGGAAAGGGGGAGATTTGAAGAGCTGTGCACAGCTGACAACACACTCCTGATGTATGGCTTCGCAAATTTCATTAAGGGTAAGAATGGCCTGTGCTAAAGCCCAGAAATATCACCGGTGTTTTTTTAATTTGTCAGGTAATTTGTTACAGTGTGATTGAAGAAACTGCTCATATAATTGGAAAGAGTCAATCTATGAGGGGAGAAGAAGGGGCAAGGACAGACGAGGAGAGAGAAAGAGAGAGATAGAGATGAAGGTGGAGATGGGGGCATGAGAAGGGGAGGAAGGTGGAGCGGATAAATTGGACGCAGCTAGATAGACACTGACAGCAGCAGAGGACTGAGATATTAAAGGACAGAAAAGAGAGAGCTGAGATAAATAGAAAAGCAATGACCAAAGTGAAAGTGAATAAAACCAGAGCAAATGACACTCAGTTTAAAATCTGACTGTCTTCTAACAGAATCTTTAGTGGGATGCCTGTGAGGAGGAGTCTTTGATACTTGCTCCCTATCCTGTTAGGCAAACATTACTCAGGATGTGTGCATGTGCATGTGTGGGTGCTGCACAGATGTCCCCGAGCTGCATGGATGTGGTCACTCACAGGACTTTGATAGCTCACAGTCTCTGGGACTTGAAACAGTAACAGAAAAGCTGAGATCGTGGTGGTCTGCTGGAGGCTGAGTCTCAGCTGTGTGGGCCGCGCTGATCCCTCCAAATGCTGTGAAGCAGCCAGGATAAGTGACTGGACTTGCCTGACTAATCAAACTGGACCTTTGACATGCCATCTGGGTCACTGGGCCATGTGTGCTAGCGACTAAAACTTTAAAAAGTGTAGACGTGTGTCTGTGTTGTTCTGAAATGCTAAAACTAGCTATAATGGAAAGAATGTGTCCGCTGAGCACCTGTGTCCTTCATATCGATGAAATGTAGACAGAAAGTCAAAATATGAAAAATAAAAATGATTTGCATGCCGTCTCAAAGTCTTCCAAAGTCTTATTTTTGTTATTTTACTGCATTCCTGAGGTGAAATGACAGGTGTTTTGCATCTCATTCTTTCCAAATACTGTCGTCTGGATGCCGCTGATTGTAATCACAAGCACTGATGACGCTGGAGGCTTTTTTCTTCCACTAACTTCAGGGGATCTTACAACCAGCAGGAGGCTGAAACGGTGAAGTGCTTTAACCAACAATCAGACACAGAACAAACATAAACATACAGCGCGCTCATTTGGAATTTATGATTAGTAAACAGCTGTTGAATAGTCAGGATAAAACGGTGCCTGAGTTCCTCTTAGAATACAAAAATATGTTTGTTTATGTCAGAATATCCATTAATTGAAATCACCTGTGAAAACATGTTTTTTTGTTCTATGAATGCACTTTAACTATAGGACTATGGTGGGATGGTTTCTACCTTGAATCACAAGAGTTACATTTGTCTTTGTTGGGCTCAAACATTAAATAAATAGACGGGCCCCTCTTTATTGTGTCACATCTGCAGCCTGCATCAAATGTAAGATGGACACACATATGAACTCAATCATTTCATTGAAGTTGTCAGAGCTAACTTAAGTTATTAACTTGATGCACAAGAGGTTGCAGAATTTATTAAGCACATCTAATGCTGATCTAGTGTCACTTCTTCACTTGTATTGAGTCATATTTGTTTATCCAGGGTGCATGAAACAATATTTGTTTGCAACTAAGGAGACCTGTCTATGACAACAAAAAGTCAGTGGTAATCATGTCTGTCTTATTATTGGACTGCAATGTTTACAAACTAATAAAGTTTGATGCGGAAATACTAATAAATAAAAATCAATCAAACCATTCTGGCTCATACAGTAGGCTACTTTGAGAGTTCACAACAAGAAACCTCTTCATGACAATACACTGATTCATATTGACTTGAGTCAAGGATGAACTATTCAGGAACACTTGAAGCTGCACAAACAGAGGCTTCCGGAAGCTTTTCAACTGGACGTGTCTTACTGCTCGTCAATTTGTGGACAGTTAGACTTCAATCCTATTTTTAAATTGATGCATTTTTTTAGAGTGCAATTGATCCTTTCTTTGCAGTTCGTATGAAACTGTCCGCCAAATAAAATAATCAAAGTGAAATCTTACATCAAACAGAAAATAAGTCTTTTTTTTTTTTTTCCAAAAAATCTTTTTAAATGAATCATTTGCATAAAGACTTCAAATTGCGTAGTTATGTCACTTTACCAAGTGACAAAAAGTTAACACACATTCATACTTGTGGGGGTGTTCACTGACACACTAACACTCTCTCTGGCATGCAAACAGACAGTATTCATATATCTCAGGGGGCTTAATAGGTTGTGTCTGTCATCTGAGTGCATGATGCAGCGGTGGCAGTGTGATATGTTGCTATGGAAACATAGTGGCATATCTCTTGCTGTGGTGCTGTGCACATTTCATCACATTTGCTACAATAATAAGCATAATAATGTGGGTGGCGAGAGAGTATTTTAAAAGGGATCAGATTGCCCCTAAATTGATGTCAGTTCGATCAAAATGACAGCATCTATCTGAATTTGAATAAACGTCAGCGCTCGTGGAGAAAAAAGCTGAAATTGTGCTAGAAAAAAAGAAAAGAGATGTTCAAGAAGAAGAAGTGTGTAGAAGCTGTTATTTAGCCCAAGTTCCCGCTTCGTCTTTCTCCTCCGAAGCTTATTGGCCTTGGCCACCCTGTAATGTGTGGTGCCTGCACTGCCACAATTCCTCCCGGCTCTCGGCTGAGTGTGTATCGATTGCTTGCTGGTGTGTATTACGCTGAGGGAAGGAGGGAAGGTGTCAGGGAGAGAGAGAGAGAGGGAGAGAGAGAGAGAGGGAGAGAGAGAGAGAGAGAGAGAGAGAGAGAGAGAGAGAGAGAGAGAAAGTGAGAGAGCTGGTAGGGGGAGGTGAAAGACAGAGCGAGGGTTAGGTGAAGGAAATACCCTGACAGCTCACTCATATGTTCGACAATAACACCTTGAGAACTTCTCTGGAAAGGCTTCACAGCCGTGCAGACGTATGTACCCGTATCTCCATCTGTTGCAAATATAAAACCTTTTTAAAATCACAAATTAAATTCTAGTTCATTAGAGGACACAACCACGATGAATTGTTCATTATTCGTTTTGTGCAATATCTCAGTCCTTGTATCAAGTGCAAACACACAGATGAGTTTTCCAATTTATAATTGATTGATTCTTTATCAGGCTCCACACAACTATTCACCTTTCCACTGGACAATGACTAAAACAGGCTCTATAGTATATTAATGCATGGGATTTCCCTGGTTCTCATAAAGGGAAATGAGGCATACGGATGGTGCAGCCTCGCTCAGCTCAGCCCTGCATGCATAGACACAAAGACAGCATGAAGAGCTGATGTGCAGAAATAAATATTTTGGATGGACCGTCGAAGTTTCAATTACAGATATTTTGCCTCTTATCACACATGACGGGAAACGGCTGGTTGCGCATAGAACCGTTGATGGATACACTACATTTATAGCACCTTTTTTACTTTTATTTCTTTATCATATTTAACATATTTGTTATTTTAATTATTATGCAAATGTTTATTTTGTTTCTGTGCTCACTTTTCACTGTAATGACCCAATATCCCCACAGGGATCATTAAAGTTTAATCTCATTTGATCTAACCTCATCTAATATGCACACCCAGGCTAATATGTATCCACAGAGAAAGGCCTCCTCCTCTCTTCTCCTTTCCTCTCTCCTTCCTTTCACTTGGCACACTCTCGCACTCTCCCACAACAATCCTGGTTGTGCTTGAAAGCTACAAACGCATCTCTGCAATCAAGTGTGCGGGGAGTATGTGGCCATGAGTATCCCTATGCAGCAGACAGGAGAGTCTGATTCATAGTGGGCCACTCTGCTCTTCATCACTTTAATAAATGGCCCTGGGGAGCGACGAACATTTTGCCTTCTACAGAGGTACTGATCAGAATGGGGACACTTAAGCTCTCTGTCTCTGCCACTCCTTTTACCTTGCTCACTTCTTTTTGTCTCTCCATGCTCCCCTCTCTCTCCCTCTCTCTCTCTCTCTCTCCCTCACTGTCCTTCTCCACAGCGTCTGTCTGGGTGTCTGCCTTAAACAGGACAGATCCGCTGGCTGCTTTAAAGGATGGCTACATCAGAGGGCCAGCTGGCCTCACTCCTTCATCAGCGACACTGACCTTCTGCTTGTCACCGCTTAAGCGGCCGTCACATCCACTCCACAGGCTCATCGGCCACTGCCACAGGGGGAAAAAAGCTAAAGAGCCACCTTAATCCAATACATTGTCTGAGAGCTACGTAAACAGCCAGTGTTTTATGTACTGGGGCAAATGTAGTCTTTGTGCAGTTTCTGTGTAGGAGGGATGAAATCTGCCACGTAAAGAGCCAATGAGGATACTTTGGCCTCTGGTGCATGTTTAGAAATTCTATTTTAGGAAGTACTGAAGACTAAAGCACCTTTTTTTTCCACAGGATGATACGATACGATGCAAATGATCCAGTATGATCACAAAAAGGATGAAGGAGCTATGAGGTTATGTGTTACTAACTGTACAACGTGACCTCGCTGTGTTATAATACCAGGTTTTGGTTTAAATTAGGCCATGTAAAACTAATTACTACAACATCTTAATATGTATTAAATACAAGGATGCGAGCACTCAAAACCTGAGCTGATACAACAATTCTACAGCACCTTCATGAAACTTTAACCTTGTACAATGAAAGCTCTGTAAAGAAAAAAAAGATACGGTCCCTTTAACTACGCCTTCACTTACAGTGCAGGAGCGACCCTGGCTCCCAGACACTTACTGACCTAAAGATGCAGTGACACAAAAAGCTTAAAGATAATTAAATATTGATTTTTGTTTTCTAATCCTATATAAAAATTGTCCTGAGACTCCCAGCGGTAGTTTTCACACTCAGTAAAAGAGGGGGGAAAAGTCTGGATTGGCGGTTAACCTCTATTTCATGTAGGGGCGGTCGGCATGAGGGTGATGGGATGGGGGTGGCTGCCATGCCGATACGTTCTTGGCTCCAGCCTTGAACCTGGCCCGCACCATTACTCTCCTGCTGCTGATGACACTGATCCCCTCTCTAATCTTTCTCCTGGAGCGGACCGTGGCAGGCTGCCTCTGCACAGCATGCCCGATTGATATTCTCCTCACCCCCCCCTCCCCCCGTCTTGAATTTACACCCCCCCTTCCTCCTTCTCCTGGATCTTCTATCTTTTTTTTTTTTTTTTTTTTTTTACTACCAAACCTTGATATCTCGCTTCATCTCTTCATGAGCATGGAAGCAGAACTTTGAGTTGACGGGGAGCACTAAAAAATTCTCTCTTCCAAATTGTGTCTCTTTTACACACTCAGCAAGAAAAAAGAGAATTTACTCACGAATGCCTTTGACTGTTAAGAGTGTAGGATTAAGACTTAAACTATAGTGCAATTATATAACTACCAGGAAGGTGAACCTGATTCGAATATTATTTGCATAAAATAATCAATATTAAATGTAAGATTAAATATATCTGCAAGGCCTTGTAATGCAAAAGCTTCAGAAAGGGTAATGATATACATCAGGATGCAAAAGTATGAGTTAACAACAGAAACCTGAGATCTGATGAGATCACATGTATAAGTTTGTTTGTCAAATAACATCCAAGACTGTGTGAATTAAACACATTGAGTTTAAAACAAATTGACCATGCAGAAAAATCAAGGACAATTAGCAAAAAATTATTTTTGAAAACAATATTTTTTAGCCATCAAAAAAACCCCCACTGAAAATAAAAATGGATAGTCAGTGTAAAATGTCACTTTTGAAAGTGTGTTCTCATAGTACTTTTCTCGTGTTCTCTACCATAAGGTGTTGGGATGATTTTTAGGTGCAATTTTCTCTACAGCTTAAAGCTGATGCTAAAGGGTTTAGCTTTAAAAAGCACATTTTGCATTTACTTTTGCTTGGCAACAATGACACACATCTTGAAGAGCAGTAAACGATCAACACACTGAAACGATGCACGGTATTTTAACTTATATAACTTATATGTTAATGTGACTGTTAAGGTCATTTCAGTTAGAAATATTCATAACTCTTTATGTCAATAACAAGTAACGGCTGTAAGAATAAAATATACACTTATTTGGGAAAAGTCTGGTTCCTATGAATACATTTGTGTCATGCTAAGAAAGTCAATGCATTGCAATATTTAAATGAAGTCACAATTAGCCTAATATAAGTCACCTCAGAGTATCTAGTAGTAGAAGTGTGTGATTTATGAGAAAACAAGTGTAATAACATAAATTCATGGAGACATGAGAGCAGATACATTTCTGTTTGTGTATTAGGTTTTAGCAAATCAGAATGTATGCAGTATTCAAGTCAACATATACAGTACATGTCCACAGCTGAAGTTGTCAGTTTGGCCAGAAGAAAAACACACACACACACACACACACGCGCACACACATGCGCACACACACAGATACACACGCACACGCACACGCACACACACACACACACACACACACACACACACACACACACACACAGAGCATGCCCTGCAGGGGGCAGCAGTGACCAGCTGTGTCTTCCGCTTCCTCTAGACTTCCTATGCATTAACTTTTTGTCCCCTCCATCATGCATGCAGACAAACAAACACTCCTCTGGAGTTTTGGGCCAATAAAAAGTGATCTTAAGAGCCCCACCAAGCTCAGTCCACCATCACTCCACTCCTCCTCCTCCCCTCACCCAGTGGAACATACAACACAACCTGCTGTCACCTTAGCCACCAACACTCTCAGCCACAAAGAACACAAACACATGCTCTTCACTCCTGTAGTACCACCTACAACACCCTGAGTGCTCAGCACTGTGCATCCTGATCCTCTACTTCATTAAATAACACTCTAGCACTGCCACCACGGCCTCCACTCAGTGAGTGCTCTACCATCAGCCCTCTTAACCCCACTCTCTCCTCCTGCGTGTAACTGAACAGATAACCTGGTTAAGAGAGAAAAAAGATCCAATTCAGAGATTGAAGTCACCCCTCCATATAGTCTACGGTGGGACTGGAAGAAACATCTGCTTATAACATTATGATGATGACATGAAAACAGTGGACAAAGAGAGGCTGGATCAGGCCACATCAACACAGATTTAGGTGTGTTGAGACATGACACTTTTTTTTTTTAAAGCTGTTTATGCAAGGCAGCGTGTACAAGCCCCCTCATCTTTTATTTACAAAGCTACTAGAGTCACAATGAACATATTTCTAAAGAGGTTCTGACCAGCGTCAAGGTGATCAAGCGTTAGAGGGTGTCTTCAAGTTTCATCATTTATCATGAAACTCAAGCTTTTCATCATGCACTGTTTAAATAACAATTCTGACCTGTTGAGTTCTTAATTATATATCTTTACAAATGACTCTGAGGTTTTAGGTTTGTCAAACATTGAAATTAATTAGTGTGTTGATGTAGAAAAGCTGTATCAGTGTATACATATGTTCAGGTTTTTGAGACTGATAGTAATTATCAAGCTAGTTTTGCTCAACAAATGACAAAAAAGTATTTTTTGTTCCCATTTAAATACACACACTGTCGAGTTTTACGTTAAGTGATGTCTCAAATATATTCCATATGCAACACTTCACTGTGCAGCTGCAGGCGGCATGTTGCTTCTATATATTTTGAGGCTGGCCTACCGTGGAGAGATAATTCTGTTTGTTACCTGCTGCTGTTATCCGTACCTAAGCTGTCATTATTCCTCTGTTATGCAATGTGTACTGATGGGATCATCATATAGAAGCCCCAGGAAATGTTGTGTGGCAGTAAAGTACGAGATTATTCAGGCCTGCGTGTGAAACGCTTCTTAGCAAGAGAAATAGATGATGTAGTCGGTGGGAAGAGTCTGTTATCTCTTTGAGTTGTTGTTCCCAAAAAAGAGAAATACAGGAAAGGTGGGTTAGGTCGCATTCAATGATTATGAAAGAACCATGTGTCTGGAGATCTTTTTTTAGCAATTACAATCAAAGACAGACTCACGCGCAAAGAAAAATAACTTAAAAATACTTAAACATATCTATGATAATCAGGCCTCATGATTTGATCTTTAACAAACCTTACATCTATTCAGTTAAGCCTTTACATTCCCTCTTTTGTTCACGTCATTTGAAGATATTGTTTTGTAAATGTATTACCGGGTTTTACTTTCTATTTTTCTAATTCAAATCAGCATCCTCTGCAGGAAGGGATTTTAAATTATCAACCAATGAAAACGTGCCTGAAGAAATGGATAAATCAGATAACTTAGAAGAACTGCAGCCTGAGTATGACGACACACACTCAGGGGACATAAGCCTGGAGGCGTAACCGGACAGTAAGTGTGTATTGATATGCAGGAATGACCACAACATAAAGATGGTGATTTATTTTGACTGCAGTCACTAATTAGTGCTTGGTTAGTTTCAGACATTTACAGGAGCAGTTACAGAATTGTGTGTGTGTGTGTGTGTGTGTGTGTGTGTGTGTGTGTGTGTGTGTGTGTGTTTGTGTGTGTGTGTGTGTGTGTGTGTGTGTGTGTGTGTGTGTGTGTGTGTGTGTGTGTGTGTGTGTGTGTGTGTGTGTCTGTGTGTCATTAATATAGCTAAAAATTCAAGTTCGTTCAGGGTATGATCTCAACAGACTATTGATATTCTCCACAATCACGTCCCCCCTATTTGAATAAAAAAATACATTTTGATGTATGGATAAAATTAACTTTACATTATAGTCATATGCAATAAACGTCTTAGTCTGTATCTTAAAGTATTTGAGCTTCTACAACTGTTTCCTGTTTGGATGCTGCAGAGACTCATTTACTGAATCTACTTCTCCATCTCAGTGTGACCGTAAAGACCTTGAGTGAGTACACCTATTAGAGCAAAAGTCTGGCCGGATCCAAAATGAATTTGTACATGACGGCTCTGTCAAGCATCTATACACCTCCTTTTGCCCAACACCCCCCCCAACACCCCCCAGAAGAGCAGACAGGTGGACGGCACGCGTAGGGGCAGACTGGTTGTGGAGGAGGTGGGTGGGCGATATTGATTCGATGTCTACTGTACTTGAGAGAGAGAGAAGGGGCCAACGGCGCTTTTCTTACAAGGCTAACTCTGGACCAATCTCATCACACATTCTCTCAGGGGACTGCTGCTTTTTTTGTTACCTTCTCCCCCTTTTCTTTTCCTCCCACTCTTCTGTGTTGCATTGGTTCCCCCTTTCATTTTTATTCTGTTAAAGGCAAAAAAAAAAAACAAGGTCGACAAAGGTTGTCCTCCCAGCAGTCAACAGAGAGAGGAGGGGGGGTACAGATAGCTCTCCAGAAGACAGGCCTGAGAGCCGAGATATCCCACAATGCAGCTGATAAGAAAGTGGGCCATATAACCTTTGGTGAGCACGTGACAGGAATGCAGACGGCGGACAGCGTTGTGAAGAGGGAAGATGCTGGTGTGACTGCCGCACTTGAAAGATGAAGTCAAAGTCGAGGAAGGAGGTAGGATGAAGAAGGAAGCTGCCCGATAAGCTAAAGAAGATGTAGGGTGGAGGAGAGAGAGGGAGGGAGGGAGGAAGGATGAAAGAGAGATAAAGGAAGAATTGAGGGGGTGGAAACGCAGGAAAGTGGTGTGTGTTACAAAAAATAGTAACAATTGGCCAATCTTTTCCCCTTAAAGTACATCTGGAGGCAGCCAAGAAGAAAAGTAGCTGAAAGCATGTACATCTAAAAATGACTTCAATTTGTTTCTTGACATTAAAGAGCACTAAACACAAAATATTAGTCACATTTTCTTCTCACTCAAATGATTTCTCCAAAAAATGAAAACGTTATGATCTCATTTGCAGGCTATAATTCAAGCAGCAGTTGGTGAGCTACCTGACCTGCTATGAGCTAAGCTAACAGTTTTCTGTAAGCGTAGCTTACAATATATTAGCGTCACTAAGCTACCCCTGAAAAAGCAGCAGCAACAGGTCAAAAGAAGTTTGCTTCAAAACTTTCTTTCACTTTGAAAAGCTTTCATCAAATTCATTACTAATATTTTGGTGATTTTATAAACAACAGTATAAGCTACTTTAGCATAATTGGCGCAGGTTTTTGTGTTAACTTATTTTTGAATATTTGGGAATGTCTGTGACAATGTCTATGTCATGTAAACTCAAGCTTGCATTGTTTATTTTCTCACGGCACAGTTGGCACCCATGAGGTTTCTGCTACGTTGAAGCTGTATATGGGGTAGCATCTATTTTGTTGGGAGTTTAATGACAAAGTGTAGTTCATAGGTCTGCAGAACTGCATCTTGAGAAATATTTGTAAAAATGTAGTTTTATGGATGCTATCACTATCCTTGTTCAATAAAAGAGCAAAGCCACAGGAAAGCTGTTTGATTCAGACAACAATGACGCTACCCTTAAGCTCTATGGAAATGTGATTAAACTCCCAAAGCTGCAATTTAGAACAGATTTACTGCCTGATACTAGTGTCCAATATTAGTCTTCTTTTAAAAGCTAGTCGATTATCTTTTCTCAAATTTCTATCATTTAATATTTTTGATTCTCCATAAAAAATGGTTAGGAAAAATCCTTTTTACAAAAAAAGGCCAGCTGAATAAAATCATTCCAGAGCATCACAGGGGATCACATCAACAGTGTTGCTAAATTCAGCTACCATCCCAGCCTCATGTTAACATCAGCTTGATTTGCTCCGACGTGGGAATAATTGACCCTGAACAATTATTACAATAAGTGCACTCATTTTTCTTTTCCTCAGTTTCCCTTGGCCTTGCACAGCAAAGACTTCTCTTCGTCTTTAAAACCGAGGAGACACAGCAGAATCTCAGCGAAGACACCTCGCAAATGAAGTTCTCCTCTCCATCTCAGGAGACTCTGTCGCCATTTGTTTTCATTATTTTGACAAGCCTTTTTAAGGAGCTCTCTCTCCTCTTCAGCCTCTCTCTCTAAAACGCTCCTTCTGTGCCCCCATTCCCCCCGTTTATTTGGAGCTCATCCCAAGTGAGGTGCAACGATGTGTTTCAGTCACAGCTCTCTGCCTCAGAAGACGAGAGGAGGGGTGGGAGAGGATGAAGAGAGGCACTTCCTCACCTCAATAAATAGACACCTCCTATTGCTCTTTCCACTGTCTCTGTGCAGTCCTGAGAGGCTCTGAATCAGTCCAGACTGGGTCAGGTCACCCCTCTGGTTCTGTTTCTGGTACTTTTGCTATGAGCTAAAAACACAACTTAATAAAGCTCAAAAACTCAGGAAGGATGGACACATTTAATTTTCAACTAATATTTCAACTGTATTTAATCTTCAGGAATTGGCTTTATCCTGCTGGAGGTCATATTGTAAAACAGAAACATTTTGAATATATTAATCATCATTTCGATGAATATTCAATGCAGGTCAAATTATTCATTATAACTATTATCTTAATTGTTCTGTAATCAATGCTAAATTGACATCCTCTTTGTGCGTGTGAGAAAGGCTGCTGAAAGGGTGGAAAATCGAAGACACTGGATCTGTAAGTGAAACAAAGCTTTACCCCGCTGCACATTTCCAGACGTGTTCATGTTCAGTCATAAAAGTGAGGTACCAGCATATCTTAAACAGACTGATTTGTATATTCCTGCAACAAAGACCTCAAACATCAACACTTCATCAAGGGTAAACAACTTGTTCTTTCTCTCATCTGATTTCACCTCCACCGTGTTCTGCTTCCTGTTTCAAAGCTGGTCCTGATTTGTCTTTGGTTTCAGCAGACTTCTCTGCCGCACTAACACAACGAAACATGAACTCAAAGGGAAAAGTTGAAATCTTGTGGGAGAACAGTCTGTTCACACATCTGGACGAATGCTATACAATCCTGCAAATACATGTGAATGGGTGGAGTTCTACACACAAAAAAACAAAAGGTGACAAATGTATATTAATTTAATTCATCCACTTCTTTCTAGCGTGGCACAGGCCCTTTGTTGCTGATTATTAAGCCCCTCAAGAATCAAAAAGATTTTACAAGTCTGCTGAAGAGATGGGAAAGTTGGATTGAAAAAGTCAACTTTCACTTCAGTGCTCTTTGGGAACCTTCCCTCCTCGTGTTTTTCCTCTTTACTCTATTTTCTTGAAATGTTGGCTAAACAGAAATGGAAAATGTGTCATGTTAAAACATTTTCGATTCAGTTGTAAAACAATTGAAAAGCAAAACAGTTTTCTTCACTCTCAAACATCACGCTTAACCATCAGTCTTTGGTTTCAGTAGAGTTTTTTTCTGTAGACTTACCAGTTAACTAATCTACTGAAATGTAACTATAATAACCAACCTGACCAAATGTTGCACTGCATCTCATCAGTTGATAATTACAATCTAAGTTACAATCTTTGCATGCCACCATCATTTATGTATATCAAAGAAAGTGGATTTGAGGAAAAATTCAGGATGTTTTGAACTGACCAACCAATCACTTTACCATGTCCTTAATTAAAGGTAATTTACACAAAGGTTTAATGCATTACCCACATCCAGCCCAGCACAGGTCCACTATCACTATAAATGACATCTGTTTTAAAAAAAAAACATCTTACCATTTAAATATTTGGCTAATCACCTGTTCCCAGAGAGGGTTTGGTTGGCTAGTGGGTGAAAGATGCAAAAGACCAGCTGATGAAGTCACCACAATAACTCCTACATAAAGCTCAGGTTTGCCATAGTTTTGATATCAAAACCCAATTCCTTTACGTTAAGATCAAGTATAATAAAACATTTGAAACATTTGCATTTAACCTTAAAAATGAATCACCACTTAATGTAAATGATACTAATGGATTGTATTTACTGTATATAGCACCTTTCGAGGGACCCAAGGATGCTTTACATGGTGGAGGGACCAAACAAAGAACAAAAGAAACTAAACTGAGACAGGTTGTGAGTGAAGGGAGGTTTTTGGCTGTGGAGAACAGATGGTGTTTGAGAGTTTTTTTTTTTGAATGAGTCCAAAGAAGAGTAATCATGAAAGAGTTGTCAAATATTAACATCCTTAGCCACAGGGTTTTCTGGTCAAAATTTAACTTACCTTGTGCCGGAGAGTTTGAGACAAGTCTATGGGTGATGTGGATGGATCCCACCAACGGAGGTAGAGAGACATATATAGTGAGTCTTGTTAAAGGAAACATTTTTAGCATTATAAAATATGTCCAAGAAAACATTTAGAAACACATATTTAGGAAATACATAAATATTAAATGCATATATCACCAATCAGTTTAGTCTTGTATGTGAGATTGAAAGCCAGTGAGCTTCTCTGGAAAAGACGCTTCACCTTGTTATTAAGTATTCTTGTGGGTCGGCTGGAAAATGTGTTGAAAATCTGTATGATCACTAAAGGACATGTTGGTGACAGGGAGGACGAGTGTTTGAAAAGCAAGGACAAGAAAAAGAGAGAGGGAGACAGACCAAGGGCGAGATAGGGATAGTTTACCACCAGCGCTCCTTTGCTCCGCAGTGATAGTCAGTGAAGCAGAAAAGTGAATTACCCTTCTACTCCAGCACTTCTTAATTTAATATCTCCGACGAGCGGCTTGAGCTCGGGATTGGGCTGGGGTGTGTACATTCGTGCTGTGTCACAAAACATTAGACACTGTCGCTGCGATTCATTTCTGTATGGTAATTCTGAGGTACACCTCTTTCTTTGGGCGCCAAGGGACATCTCTCTCCAGATTTTTCTATTTTGGGTGTTTTATTGGGAGAATTATCATCCACTGATGTATATTTAGCCCTTTTTTGTGGAACCGCAGAGGAATATGTAGAGGCTGATTGAGTTAAAGGGCATAAGTATTTCCAGTGCTCCTGTATTTGCCTTCAATTTTGTTTCACCAGGAAAGAACTTTCTCTCATGGGTAATAAAAAACATAAGTGTGAAGGAGACTAAATGGATTTGAATGTTAGTTGCTGGTGTTCTACTCCAAAGTGAATATGACAACACTATTTGTCAGCATCTTGATTTACTCTTGTTTTTAATAGCCAGTTTACTATTCAGATTCTAAAGTAAATTTGGGTACCCTTAACGGCAAGGTGTTACAGCCTGATTTCATGAGTCGTCCTAGTGTCGGCCTCAACCTCCTTTGTCATCACACAAGATAAGTTTCACCAGAATCCCGTTCAATTTAGCGCCCTATAGGCCTGGAACCTTTACATTTTGAGGACAGAATATGTCTTTTCTGTAAATCTTTTTTTTTGATTTTTTAAAAGTTTATTTCACAGAAATATGCCAAAGTTATTTCTGGAATACACGCTGAACTTTTTCATGTGTAGTTTTAAGTTTTATCTTTTCAAAATTTCTACCTGTTTCATGACGATCTTTTGGGCTTACTCTTGCCGCACAGTTGCGCTTGATAGCTATCATGTTAAAGTGTGATCATAGTGGGGAGCAACTTATTTGTTGCTGGTTGCTAAGTGTTGCTATACATTTGGTGATAGGACTCTTGAGTACAACCTTACCCCCCATATCCTCATACCAAGGCAATTGGCAGGCAAACAGCTGCTTGGTCTAAGCGGTCTGCATATCAATGGCTCTAATTAATTGGATTAATGGAGAGGGTTCTGGGATTTGGAGAAGAGGCTGGAGGAAGCATTTCAGCGGAAACAGAATTGCTGTCCCTGAGGGCAGGGGGGGTCGTGAGGGAGCCAGGAGGGGGCACATGTCTGAATATGGATGAGGAAAAATTGAGTTAAAACAGAGGAGACTGCGGCATTCATTAGACCGCCCACCCTCTGAAGTAGCTGCTTAATATGCACGCTATTACTATGCAAATCAGCGATAATGAAACGCAGAGGATTTTTTTAATCAGAGAAAGAACAAGCAGATGTTGGGAGGGCTTGGAAAGAAGGGCCATGAGTGTTTGTTAGTGTGTGTGTGAATATGTGAGAGTATGTGCATGCCAGAGCAGGAAGGTGTTGAGTCCTCTTAACAGAAATAAAATCATGCAATCAAACATTTAAAGGAGTGATAGTAAACGTGCACAACTCCACGTGAATTAACTTTCTGGTGGCCTCACTCAAACTGATTAATCTTCTCTGCGGGAGCTGCATTAAGAAATCAGAATTAAGATCAGGTTATTTATTGGGGAGATTTGTGTTGGTACCTTGGGGAGAGGTAAAGCTTGATCGACTCGTACCCGACCAATCCCTGCATGGCCTGTGGTGATGTGGTAAATCCCTGTGGCAGACCTCCCATACTGGAGAGTCAACATTGGGATACACCAGCTGTGCAATAGGGTCTGGTCTTACTGTTGGCAACACAGGGGATTTGTGTGTGTATTTGACGCTATGCAATGAACTAAGACTGATGCTATATGTTTTTGGCATCATATGTAGTCAGAGAGTGTACGTTCAGTGAGGTAAAGACTCCTGCATGGAAAGCTTCTCGCAGCTTCTCGGTGGCTCCCCGCGGCTCCTCACTCTCACAGCCTAATCACGGCTGTTTCTCTGTGGGCCTGTTACATTAATTGTTCTCTCCACACAAGTGGAGGAATCAGGCAGAATGGATGAAGCCATCGATCATTGGGCAGCTGCCTTTTTAGTGTTAGCTGCCCTGCAGCATAGAGCCTGAGCAAGATGTTGAGACAGGCAGGGGCTGCATGGACGGGCCCGGTTACCAGCCTGCAGTGTCACTCAGGGGTTCCATTTCCTTTGCTGTTCAAACAGATGCATGCATCTTGCAGAGCTAATTGAGACGAATTAAACAGAGGAATGAGGTTGATTTTATCTGGTAGGGATCGATACAATGAGTCATGTGGATTACAGCAGTAGGATGCTAACATTTGTGTTGAAGCAAGATAGACTTCAGTGTTGCTGGGCTGCACAGTTGGCTGTGTTTACTATATATGTAAAAAGAGGGAGTGGAAAGAGAGAGTAAACAAATGAATTTGTCAGCTCTTCGCCTCAATAGATTGTCGTCATTAGGAGAAGAATGTCAAGTGGGTCCTCCCCTCGTAGGCCATGCAGAATATTACAGGAGTGAATCTCCATCCTGCTTGACTCCCCGTGGCACAGTAATAACAACAATCTAATGACGAACAATACATCAGGTGAACTAAAGTCCCCACTATCCCGCAGCCAGGCTGGAATTTGATCTCAGCCTTGATAATGAGAATGGTGATGATGATGAGGGGGCTGACTGATGATGATGGTGGTGTCCCTTGTTAGTGTGTCTCAGTCCTAATTAGAGAGGGTTATTACAAGGCAGGATTTAAGAGCTCCTGTATGTAGACCAGGCAATCTCCGACGGCTCTCGCTGATTAACAAGCCCTAAATAAAATCTATTTCTCCATACAGGCTTACAGCTATAATGGGGGATTATCTTGTATGCCTAAAAGCTACCTGTGCTACAAATTAGATAAATGTGTCATCAAACTTTGTTTGTAAACATTGTTTAACAGTATAAGGAAAAGAGGTCACAAGCAGCTATTTATCAAGGTATCAATGTTCGTTTGAGGATGAATCGGCTCTAGAGGTGCTGAGGTAAAAGACGTCTGTCAGGACACTAACCTTGTTCTTTTATCAAAGAATAGAGTAGATGTCTTTCTTGTCATTATACAATTGTACAACGAAATTAAAGCTTCACCTTAAAGTGCACACACACAGTCATCCACAAAAACAGCAAAACTATCATTCAGGTAGATTTGTATCTGTAGAGCATTTACATGAGGTAGTACAAGTATTTACATGAGGCTGTATAATAAAAGTTGCTTGCCAGATAGCAGATTAATTGCACATGCTAGGTAACAGGTAAAATACATATATGTTGCACAAGGCGTGTGTGTGGACAGAATGGGAGGGTCAGTGCAAGGTCCCTAACATATTGATTTTCCCAAAAGGAAACAAAATGAAAAAACTATTTTCAACCTATTTTCTTGCAAATGATGCTGCAGCCTAACTTGGACAATGCTGATACTGGATAGCCATATACTGTGGCTTCTTTAAATAACTTTAAATGATTTCTTCTAATCAAAGAGGAATGTAAACAATTTAGTATGACACTGCCATTAAAACCCATTTCAAGAAGAAATCTAAAAATTAAAACAATAGCAGCTGAAATAGCCTGTCTCTTGTGCAGACAGCTAATAAACTCTTATATAAGTGCAACTCAAAAGCATCTTACTTTAAATTCCCTTCACTGGCTCTTTATGTGCGCAACATGTTTACATGCCCCATGTACAGAGACTGCAGTCCTCCAAGCATGCAGCTGGGTTCAAATCTAACCTTTGGCTCAAGCCCTATGTAATAAAGTCATAGAAGCCCCCAAATAAACAATAACAAAAACTTCCATTAATCAAGGTGACAATATGTTTAAAAAAGTTGAAAGGACCAACCTGTAAACATCATCAAGGTATTTTCTCAGACATTAGAAATCTGACCCAAGAAATATGGAAACTTAACTTCATGAGTAAAATCAGTGTTAACTGAACCAAAACACAAATCTCCTGGTGGTGGAGCCTTGCATGCAGTGCCTACATGTCCTAAGTTGCATTGTACACAAGCTCAGTCCACTACATTTCTTTGGCTTTCCTCTGGCACTTGTAAATATGGCTGAATATATGTGCCTGCCAAAACACAAATCCACTTACATAACATCCTCTGCACTTCCATTTTTGGTTTTTGTGTATTTTTATAGGTTATTTTTGAAAACAACAAAGGCAGCAATTTAAAATCCAAGCTGAAACAAAATGTAGTTCTTCCAGCAACCAAAACTATTTACTGTAAACTGGCAGGCTGAAGAAGCAAAGGACATCAGAAACTGCTGCAATAGTTTTTCCACAAACATAAAACATCATGAGATAAAGTCTAAATTCCCAAATAAAAATCAGTTCTGACATACTTGATGTATAAAAGAAACAAGAAACCCCATTGTCAAAATGATATAATAATCTTTAGGTCTCATTATCATGTATTTATTAAACAGCTGTGTTAAATTCTTGATTCTGATTGGTTAATTACCTACAGCAGTCTGCTATTGTTATGTACTGTAGTTATGTAAAACATACAGTTGCGATGAAGAGCAGGCTATGTGCTCTATAGAGACTTGATTTTACTCAGACTCTTGATCTTATAAATCCATGAAAATAAGGTTTCTATAGTGAGTCCTTGATGTCCATAAAAGGACAAAAAATATTGTTTGCGCATAAGATAGGATTTTTTTTTTTTTTTTTTTACTATGTTGAAATGACAACACCTGCAGTTCATCTAGTGTCCACTTGAGGCTAGCTGCAGAAGCACAAGTTGTCACTACACACCCATACAAAAAGCTTGTTTGTCAAATGAAATAACTTTTTTTAAGGTTAAGGTTTGTGATTAATCTACCATAAAGGCTGAAGGTCCACACTGGGAGTCAACTTTCCACTGCACTTCTTACCCTCAGAAGAGCCACTGAGCCACACATTGATAACTAAAGCTTTAGCTGCGCTTTGTGACACTGAAACCAGCTCGACTCGACAAGCTCTGCTTCAGACTCAAACTGTGAAGGTCAAAGAGGATAAACCCTAATATGCCCCATCGCTCTGTAGGAATATCTCAGGAATACCTGTGTGTGTGTGTGTGTGTGTGTGTGTGTGTGTGTGTGTGTGTGTGTAAAAGGTGTGTGTCAGGTACTAGAAGTAGTATATGAAATCATCACACAGCACAGCACTTTGATATTATATTGAGCTGCCCTTGCCCACCTTTTCAATCGTCTCTGCCCCCAAAACTCTCAAATAATCACCATTGAAAACAACGTGTTTTTAGTTCTCCTCTGTACCAATCACTTTAACGAAAACATTTGTATTTTTTCTTGCACCCCGTTTCTGTAACTGGGATCATGAAAAGGAGTTTGAGGACAGACTCAGATACTTTTTTTTGATACAATTAAGAGGGTTTTGATTGAATCTTTGTATTCATGGAACATTTTGGAATCTTGCATATGAATATTGAAGAAACTAAATCTTCCACAAACAAAAAAGATATTGGACTGTCTTATTTCACAAGACACTTTGGAGGAAAGCCAAGACAAGTGTGTCAACTATTTAATTAGCCCATCAGTGGTTTTAAGTTTAGGCTTAGTCGCTATATTCAAAGCTTCTCCTTTAAAAGTAGCACATTTTCTGTTTTTAGAAAATACAAAAACAGATAAAGCAGTGAGTCAATAGGTTCAAGCGGCACAAGAATGCTGTCGTTTGTGTCACACATCTGTATTTTGCCCCATCCTGCAGTGTATCTTGCAGTATTTATGTTTTTCAGGGTGTTGTCACGAGCACCAAATCTGTTTCGATGTGTGTCTATGTGGGCTTGCCTCAGTTTTCTTTGTTTGTGTTGGGCCTTGGCATAAAGGGGCCGGGAGGTTTGGTCAGAGAGGCGCAGGCTGATGTCAGCTGGCCAGTGGGCACATGGTTCAGTCGCATCAGATTGCCATCACAAGGCGGTTTTGGCTCCACTCTGACACGCTCATGCTCAGTCTCCTGTCTCTGTCTCTGCCTCCCATCCCCCTTCTCTTCTTAACAACTACAGCCTCTTTGTCTGCCTCTGTGTGTCTTAACACAGATTTGTGTACTGGTAATGCCTTGGAACCAATGCATCGCTCATTTTAAAATTACCTGACCAATTGTTGTTGGTGTAATACCAAACTAATTCTGAACATTTACACACAAAGCCACTGATAGAGAGCATTATCCTGTACCATGTGCAGGTTGGCTCACAGTTTCAATTTCACACAAGCCAAAGTCTATTTACTTCCAGTCTAGTGTTTTTTTCTCCAAAGAGAAAGCCTGGGCCTCCATGATATCTATTCTGCTTCAATTAGCAACAGATGCCTCCTCGCAGAGCGCTAACCCTAATTGTACGTGATGAGCAAAGCTAATCGCCCTGGTGCTGCCTGACCTTCCTACAGCTGTGAGGGGGAACTTCTCCCACAGCTCCTTCTCAGACCTCATCCAAACACACACTGATGCACACATACACACATGCTGTGCTCCCCAATATTTAAAAATGAGGGTGGCTGGGGGCACTGGGAGTAGGGCTAGCATTGGTGACCGCAAATTAGCTGCTGTAATTGCATATCCCTCCCTGTGCCCGTAATTTTTCAGGCCTGTTTGGTGCAGTGAGGAGAGTTTGTTTGTTTTGGTGTCAAGGCGATTTAGAATCAAAATGAAGACCTCCGGCGCACATGTGGACCCCAGAGCCAAATGGCAAAGCCATAGCCTTAGATAGCCCCGCCTCAACCACTGCACAGTGCGACCTGAGGGGAGACAGAGAAAAAGGACGGGGGCAGAGAAGAACTAACTGAGTTCTCTTTAGCATTTTGCCTGAATTATATGCACTTTTCTGCTGGCTAATAAATAACCAGAAGCGCTGTGAAAAATTGTAAGCCCCTTGACAACAGTTCAACAGCTCTGATGCAATCTATTTCTAAAATAACTGGCATGTTCTGAGGCTCCTGTCCAACTTTTAGTCCCTTGAAACTACCAGGGTCACAACTCAGAGAACAATTGTTTGGGGTGTGATTAAATAACCATTCAAAGTTTCCCGGGTAATACTGTATTTCTGTGTACAAGGTCATATAAGTTATTGTAGTTAGCATACAGCCCAACTTACACGGGGTCAACTATTTATATGGTGAATGTGGTTTTAAATGTACCTTTTTATTACAGACAAATACAGAATGTCATTCTGACACTATAACTCTTGAAGTTTTTAAAAAAACCGATATCAACATCATCCAACATTTGATCCTTGCCAAAACAGGATTTCACAATGTCTGCAGCTTATTGTTTTGCATTAAAAATGGTAACTCTTCAAAACCCTACGGCTTATTGCAGAGGCTTAAGCAGAGCTTTACATGAGTGTGTGAGGCAGAAGAGGGCAGAGGAGTAAGCCACTGAAAAAGTCAAAATTTTCTTTTAGCAGATGATTCTACTCTCCTGGAAAATGTGCAACCTAGCAAGCCAGCAAAAAAGCTTGATCATTATAATTAAGTATGTAGCTGTGGTGAGGTCCTATTAATGCCTTAAGGGCTTTAAGAAGATAAGAAATCCATACGTCATACTGTAAATACAAACAGCAAACCAAGACTCAACAACAAAGACCAATTAGTGCTTTTGGTTTATAATGTGGCTCATATTTGGATTAATTACACTCTTGAGGATCTGTAAATGAAGATGATTTAAACCTTTGAAAATCAAAGACAGTAAATTTACCTGAGTAAAGCTTCTTCAGCCTTTGCTTTAACTGTGGTTTAGTCCTGTTCTGTTCCTCTGAATTGATTTGAAGATTGCGGATTAAAGCAGTATTTACAGTAAAAAGTGGCAAGGTTGGTGTTGTCTTTTATTGACATCTTTACTGTAAGTGCTCATCTGTTCTGTCTCAGTTTGAACCTGCTTCAAAACGTTTCAGGAAACGTATAGAACTTGCAATGCAAGTGCAAGAAATTACAAAAACAAACTTTTTTTTTTTTTTTTTTTTTAAAGATTTGTTTTTTGGCCTTTTTGCCTTTATTGTAGAGGGAGGACAGTGGATAGAGTCGGAAAGGGGGAGAGAGAGTGGGGAGAGACATGCGGGAAATGGGCCACAGGCCGGACGCGAACCCGGGCTGCCCGCGCACGAGGACTGAGCCTCAATACGTGGGGTCGCGCGCACTGCCGCTGCGCCACCGGCGACCCCTACAAAATCAAACTTAACATGGACTTTAAAAAACTAACAGTTAGGTACACTGTTTAATTTCAGTCAATCTTGGAACCCACTGGCTATCGCAAGGCAGTGACTGATCCTCCCAGGACTTTACAATGCACAATGATTATTCAAAACTCATTGAAACTGAGCTGCACCAAAACCACCATTCCCCTTTCCCTTCAACATGTTAACCGTAGGGCAGGCCTTTCTATTGATTAGTGTCAAGACACTTTTAGGAAGGCAAATTCTAGTATGCTAGTAAATCTGTTGTTAGCATCTCTATGTGTCACTGGTCTTTGTCAATTCTGACAGACTTTATGTGATAAAGCTTTTAATTGTCACGCCCATCAGCTTTTGTTTTTCCTTTTTTTGTCAAGACGCACAGCTGCCTGATGAGGAGAGAGCAGGCACGTATATTCTGAAATAGGTATGAGACTGATAACCGTTTTTACTATTTACTGTGATTTGAAAACATTACGATTAATTATCTAAAGGCTCTGCTGCTCAGCATGTTTATCTTCTCTTGCAAAAAGGGACACCAGCTGTTGGGTACCACCAACATGTGCCATCCCCATCAAGCTATCTTTACCATTACGGATTATTTAACTTATTTGATATTTCTAGGGTTTACATTTTTTATAAATAAAACATCTAATTTTCTTGAGAATGTTTAGGTGGTTTTATAAATAACCGTTGTATCCCTATTCTGAACATGGCATTTGATGATTTTAAAATTAGCTTCTTAAAATTGGTCCAACATTTGAAGCTTTGGCAGACATTTTCAATTAACAGTATACAAGAACAAGTTTGATAACTGATAAACTGGCTGGTCATTGTCACTTTTTTGTGGCCTGTGATAATTTTGCAAGTGAAGTAGGACTCCTCTCTATGATAATGTTGGACCAGTGCTGACATTGTGGTCAAACTTCCAAGCCAAGTTCCTAATATCAACAGACTGAGCTTGGTATCAGAAAACTGTACGTTTGTTTGGCGCAAAATAGAGCGTTTTGGTATAGTTCATCGTGATGGGGTCAAAACTTGGGTAAAAGTGTACTCAATGACAAATGTACAAATGAAACATGTGAAACCTTTTCATTGTCCTTCACACAACAGTTGTTTGTTGTTGTTTGTTAAATTAGACAGTGCTATAGCCATTACCAAGAGATTTCATTGCAACTCATCTACTGGCATCGTGGTATATGTACCTTAACAACCATAGAAGAAAAATTAGGTTTTTCCATGAGTTGCTGTGGTTTTTGCAGGAAAACAAAAAGAGTCGATTAATTTGGGGTTTGGGAGCTGTTGGCACAACAGTGACATCAAAGCATGACAATGTAGCTGAACGATGATTTCTGGCAAAGACACTGCCAAACACCAAAGCAATGAATGTTTCTCACTGAAGCGGCTGCCAAACACCACAAAAACAAGAAACAAAAAACATGGACTTCATTTATCACTTTAAACAAGTGAGTACCACCCACGTGACAGCATGTTTTTCTTCAGTAACTAATGTTTCTGTTAGAACTTTCTGGATGTCTCACTACGAGTTGGGTGTGGCAATGCAGAATTAGCTCTTTAGAGGTTTAATCTCACATTTCATGGCACATTGAGTATTGATAAAAAAACATGGATGTTGAAAAAAAAAAAAAAACAGGAAGTCCATGACAGACTCCTAATCTGCTGCTTTTATTCAAACGTTCTGGCCTTGGATTTAACATTATGGTGTTCATCTGTGCACTAAAGACAATCACTCCGGGGATGGATCTAGCTGAGGGCTAGCATGCTTAGTCTTCTCCCACGAGCTCAATGAAGCCTGGGCATAAACTGTACATGACCGTATCCTTTGGACACCATAGTTAAACACCACGCTGACCACTGCTGGTTAGGACCTCAACCCACATGACCACTGTAAATGCCACTGCATTACATTTTTCCATTGCGCTATGCTGCAAAACCATTTTTGTGTTCAGAAAAGATAATGAGAATAACAGAGTGCTCTGGTGAACATATCATAGCATAAATCGCATCTAGTGAAACAATATTGAGCTGCAGTTTGTTCAAGATTGTCAAATGTTGGCATGAATAGCTTTTCCTTGAAAGGGCCCATCACTACCAGTAAGCCATAGTTGTGGAAAGAACAATTCATCATCCCTGATTTCCCTCAAAAACCAACTTCTTCTGGCAGATGGCTATCAGACATGTGCATTGCATGTCTCAGCAGAACAAGGCAGGGTGGTAATATTGTTGATATGGTTTGGGCCCCAAACATGTGCTGATGATATCATTATCTAGTTGTAACCATGATCAGCTCCATGTGTTTGTGGGAAAGCTGAAAGCAACAAAACAGAGAGGGTTCACTGCCTCCATGGAGAAAAATACAAACCCGAGCAAAGTTAATGTTTTGCGTTTTACTGAAAAGGAAAAGTAGAGTTTAAAATGCTTTTTCTTCTTGAGGCATGTACGCTTCATTTTTTGGACAATGTGCATTTGTCCTCCCAATAAAAGCAGATTATTTTCATTTTGACAAACCACTAGAACGCGACTCAGCTGCAGCAGAGCCTCTGGTAAAGTAAGTGGTCACAGTAAGCAGCCGCATAACCAATGGCTGCAATTTTCCATAAAATTGAAAGAACAAGAACAAGCAACTATTCAGTTCAGAACCATAAAGGAGCCAACCAGGAAAGGATGAGTTGCTCTGATATAAGAAGGACATTTAATCATCATGACCATAGGTGATGGTTGGAATATAGATGGCCAGGTACATCAAAAGCTTGAAGAGAGGATACGGTTTATATCTGATCTCTAAAATAAAGACCTAAAAAGCCCACAAATAAATATTTAAAAAAATGGAATTTATTTATTTTAAATCATACTTTTGCGTTTCAATCTTTCTATTTTTAATACTAAAAAAATCAAAGCATATATAGATGTTGTCTTCTTCCTGCTTTTCGGTGTGTTCCGAATAATAACGCTTTCATCAGTAAAAACAATCAGTTGTGATTTAGAAAGTGGAAGGGAGTATTGTAGCTGGTTCACAAGTATATCTGTGAAAATGGAACAGAACGTTTCACTTTGCAGTAGTCTGAAATGATTCTTGAAATCTTGGAGGCAATTGTGGCATGTACGAACGCTGCTCTATGTTGATTAGTGTTTTGTTTCCTAAGCAGCATGCCATGAGTCAGTTATGAACAGGCTGTGTTAAGCCGTAACCACCAAAGTGCTACGGATGTGATTAACAATGCTCCATAACCGTAATTAATACAGACCCTAATGACGTTAAGTGTAGTGAAGCTTCTAACACCCTTTGTATAATTCATGACCCCTGTGTCGTCATTCTTCTTCTTCTTCTTTGCCAGTTGACATTCCCCATCGTATTTCCTGTATAAGGAAACTTGTTGTTGTGGAGATGGAGCAGAAAACATCTTTCTTTGGATGCAGCAGAGAAACAGATGTATGTTAAATACTTTTCTTCTGGTTAAAGGCTCTTCATCTTTCTTTCTTTTTTATGGAAGAAAAAGTTTGAACATTTGGTGGATATTTTCTTAGAGCGCTGCCTGTTCACCATTTTGTCTTCGAGGTACAAGCAGCAACATGTGCTTAAGGGAAATAAATACCCAAACAGATGTTGAATTAGCCCACATTTTGAGCAAATGGTCTGCCTTTTCACAAGCTTAAAAACTCCACTTCTAATCTGGAACCAGAAAGTTCATCTCCAAAGCCTACAGTAAATGTTAATCTAGGCTTGAACTCAAAGAAACATAAGAGAAGTGATCTCATTGTGCCAATGACGGCTGTACTATTTTTCTAAAAGTCCCGTTCAGTTCTTCCAGCGGTGGTGCCTGTGCTCTAAAAATGTCAGTCACACTGAAGAGGTTAACCCCCGCCCAATGCGAAGGCTGATGGAATATTACACAAATAGATGGACTGTATCAGATCCCAGCTCAGCATGTTGTAAGACCGTCCCATTCCCATCTCGCCTCTCTCTGTCACCTCATTAAAAATACAAAGAGGCTAAAGAAGGGGCCAGTCCCGAGCAATCTCCCTTAAAGCTGCCAGTGAATGCAGTGCCGTTAATGTCATTTAATGCTGTTTCATCTGAAAAGCCACATTAGAGTCAGATTTAGTAATCTGGGTTTGCCCATGCTCGTCTGTATGATGTCATTATGCTAAACTGACCTTTACTGCCAGATTAGGAGGAGTGGAAGGAATGGAGGGAGGCTTTGGAAAGGGAATTAACAAGAAATGAATAATAGTATATTTGGCATGTGGATGATCACGAATTCAGCTGCATTTTTAACCAAAGTGCCATTGACGACAAATCAGAAAGAGAATGACCCTCGTCACAGCTTTTACCCCTGTCTTTAAATTAATGCTTCGCTCTTTCAGGAATTCCTGGTGTCATAGCTTAGTCCTTTTTTTACAGATAAAAACAATTTGATACACACATACTTAAACTGCAAGGATTTTCTTTATCCACTGTGCTGTTTAAGTTTGTTTGTTACCACATGTTTTCTAAGTCCTCCCAGTCTCCATAAACTCTCAGCTAAATGTTTCCTATACTCTACACTTCGACATCTATCAATATGTACAGTACATGCTGCTGAGGAGCTGCAGCACACTCAGCAAACCCTCACTCCCAAACCTGTGAAACAGTAATAACACTTGGATACAGTTTGCTTTACTTTTACACTAAATCACTACAGAGAGACACAGAAGTGGCAAGAGTGGAGAAAAGATTTCTACGAGGATTAATAAAGCCAGACTTAATCCCAAAGTTCATATTGATTATCTCCGCTCTCTTCAATATTAAGAGTGTTAAGAAAGATCGACTTCAGAAGACAGATTGAGCTGTTAACTGTAATCAACGCTTCACCCATCTATCAATCATTGCCAAATCCAAATTAGACCAAACACATCCCTCAGAGTGGCTGGCGAGCACATGATCTGATGGCTGATAACAAGAGGACATGAATACATGTAAAACAGAAGTTTTTAAGTAAATTGTTCTGTTCCTTCTGCACTAAATATACAGAGACTGAACCACATCTGTTATTTTGTACAATGACCTCTGGCAGAACCATATAATGTGGACAAAAAATGTGAATTCTTTATGAAACAAAAAGTACAACTTAATTGTTGAAGTCGTATATTTTAAATACAGTGCAGCAACTGTCAGTGAACTCATGTTGCTGGTTTACTTTTACCAGGATATGTTCCATCAGCCAAATATACATTTTTTTTTTTTTAAGGATTATTTTTGGCCTTTTTGCCTTTATTGATAGGACAGATAGAGTCGGAAAGGGGGAGAGAGTGGGGAGAGACATGCGGGAAAGTGGCCACAGGCCGGACGCGAACCCGGGCCGCCCGCGCGAGGAGCAAGGCCTCGCAACATGGTACGCGCGCAGTCGCTGCCGCTGAGCTATCGGCGCCCCCCAAATATACATTTTTAATGTTACTTTTAAATACTTTCAGCTGTAAATTCAAATGGTTATTAACAAAGTGGATTCATTGATATTTATATGTATTTGGTGTGTCTAATTCCAAAAGTAACTGAGTAACTGAGAGAATATCATGAAAGGTTGAACCCAGGTTGAAGGTTGAATTGTAGAAAAACATTTCACTGCTTTGTTCATACAATAAATGTCAGAAATGTTGCACTTAAACTGAGAACTTGTTTTGAAGTATTATAAAAGGAGCAATATGTAACTCTCTCTGCCTAAAATTGGTCCTGCAGCCCAAAAGACATTGGAGAGAGCTGTCTCGTCTGCCAGCGCTGCATCGGTCTTGAAACCGTTATGCGTTCTAATCACTCTCCATTTTTTCAAAGCATCTCCATTATTTATTCTGCTTTTACCACATTTCTGATCATGGAGCTCATTGGAAAATGCAGAGGCTTTTTCGGTCGGGTAGAAGTTCACTTGCTGGCATCTGTCACGATGTAGCAGGCAGGAAACAGGGAGGAGGACCCAAGTGCAGGATAAAAATTTATTAACAAAAGACAAAACAAAAACTTACAAGGAAAAATCCAAAACGTTCCGAAAAGCAAAAACAAAGGAAATCCAAAAAGGCCATGAGGAGAAAACACAGGGAGCAGGGACAAGCAGCAACCAAAGATGACAACATACGAAAGACAATACAATGACAATACAATGAACCAACAAGAAACAGAGGCAAACACAGAGACTAAATAGACAAGGGGTAATCAGACGCAGGTGAGACTAACGAGACAGGTGAGTAACATCAGGGTAATCACTAAGGCGGGAAACACAAGGAACAAAGAACACAAGACCAGAACACTGAGGACAAGTACAAAGTAAAACCCAACACTGACACCACCACCAAAACCAGATCTACAAAATAAAACAGGAAACACTAAAGACTAGACTTAAAACACAAGACAGAAAATAAACTAACAGGCAACATAGAAGAACACAAGGATACAGGGAAACACACTAAGGACTAAAGTAAAACACGCTAGGAACATACATGATATATATATACATACATATTGCTCCTTTAATAGAGTGTCCTGGTCAGGAATTTAAGAGATATTATGAGAATTTAAGAATATCAACTGGTTTATAAGTGTGACACTTTCCTTCTCACTGTAAACACCTGACACAAACATGTCTCTACCGACTGGCTGTAACCGCATCTCATGTCGGCTCTACTTTCTTCTCTGCTGACACGATAAGCGGTTACTGCAAAGGGGGCAGATTTATCTTACACTTCCTTATCATGTCATTATCACAATGTCACATCATTATCATAATTATGGTCATGTTATGTTCTTCCAGGGAGGAAGTAATTGACAGGTCAGCGAAACTCATCCTTCCAGAGAATCCCCTTGTTAGTGATCCCAGAGAAATTGCCTAGTGAGCATGTTAGCTTCGCTTTGTGACCAAGGTGTGGCTGTTAATGCCAAAGTGAGACTACCAGATGGTGGTGGTAGTGGTGGTGTTGGTTGGGGGCGCTTTGATTGTAAAGTAAAACTGCAAAAACCAACAGTGGTTCAAACAAGATAGAGAAAAAAATGAAGTGATCCCACATTTTGAGTGAGAAAGACATCCGTTTTGTCTTCAAGCCTTCACCAGCTACCCAGGTGGGTACATCAGACAAAAGAGTCCTTCTTGGCCAAAGTATTGACGGCTGCAGGGGTTAAATGTGGATCGTAGTAGACTCAGAGTCAGAGTCGCCTTTTTCCATCTGAGGGTGTAAGGTTTCAGCCTTTGACTATACAGTATAGTTTTCCGTCCTGTGATTGACTGGCGAACAGTCCTGGGTGTACCTTGCCTCTCGTCCAATGACAGCAAGGCAAGGCTCCAGCTTCCCCACATCCCTGAACAGGAAGGGGAAAAGATAATGGTTGGATGGAAAAGTTTTCAGTGTCAGCTGAACAGGTTAAACGCACAGTTTAAATTCTACAGCCAGGGGGCTCAATCAAAATAACAATAAATATAAATAAAACAATAATAGATGATGTTGAAGCTGGCGGACAATCATGGGATTGATTCTCCCTGCAGAAAGTATAATGAAGAAGAAATTGTCAGACTCAGTAGAAAAACAAGAACTGAAACAATGCTGACAGGCAGGTAAAAGATGCAGCAGATTCTTAAGCTTTGTTACTACACAACCTTGATCCCATTCAAGTCACAGTTTAGTCTGTCATGCTAAGCCTGGATGTTCTCTGTCATTCTGTCTGCTGAGTCTAAACAAACAGTAAATGTTTAGTTGAGAAAAAAACCTGTTTGCTCCTTTCTTTTACCCACTTCTCTCTCACCTCTTGTCACAGACATGCTCTCTGAAGCCAGCAGTAAAGTCTCAACAAAGATCAGAGCGACAGAGACAGGCAGCGGAGGGAGTGACAGTTACGGGGCCAGGAGCACTCCCCTGCTCAGCACTCGTGCACTATTCCATCATTAGCCAATGAAGCCCTCATAAAAGTGAGTTATGTGCCACGAGAGGGGAGGTTCCATATGGCACAAGTGATCCAGAAAAGCAATGTGTCGCAAAAGACCCCTAGAGCCCAACAAGTCAGCTTTTACAGGGGCCTCCCTCCCCGTCATTAATTGATTTTAATAACAGGCTGCGAGAGGGCAGAATGCGCTCATTCATTGGGCTGATGGGGCTTTTCCCAGGTCCCTCAGCGAACACTGCAGCACTTAGAGCTGTTTGTTTGGATTGCCTCTAGTGTGTGTGGCTCTCAGACCAGCTCGCTTACTCAGTCAGACACATATTCAATGTCCCGTCCGCTCACTCAGTCGCTCGCTCAAACATTTGTTCATTTACCAGCTCAATAATTTCTTCACTCAATCACTGGCCTAGTCATTTATACACTCGTTTATTCATTCCGCCCTGTGCACTGCACAGGGGCTATCATGCTTTAAAGCAAAGGTTCATGGGAACATGATCAGTGTCTCATAACAGGTCAGCTCAGAGTCAGACACCTACTCGACCGTGTGTGGAGTTATATTTTTGTGAAAAAGAAAACCTGAAAGTGTAGCTTTACACTGCCTATTTCTGCGGAGGTGTGTTTTTAAAAAAATCCCCCATTTTGAATAATTTTTGCTCTTTACTTTGATTTTGCAGTAGTTTGATTGAAGCTGGGGGTTGGGATGGGGATGGGGGTGCGTTATGTCGGATAACAGGGAAGGGATAGGAAGGAGCTGTACCTGTCACACTGGTATAATACACCCATTACTCCTGTGCAGCAGAATTACCACTGATGGAAATGGGATTTTGGAAGATATATGAAATGTAATTATTATATACATATATGCATAGGCTTTTTTTTATTCTGAGCGAGCTCTGGAGTGATATTTTCAGGTGGGAGTGGTTTATTCTGCAGCTGTCTTGATGTGTTATTTCTGTGTGTGCTGAGTGACTGTTGCCTTACAGGGACAAGAGTGCAGACAGAATTTTGACATGTTTTGTTTTGTTTTTTTGCTGTTGTTCTGCATAAAAGGTGGTAGAGTGTTTTCTTGCACCGCTTTTCCAGTAAGCAGTCTTTGCGGCCTCTTGCCTCCGCACCTCTGCAGCATCCTTCGTTTGTGGTTTGACCCTGTATTTAACATCTCTGTGAAGGCAAAGGTCTTTCTCTCCTGAACAGGTAAAAGGAGGTCATGCTGACTCATTCCAGCAGTGAAGCTGTCTGAAGAGTTTTCGGCCTCTAGAATACCAATTTTTCAAGCTCCTTCGACCAAATAACACACACACACAGAAACAAAATTCAGCTGCAGAGTAACGGCAAGATAATAAAAAATGGCAAATGTTTGCTCTCATTTCAAATGAGCAAATGGAATTATTCAATGAAGGTTGCTGAAAAATACAGTGAGTGTTTTCTCTAATGTCCCATACTGACTTTCTGTATTATTCTAATAAGTGTGCAGCTGAAGCATGCAACACGACAGGAGCAACATGAGGCAGTATGTATGGTTTTCACTGTGGTGTACCTAAGGCGAGGGGGCCTCTGCAGGAGGTTTTCTTTGGAAAGCACCTGGGTGTGAAAATAGGGCCTCTCAGTCTGGCCTGAGAGAGGCTGTGTAAACACAAGTTCCAGTCGGGCCAGCCTGCGCTGCTGGACTGGACCTTTCCAAACAGAAACCATGAGTCAGCCTCAGGAACCAATCCACGATCCTCCTTCAGGGATAATCAGCCAAATGCAGCCAGGAAAATGTTCACGCTATAGGGCTGATGGCAGCAGCAGGCTATAGAAGAATGTGTAGTCGATCCTTAAAGGCTTTTCAATACATGTAGGAAGTAGTTCGAAGTTCACACTTGATTTACACTAAAATCCTCTTTTCTCTTTTTTTTCCTGCCACAGTAAAACCTTAGAGATACCATAATACTCCAAAATAATCTTACTTGATTTCATGCATGATACCAAATTAAGCAAAATTAACTGAGAATGAACTCTTGCAAAATAAAAGCAAAGGTCTCATATAGGGGTCTTTGTAACCATCTTCATGTCTCTATCTGGTCATGGAAGCATTTTTTTAAGGCCTTCTGAGCTCTGCTGAGTGGGGGACATTTCCCTCATCTCCGGTCTGCGTGAGCGAGAGGCAGGGGCCTCTCACTCCGCTAAGGAATATTTATCTTTCCAGCTGGTTAGATGGATTAAATGACCATCCTGTGGAGAAGGAAGAAGAGGAAAAAGGAGAAGTAGAGTTTGAGAGAGAGCGTGTTTAGGGGACAGAGAAAAGTTTTGCAGAGGAAATGTGCCGTAGAGAAAGAGAGCAGAGAGAGGAAGAGGAGAGGAAAAGATGCTTACAATTCCACTTTGAGTACAATAAAACAATAAGGAATGACTTAGCAAGTCACATTTACCCCCTGCTGTGGCAAATATCATTGTGACTTTGTCTTCTGTCTTTGGTGGAGGAGGCGAGACATGCAAAAACATTCTCATGCACGTACACATCAAAGAAAATTACAAATGTATGTGCACACACACACATACACACGCACATGCACACACACACACACGCACACACACACAGCTAATTAACTTCCTGACACTTTCACAAAAATTCATTTCAAAGACAGAACACATATGTTCATGCAAATGTGATGAGAAACCGTTAAATGCTCAAATATCTGAGCAAATGGAAAATATTTTGCAATTACACACCCCTTTGTCAATTTGTCTGATTTTCAATTTTTTTATATTTCACACTACAAGGACACCTGCTGTCTCTGCTGCTTGAAAAGGTCAACGCAAAGTCATACTAATTAATATAAATTGAAACTAATATAGGCCTCGCTGCTCTTTTTCTTTTTTCTGTAAATAATTAAAGGACCAACAAAAAAAAACTCCCTCCATTTAATTGATGCATTATTACCTGTCTAGTTTTGTATATAGAAAAGGGACATAAGCTTTTTCATTTTTCCTTTCATTCTGTCCCTCCTCCATTTAGTGCACTGGGCATTACATATAATCAGCCCGTTGGTATAAGCACATAAACCTCAAATAAAGGAGGGTAATAACATCAAAGACCTGCCCTGTGAAATGTGATGCCGGGGCATTCAGACAAGAATGTTGAATGGGTGGCAGCTATGTGTGTGTGATCATGGTTATGCAAAGTGCAATCTAAGTGTGGAGCTGAAGTCATGGAAATTTCCCCCTATAAAAGTGAAGCATGACAATGGATTTGGAGCATCAAGGCCTGCGGGATTATGAGGATCACATAAATCCCCCGCACCATCATTTTGGCAAACCACATCAAGCTGCATGTTAGGGGTTAATAATCCAGTTCCCCACCTCTTCCTGCTCCCCTTGCACCCAACCTCAAATCCCCAACACTAACATGTGTAACCAGATGTACCGTACAAATGTAAAGACATGAACACACACACACATACTGTACACAGACACACATGCACATATATAAACAGACCTGTGTTGGTATTCCTTCACATGCACAGACCGCAAACCTGGAGCACACATACACACACACACACCTATACAAACATACTCTCATACACACACACACACACACACACACACACACACACAGCCTGACATACCCGCACAGAGACGGACTGTGTTCTCAGGTCTGTCATGTCCCTGTGCGTCTGACATCATGGCGGTGTTATAACTGTTGGCAGGGTGTCATTGAGGACCGGCCCCCCCTAACAACTAAGCCCCCTCCACACAGCTCCAACCTGCTCCCAGTCCTAATACTGCAGGTACAAGTTCAAGATCTCGTCGGAGGAGCTTGAAATCGATCGATGCGCTACAACAAGCTCTGCCCCTTTTCTCCCCCAAACACTTCAGTTAACGGTGCACACGTGTGTGTGTGTGTGTGTGTGTGTGTGTGTGTGTGTGTGTGTGTGTGTGTGTGTGTGTGTGTGTGTGTGTGTGTGTGTGTGTGTGTGCATGTGCACTCTATCTCTCAGTCTGAGTTCACTTTAACATCTGTACTAGCAGTAATCAACAGTTTACACACACATACACGCGCGCGCACAGTGCTCTCTTCGAGCTGTTTGCAGAAAGCGGTATGCCACGAGTAGAGCTCCTTCGCTTCTTTCCTCTATTAGCCGGCTGTCGGAGGGAAGGCAGGGATAATATATAAGCCAACAGGATTAGGAGGCAACAAAGCATCAGGCTGGAGAAATCCCCTTCCAGCCTAGGGGTCCAACTGAGGCCTCCCTTGCTCTTTGGTTGTATGGTGGCTAACCGAGCCTGTATACCCAATCACTGTCCTGTCATCCAGTGCAGCATTTCAGTACAACACTACCTCTATCATCACTCATATTTACCCCTCATCCTTGTATAATGATCACTGGATGCTGTTCATCCTGCAAAGTAGAAGTCATATCCACTTTAGGAAGCCTTCTTTTCTGTTTGACAGTCATGATTATAGTTTTCGGAATCTCTTCTACATGACAGTCTAACCTGCTTTAACCACGTGCAGTGTATCTTGTCCAACATTTGCATTTCCAAGGCGACGTAAGCACCTGCATCATGAGCTTGATGGCTGTCGAACAGCAGCACAGCACTTTATATGAGGTGTTGAGCTGGGAGTAAATCCATGTGATTAATCAGGTCTGAAGCTAAAACATAATAATAACCCCCTTTATATTAATGCACAGCTCATGGCATGAACAGCTCTGTGGAAAGGCCATTAGTCACCAGCTCCCTGCAAAGCCACAATTAAGCAGTCGCATATTACTCTGTCTCGCTCCCTCTCTCTCTCTCTCTCTCTCTCTCTCTCTCTCTCTCTCTCTCTCTGTTTCCAGCCTTAATCACAGTGCTGTCTCCTTCGTTATGTATTCTGTTCCTGGGTGATCGTGTCTTCAGGCGCTGACTCCGAAGAGGAAATCATTTTATTTTCCTATTTGTTAAGCTGTGTATTAACAGAGGTAACGTTATTCCCATGCTGAGGTAGAGAGAGAGAGAGCAGCATGAAATTGAATATAAGCTCCCCAAAACTGAGTTCAGACAAGACTTCCAACATCTTTTGCAAGAAGATGTTGCATTTTAATTTTTTTTTTTTCTTTTTTTTTTTTTGGAAAAGCTTTAAAACACATCATCAGAGATATAGATTTATTTTAGAACATTTTTAGAAGTATATTCTGCACCTCATCACCCGCTGTTCTTTCAACTGAGGAAGTGGGTGTATGAAAAGGGGAAACTGACAGATTTTATAATTGTTATAGAAATCTTATTTGAATTCAGGAGCTTACTGTTTTTTTCTTTCTTGTGAGGGACACTTTAAAAAGCTGTCAAGCGCACCAACCACAGGCATTTCCCTCCCCCCTCCCCTCCCCTCTCTCCCCCTCGTTTCCTCGCTCTCCTTTTTTGTGATATCCTCTAATTTTGCCCGTGCCTAGGCAAATTTGTCGCGGCGCGTGGGCCCGTTTGATTTCATTAAACAGAATATTTAAGCATAAAAATTGTTTAATCGTCTCATGTCATTAGGAGATGGATTTCATTTTGCATACATTTGCATACTTCCCCCTCAAATTAAACCCGGCAAATATGCAAATGTAGAGGCCCAGGTTATGGCGGAGGTGTTTATTGTCATCACTTCAGGCAGTTCCACATTGCGGCGCCTCCGCATAACAGGGGTGACAGTAACATCTGGATGCCTGGGGGTTGGGAGGAAGGTAGAAGGTGTAGGTGTGGGGATAAAGGTGTGTAATGGGCTGCTGTTCAGTTTTTGGCATTTTTAACACCAGAGTGCTCTCATCTTCCTTTGCAACTGCTGCTGCATCTAACAAGAATATCTGTCATCATAGCATACCCACTGCTTTAATTACTAACTTCATCCCCTGTGCTTTGGACGCTGCTGCGCTAAAATGTATAGTGAGCCAATGAAGACATAAAACACAGCACTGTTCTTTCAACTGTAGCCTCTGCATGTGTTTTTATCAGCTGTTCTGCTGCTATTGTCCACATGGCTAAGCACTGCTGCTAATGAGGCAGTAATTAGCAACAGCGTAACGCTTCTTCACCCGTGCTGAAGTCCTCGCTCATTTTTTCCCCTGCCCTGTAATTTTCTCATGCTGCAATTTCAGGAATAACAGCAGAATTTGTTCCAGCGCAATAAAGGCTTGAACCGCGGAGATGAATAGGGCAGCACATTAGCACAAGTGATTGCAACTTCTGCAAAGTGGAAAATGTAGGTCTGGATCTCACCTCATTTTATTTCTAATCAGAGGAATGAACTGATGGGGATGTAGAAGAGGATACCCTGTTTAGATCCTAATTTGACCACCAGTTTCCTGATCTATCACTGAAGGATCTTTGTTTCACTTTATCACCTGGTGTTGATGGAAAATAAAACTGAAGGGAAAAATATATAATAGATAAAACATTGTACACTTAAAGGTTGTTACAAGTTAAAAAGCTTCATCAATCAATGGTCTGCCATGTAGTTAAACTATTTAATGAGTAGGTCAGAACATCACACATCCATGAGAATTGTCTAAAACATTAAGAAAGTAAAAAATAAAAACTGAGAGCCTGAGATTGTTTCGTCTGGCTTCACCCTCATACTTTGGGAAATCGCAGAGTTCTCCTCAACGTGTCACACACAGGAAATTTCCTCCAGAATTTTCAGGTATATGATTATTTTTACCAGTTGCAAACCTTTTGTAACATGTCAAGAGAGTGCTATGGCCGCATAAAAAAAAAAAACGTTGAAGTCAATTTTAACAGCAAAAAGGTGTGTAAAAATGTGTATGTAGGAGTTGAGCCCCTGCTAGGTGGGAGAGGAAAACCTGCGGGTGAGTGGAGCATCCACATTGATTTTTGTGCTTTATTCTCTCAAGTATTGTTCATGCACGCACTCAGACATTCTTCAGTTTTGCGATGGTTGCAGCGAGTTTAAACTTCTTTGTGCTTAACAGTATCATGACAGAAGTGACATTATTCATCATTTCTGCACGTTTATATTGCAATATACTTTTAATAAACATTTAGATAGAGTTATCCTGAAAGAGTCTTATCACTCTCAGGATCCTGAATTGTTTAGTTTAAATCCTGAAATTGTTAGCGTCTTCAATTGTGCTTTTTTTTTTTTTTTAAATCTGTAGAATAACATACAGTAACAGCCTCTTTTTGACAGGGTGTGTTATTTGTGGGTACACACACAATCTAAATAAAAAATTCAAAGAAAAAATACAATCAATTTGTATGAATTTATAGCCTGTTTGTAACAAAAACAAGCAGTCACAATCCTGCTGTTTTTTTTAGTTATAACCAATAATGTTGTACAGCTGGTTAAAATAATTAAAAACAGGACATCAACCTGTTTGGTAAACTGACCACGAGAAAGAAGAAGAGGTAAAAAGTGGAAAGGAATGAGACAGAGTGTCTACAAAAAGAGACAGCCTAAACATACCTCAGCAGGACTTCTTAATGTCCCCCTGCGGTCTCTAACTAAGCGCCAGTGTCTCTAAAGAGGGAGTTGTGTTTTTATTTGTGATGTGTATGTTGTGAGACAGCGAGTCCCTGCACAGTGTGCTACAGTACAGGTCTGTTACAATATTAGGGTAGTGACGAAGAACAATCCTGACAATCTATTACCTTCATATGTTTCTATCTGACCAGCATTGCATCTCTGTCACAGGTTAGCCTGCTGCAGACAGCTGGAGCCCAACACAAGGTCTGGGTGACAAACCTGGGCCTTGTAGTGACTCTGCAGAGTGCCAGAGGCCCAATGACACTCAGCCCCAGTGGCAGGGACTGGGGGTAATAAATCACGGGCAGTGGCAGTCAGATAAACGCTGCTCCGAAGCTGATTGGGAGGAGAAACTATTGTGACGAGTGTGTGATGGTGAGGAGGCGCTGACGACCTGCGTGAATAAGGGTCAGCTCTCCGCAGAGGCAGAGCCAAACAGCTCCCTGCGTCTTAATTTACCCTGAAAAGCCATTACAGCCACTCGGCTTGCTTCTTCCTGACCCTCCCTCTCCTCTGTCCTTCTCCTCCAGCTCGCAGTCGTTCTTCAGGACCTCGATGGCCCTTAAAGCACAAAGTCTGAAATGAGCTCACCCGTCTGGAGGCAGACGCTGCTGCAGGCTGAGGAGCCTAAATCTCACAGAGTGGGCCCCTCTGCTGGTCATTCAGGTACTTCTAATTCACCCGCTGTAAAAGAAAAAAAGAGCTGGTGTTGGTTTAAAGAGTTTCCTTTGGACAGGACACAGGAATATTTCTTTTTCTGGTTGCTAGCTCTGTAAAATATATAGTTTATTATGAATAAAGCATAAACTATTGCCATTAATGCATAAGAGGTTTCAAATATCATGTTGCCTACAGCGGAACTGCTTACTCTCATTTATTTAATTTGTAAATTAAAGTAAAAATTGGAAGTAATTGTGCTTAAGTTTTACTTTACAATACATAAAGTGTAAAACTCCTCTTGAAAAGGAATACACCTGTACGAATGAATAAAGAATAAAACATTTGAAACAAAGACACTCATTGGGGGAAGTCTGTGTTCAGTTTCTATCCTTTAATATTTATGTCTTTATTTACTCAACGAGAGATGTGAAAGCACACTTAGACCCTTCTCATTCTCACAGTGATACTGAGACAAGGAAAAGGCTCCTGTCACTTCAATCTGCCATCTGAATAGGTGAGACATTTGCTTACTTCAGATGGAGCGATCATATATCATGCTTTAAGCCTGATGTTTTGACATCATCCCTCCTCTCTGATGGATGTGTTACATAAACGGGCCTATCATCAGACTGCACTATTGATCAAGGAAAATACTATAGAGCCGCTCCTCTCGTAGTTTTAAGTTTATTTGGAAGGACGGTTTGAAGATTTCACTTTCACAGCCTTTAACTGATGGTAACCAGTGTGGTAATGATGTTTGATTTAACCTTGGTTTGATTTTTATTACATTGAGTTACAGTTTGAATAGTTTTGGATTGCTTATTTAAGAAAATTGGGCTGCGATATACATTTATCTTCATTAACTTTGTCCGTAAAGAATTTAAATCACCGTATTTCCACAGGTTGTGATGCAAGCTCTGCATGGCGTTATGCTTTTTGCAAACGCTGGCTGCTTTACTTTGGAGCCGACTTCTTGCTGTTAAATAATTAGTCTGACTATAACTAAAAAAGGTCGGAGTAATGCTGCCAGTGTAGGAGTTATAAGGCACCTTTATGAGTCACAGTGTTCATCTGAGCCAGCACAAACACTGCTGTTGGACTACGTGTGCTGTTGTGCTATTTGGCAGAGTTAATAACTACTCTTTCAGAGGAAAAACAGCCATCTCTCATGATCGCAAAACAGCTATCCAAAACTACTAAATTGCTCTTAAACTGAATTTCAACAGTAAATCAGTGGTGCAATTTATTTTCATTAAGAAAAGAAAATTTTTCTCTACAAGAATCTCTATTAGCATCAAGTTCAAACCACCTGATGTAAAATGTGCGATGAAGTGGTGCAGCAAGAGGACAACTTGATTTTGAGTCTCATAAGATTTTTTAAAAGCTTTTTGGTTTAAAAACCTTTTGTGTTACTTTCTGTTAATCCATGCTGTCATGGTGCGGTGGGATATAATCTGCTCGGTGCTGACAAAGGCAGGAGAAAAGTGCTGCTTTAGGAATGAAATGTTGAAACAGGTCAGAAGCCTAATGACTGTAATCATCACAGTGTAAAGCCCTGAAGAATGAGCCATGTTGGTTTTTAAAGCAATTCAATCTCTGAGCACCCAAAGGTGAATGAAGAAATAGTCCCTCAGTTTCTGCAGCGTCAACTGTGTCTGTGGTAAACTTCATAGCATCTATCAAACTAGAGTACTGTGCTGTAATCATGTACGTTAAACTCAACATTTCCATTGAGTTTAAGGAGAAGAGGTGGCCTGCAAGTAAACACCTCTCCTGTTTGAGGTCTTCTTCCCCGGTCAACTTGTTTGACATTTTTGTTTCCATTAAAGGAAGAAAGTGAAAGATTTGACAGATTAATACAGCAGAAATCCAGTATCGAATTAAATATCTCTTGGAACTAGACTGACTGGCTACGTGACTGTCTACCATGAGTAAGAAACGTGAGTCCTGCTGGCCGTGTTGTTGTCAGAGTCGTGATTACATAGACATAGATTATTTTTATTTTCTAATAATAATAATACAATTATTATTAATGATAATAATAATAATAATAATAATAATAATAATAATAATAATAATAAGACATTCGTCTTAGAGCACTTTTCTAAATACGCTTTGACGAACAACAATCAATAAACACAATTATTAATGTAAGGGGGAAGGATGGGACTTAGTGATTGTAGGCGATGTTTAAGAGGTGAGTTTTTAAAGATTTCTTAAAGAATGTGAGCGTCAATGTAAGTTTTACAAAGCCTATATTGTGACATGACGTGATTAAAGCAAAATAGACGGCTTATTTTACTGGATG
The DNA here is from genome assembly GCF_947650265.1 of Symphodus melops. Lineage (NCBI taxonomy): Eukaryota > Metazoa > Chordata > Actinopteri > Labriformes > Labridae > Symphodus > Symphodus melops. The sequence continues at coordinate 38,507,834 of NC_136691.1, read as the reverse complement.
CATTTATTTGTCTTTTTAGCAGAAAGCATCCAGAAGCCGAGTCCAGATAAAAGAAATGAATTAAGCTCCTCACTGTTCTATAACAATATGGTGACAGAAGCGTGTGTAGCTCTGCACAGAGGAGGAGAAGATGCATTGTTTGCACGCAGCACCCAGGCGACTCTTTCCCCTGAGTGATGCCTGTCAGTGACACTCTATCAACTGCCTACATGCCACCAACACCCCCACTGCTTCACCCCTCTTTGTGAGCTTTTTTTCTGTTCCCACTGTGCACTATCTTCCCTCTCAGGTTTGATTCTCCCTCTCTGACTCCCCTGCCCTCTGCTTCTTTCTTTTTTGTGTGTGTCTATCCTGTCTCTTTTTTCCCTCTTTAAAACTCTCCTCCTCCTCCCACATCCTGCTCTCCCCATCTCACTCCTTATCCTAGCTTTTCCTTCCCATTCCCCGTCTCATGATTAGATAGCATTGGTGTTTGTGCACCAGCTCCCAGTGGACAATCACGCCACGAGGGTGGACGAGGGGGGAGGGGGTGGGGCGGGGATGTGAGGGGTTCCATTTTCTATTAGAACAAAACACGCCTGTGGGGCCAGCAGGCATCAACTGGAAATGCAATCTGGGCCTTGGAGCTGACACCCAGGGTGGGAGAGAGGTGTGGTGTGGGGGGGGGAAAACTGGCTGCTGTTGTGTGGTGGTACTCAACAGTGAATGTTATCGTTCTCCGGAGATCCCAGACTCACACCCTCCTTTAAACTTGGACACCTTTGGGAGAAGCGGCCCCAGTGGTCTGCATGAGGAGGGCTAATTCATCGCAAGGCACCGTGTAGCCTTCTCCCTAGTCATTGTAGACACTTACTATGTTCATAAGTCTTCATTGATCATGGAAGACTATTTGTTTCAAAACTGTCCATTTATATGACGACGTTATCAGATAGGGTTGTCAGTCGTCGCAGCACAGGAGATAGGTGAGAGGAAATGTGTAGGAAGAGGAAAGAGAAGGGCAGACAGAGGGAACATATAGGTGGTTTGGTCTCGGCAGAGCTGGTGTGAATGCAGATTGGGAGTTCCTGGACATGCATAATTCACCACAGGGGAGATAGGAGAGGAGGTGGGTAGGAAGAAAGGGAATAGATGGGTGGGTGAGACAGAGAGAGAGAGAGAGAGAGAGAGAGAGAGAGAGAGAGAGAGAGAGAGAGAGAGAGAGAGAGAGAGAGAGAGAGGAAAAGGGGGGAGGAAGGAGGAAGAGGAAAATGAGCAGTGCGTCTCAGGCAGCGTCAGCGTCTACAGTGAGGAGGTAATTAGGGAGCTGTCACTTGTTCCTGTCAGGCACCACTCCCGCTGAAACATCGAGCGAGTGTGTGTGCGTGAGTGTGCGCGTGTGTATTAGGTTGCTCTTGTGGGGGAGGGCTGAGCTTGTGTGTGTGTGTGTGTTTGCATGTATGTTTGTGAATGCATTGCGGGTTTGCATGTGTATATAAATTGTGCAGTAGAGAGCGACGGGTGAGAGTGCAGAGCGTTGTTGAATTCAAATGAGACAGAAACACGAGAAGAAGAACAGAATAAAGTAACCGACTCACTGCGAGGGAATTGTAATAATGGTGGATAAATATGACTCAGAAGTACACAGCTCAAAGTATCAGAGGAGCGGAGGTGCAGGGGAGAAAACTATCACGCCAGGTATTTGGACAGGGATGAGGATGGAGAGAGATAAGGATGGATTGAATCTGATAAATGATACAGTAGTTGTGTTGACAAAAAAAAAATCTTGCAGCACTTTCTCTCTCACACACACACACACACACACACACACACACACACACACACACACACACACACACACACATGGATATGTCAAGTTAGGATAAAACCTCAGCACTACATCCAAGTGATTTGTTGTGGTAAACACATTCATATGCATGCATTATTGACACAAGACTCACATACAGTCTATACACTGAGCAGCCAGTGTGTGTACTGTCAGCCCTTTGCATGCTGATTGTAATCTCACCACCAAATAACAATACAACAATGTTTGAACAAGCCTCTTGTCATATAGGCAATGAGAGTATGTTTGACAGATCCTTAAGGTGGAACATGCGGTAAATACAGACACATGTAACACAGAGACACACATATACAGTCAGGGAGGGAAAGTGATGCATGGGTATTTTAAGTTGGGAATGCCTTGATAATGTGCAGCCCCTCAGGAGACAGTAGCTCTTCATATGAGTGAATCAGTGTGGGCCTGTCGGTGGAGTTTTCACCGTGACATCGGCACTCATACCACTCACTGGGTGTTCCAATTAAAACCCACCCCTGCCAGCAGAGCCACAGCTCTCCAACAATACTCACTTCTCCCACACGCACATGTACATGTGAACACACACACACACACACACACTTGCACACACACACACACACAGGCCGCTGACAGACCACAAACACAGGCAGGCTGACGATGATGGATGGTGTGCATAACCTGGCTGGTGATATAGACTTTGGCTAAACAGCTCAGGCCGTCCCCGGGGGATTGTCCTCGGGCAGGTGGTGCACTTCTTCCACACAGGTGGTTTTGCAGTGATGTGGAGGATAATTGTCTCACAAGGAAATATTTCCTCAGTATAAGAAACATTTAAAGCCTCGGAATGCACCACAATAATGTGTGAGGCACCATTAAACTGTCAAAGTTTAGTAGAAATGCCGAGCACTCGTCTCTGTTTTCTCTCACCATAAGTACTGCTTATTATTATATGGGGGTGCTAATTGGCAAGTTTGAAGACGCAGAAAAACAAGCTGACGAGACGAAACAAAAACATGAATAGTCTTTCCATAGGGCACATGGAGACAACAAGATAACAATTTGTAAGAACTTCCATGCATTGGTTTTCTGACTTGCCAATTGAGTGTAAACAAGACATATTGTGCAGCAATGTCACAGAGTGAGATGAGCCATTTTCCCTGGGCTGGCCCATAAAAGACTCATTAGGGCACTTCAGACGTATTTGCACTGCAAGGGGCTGCCATTAAACACATCACAAGGCCTAATAAATGCATTATTTAAAAGCTGTGCTCCAATTACTAATTGATTAGAGTCGAGCGCCTCATCAATAACGCAGAAGCGGCCCCTTCAAATCAAAATACACATGATTTATACATGAAAGGCTTTAAAAGGGATAAGTTCTCTGCTAATCAGTCATAAATGTTTTAAACACCCAAATTTTTACTCATGATTTGAAGAAGGAAAAAATGGAGGGCCTGTCAGAATGATATTTTGTGTGTGCGTGAGCGTGTGCATGTCTGGGTTGGTGTTTGTGTAGTGGTAGAGCTTTGGAGTTAAATGCATACTACACACTGAGAAACACTCTTCTCTCCCATTGGGAATCTATATCAATGAGGCAGAAACAGAGCACGAAGTAACCCTTCAGTCAAACAGGACAAGTTTAGAGGAGGCACTTTTTATTTCACAAACTCATAAAAACACTTTTATTTGCTCTGCAGAGTGACTGTACTAAGTGCTTTCCCCATAGGCAGTACACTCTTGTCTTAGAAAAAAAGGGTTCATTTACACAGTAATGCAATATTCATAACACAATGATTTAATTACAATGCATGCTTTAATGTGTCATGTCCAATTACATTTAATAATTTATATGTTCTCAATGACATTGATCATATTCAAGATGTACAAATCTTCAATGCATTTTTCCTAAGACACACATTTATTATGAATACATGGTCTTTTAGTTCCAAACTTCACTGATGATATTTGATAATGGTGATTGTCAAATCGTTGTTGGAGGTCTCAGGGCACAAAAAGAATGGCAGTTAGTGTTAGCGCTTCATGTGCGGAGTTCTTTAGTTCTTCCGGTGTGCGGTTGGGAATTCAATCTGCTCTTTTTCTCCTCTTCCTTGCTCTCTCTCTTTCCCCGATTTTTGATTATCCACTATCCTACCTCTAAAATATAGGAATAAAAAGCCAAAAAATAAACCTTCAAAAAGCATTTTGGGAGGTCTCAATATACCTGTCAACACAAAGAAAGAATGGTCAACCTTCTTCAGGGTCAACACACTACATTAACTTCGAAAGCAAAGTATTAAAGCATTAAAAAAAAAGGCAATAAATATTTATTTTCCTGCTTGATCTACCACAGAGACATTGCAGTATATTCTTAAAGAAGTTTTTAGCCCCTGTGCATATCGCTTGTTCATGGGCTGATCACAGCATGATAGAAGACCTAACAGAGTGCGAGGAGTAACAATAATGAAAAAACTAAGAAATAATAAAAGGCCTGAGCCCCAGATGAGATAGACCTTTAATAAGACAGAAAATAAGAGCGAAAGCTCACCTCAGATATAGAATGGAAAGAGAGTGTAACATGATTCGTGTCATTCTTGCATGCATCCTGCTCTTTTACAGCTGGATGTTCAGCGCTCTGAATCACTCATAGCTGGGATTGATTTCAAATGTTGTGATACCTCAAACAGTTAAATCATGATCATTGGATCAATATCTTGGAAAATCCAACACAAGCTCACAAAGACTCTGAATCAAGAGTCTGGTTATTTAATTATCCTTTCTTTAAAACACCAGTAATTAATCCCATGAAGAATACACCAGTTTAGAAAAAGACAGAACACTGTTATTAAGTCATTACCACATAGACTGGCTGTAAATATTCACTGGTGGACCCAATCTGCAAATGACATAAAACAACTTTTAGTAGTATTCCTTTTTAAAGAAACTGAGGGTCGTATCAGAGATTTTTTTTTAAATAATTGTCTTCAATGGGAACACATGGGCATGGTGCTACAAGATAAGTTGCAGAAAAGCTTGAAAAGTCAAAACATATTGAGAAACAGGCTCGTATACTGTTGGTTTTAGTCTTTAAATGGGATTTAGAGGCAATGAAGAAGCAACTTATTCTTTAATAAGTCTCCGGTTTGGTGAAAGGTCAGGATGAAGTTTATTATTAAACATATATAAAGTTACAATAAGTTGGGGCACTAGTGGAGCAGTGGTTGGTGTTCACGTCCCATGTATGAGGATGAGAAGCAAAGTGGAGAAGAAATGCAGAAAAACATTTAAAAGACACAAGATGGAGAAAACTATTTTGCATACTTTCTCCTGCAAAGAACCAAACAGATCATTTATACCAGCAGCACTATAATTGTCTTCATAATAAAATGAATCAGAAAAAAAAAAATGAAAACATTTGTTCAAACGAGTCGTTTAACATTGCTTTTACATTACCTTAAGACCTAAAAAAAAAGCTTTTTGTTTGATTCAGACAATGAATCAAATGTCAATCTCTGGCTGTGGTAGTACACTAATATTAATTTATACTCAATATTTTGTTAAACCTCTGGTGCGGACACCTTGTTACAAAATCCCAGCTCATCACGTACGGACTCCAAAGGAACCAATAGTTTTACCGTAATTGCCCGTTAGGCGTCGATTTTATGATCAGTCTTTTCTCAGTTATTTAACTCTGGTGATTTTGTTAAGTTAGATTAAAGTCAAATCCACTGAAGCATCAATTCATGAGTAATATCAAATAAGGGGGTGTTTTTATCAGTAAAAAGACTTCCATGGAGGCTGCTCTCTTCATCTCTTCAGATTTTCCTTCTCTTTCCTTGAGCCTCTCTCGTCCGCAGAAGTGAAAGCTTTGCAACGATACCTAAGATGGCGAGTCTGTCACTACTTCTTTTTTCAAATGAGGACAGAGGAAACATGATTTAAGAGGCTTGAGATGCAGCTGTAGATTCCTCTCTGTAACTTTGGAAACATAAACTGTTGTAGTTTTGTGATTGTGTAAAACAACAGACCAGCTATCTTGTGCTTAACAAAGCATCCCATTGAAAAAGGTTATGGCAGGTCATCCAGCTCACTGAATTGACAGGCTTGGAAGGAGGGAGACGGAGCAGGGAGGAAGAGTAGACAGAGGGCTCACAGCGCTTGAACCTTTGGGGCCAAACAGACTGTGTACTTTGGTGGTAAGAGCATTCAGATGTGAATGTCTCTGCATCAACCAACCTGAATATATATGACCAGTCTATGACTGCCTCTGAACAAGCTTTACATCAAACCGAACCTGTCAGTCCAGAGTGCGTTCAAACCCAGACAAGTAAGACAGCGAAGTTCCTCAGGGTGGGTGTCATTGCTGATCAAATAAACTGCTTATGAGCACGAGCACTGACTTTGCTGAATCACAAGATAACTACTGACCGTTAAAGAGCATACTGTAAGGAGGTTAGCATACTTTGTATGACGGCTGCAAAGGTGTGAGAAGCAGCATTGAGGCAAATGGTACTGCTTAAATATCTGAAGTAATCAAGACTGGGATGTAGATGTGGCAATAAATGGCCAGGATGTAGGAGAAGATGGAGGAAAACTAGACAGCGTTTGCGATTATATTGATGATGTGATGGTGTAAAAGTGAAGGAAGAGGAGGAGATGTAGAATGAATCGACTCCGGAGGTTCACATTCAGCCACTTTCTCCGAGTTGTCTGGCTGAACGTCGTGCCACGGGGGGTTGTCACTATCCGATGAAGAGACAGGTCCATGCAGACGATACAATCTCCCAGCAGCCACTGCGGCGCCCCATGAAAGCTTCATGCTAATCGCAAGCCCCCTCCCCACTGTCAGCTCACTGAGCTGGCTCCACATCACCAGGGAGCTCTACACACACACACACACACACACCAATATACACTCCAACAGGAAGCACAGCGCAGGGACACACATGACGAAGAGGATAGATTGAGGGTGATCCTGTCAAAAGATGCACACACTCACTCGTGTACAAGAGCCACTGTTAGTGTGTGTGTGTGTGTGTGTGTGTGTGTGTGTGTGTGTGTATGTGTGATATGGGTGCTGTATATAGATGCATGTATCCAAACACACACACATTTCATGATGACACTAATGTGCGATAGTACTTTAAATATAGGCATATCGTTTATCTGCTAATGAGTGGAGGGAGATGAGCCTGTTGAATATGGTAATTTGCTGCCGTATTAGCCTTCAGAGTTTAGCTTAGGAAGTGTGAGCGTGTGTGAAACTGTGTGTGTGCTTATACTGAAGGTATGTGTGCATTGACTCTTGGTATGGTAGCTCTGTGAGCCTTGATGCTCAGGCTGTACCCCCTCATCATCCTCTGTTTTGTCTACCTTTGCAACGTGTGCTTGTTTTGGATCAGATGCAAAGTTTGTGAATGAGTGCAGGGATGCTCTGGAATGTTTGCCTTCCCGTTTCTGCCACAGAGTGTATTTACTGATGGATGTGCTGGACTTGTCGTTTCTGACTGTTTTCGAAGTTTTTAAGGGATTTCTTCTTGTATCTGTCTAGTCTGCATGAATGAGATCTAACATGAGAGTACGGCTCTGCTTTAACAAGACTTTTTTGTTTTTTTTCAGCAAGCTTTGTCATTTCTTTCCTGCGAGCTTTTATTGAGCTTGTACAGAAGATGGTGACAGTTTTATGAATTGTAACTCTATGTTGTCAGCTTTAGCAGCGCCACAATGATTTTTGTTTGCTCATCAGCTAAGTAGGTGAAACACTGGTGAGCTATTGGAAAGATGCATTAGCTTTTACAGGAATTGTTAACGATCCATCGCACATCTCCATTACAATGTTAATTATAATAATAAATATTAGCTTCTCACCCTTGTTACCGAAGTATCATTTTTCAAGTGGAATTGTTTTATAAGCTTAAGGAAGATGGTCAGAGGGTGCAGTGGGCTGTAGACATCATAAACATTTTTTTTTTCTCCACAAAGGACCTTGTGTGGTGGCTTCCTCCCCCCCCCACCCCCCTCCCCCCAGAGGATGCATTCTGTGGATGATATACTTGAGTGGTATAGTGTCCTTGTCTACAACATGGTGCCTATGGTGGCAGTTCATATGGATGAGAAGTGACAGGGGTCGGGAAGTGAAGAGGTGTCTGTCATATGCGGCTGTGCCTTTGACCTCATGTTCTCATAATAAGGGGTAAGGACTCTGCTTTGTCACTCCTAGGTCAGGTGACAACACAGCAAGCAGGCTCGGCATGGGACAAGTAGACAGCAGTGAATCTAAACAGGAACTCAAGGGCGGTAAGACACACACACTATGCTGTGCTGTACACAAACATACACTCTGCTGGCGAGAGCAAAACAAGCATTTCTCAAGTTGCTTTCCTTAATCCTCTCCTTCAAGACCCCAAAGCCATACTTACACTGCTTCTCGGCTCCTCTTTTTTTTTTTTTTTTTATCTCTCTTAATATTCCAATCTGCACACATTACAGCGGAAGGCCTGGAAATGGAGAGTTGCAAGGCAGCCAAAAGGAGCATTACTCATCAGGGTCATGCTCCACTGCACAAAAACACAATCCCTCATACATCATCATAACTGTCACCCAATGACAATTACAATTGAGATGGCTCTTTAATTTAACATCCAATTATTAGAAGTTATCACCCCTTGATCAATGAAATACAACAGACAATCAACCTGCGAGTTGTGACACAAGAGATGGGGGTCTACTTAGTTGATGGGTTAAAAGTGGTAGTGGGTGGTAGGTGGGGAGATTTTCCTCTGGGATAAATAAGTTTCTCCTCTTGTGAGTCACTCTACACCCTCACTGTGAGGGTGGGAAGCCATAAATAGCTATCTGACATTATCACATTTGCATAATGCATGAAGGCTGTAGGCTTACTAACTTGGAAGGTGCTAAGAAAATAAAAGGGAGAAAGCAAAGCATGCAACAGTAAATGTGATAAAACGGGATCTGTAAGAACCTTTTCTTCTTGCATCTAAGTGTCCACTTCATCTTCAAATACTTAAAACCCTCTGTACTCACTTGTTCATAAAGCAGGAGCTTGTGATGGCTTCCTGTGCGATGTTACAACTGTCATTTCCTGGACGGCAGAGTCTTACACATCTTCGAAGTTCATTGAAAAACAAGCTTGCAGTATTATCCCAACATTCAGCACAGGGCACACCCTGTTATTGATTATTAAGTGCCACAACAGTAAACCAAAATGACCTGTAGTCCAATCGCGTTACCACGGGAGATTAAGTCAAAAGACAGCAGCATGTGCATAATAAAAATGTTTACTAGCGTGATATATTCTACAGGGTACAAGCTTATTTGTCTGTTTCTAGGGCTCGACACAGGCATGTATAGTTCTTCAGGATTACAAATAAAGGTTGGTGACATATTATAGGAGGATCATCATTACCCTAAGTACTGTAACTAATGAGACAAATTAGAGCGACGATGTAAATGATTCTCTGGACGGCAATAATCATAAAGATGACGAGGAAATGTAGGACGGGCTTTTATTGTAAAAAAAAAAAAAAGAAAGAAAGAAAGAAATGGAAACCAGCCAAAAACGCTGCAAAGTTTATCCTCTCACATTAACTGGAGGATGTGAGTTGCTGTAAGCTTCTTTCAACATAAACTAAAACAAACATACTTGACTCCCTGTAGCAAAGCATAGCAAAGTGGAGTAAAATCCATTTCGTAATTAAGTAAATCTGCATATAAGTATTAGCCACCATTAGCATAGCGTATTAGAGTTAAGTATACAAATGCACATCGGCTTTGCCGAGTGATCAGGATTGGAGTCATAGTGGAATAATCAAAATAGGCCTTAAAGCCTTTAAATCCTAATTCAAATATATATGCTAATTAATCTGGATTAATACATAATTTATGCTAATTGTGTATCTCCTTTAAGAATTGTGTATTGTTTGTTTCTTGTGAATGCAGGCAGCGGCACCATAGGCTGCACTGAAACAGTCAATGTTTCTATCCACATGCTCCCTCACTTCTTGCTTCCCTTTTTCCTGCAGCTCCTCTAAATTTCCCTTTACCTTCCCCTCGCGCTGATTTTATCTCCCTCACAACTCTGCACTCTGATCCCAGTGGCAGATTCCTCCAGCATTTCAATCGCAGACTAAAAATAACCATCTTTTCTTTTATTCACACTGGCTTTGCTATAATGCAGCCACTCTGCACGGGCAGACTAGAGGTCAATCCATTATCTCAGCACTGCCTATACAAGCGGCTGTCTGACTCTTCAGCAGCAAACACAGAGACAGAACTCACCTCCCTCTTTCAAGAATACAATCTTCACAACAGCTTTAGTATTTCCCCTTGCTGACTTCAAAGGCAAAATCTCCATAAAAATTCAAATTTGTAAAGAAATTGTGGAAAAGGCTATCCACAAAGATGGTGTATTAGCACAGTCTTCTGTTTACCTTGAATATATTTTTGCAGTATCGAAAGAGAAAATAAGAAAAGACACTCGGGTGTGCATCTTTTTAAATTCAGTTTAAATCCAGAGTACAAAACAATCACTTCTTTTCTGTTCATTTAGCTGATAAGTACAATTGTTTGTGGAGTAAATGTTACAAATCAGCAGATCCACTCTTAAGGAAGATAAAATGCTATGAGTGATTTGACATGTAGTACTTTGTGGCTTCCTGCGCTCTTATTTCCATATGGCTGTGGCACTTTATTCTCAAACGGCAACGTGTGATTCTCCCTCTGAAAAGACGAAAGATCAATATCCTCTTGGGTCTGTGAGTTAAAGCGCAAAGCAAGAAAAATAAGACCATCTACTTCATCCCAATTGATATATGTCACAGTAAGATGGTGTGGATCATAATGAAATTGTTGAAAATGTACAATTTATGTGTCAATGAGTTAGCATGGATGAGGTTTCCAGCACACTCCCCACAGGCCATTGTCAAACCAGAGCCATTAGCACGTTCTGTGGCAAACATTAACCTTTCCTCACTGGCTTACCAATATCTCATCACAGCCTGAGTCTCGCTGCCCTGTGCTTTTAAACACTGCTCCATTATGGGATTAGCCGTCTGCAAGGCCCTTGAATCATATATATGCATTAGAAAAATGATCATTGGTTAAGTCCATCATCTGCTGCGTTTTTTGACCATTTCTTTGAGTTACAGTCGTTCGTCCCGCTTTTTCCTGCTCCTCTCCCGGGACTCAGAAAGGTCCGGGCACTTTATTCTCAAAGACCCAAGGCTTTTCCATGGTCATCAGTGAGGCGTCATTGTCTTTGAGAGTGTGTCGCTTTTCATGTTTAGGTCAAGACCTCAGAGGACAAGATAGGCACTCATTCAGTGGGAGAAAAAAAAAAAGTATTGATCTATCAGCATTTGGCTGAACATAACTGCGGGCTGGACAAAGTGAAGCTGAAATATTATGCATGATATCCTCAGTAATCAAATGCAGCTTAGGAAATTAGATGCTTAAGTTTCCCTCGGTCTGAATATTTCCACATATTGCAGTTTAAATGTGCAGTTGTTATCTTGCAGTTAATAAAGATCGGTATTAAACAGTGAGTGACCACTTTAATAAAAAGAATTAATTCCTATGTGGGAGTAGCTTGCATGCTAAAAAGAACATTTTGCATTATCAGTGTAATGTATGTGTGTTTGTGTGTGTGTCTGGAGGTTGATTGTTGTGGTGGAGGTGCTGGTGGAGGTGATCGGGGGGCTGCAGGGCTTCTAATGAAGGTGTGCGTAATAAAATCAGTGCACCGGGGTCCTCGTCTGCGCCCCGCCTCCCTCAAACTCCATCTGATTGAAAATGGAACAGCTGTGATGATTTAATTTACATGTTAATAACCAACGGGCCCCCAGAAAATCGTCCAATAAATGCCTTTTTATTACCGCCTGTATCTGCTGCGACGCAGGGGAATGAGTGAAAGAGAAGGAAAGGAATTGGGGGGGGGCGCAAAAGGAGAGGTGTGTAGGGGGAGAAAAGGCGACAGTAATTAATTGTTTTAAGCGATTCTATTAAAACAAAAATGATCTGCTGGAGATGTGTGTGGAATGAACATGAAGTAGTTGGCAGCGGCTAGCATGCGTGGGTTTGAGGGCGAGTGTGGGAGGATGATGGTGTGTGTGTGTGTGTGTGTGTGTGTGTGCCTGTCTTTCTGAAGCTTAAATGCAAATTCTTCTTTTCTACAGATTTTCACAGGCTCACTTTCAGTCTGGATTTTCATGTTATCGTGCCGATCTGATCTCATCTTGTTGACGCGGCTGAGACAGCGTTAAGTTGTCCGCTTGGAGTGAATACACACTTCTTCACAGATGTGTGTTTGCAGAATCGTACGCGTATGCAGTTCAGAGTCTGCTATGGCTCCCCCTGCATGACGTTACGACGGAGGTTGGAAAAGTTTAACTACATGTTATTAACACCAGAGCCCTAATCTTTATCATCATCATCATCTTTACCTCCCTCCTCTCACAGATACACCACTCACAGGATGCCATACTGCTTTTTATGGATCAGTAGTGCTTGCTGGGAATAAATTCTTGACCAACTTAAGTACTGATTCAAAGCCTTCCATGGAGCTTGACTGGTGGCTAAATAATCCTCCGTCATTAACTTTTATTGGCCTTCTGGGCGTAGCTGTTACATCACCAAGGCTAGAGTGCTCATAGAAATTCAGGATTTGTTGAAGTTTTCTTCTTGTTTGCCTGTTGTCTTCGCTGATTTGAACCGACTCCCCTCCCTCCCCTCATTCCACCTTTCTCTCCAAAAACCACCCAGGGAACTGGAAATTCCTTCCCATCCTTGGAGAATAGAAGAGGAGAAATAAGAGTTGAACCAGGGCTCCCTGCGCTCATCTTTCCCACCCCTTTCTATTCTCTCCATCTTTTCTCCTCCTCCACCTCCCCTTCCCCCCTTCTTGGTCCCTGTGTCCCGGTCCTCAGAGAGGTGGCCCTGCCACCGTGGCCATTCATGTCATTGTCAAGAAAGCCACATGGTCGCGTCTCCCTGCTTCTCCTGGGACATGGGGGGCCGTGGAGACAGGGCCCTCACTGGGTGGGAACAGTAATTAAAGAATAGAAGCAAAAAAATATAAAGAGAAAGAACAAAAGGCAAATGAACAAAAGGAATAAGAGATTAGACCAGGAGGGGAGAAGAAGCAGGCTTGAGGTCCGCGGGAATCATTAGGGAATATTCCCAGGCAGTGTACAGTAGTGCACAGCTCAGATGAGGGATCTATTAATGATCCAAATACCTCCAAGCCTTCTACTACCACTCATGTAGAGCGCTGCAGGGGAAGAGACGCACGCAAAGGGTTTGCATCACCGTGTCGTAGAGAAACTTAGGATTTCATCCCACTGTCACGAGCATCCTTGTCATCTCTTTGATCACCGGGTGTTCATTTTATTGACTTGGCTCACTGCTGGTGTGTGACATTAGAGAACACAGGTTGGCGCGGGTCCTCCCAGCCCTCGGAGATTTGACACAGTTAGAGCTGTAATGCATTTGGTGCCCCGAGGCCTTGTCATGCCAGGAAGGAAAGCCAACCCACAAACAACACCTAAAGCTGTTTACCTTTCAATTCTTAAAGCGAAGAGATCTGACTGTGACATAGCAGAAAGGCAGAGAAACAGAACCAAATTTATGCTAATAGAATATTGTTTAGTGGGCTTTAAAAAACATTCCCCCGCTATGTTGTGTTTGCAGCAGGGACTGCCAGGGGGAGAGCGATACAGAGATAGTGAGGAAGAAAAAAAAGCACGGCTATAGCGAGGAGAGAGGTAAACAGAGAGATCATGGCTACATGTCGCACATACCAATACGGATCGGAGTAAAGTTCTGGGGTGGTTCCCAGGAAGCGCTAACTTTGTAGAGGTAAAAGGTCACTGTATCTTGGACAATGACGCCAGCTCAGCGTCTATTGACGGGGAGGGGCCAGGGGCATTGTGGGAAGGGCACTGAGTGGCTCTTACTGCCAGTCATGGCTGTGTAGTATTTGCATGGGCTGCCAATCACCTCAGAAAGGAATGCACTCGGGTCAGAAGGGTCAGGCAGGCGGAGTTGGGCCGAGAGCGAACACAACAAGCCCTGACGCATCAGGGATGGTGGCCTGGAGTGTGTGTGTGTGTGTGTGTGTGTGTGTGTGTGTGTGTGTGTGTGTGTGTACACACAGTAGAATAAAACTGCAGAGGCTCCTTATAAGCATTTCTTGTCGCTCAAAGTAGGCCGGTCGTAAAACATCAGCTCATCCTCTGAAATCAAACTCTGGCCCTCTAGCTACTTAAACTCTGGCAGCCATTTTAAAGTTTGTGTGACAATCGCAGCAGGGCCCGCAGCTCGCCCTAACCATCCTCCACCCTTCCGCTCTGACGGTGAGCAGTTCTGTGAAATAGAAGTGGGAAGAAAGCAAATTGTTTGTGCCGTGGGCCCTGACAGGAGGTAGCCACAGCCCAGCATTAGCTAAGGATAAAAGTAATGGGATTTGTAGTGGTGAGGCAGCGTATGTCGCAAGGTGCTGTTGATGGGTGATAGGGGTGAATCGCCGCCTTTAAAAGCTGATAAGTATCTATGTGGGAGAGGGAACAGGGAGCAAGGAGGCAAGCCACAGAGCCAGACTCAGATAAATTCTTCTTCCTAATACTGCTCTGTGTGTCAGTATCACATTAGCCATGTATTTGGATTTAGTCTCCCATCAGTGGTTAAATTGTATTTTATCTGCAAACTCTACAGATATTTAGTCAACATTAAAGCTTCCAATTACAACTGCAAATCATCCTAAAATAAGATATAACAACGATGCTGTATCCTATACAATGAACCATGTCACTGCCTATATAAGAAATACTTAGTATAAATAAAAAAATACTTACTATATTTACTAATTAGCACTTACATGACCTACCTCCTCTTTACATCATCTATCTAACTCCTATTAAGAACTTTTACAACATGTTGATGAAAAGGGAAAGGGATTTTGTTAAAAAAAAATGAATAAGGTTGTAGGTGTCAAACAAATCTGACAATAATTACTCGGTCCTTAAGGGGACATGGGGAAATGTGTGGAAAAAAAACAACAATAAATACTTTGGCGTTCTCCAGAGAAACCTTGGCACACTTCCTCTGGCACAGTGACTGCCTTCTTTACAGGTGGCTCTGGTTCCAAAGTAAATTTCCCCATTCAAATCATCCATTGATTTTTCACCAAATCCTTTAATCAAGAGATTGATGTCTGGAACTTCGACAACCAGCTACCCCAATACTCCTGACTATGGTACATTTAATCGATTGCCAAAACCGCATTGAACATCAGGAAAAAAAACAAAGGTAATACTGCAAGAGAACGCAAACGTTTTTGTGAAAGAATGTATGTATTATTTTACCCCCATGTCCTCTTAGGGGCTAAGTGATAACAAGTTATTCCGATTAAAAAAAAAGTGTTATTTTAGCCAAAATAACTTGCACTGTTAAATTTTAGAACATACTGAATCATCACTTAAATAAGGTTTCTGCAAAGCCTCTAAATTAAACAAGAATAACCATGTTTCTCAGACATTGAAGATCTGAAGTTTATTCTTTAACTATTTTTAATGTTTTGGAAGTCTGAGCAATTTAATGACTAGATCAGGAACATATCAGCTTCAGGATTACTGTGTATTAGTAAAATAGTCAGTTAGCTCTGTCGTGAATGACTGAATTATAATCTGAAGCAGCAGCAGCTTAGTCTGCAAGTGGAGATGTTTGGGAACAGGAGAGATGCCAGTCCACTTGCCGAGCACTGCCGAGGTGCCCTTGAGCAAGGCACATAACCCCAAAACTGCTCAGGTGCGTTCGCTGTGGGCAGCCCCCTCACTCTGAGACTTCTCCCTTAATGCATGTCCACCTTAATGCATGATCCTGTTCAGTGTCTCCACGTCACATTATAACACAACTCTGCCTGCATGGACGTAACTGAACACTGCGGTAGAGAGGGTGTTGAGGTGCTGTCGAGCCAGGCAGTTATCACTAGAATCAGAGCGGTGCAGTGAGACTTCTGACGACTCTTGCTGAAGCTGCTCACTTTTCACAGGGTTCAGCCATGGAGTCGACATAGAGCAGGGATGAACAGCTGGAGTAAACGAGGCTGTTCTTCACTGCAAGTATTAAAGCTTCTGTCCAACCTTCAGGGGCAAAAAAAAGTGTCGCTTATGGTGGGTTTAAATTAAGAATTCTTTTTTTAATTACAGTCTCTTTAAAGTAAGTGGAAATATCTTGTGCAAGATATTAGTGAGCAGTTTCTATGATCTACTTGTGGTGCATGTGTGCAGTGGAATATCAGCAATAATATGGAGTGTTAAACAAAAAATAAATACTGCAATTACTTGAATTATATCAGATGAACCTTTCCTCCAGTTTAATCAAACATCTTAACGTCTTGCGTTTATTTTCTCGGGACACCAGCGGAGTGTGTCCCCGAAGAGCCGATACCGCTACCGCTCTGCTTTCCTGTCAGCCGCACACTGGAAACATTGGCTCTCTGCGCCACAAAATTTCATCCTTTTCAAATTAAACCTACAAAAGAACCCTGAACCCGCGCGCTGGAAAAATATACAGACATGTTATCCTTCGTATTCAAAAATACACATACTATCAGTGAATGTTTGGAAAGAGAGGTGAGGGAAGGGGGGGGGGGAGGAATGGGAGCAGACCTTCGCATATTGACTCAGCGGGCGCTTCGCCACGCAATTAGTCCAAACTACGACAAGAAAGAGACACAGAGAGGCGGGGGAGAGTGAGATAACCTCAAAAAAAAGCTGTCTGTGGAAAATTTGGAGCACTTCCCAAAATACACAAACTTTCCCGACAAGTACATTTCTTAGGTATGTTGTAATCTCATATGGCTGGCCTTTACTGAGCCCCTCCGTGAGACTTCTCTCTTCCCTCTCAGCTCGGCTTTCCAAGCTCCCCAGCCCCCAGACCTCACCAGTCTACTTCACAGTCTGGGCCTGGTCTCAGGGCCCCCAGACCCTGCCTCCAGAAAATCCCTTTCCAAAACCCACTGTCCACACATGGCAATCATTAGGCAACTCTCTTAAAGAGCAACATTATACCACCAATTGCAGCCTTGCATGAAATTTTGATCACTTAAACCCATCTTAAAGAGGCAGCAGCCACTTTCTGCTGCACAACCTCCCTTTCTCTCTCTCCATGAATGGTAATGCACTTACCCCTCAATGGCCCCCCCACTCTCTCATTGTAGCAGCCCAACAAAGCCAAATGAGGCTTGTAGCCACTTATGAGACGCAGCACCATTAAGGGACACTCTTTAAATAAACCCCATGAAGAACAAAAAATGCAACATTTAACGATTATGCATTGGTTAGTTAAAGGGAATTTTCCGGTGCATTTGCTCCCCTTGTAGTGAAATATAAACAAATAAAAGAAGAATTTGGTTCATCAGACATGCTTTTTAAAAAAGAAAAAACTATCTTGAGAAGGTTTTTTTTCTTGCAGGACTGTGTCTAACAACTGTATCTTTTCTTCTTCTTCTTGGAAACAAAGGCCCACTGCTAAGTCAGTAATGACAAAATTGTGGTTGTAAGCTAAATTTGGACTACACAGGAAGGTGGAGAGAAGCGAGCGCGAGCCAAAGCCCCCGCTGAGCACTCTCGTAAACAATGATTAAGGCACGTCAAGCAGTGGCATGCCCACTCTTTGCCACTCACCTCACACCACTGGCTAATTAGCTGGGGCTTTGCTTTTACTGCTGCCTTTAGTGTCATAAAATTAACACATTTTGCGCAACAGCAGAATCAAGCTCAAACTGTGGTGAAGGTTTAACAAGCCTCTCTTTGGTGAACTGTTTGTCTCACATAAGGGAAAGAGTATAGTCCCTTTAGCGGCCAGCTATGGGGCAGGGAGCGAAAGAGCGGAGGAGAGAGAGAGACAAGGAGGAGGAAGGAGACATAAAAAGCAGGGATGTAAGGAAAAGAAGGGAAAATGGACTGGGTGAAGAGGGGGATTAGGGCTCCATGTGGAGCCGTTTATCCTGAGGAGCACAGGGAGGAGAGATAAAGCTCCGAAGGGCCCCACACGGCCCCTCAGACAGACCCTGTGCCAGGGGAACAGCTTACCCTGCCTTGTGCCCAGCAGCTGAATAGGATTTAAGCAAAAGTAGATTTTGCTGAACTCTTCCCCTCCCATTCATCCACTGTCTCGAAAACTTTCCACATTCTACGGTGAAGCCACGCTGGAGACAATGCCGGGCTGGAGCTGAGCGAAAAAGGAAGACATGGCCAGTCGCTTTGGTGTTGGAAGAGTTCAGCTTGCACGGCTGCCAAGATTAGGAAATACATACAAAAAACCTTATTCATAATGAAACATTCAGTGTTCAGTTCACACAGAGAGTCATGTGAATCAAATTATGCTTCTTGGTATTTAAATACTCAAGTCTTAGTGGTGGAGCCTGGAAACAATGATTTTACCATCATTTTTAAAACCATCTTAGTCTAATTACCACAAAATAAGCCTCAGGGAAACATGGGTTTTTACTAAAAGAACATCTTCACATATTTACATACTGCATTACGGGTCTTTAACACATAATACACAATGTAATGGCAAGAAGGGCATCCAAAAAAACTGAAGAATGTGACATTTAATCTCCACATATCTACATTTCAGCACAGCAACATGGAATGGGTTTATCCTGCTTTAACCTGTCAGCAGTCGATTGCAGCACGGCTCTCAGTTTTAAATCAGATATTCAGCCCCGTTGCTCAGCCTGTTCGATTTTCCCCACTAATTTTTTTTTTCTTTCTTGTGTGGCTGCATATTAAGAGGCACAACGTCGTTTGGAATGCTGGTTTCTATTTTTGAAATGTTCTGAAACGATGTTTGCATACATTTGCATAGCCAAGTGCAAATTGAGCCATGAATATGCAAATGTGGAGCTGATGTCTGTGGCAGCCTCCGCTCTGCCAGGTTTATAGAAGAATTTGTTTACACACACACACACACACACACACACACACGCACACGCTTACACACTTACATATGCAGATTTTTCCTCTCAACCCCTCAGTCTCTGCGTGCTCGGGGAGGACTACTTGTTTAAAACATGATTCAAAAAAAATCATTCATTTGCTTGTATTGCCTTATTAAGTTGGTATTTTCTGAGTGCTGTTTTTTCTGTTGATGTGCTGCCCTGTTCGCTTTTCCATTGCCTCATTAAGGCATGAGATGGACTGCATACTCGCCTAAAAGGTCCTCTAACTGACACTGAGACTAGACGCCAGCTCATGCTCAGTGCAGCGGCTCTTCAAAATAAAGTCTGACTTAATTTGTTTACTGTATCTGTGGGCACTCACTCTGCCACCCTCTTAGCCTCTCTCTCTCTCTCTCCCTGCCTCCCTCGCCCACTGTCTTTCTCCTTCTTTTAACCTCACAGCCACTGGAGGCATTTGATATGAGTTTTAAATAGAATTGTTGTGAGCACACTGTCTACATCAGGAGTGAAGTTGGTGGTGTTTGTGATAGGAATGGGCAAAGGATCATACTGGAGACACAGTGCGTGTAAAAGTCGTACAGTGAGGTCAGTTCATCCAGATTTACAGGCTACATTACTTTATTTCTGTCAAGTTTAGTTACTTTCAGGTTTTTTTTTATACTGACAATGTGTCCTCCTTTTAGCGGCCATGTTTCATGAAGCATCTAGAGCAGTGGTAATCAATGTTGCTCGACTCAAGAGCCAAATTTACAAAATATATACTGAATATATATTTTGCAAGAGCCACAATCAAAAAATGTCTTTTGTCTTCTTTCCTAAAAACCATTAGCATTTGGGAATAGGGTTAAAGGTATACTTATAAAGGTATACTTTAATAGGTTTTGTATGTATGTATGTATGTATGTATGTATGTATGTATGTATGTATGTATGTATGTATGTATATATATATATATATACATACACATATAAAGGCAAAAGGAGCTTCAGTTTATAACACGAGATGTAAAGTCCTATTTCTGTCTGAGGTCGGCCACAATACTTGGGTGGGCACCCACTCGAGCATTGTCTACGTGTGTAAAACACTGTACTAGACTGATGAGACTTTCAATGAATTATCACAGTGGACAATGTTTCTGTTTTTAAATATTAGATTTTTGTTCAAGTATAGGACTTTTAAGAGCCACAAACAGTTATTAAAATGGCTGCTTACGACTTGGGAGCCACAAGACGAGTACAGGTACAGATCTAGAGAATGTTCTGATTTACCGTAAATTCCATACTATTGAGCGCACCTGGATATAAGTCGCACCGGCTAAAAATAAGTAAATAAATGTATTTGTACATATATAAGCCGCACTTGATTATAAGCCGCAGGTGTCCACGCTATAACAAGAGCTATTTACACAGACGTAGGCTACCGGTAACATCCGCAAATACTGTAGCGTCCGTACGGACGTTAAAGGACGACGAGAGCGTTCAAATAATAACTTAATAACCCGATCACTGTCGGCCGTGACCACGCCGTTTACAGCAGAGAGCAACACATCACTTGCCGTAACAATCCAACTCTCTCCCCCAGCGTTCTCTCATACAGCCACTCAACACGTTCTCGCTGGTGCATTCACTGACTCTCCACATAATCGGAATTATGAACACATGATCAACTACTGACTTTACAACATGAACCGTTACAATACGAAGCCTAGCCGACGGTGTCTGTAACACGGCTGATGAAAAAGATGACCGTAATATATTTCACAAGAAAAAGTCCATCCATTCACTGCCTCAGAATGACTTCATTACTCACTTCCTCAGTCTCTGTTGTCGCTGTCAGTGTCATCTTAACGTGCAGCAGCTCTGTTAGCTTCTTTGACAGCCAGGTCGATCGCCTTTAACTTGAAAGCTGCATCATATGTATTTCTCCGTGTGTTTTCCATCATGAGGGTGCGTGCATGAAGCGCAAAATGACTGATATTAAGATCCGACGTGACGAAGTCAAATGTTTTTGCGGCAGAAGCTCATTGTCCCCCATAAAAAATCCATGCATTAGCCGCACCGGAGTAGAAGCCGCAGTGCTCGAAGTGTGAGAAAAAAGTAGCGGCTTATAGTCCGGAATTTACGGTATGTTTTTTTCCCCTTGACACTGATTCTGATACTTGAGTATTGTCTAAACCAAAACCCCCTCCAATACTAGTATGGTTAATTTAAATAAAAACTGGATTGCTTACATTTTGATTTTTTTTTTTTTAGTAACAATACACTTTTGTAAAAAAATTTAATGGACTAAATGCTCATACATTTAAATCGGTTGATTGACTGGCAAACCCACTCATCCACTCACACAGATGAGATTGGAGGTCTCGTATTTGTACTAGAGACTAATAGAACTACTGGTATCTGTATCTGAACTACTCTATAAACAATAAAATCCATACTTTTCTTCTTCAGAACAATGATTGAGCTCAGCTTGATTTAAAAGTTTTGATACAAAATCTGTAAGCGTATGTAAGCCTCATGGATTGTGTCTACTTCGGTAGATTTTCATTGGCTCTCTGATCAGAGGTGGTCTAACATTTGTAATCCTCCACCCATCCCTTAATGGCTTAAGTTGCATTTCATCGCGGACTGGCACCATGTCCGTGCACAATGTTATTGGATAAAAGAACAAACAACAGTTTCATTAGGGAAAAGGAGGGAGAGAAAAGAAGCAAACCTTGCATTTTAGTTTTCAATTAACCCAATTAAGGGCGAATGGATGAACAGCCAGAGACACAATGGGAGCTGTGTCTCTGGCAACACTCGCCTCTACTGGTGCACTTAGGCTTCTGTAACATCTCAGAGTTTTTTTTTCTCCTCATGATTCTGTGCCGCCATCTCAGATCTCAGTGGGGATCCCAAACAAAGCCAGTGAAATCTGCACATGTACTCCAGAGAAATTATGCTAATGAAGAAGAAACAAAAAAAAATTAAAAAAACCTTATCATGACGCTCCATTCCCCTGAGCCCCAGATTAAAAACTCATTCATTTGTTAAATATTTGACACATCTCTGCTTGAGTTCTGAGCCCGGGGATTTGCAGAGTACTTCATATCAACGTGTGTGGGAGAAATGCCCCCCTCTGATGCTGGCACAGACAACCTGGCACGCTTACAGAAGACCAGACAACTGCATGTATGTGCACAGATTCCAATGCATTGTGCTCTTTCTTTGTTTAAACAGGATAAATGTTTTCTATCCAGGCTTATTGGCTTACTACAATTTCCAGTCTTGCACAAGATTGTAATCTTATTATTTATAACAAAGCCAATTTATTTACCACTGTCTTGTTGCTGAACATGCAAACTGCCAATGACATCCTATGTCATGTGTCCAACCAACAGGTGCTGACCTACAGCCAAACAGATACAGTAATACATCCCTTAATGCCTCCATACCAGGCTGTGTCTAAAAGCTTCAACCAGATTTGAGCCCCTTGAATATTTTTACCTCCAGTTAGCATGTGAACCAGACACAGAACTGTGCAAGCATGAAGGAAGGATGAGGCGAAACATGGGAGAAGTAATGCAGCGGGGCACAAAGCCATTACGCCCACCCCGAAAATAATTCACAGGGGACAAAGCAGCTTTACGGCTTCATTCCTGGATAAGAATAAAAGGAGGGGGTTAGGATTCTGTCAGGGGAAATCGGGTAAGGAAAGGGGAGTGGAAGGGAGGGGGTGGCATAATTAGATGATCACAAACTGTACCAGCGGCTCAGTTTTCACTCTGTGGTCCAAATTACAAACCGTCATATTTTTAAAGTAACGCTGACATTCTTTCGTCCCCGGCAGCTGCCAAGAACAACCGAGGCTGGGCTTGTCTTGGCATCTGATCAAAAAGAAGGACCCGGTTCCAGTCACACAGCAACTGAAAACATTTACACAGCTGGGACCCTCGAACCCTGAGGCCGTCCTGCCCTGCTGCAAGGACCTGCGCTGGGGCTATGGGAGAGAGTGAGAGGTGGGGGGAAGAAAGGGAGAGGGAGACCAGGTGCTTCTGGGGAATGTAGGAGGTCTGAGGATGGAGCATTGGATAATGACCGCTATGAGCTCACTGTTGATCACACGCTGTTACCCTTGTCCCGAAAGCCGTGTTGACCTCCACCCAAGTTTGATGAAAGGACAAAATATGAGAGCGGACACAAAACAGCAACAAATCATACATAGATACATGCATGCAAAGACATTAAAAGTCATGCAAACATACAGTACACGTATGATTTATGAACAAGGTGAAAAAGCACATCTTAATGTTTTTTTTTTAATGTTTTTTATGGCTGGGTTCATGCATCTATTGTGCAAAGTGTTTCTGTTTGAAAAGCTGTGTTTGTGTGTTTAAGCTTAAAGTAGGTTGTCTGGCTCATAGGATATTTTATAGAAGAGTTATGCACTGCATGCATTATATCCATAAACTAAATGAACAAACCATATGAGCCTTTTATGCAAACATTCATTAATTTTCCAGATGTTAGCATTAATGTCATCTATGCAGAATCTTGACTCCTTCACACATTGTTTTTCTGCACATTGGGAAACCATCAATGTGAAACATAATATTGGCTCTTCTCCCTGGTCAACAGTTTGACACTGGAGGTGGCCGCACAGACACCTGTTACGATCAGAACTTTACAAATGAGCAGCAAAAGAACGAAGTCTCAGCAAAGCAAAATCTAACCCTCTAGCTGGGTTTATGGAAATTGTGGGACTTTAATTGCTTTAGCACATGAGCTCATTCTTAAAGTCCAGGCAAGGGGATGTCAACAAATCTGGATTTTGAATCTGGCTTGAAGAAGAAGCCCTTCTTTTTACATCTTGGTACAACAAAAAAAGTGGTGGTGGGATCAGGTTAAAGTCTGGTACAAGTTTTGAATTCAATCCAGGTGAGAGGAAGAGGGGTAAGGGAGGCCTTCTCAATGAGAAACGTATGGAGAAGAAAGACGGTGTTTCAGTGATGGTTGTGGAGCAGTGTGTTTGTGTGTGTGTGTTTTTTGGGGGGGCAAAGGGAACAGCAATGAATCCAAGTTGTCCTGACCTCTTGTGACCTCATCCCAGTAACCCTGAAACCCCAGAGGAATAATGACATCACTCCCTCATACCAAGACACAGAATTAAAGTGCTGCTGCTGCGGTGCTGAACCATCACTCTACACACACACAAAAAGCCCACACACTCACACTAAACTATTAGACCCCATTTCTGATGTGTGTATGTGCGTGCAGCAACCATTCACCGCCATGGAAACAGGAGAAGAAGTGGGCGGGAACTTCTCATAAGTAGAACCAGATTTGATTTTCTGCCATATTTGCCCACAGTTTCTGTTCTGCTCATGTGAGAAGCATTTCTCAGTGAAAGGTAGACATATGAATTGACATGACCATGACCTATCACTTCAAACACCTTATAACTTTTCCCCCCTTACCTATGTTTCCATAGTTAATCCTATGAATACAGGCGTACTGTATGTCATGATTTATGATGGAAGAAAGTGAGAGGACTTAAATATCTCAACACCACAGACCACCAGGTACTAAAGAAGTCATTCATCATCGGTCCAATACAGTCACTGTACAACTCCTATGATGTATAACAATACTTACACAATATCAACCAAGAGTGAGTGATGTCCTGAACATCAGCACTGCTGTGATACAGTCAAAGCTGTAGACAATCACAGCAGTGCTGATATTTAGAACTGCGCCCGAAGTTAATTGAATTTTATATTATATACAGTATAGTGCCATATCACAACTGAAGTCATTTAAGGATACCTTTCTGATAGAATAGGAAAGTTGTCAACAAAAGAAACACCAAAATGACATATTATAACTGGGAGGAGTGAGTTCCTTGAGTCCCGACTAGTTGCCTGGCAACCTCATGGCGATGACTATGGTCCCTGCATCAGTTAAAGAAATAGCTTAACTAAACCACCTTCAAGTAAAACCAAAACTTTATTTTTGAAGTTCCTCAATAAGTCCTTAACTGTGGACATTGTTGCTGCAATACGCTTCTCTATGCTATTCCGAAAAAGAGTATTTCCCAGGTGCAGCTACTGCAAAATTCAGCTGCAAGATTGCTGACGAAGATCAGAAAGAGAGCACACATTACACCGATTTTAAAATTTCTGCATTGGCTACCTGTGTCTTTTAGAATTGATTTTAAAAATATATTTTCATAAAGCTTTTAATGGTCTTGCTCCCACTTGTTTATTGCATTTGCTTTTAACTTATGAACCAAATAGATCCCTCAGGTCTTCTGGAAGCAGTATTCTAGTTGTTCCAAACAAAAACCTACGGTGAGGCATCTTTTTATTTGAAAGGTCCCCATCTGTGGAACAGTTTACCTGGAGGCCTGAGGGCAGAACATGATGTAAAAGCAAACTCAAGATCTACCTTTTTAGTCGAACTTTTAACTGAATCTCATTTAACCTCAATTAGTTTTATTACATTTTAAACCTCCAGTCTTTTCTCATTTAGGAATTAAAGATAGTGTTTCCTCCTAGTTTTGAATTGTGGGCTGGGGTTGGGGAGGGAGTTGTGTTTCTGTGTGATTGAATATCACTTTGTGATGCAACTTTGTATGAAAAAGGCTATACAAATAAAATAAAATTGATTGCTTGATTGATTGCTTTCAGACAGAGTCATGATTGCTGTTTCCTCTGTTGTCAGTCCTTTATGCTAAGAGAAGCTAACATGCTGCTTGCTGTAATTTCTCACTAACTCTTGATAGGACAATTATTAAGCCTATCTCTCTGTAACTCAAATAAAAAAAAAATCCCCAAGATTCAATAATTTCTGGTAAACTGGCAGTTTTAAATTAATTTATTTTCTTTGTGTCCCTGGTTTTGTACCACATGACCTGTCAGGTGACCTCTGGGTTCATCTATGTGGAAGTGTGTCCATTAATTGTTCTCGTATCACCTACTCGTATCACGTACTCACCTACCTACCTACCTACCTACCTACCTACCTACCTACCTACCTACCTACCAACCATGAGTTTCTTAATTTATTTTAAAATAAAAACAGGTTTTTGTCCAAATAGGCCGAAGAGTAACCTCGGTTTAAGACAACAAAAACACAACATAAAATGACAAAAAACAATATTTGGAAGTGCTTAATTATAGAATTTGTTTAATTATGATGACACATCACCAACCATTAGAAATGACTATTTTTCACAATTTTTCTTAATAACTTCAATGTAAATGAATTTCATACCAATGTTAAACCACACTTCAAGAATCAGAGCCATTGTGGGCTTTACATGGTTTCATTTTCACCTTTCATGGGTTGGTTCAGTTGGGCCTTTAATGAAGAGCGTTGAAAATGGCAACATGCTAATTGTGGTAACTCTCTGACTCATGTAATAGTGCTTTACGAGTTATGTGGTGGGTAATAAAGTGACAGTGCGTTTAGCTCCAAATCATGCGGAAGACGCATGCTGAGCTGTCTGAAGCTGGCATAAAGGACTGCTCAATTAGGAAGCAGATTTAAGATGAGAGCTCTGATTCCCCGGCCCAATTAATTAGCACTAGAGGAAAGGAGAGGCAGCCAAAGAGCAGAGAGGAGATTTAGCCAGGAAGTGGCCACCAGGGACACGCTCTCCTGCTCCTACCTCCTCACCCTTACTCTATTCCATGCTCTATTTACCTCCTTCTCCTGCTCATTCTTTTATTCCTACACTGTGCCCCTCTGACTTCTGATTCACCTTGTGCTCTCCCTCTGTCATTAGCAGTCGTGTAGAGGTCCAACACACCAGTATAATGGTCTGCTTTTGATAACTCAACCAGTGCTCTATGGCCAATTTGTGGGTATTACAAATTCATTGTAAAATATTCTCATTAGGTAAGTCTAAAAGGAACAGTATTACCTTCAAGTAGCAAAGGTTTGGAAAAAATCTACAGATAAAAAAAGCTTGCTTCACAAACTCTGTGACCCTCATTGTGTCCCTCATTGGAAACATGCCATTCAGATCTTTGTGGTTTGAGTTTCAGTAATGATGGAAATATTCCCAAGGATATCAGAAACAGCTGAATTCCATGTAAATGTGTTAAATAAAGATTTAAAACATATATATATATATAAATGCCTTTGTGATACCCATAACAATCTACCATCTAGGAAACTTAAAAGGAGAAAGACTTCCATCATTAACCATTTGTTCTAAATATAGCCGCGTGGGTCACACTTCAGAGTAGTACTGGAACAAGCAAACATAGAGCATATGCATGAAATGTTCCTACATCACAGAAAATTCTTTGTTTTTATTGTAAGGACACCAATAACTTCTGCATTGAGGAATACGTCATTTTCATTTTGTTTAGCATGTTAGCACAGCTCAGCTTATTCACAGATACCATCAACAGCAACTGAAAAAAGACATAGGAAGGACCTGCAACTAAACATCAAATGCACCATCTAATGCAAACCAAATAAATACACCTCTGGGTAGTGGGAATTTCTAAGGGAGAATCAGCAAACTTTTTGGTTTGAGGCATATTGTTTATTTGTGACACAATAATAAAAAAAAAAAATCCATGTATCATCAAATTATAGTTGCTAACTTCATCTGACGGGTTAGGGTCTCATAAGGTTTTAGGTCTTATTTTAAAAGCTCTACCATCATCCCATTGTAACTGTAAAAGCAGTCAGTATTACACCTCACTGATTTTAATAGCATAAGTTTCAAATATGTGCAATAAAAGTCAGAGTTACACGAGTAATCCTGACATATGAAAATAAGACTGTTGTTCAGAAGAGTTGTTTCAGAAGAAGTAAAAGAGGTCATGGTAAGTTAACTAATAATTGTATTGTCATGTAGTTTAAGGGAGTGCCCAAAGTCAATACTGGTGTGTGTTTTTTGTGCTCTTATTTTGGCCCATCCTGAAAAGAAAGTGTTGCCCCCCAAGTCTTTGTTGTTTTGTTCTTGTTCTTGCAAATGCTATGCTTTTTAACCAAATATCTCATAATGCTTTATTTAAATGGTCTTCACAGAATAAGTTTCATTATGCATGCAGATTATTATTGCATTGTACTTCTGTGTGCACAATTTACAAACCCATCCGCTCAGCGAGGTCCGGACGTTGGTGATTCTTTCCGTGAAGAAAATCAGTGCTCCCTGTGTCTGTGTCTCTGGTGTTTAGTGCTCATGCAGGCAGGTGTGAGAGTGTGCCTGTCATTTAAACGGTTACATCTCCTCTATATACAAAAACAAGAACCCAGTAAACAAAAATAATAAGAAGATCACGTCCTCACTGCATGTGTCAGTAATTAATAATATTCTGGATTATGTTTAAATTTTCAGGATGTTTGCCATTCTTACAAATGCATAACCAAAACAAAATAATATCATACTTATTTATTCATGAACTTTACATACACTGCTAGTATAAAGCTACAGCTTTAGACATTCTGCAGGGCTCGAATAGAGGCGACACGCTACAACCCTCCAGCTTAAACAGATCGTAATAAAACACTTCACAGGAGGCCAATAAGAATCCGAGGCGTTAGGTTGTGAGAAGGGAAAAATCACACCAATGTGGGCATGACAGTGAACGGAAATGCTAAAGTTGTGGTCCATAGAGCCAAAACTAGAAAAAAGAAAGCATATCAAGCGCTGTGGAGGGTGAAGGTACAGATTTGTTGAGAATGTAGTCACATTGACTTCCAATGTAGTCTGTAGTTTTGTCATTTCATTGTTAGTCCATATATCAGTTTAAGCAGCGTTAAGTTTAGATTTATCAAGATACTTGAAACATTGAGGTTTGTACTTCTGTTTACCAGAGGAGGTGTTTTATCGTTCATCTTGAAAGGGTTTAAATTACCCCTCCAATCATATCAATAACAGCTCCCCTCCATACAAGAACAATGTACTTCTGCAGCACAATAAATGGGTCCTCTGCAGTCATTTATGTCAATGTTGTTTGAGTTAATGCCAGTTTCATCATAGCCAGCCATAATTACTAGTTATTATAATGCTTTTTAGATTAGTTTATGATGATGCCAGAGCTCCCCCCCCCCCACCCCCCCGGGCTGGAAACTCAACAATACACAGCAAACCGATTATTTGTGCTTCAAAAAAAAAACCACCAATCTGCAGCATACATATTTATTACGGATGTGGCCGATACCTGCGATGGTTTGTCAATAAGCAAGAGCTGTGAATATATTGCGTCTAGACCTGTGACCCCGCCTGCCTGAATGTCAGATAACTTACACTATTACCGCCACAGCCCAGCGGCCATCTATCAGGAAACAGAGAAACGTCAATATCACAGACTCATCCCAAAACTCTCAAAATTACCCTGGTTAGAGGGAAGAAAAGAAAAAAAACCAATCAATGTGTGGTCCTCCCTGTGCTGTATGAATTTTTGATGCCTCCGCTGCTTAAGCTCCAGACTATCAATTACCAGATAAACAGGGTCTAGGTGATTGTTGTCATGGCGCACAGGGCTGCCATCCAATTAGATCTTGCGCCGACTAATGTGTTAATATCTTACATAATTGGTGTTGGGGGCTATTTTTTCCCTCCCTCTCTCAAATGCCACACTGATCCTGATAGAGACTAATATAACACCATTAGAACAATCTTATACAGGCAAAGTGTTTCAGATGAAATGTATAGAAAAGTACTGCATAAGTCAAAAACCCATTCCAGATTATGACAGACTATCTACTGCATGTTTCCTAATCATCACCTTTTCCCCTTCCTTTCCCTGCGTTCCCTTCTTTTGTCAAGGCAGAATTTGTAGTCAATAATATGAACATAATGTTCCTGCTGAAGATCACTTGATTGTTTTCGGGGAATACATTTTGATCCGTGGAAAGGCTCGCAGATAAAACAACACCAGCTTTGTAGTCATTTTTCTCTAAGGGGAAAAGCCTGGGAGATAAAATCCTATAGGGGCTAGAAAAATTAAGAGATTTGGCATAGAAAAAAGCAAAGCGAGAGGGGAAAGCAAAGTAACAACAGAGCAGAGAATATTTGACAAGAGAAAGAGGAGAGTTGGAAAAGGAGAAGGATAAGGGAGGAAAAAAAGAGAGGAGAAAGAGAGAGAAGGGAGCAAGGGATGAGACGGCTGCCTGGAAAGACGATTAGTATTCATGCGGCGTGGCGCTCCAGAGAGGATTAATGGACTCTGATGCCTAATATCCTGGAGAACAATTAATTTGCCCACAGTTTTGTCATGGTTGAAAGTCAAATGCTGGAACAGATCGATGCGCACAGCCGCCAGTGAAATCGCGGCAGCCCCTTCTGCCGGGCGCAGAATTTTAATTTCATCATCATCATTTTCCCCGGCTGCCACCCTCGACGAAGCTGTCCCTGACATGGCTGAGAGGGCCGCCACATCCCAACAGGCGAGGTGCACACATACACGTACACAGACGCACACACGCCAGTACACACATGCGCGCACACACACACACAGATAAAAAAGCCCTGTAAATGCACAAACATGCTGCACACAATCACAGACCTCTCATGTATGTAAACACATAAACAAAGATGCACTCCTTCAAAATCATAGAGAAAGAAAGAAACAAGCACTCACACAGATCAACCCTTTTACCTACAGTTTTACATAGTGTGCGTGTGTGTGTGTGTGTGTGTGTGTGTGTAGGTGTGTGTGTGTGTGTGTGTGTGTGTGTGTGTGTGTGTGTTGTGTGTGTGATAACACAGACATGGAGTTTTGATTGTCTCAACTGTACCAACTGCTAAGCTAACTACACACCTTTTGTCTTCACCTTTATCATCCACAGTACTGGTTGGCTAAAAGCCTGCATACATCAAAAGTATCACTAATTTCTTCTTTAATTCAATAACTTAAACGTTATTAACTGGGGATGAGGCAATGCAAAATTGAAACTGAAAGGTTATACTTGTAAAATAAATGAGCAAATAGTAAAAAATACCACTAAATATTTGTAATATTCTTGAATGAAGACTGGTGTAATTTGCATGGGTAACGTCATCAATCACGACGCCCCTCAATTCTATCCATGAAAATTCCCAAAGTAGGAAAAATAACAAAGAGGGAGAACCTTGGATAATCACGAAGCAATTTTTGTGACGATTTATCTAAAAACGTGCTAATGCTAGATCCTCACCAGGAGCGGCTCTATGCTAATAACATCAATAACACAATCACATGTCGACATCACCATCGGCAAAACACAGCGCTGATCGCCACGCATGGCCGCACCATCGTCAGAGGCGGTAAATATTTCATCAGGAATGCAGATGTGTCAATTAAAGATACGTGGAGACACAGCCAGAACCCTCGTCTGACTCCTCGCTTTATTTGTCTTTTAGTTTCTCTGCCTAGCTCAAGGATATTCTCATTAGCACATTAATGCAACACAAATGAGAGGCACACAGGAGACAGCCAGGGAGCCACGTGGGAAAAAATAAAGATGTGCTTTTGGAGGATGTGAGTCCTTAATTCAGGCTGGTACTCGAGCTTTGTTATGACTTTATTCTCCGTCTACAGAATATCTATGACAAAATGACTGGTAACAAAAGTTAATATTATATAACATTTTAATTAGTATAAGGATTCAAAAACCTAAAATATTAGTTAAAGCAAGATCATGCCATAAAATTTGTTTCAAGCTAACAGAACAAGCACATCTTCGTTTTCTTTATATGTATAGCTGAAGTGCCAATAACACTGATGGCCCCCTCTCTCCCCATTCTGTTCAGTATTATCTCACAGTCTTGCTTTTTGTCATAGTTACCCTCTGCGGGGGAGAGAAAAACCTAGACATCACTGTATGAATTATTAAAGGATCTGGCGCTAATTTATTTAATGAATTAAGAAGAGTCCGGTGGGGGGTATTTCAATAATGGAGCACTGTTAGTAGTGTTTTAATAAGGATGGCACACACTGATTGGGTAATTACATCTCAGCTCTCCCCATGCTGCTTCACTCTGGGGCCATATGAGGAGAAAGCCATGTGACAGCGGAGAAGTTTCTATATTTATCATGAATCGCACACAACGACATGTAGGCCTACACTCAATGGCCTCCCATTAGAGATCCAAGCAGGTTGTGCCTCTCAGCAGTTAGATACAAGGGTTATTGGATAAATGAGCCCAGTGGATAATCAATCAACTGGAACATGTAAGTGGACCTGCACACTGGATAACACCCTTTGTCATTTTTCATACATAAGTGGAGAAAAAACTTGTGTAGGTTGCTTGGGTCTGTTGTTGAAAACTGATGTTTTTTTTTTAGACTTTTATAACATTAAAAAAAAACTAATATTGAACACCTGACAATAAGGGAATTTGTCCAAAATCTCACCGTCTTTAGTTTTGCACACCATGACCTTTAAGTGAAGAGCTTAAAGGTGTATATCATTTGCTAAATATCACGACAGAGATAACACTTACAAGATGTTACGGTTACAAGCCATCCTCATTACAGTCATCCTAAAGGAATCCACAATAAATCAGACGGGCAGAGTTCATATAAAAGGTTGAGTTCAGCCACACAAAAAGGTAATGTCAGATAACAAATCTTTATGGTTACAATGACTACCATAAAGCAGCACACACACAGGCAGTCATATTGTGCAATGACCATTCTAATAAGAACTCATAATACTTACTGACGCACTATTACTGCAGACATAAAACATTACCGAGATGTCATACAATAAATGTATACGCACCAGTGACTGGAAATGTTCGTTTGGTTTCTGAGTGACATCACAATAATCTATGCGTGATTGTGAATTTCTATACATTAAGTTCAATGTGACGATGGTGTCTTCGTGTTGAAATTACATTTTGAGGATGAAAGAAAAAAAGCCTAAAAGCACTCTGAAATATGACGTGTATTTGCACAGAGATGGTACGTTTAGGAGAGTGCGTCAATACCACAGGTTACATTAGGTGTTATCTTACTGGTTTTAGAAGTGTGATGTTTGAAGAGCTTTTGAACATGAATTAGATGACCAAAGTTCAGATCACTTTAATGCTTTCTAGGTAATCACGCTTTCACAGTGATTTATAACAAAAATTAGGATTAATAAGGGGTGTTTTTTCAGGTATAATCAGAATATTTGGCAGAACCGAACAAACTATGAAATAGTTGTCAGTAAAACTTCAGTCACAACAGTTACATACACATATGAGAGAGAAAGGAAGAAAATGAAGATTCTCAGAACTGGACATATAGAAAGGCCCAATTTCATAAAGTTAAGTGAAAAAAGGTGCAGAAATTGTTTACATTTAAACTGACACACGTACTGCTACAACAGAGCATTTAGCACTTTTAAATCACTAGCATGATAATCAAACATTTTAATTCTATCAGTGCAATAGGATTACAGTAAAGGTGTCCAACCTCATTTAGAACACGAGAACTGGTCATTCCTGTACGTGTTTGATTTCTACACTGCCACTTAAAACAAAAAAAGGAAGACTATAAAGGAGAGTAGATTGGGGGAGGGAGGGAGCAAGCAAAATAATCATTCCTCAGCAAAAATGTCAGGCTTGGTTATGAATCTTTTAGAAAGCAATAAAGCCCACAAGCCTCGTCTGGCTCATGTCTCACCATTCAACACATCCAACAGCTCGCAGTGAGACATAGAGGAGGAGAGAGAGAGAGAGAGAGAGAGAGAGAAAGAGAGAGAGAGAGAGAGAGAGAGAGAGAGAGAGAGAGAGAGAGAGAGAGAGAGAGGGAAAAGGACAGAGACCAGGAGGGGGGCTGTCTATAATGGGGAGCTTCATCGGTCCGGGCTGGCCCTGTAATGGGACTGGATTCCGATCAATAGAGACGCTCCTCAGGCCATTCGTAGGCGTAATGACTTTAGGTTTCTCAATAATTAAGATATTGTCACTGTGCTGACTGCAGGGTCAGCCAATCATTAACCCCATGTTAAATATGCCTTTGTTTTAATTGCTTTGCCTTAACTCCTCCAGATACACAGGGATGAAAATTAAAGGGACAGCAACCCTATTTCTGTACGCCTGTAAGAGAGTCAGAGAGAAAAGAATTGAGAGATAGGAGCCCTGAGGTATATACTGTATGTATGAGTCGGTTAAAAAAAAACAAAAAAAAACAACAACTATGAATTGTCTCTACTTGTAGCTTCATAGATCCGTTTTTTTTAATATAACAGAGGCTTCAAATGTACAAAATGTACATCTTTTCCTGTTTTCTTTGAATATAAAGATTTACTTCTGGAGCTATGACATGACAGGAAGCAGCCCATTTTGAACACTCTCACATTCTTATGGAGGCCACTTCATCTGATTTTCATTTGGGTGTTTCAAAGCCAATGTAAGCTCTCCACATTGTCTATCAAAATTCTGGGCAGCGATGCTGAATCCTGAGCCAGCGTTGGTAAAAGAGGGGTGCTCATCTCCTCTGTCACACAGGCACAGCCCACTCAGACGCTAATATTCCCACCTCTCTTCCCCCATCCCAGCAATCACTCGCAGCCATTCCTGCCCCAGCTGGGTGATGAGAAACAATGAATTTATATCCAACGTGCCGCCATTCTTTTCTCTCTTCCACACAGTGTCCCGTGCTTGCCTCTCCCCCTCTGCTGCCTCGCCATTGGTGGTTGGTAAATGGACTAAAGCGGCACTCAATAGGCCGATGCACTCCGTCAAGGCGAGGGGGCTTGACCTTTCCTGGCGTGGGGAAACGCAATTCATATCGGCCCCAGACCAGCTGCCCGCTAAACGAACATCTCATCCAATTTCCAGGCGCTTGCAACACAAAAAACAGGAGTGGGGGGGGGGGGCTGAGTAGATGAGAGCTTGGTGGTTGGGAGAGGGGCTTGTGGGCAGGGAAGTCCTGATGGATTTTAGATTGGTTTCTCAATTTCTCTTCACTCAGAAGAGGCGGGGGGAGGGGTGAGACAAAGAGGAAAAAACAAACACCAAATATCTAAATGCAAACACACACACACACACACACCTGTACGCACAAGGCAAGCTGAATAAAAGTTGCTTAAACTGACCTCCTGATTTACTGATCAATTATTCACTCGTCGAGATGTTTATTATGCTCAGTTGTTAAACAATTTTATGGGATTACACTTGATATATCAGACTGCTGCTTCTTTTTTTTTTTATCTAAATCATCAACACCAGACAGACTATTAATGATGGACCACCAAGAGAGACGGTTACTGTGGAGACCGCATTCCCCCAGGACTAACTCATGACTAACACGCAAACAAGAATATAAACAGAAATGCTCCCAGGAACCCACACACACACACAAGCACACACACACACAAGCACTCAAACAACCATTTGCTGTAACGGAAGGTGTTTTAGTGTGTGTAGTGGGTCCATTCAACACTTGGTTGCGTTTAAAGGGCGATCATTTATTAAATAAAAGAAGTTGGTGCGCGCTGCAAAAAGGCAGAGTAAATTAAATGTGAGATTTGTCATCATATACACACACGATGCAAGACAAGTCCATTCGGATGCAAGGCAAGCAAACTGTCTGAGAGAGAAATGAGGATCTGCCCTGAATACGGGGGTATTTTTTGCATGTGTGGGTGTTTGTGTGTCTACAATATGAATGAGTGAAAGCAAAAACAGGAACGAGACACACAGAAATTACAAGAAAAGTGGCTTGTGCATCAAAGCAACTATATAACACTGTGGCCTTAAAACCACATGAGGTCCCTCCTCTGTCTTGAAGACAGCTGCATTAATTGGACTGCTGTCTAATACATACACTGAATATATAATATAGAACGTATGCTCCTGTATTCATGTTCCTTTGCTTTTGCCCTTTTTGTTGTCTGAATACATATTTGCCGCATCATATATTATTTATCAGACTTTAGCTTCATCGGTCGAGTGGAAGTAATATGGTATATATTTCAATTCTGTTACAGCTGATCTACGTTTTAACATTCGCTGCAGGGGATGTCACAGACCCCGGAGGCTGAGCTGGAGAGCGCTGTTACAGAGGCATGCAGACTAACGCACTTAGGCATAAACAGAGACACCAAAAAAAAAAAAAAAAACAAGTGCACAAACACACACAGGCACGAGGAGGTAAACAATTCCCACTTTTGAGAGCTGTAGTTCTGCCTTGGGCTACAAACCAATCATAGCTGTGCTGTATGAGCATGTTTTTTTTGGGATAAACAACTGGTATTGGTAATTTGGCACAGCTCCCTTGGACGCGACAATGTGCTTGCAGTGTGTTCTTAAACTGTGAGCACACCAAATGAGCCACACAGCAGCACCGAGTCACATTCAGGGACGCGCTGCCTGAGGTCTCCTGGGTGTGCAGCTTCTCCCTGAAGCCCTGTGTCTGTCTGCTGCTGCCTGCATGGCCCTGTTAGGCCTGGCCCAATTAAACCTATTTAGAGAGCCTTCAGCCTTGGGCTCACCAGGGACTCAACATGTCATACTACCTTCAGCAGACATGTGACTTCCTGCCTGCAACACAGACGGCTCATGTGGTATGATGTAACTGCTCAACATTTTAGTGAAATATGCACTTTTCCAAACTCACATTTAATGTTTGTTATCTCTAAAGTATCGATGAGACTTGTTTGAGAGCGACAGTCCTGCTAGCTCTCCTCATTCCTGGTGGTAGTGATGGAAGGGATGTGGGATGTGGGTTGGCTACATGGCGGGATATCAGATTTCCTACACCCCACAAAAGCAAACACAGCTAGTCGGCAGTGTGTGCCGTGCATCCCCGGAGTCCAACTGCTGCTCTGAAACCAATTTAGCAGCCCATGCTGGATGGAGTAAACCTCTGCCCCCTCCTTCTTTTCTTCTATCCATCCATCCCTCCTCTACTCCCTCCCTCTCGTTTCCTTCCCTCTCCCTTCTGCCTCTGCTCAGCTCTCCCTGAACGTTACTCTTTGGAAGACACAGTGAGACAGAGGGAGAGGGAGGGAGGAAAGGGTGGGAGAGTTTGGGCATGAGAAGGGGGAAAAATAAGGGGAAAGGGTTCTCTTCTTTCTGAAATCATGCTCTGGATCAGTCTGGAGAGGCCCAGTGTGTTTGGATTGGCATGGCGGCTGGCAGACGACAGGGGGAGGTGGA
The DNA here is from genome assembly GCF_947650265.1 of Symphodus melops. Lineage (NCBI taxonomy): Eukaryota > Metazoa > Chordata > Actinopteri > Labriformes > Labridae > Symphodus > Symphodus melops. The sequence continues at coordinate 38,470,971 of NC_136691.1, read as the reverse complement.
GCTGGAAGAGAGTTATAAATAAACATTTCAACAGGGCTGGGAGAGGTGTCGGCAGGCCTCAGGCCACAGTACCTTCCCTGGGCTCATTGGCGCCCCTCCAGGTCACATTACAGGGGTAAATTGCTGCACAGCAACACTGTGTGTGTGTGTGTGTGTGTGTGTGTGTGTGTGTGTGTGTGTGTGTGTGTGTGTGTGTGTGTGTGTGTGTGTGTGTGTGTGTGTGTGTGTGACAGAGAGAATAAGGGAGAAAAAGAGTGAAGAAACCTTAGAGCACAAGTGTTTGTTGCTATAGCTGCAAACTCAATGAAGGCCTCGCTCTGCTCTGCATGGAGAAAATTAGCATATCATTACAGAATGACAAAATGTTCAACCTTGTTAAGTGAAGATGTGCAAAGAGTTTGTTCCAGGTTGAAGAATTATCCTTCATGCATTGACATGAAAACATCAATTAAAGAAAAAATGTTATGATGAGTTGTAACAATATTATATTGCTGAAGTGTTCAAATAGTGACTTAGTTTTTGGAATAATGACTTTATTCTAACAGTAGGTGCTGGGTGAACCTGAGGAAGCTGCTGGGTGAACCTGAGGAAGCTGCAGGTGAAACGTTTTGTTTGCTCGCAAAAAAAACGGTTAATTTATTTTCAGTGTGAAACGGATGGATAGAAACGTTGTCTTTCCAACAGCTTTACAGGATTACTGTGTAATGTAGCTTTATTTAAATAATGAGAAAACAATTACAGAACTTTTGTGATGCAACAACCTTTACAATCTGTTACCGCTCCCATAAGAGAAATGTACTGCAATGAATTTTTATAAAGCTAAAATGTTTCAACTTTACTCAAACTTCATGCACATTTTTCCCTCCAAATGTTGTAGAAAACTAAATGAAAGCATGCACGAATGTTATGAAAACACCTAATTAAGAATACACTACAAATAAACCACATGTGACATTCACAAGGAGAAGAGAAAAGAACAAAAAAGGTCAAGTCTTGTGCACCTTTACACGTGCGGCAGGAATATGCATCCATCACTATGTTGAGAACAAACATGCTGAAAAAGAACATGTTGCTGTCATGCCAAGCACCTTGCTGGCACTTCGAGAGAAGCCACTGGGGTAAAGTGCAGCGCAGTGAATCCATCCTGGGAACGAGAACAGACGGCTGATACGCTGCCCTCCTTTGCCCTGGCTGAAAGCTGAGGAGTTGGGCACCACACTTTAGAAACTGTTGGCAGCATTGCCAGGACTCTGCACTACTTATGTGTTTTGGAATGTCAGAAATTGATATCAGGGTAAGGTGTGGCCTGAGGAAAAATTGCTATGCTACGTACTGTATATAGACTGTATGGGATGTCTCCTGAAAATTGAAGGTCCCTAGCCTGCTTACAACAACCACATGGTTTGACTCTAGTGTGCAGATTTCTCTGTCCAGTATACACTCAGCCTTTCAGATAGTTTTCCATCCGATCAGGCCTCAGCGTTCCCCTCGGGTTCTCCCTGTTACTAAAGTTTACGGTTGATGGGACAGATTCCAAAGTTCTGCTGTCGGAAAAGAGACATTCTGGCTTCATGGTCACTTATTGCAGGCAGATTTTTATGGTTTTATTTTGGCTGAGAACTGGTGCTTTTGGCTCGAGCTGTCCACATCTGTGCTCCACAGGAGTGATCTTGTGCCTCCACTGCAGCCTTTCTGCACAAAACCGTATGGTGATCATACTAAACATCCAATCTTTAGGTGAGGACAATCACCTACAGAACTGGGCTTTGGGACTACGTTAATTTGGACAAATTATTTTATTTGCAAAGAATTTTTGTGGTTGCACTATTATAGCAGCTAACTTTAGGACTTCTTGAACACATTAAGTCTTTCATGAAAAATAAAACGTCCAATGGAAAGCAGAAACGATAAAATACTGTTTTTAAAAAGTCTGCAACAAAGAAAACTATTAGGAGGACTTGTGGAGCCAGCTGCATTTTAAATTGAGATGAAAGGCAAAAAGAGAAAGGAAAGAACTCGAGAGAGGAATAGAATTCAAAGGGAAATGTAGACCACAAGCCCCTATGAAGTCAAAGCGAGCCTATCTCTTTGAGTCAATTGTGGTTTTGCTCCACGATTTACTATAAAAACCTGGCAGTGTCCGTGGGGGCTAGTTAGCAGACCCCCCTTGATATGACTCGGGCTGGGTGGCTTCACCACATGCTTGGCCAGGGGTGAAGTGACTCATAAACACTAGGGGGTGGCTGGGTGTTCATCCACCTGTGCAAAGAGTACACTGCAGTACAAACAGGCACGATGTCCCTCTGCTTGGTCATCAGAAGATGACCAAAATTAAGGTGTTGATAAAATGCAAATGAAATTATTATTGTGATTTCTTTATGGGGGGCAAGGTGCAAAGTTTGCAGTGAGAAAAAGCTCTTTCAACTCTTGGACAGCTTCACAAACCGTCTGCACTGTCTTATAGCAAAACACAACAAAAACAGAGGGTTTAAAATCTTGTAGAAACTATTTGATGGAGAGACTTCAAGCTCATTTTTTAAACATTCTGACAACTGAAATAGACTGAAAGTATAGCATGTACTGAACACACTTTTTTTGCATAGATCTGACAAAAGTGCAAAAACACAATGTGCACCTTTGGTTTATTTCATGGTCTAGCTCCATTTTTCCACACATATATGTTATTACACATCTGTTTTCTCTCCCCTTTTTGTTCATTCAGAGAGAGAGAAAGAGCAAAATGGGGATACAGATAGGGGGAGGAAAAGCAGTGCAATACTATTACCATTTCCTGTTTCTGTGGAGCCAGGGGTCTTCGGGGAGCGAGCTGAGAGGAGTCCTGGCCACCAGCCGCCTCTGATAGGCCAAGACATGCTGTGGAAGAAGGATGAAAAATCATGAAACCTGGCTGCAGAGAAACCACTTTGAAATAATCCGAACGCAATGCTGGGAGCGCTCCTTTACCAGTACCTAATGGCAAATCAACCTAAAATCAGATAAGCACAACAATAATCACAGGAAAAGCTGAATATTGTAACAATGGCCACTTTGGTATGAAAAATCCCTTTGCTTTGAATATTACCTCTGTATATTTTCTTTGTGTGCACTTCTGGATGAAAGTAGCAGACTTAAAACACTAGCTTCAGGCATCTCATCTTTGCAACAGTGAAGCAACTGTTTCTAATTAAATTTTAGTATCATTTTCCCAAAAGTCTTTACCAAGAAAACATTCTTATAACTCTGAGTCTTTTACACTGTGGCTTTTCACTATAAACACTCATAATATTACACCACAACTTTATTGCCAAAAGAAAAAAGAAGCGGAAACATTTGCAAAGAAGTCTGTATGGTGGAGGTCAGAAAGGACTTCTTCTTTTTAAGCATTAGCTAACACACTCTACACTTCTGGGCCGCAAATCTTAATGTAATTACAAATGAAATAAAGCTATCATGTTTTTCAATCACTTATTGAATTATATAACTAGACACTCATGATTTAAGATTTTATGCTTGCAGAGTTATTGGTTTTATCATTAATTATGCTAATTAATTGGTTTTAATAGGGAACAAAACAAAAACTTTTTTCCTGACTGTAAAGGGAAGATTTGCATAATGAGCATGTTAACATTAAACTAGTAATCTGTCCAGTTAAGGATAAGTTAAAAAAACATTTATTGCCAAATTAAAAATAATTGTTAAGGAGCCCATGAAGCTCTTGGCCCACCCTGTAGGAGACCCCCTTTTCTCCCCTAACATTGCTTCCCAACACAACCTCCCGCCCAGCCAGCATGCTGCTCTCCTGACAGGCTCCGGCTCGGAGGCCCAGAGAAAACAAACTGGCTCTGATTGTGAAAATAGTGCCTTAGGGCCCTCCTGGTGCCCGCCGCTTATCTTACACAAGGCCAGCTTTGTGTACTGTGGGGGCTCCATGCTGGCTCACAACCACCCCACCAGGTGGACACTTCCACGGCCAAACTCTCCTCCTCTGTCAACCCTCCCTCCATCGCTTTCACTCTCTGCCCTCATGCGTACCGTGCCGCCTCCATTGAGACCGCTGTGTTTATTTTGAAAGGGGAGCATCAGGAAATTGATCCACAGGCCCCACACTGGTCTGTGGGCAGAAGCAATTCCTGAACAGCTGGAGATGATGAGACTTCCCAACCATGAAATGGCTAATGTTATTTAATAAACACAATATTTTAAAACAAACTTCATTTTAAAAATGATCACGTTTGAGTTGTAGCAGTTAAACTACATTTCCCACTAGCTTCTACAAGTCAGTACCTTTAAATGAACAGTTTTGTAAAGATAAGGTAATCGGCCTTTAAATTGAAATACTGTTCTTGTGTCAGTAAATAAACACCAGTGTAGAATCCATTTATTGATGATAGTTGGTCTGACTGCACTCCAGCTGGTGGGGATAAACCCCTTTCAGCTAGCTACTATTAAACCTCCTTCCCGGTGACTTTGCTAACAATTTAGCAAGAGGTAAACTGGTTGTATGTTGTCGGTGAAAACATAATTAACTTTACAGCCCTGTACATTTCCTACATACTCCACGCTTTACTTTTTGTACAAGCTGTCCCTCCAGTGCTACACATTTATGTCGTCCAACTTCTGAGTCAAAGCCTGGCACAGTAACTCTGGAACATGGGAAGAAGCTCTAGGCCAGTGTGGGCCAGATTGAAGTGTCTACACTGGTTGGAAGTTTGCACATGACTTCTATGAATTTAACTGGTATGCCTCATGGATCCATATTAATGCTGCCAATTTTGGGGCTAACAACAAGATGTTTCTTTTTGTGATATCAACAGCCATGTTGCTTCACATGTTGCTCTATTTTATGTGTTTGAGGGGTTTGTCCAAGGTGGGATTGTGGTCACACTTTTCAAAAAATAAAAACACTGCTTGATTATGTACCGGACTACCATTATGTTTAATTTATTCTGATAGATTGATGATAGACCTGCAGGCATGAAAGTTTAAAAAATAAGGAACAGCATCTTGAAAAACTTCACTGATTTGGTAACTTTTTTGTCTCAAAAGTTTCCTTTAGTTTCACAGGAGCCAGATAAACCTGTTAGGTTAGATGTAAGTGTATATATGAGGTAAAAAAAAAAACACAACAACTATTGGTTTAACTTACTTGGATTACTCCCAGAGAAATCAATTACATGCTCACATGTGTGAGACTGACAACACTAAAAAGGAAATAGAAATTGATGTCTTTTCAGATTCTGACTAGCAAACAGACAACACTTTGACAGGAATTAGAATGTGTAATCAGCACCTGTTTCAGGAGATTATCTGGTTCCATCAAAGTTGGAGTAGAATTAGATAATAAAACTAGGGAGAGAATAAAAGATGGGTCATCATTACAGGCTTTCATGACTGTAATTACATCAAATACCAAACACCGCAAATATGTGTTGGCACACATCCAAGATGGCAAAGCAAAGATGTTAGAGCACTAATAGGGTAGCATTGTGCTATGGTTGCTGGGCATGTCTATTGGAGTGATATTTGACAACAATCAAATGGCTGCCTGTCTGTCTGATGTTCAGCCAAGACAGATTGTCAGTATGAGAACAGATGCTTCAGTGTAGCTGGCTTCAAAATAGCTGGAAACAATATTTGTATCACCATCATTGGAAAGTCAATGATAACTCACCCACAGCTATGACTGATGTTTTTCCCCCCGAGGTCATGAGCCAAGCCGAACTTCCAGCTGTGCCAAGCGGACTGTATAATAAAGATGTTTACCGCAGGCTATTCACTGAGCAAGACAGTATTTAACAACAAAGCTACAAGCCAGCAACTGTATTTGTTAATATACTCAACACATATCGTGGTCGACAAAACCTTTACCTTTTGGAGCCACCTGAACTCTTCATTTGCGGCAACAGTTGGTGAAACTCAGTGCATAAGTTCTGCTGGAGTGCATTTTTTTTGCTATACTTGTATGGTCTTAGGAATTATCAGTCTGACTTTAAAATAAACTTTAGAGAAAAAGTGACACATATTTTTAACAGATGTTCACAACAACAAAGTCTTTAAAAGATAACCAAACTTATTGAAGCAAGTATTAGAAAAACAGAACATTCAAGGAGTTTAGACAACAAGTTTAAACACCACTGAAGATCTGTTTTGTTCATTTCTAGTCAATTATCTGTTTGGATCACACCATGGGTGTGTGATCAGTTAAATGGGTTATTTCAGCACTTTTTTTGATCTTTTTAAAAACCCTTTCGGAGTAAGGACTCAAAAGTATGTAAAAAAACTGAACTTTAACTAGGGTCTAAGGTCTAACTGATAACAAACTCAGGATGGAGAATAATTGCTATATCTTTTATTCTCCTAAATATATCAAAGTATATTGTAGAATACAAAATTTCAACTTCAGATTGTCATTTTTAAATATAAAATAAAGCAGCAAAAAACAATACTAGCATGAAGTGTGTCAGTGAATTTGCTTTACAACATGTGTGAACGATACAATATCGATTGTATACAGTAAATGAACTTAAAGGATTTCAGACAAGATTTCATCAAGAACTATATTCTGGTCAAAATGATGTCACCAACGTAGTGGTTCGTGACTTTGTAGTTGTTACAGTAATGCCATTCTTCCTTCACCTCATATGTACGCTTTGTTAAGTGATAAACGTTGTCTTTGAATTAAGACACAAATTGAACACTGGATTGAACATTTCACCTGCTGAACACAAGATTCACCAGAGTATGCTAATTAGCATGACGGTGTTAGCATTTAGCTCAATGCACGGCTGTTTCTCAGTGTCACCTCACACAGCTGACTTTTAGTCTTAATATGAGTTAATTTATTTTGAGTTTGAAGATAAAGATAACAGCACAGTTGCCTTACAGTTTTGTATGAATCCACAAAGCTGAGTTTATGGTGCTAACCCATCAGTAACCTTAAAAAACTGATGATTGATGGAGCCTGGTGTGGGCTGTAAGCAGCCTTTAGACCAGTTTACATGTGGGTGGACAGAGTGCTCACTGTTGTTGCCAGTTAAGAAAAAGTGAGTCGTCCATTACGCAAACGCCTTACATAATGGATAAGTGAGGCAGTGGTTGGTGAAGAAACTGGTGGCTCTGGGATGTCACAGTGTTTCCAATGAATCTCTCCCAGTATGACTGCTGAACTATGAGGTGAAAATCATGATTTTATGAGATTTTTAAGTTGACTGAATGACTGACGAAAGCTGATCAACACAGATGATTTAGATGGCTGAACTTTTACTCCTACCACATTCCACAGCTGTCAACAATTGTGGAACAATTTAGAATAATTCTGATGATTCTCAAGTTAAAGTGTGCTAGTTTCTTTTTCTCCAGCATCACAGAATGTTTTTATCATGCAGTCATTAGATGATGGTAAGTAAATTGACAACAGCAGGCATCTTTAGTTGACAAAGATTATCTTGGCGATTTGAGAGAGAGTTTTGAGAGATGTGCCTACTTCAAGTAATAACTCTGTCATAAACTCTATTTGAAGACAATTCAGCCAAGCTGGCAATTATTAATGTGCCAAATGATCAAAAGTGTGATATAACCACTGCTAACACTCTCAATATAAAAAAGAAATTGTACATGGACTCACCTTACAATGACATAACATACCTGTCTAAGTAAATTATCTTAAAAGCAAGACAAAGTCAGGCTTACATTTTCAGTGATAAACGTTTTTTACCTTAACATCCAAAGTTTGTCAAAAAAAAAATCAAAGAAATCTAAACATCTTCTTGCCAGATTTTCAGTGGAATACATCTAAGGCCAAAGATAATTCTTCAACATACATAAAGGAAGTAATCTTAATCTCAGATGCAACAACCTTTTCGTACAAATGTAGAATCCATTTATTAATGGTATGACTTAAAAATACCATATCATGTTTTCCCTGGTTTTAAATGCTCTTTCTTGTGGTTTCCGGTGTCTTGTGCATGTTTAGGCGCAAGCACAAGCTCCCCTTGGATGACTGTAGCATTCCCAATACGGAAAACGGGGCGGGACATATCCAAGAACAAAGCAGAACGATTGACTAATTATGAGAGAGCAGATCAGCTGACCAATTAGATCAGATTTGGCACACCTGGGTACCCTGCTAGTTTTTTTTCTCTTTGTGGAGGATTCAGAGCAGAAATACAGGCAGACAAGACCACCTGTACAGAGCAGCAGTACATGAAAACAGACACTTTTTTCAAACATTAGCAATCGAGAATGTACTTTAGTCGGCACATAAATTAGATATATGAACCCCAAAAAGGGCATAATATGGGACCATTAAGTTTCATCCTGAAGATGTATCCAAACAGAAGTGAAGCACCTATTCACTTTTAAGAAAGTTCGAATTCTTGACGATTTTGGATAAACAGCGAATGAACCAAGGTGTACATTATTATTTCATTATGTTCACGTAACGTTAGGAAACTGTTTGTTGACACATTGGCAGAAAAAAATGCTCCTTTAATCATGGAAATATTGAATCCATAACTATGACACTCTTTCCCCAACCTTAACCAAGTGTGTAGAGACCTGAAAGTTCACTTTATTATAAAATAACAGAGCCTGTTGAAAAACAGTTCTAAAGATTTCAGATTTAACGGCAGTGACCTTCATTAATGATAATAATAATAATGTGTTTGTTTTATAGTATAAACACCCAAAGATGCTTTATTAGTGGTTATCCACACACACAAATAAAACAAAGAATAAACATACTTTTTTCCCAATATGTCAAACCCTCCATCCATCTATCCATGAGATTCATATAATTCTCACTTTCACTGGACACATGAAATAGACAGCCGTCAAGCTTTGGTTTAAAGGAAAACAGCCTAATAATTAAATTATCTTAATAACAGTGGTTTAGCTCTGCTGGCAGCTGTGTACACAGAGACAGAGAGCATGACACAAAGTCCACTTAATCATTCAGGTCTTTATTCAACTGGGACGATAGGGAAGTGGGGATGGATAAAGGATTTTTTTTTTTTTTAAAGTAGATTTCAAAGAATGAACTGATTTTATTCTGTCCTTCTGGTTATGTGTTTCACTTTATCTCTGCAGTGTTCACATTTGTACAAAGGCAATGGGGAAACTAATGCCTTCCATATGGAACATGGAAATGCTAAACTCAAAAGCCTTGTTTGAGGTACAAACTGTTGCACCAACCATATTTCAGTTGGAATTCATTAGGAAGTTTGGGCTCAGATTTTCTTATGGAAACCAAAAGAAAAGAGAAATGTGGATGAGGCTGTTTTTTCCAAGGTCCTTGGAGAGTGTGTAAGTGATCTGAGACACTCAGGGTGGCGTCTGGATGAGCCTGGGTTTGGATCAGGACCCTGCATCTGGGGCACATGTGCCTCCAGAAGGGACAGAAAGACAGAGAAACCGAGCCAAAAACCATTTTCTTTTTCTCTCTGTTTCATTTTTCCTTTGTCTCAACTGAAACCAAATCCTATGGCTTCCCTGAAAAAGCTAGATTCTGCACCTATTTGTAAGTCAAAAGTTGTAGTTATCAAACGGCTTTCATGAGATGATGTGTACAAAAAAAAATCATAATCCAACGTGTTTATGAAAAATACCTTCTTGACACGCTCAATTGAAAAATTATCCGTGCAAACTCCAGATTTTCTCAGTGGTTAAATGTGTTTGGTTGTGGAGTAGAGGCCAAACCAGCAACAGATACACTATACTACGAAAACAATAAAAAACAAAACAACAACAGCAGAGAGATAAACAAAGTAAAGCTGTGGATGTTTTGGTTTTCTGACTAAACATGCCACATCCAGTCCCCCCTCGCAGTCTTCTGGCATCTCTCCGGCTAGCCCTCCATTAGCAGCATCAGGAGGCCCGGGGCAGCCGACAGGAGTGTGACCGGAGATTATTGTCCTGTGTGCTTGTTTGGGTTAAGGCTTTAGATGGGGAAATGGGATTAGGATGGGCCCGGCTGGAGAGACGCACACTAATGGGAAGCAGAGAAGCGCTTGCCTGATCCTCCTTCGCTCACAGAGAGCAACCCTGTTATCCCACCTGATTGGATTAGCCCCCTGTTAAATGTGCTATGATAAGGGAGGACCACTGCTGAGGCTCTCCTCGGTGCTGCCGTGCTGGAAGCACACAGATACTGTAGAGGGAGCGAATAGATTCCTGCATACTCTTTTTAATGGTTGATATCTGTTTCATGCTTGGCTCTGGCTCTGACACAATGGTTTAAACAGAGGGTAACAACACTGGTCACCATCAATATGACATTATTGTCCTTGCTAGGATTGTTCATATATTTTCATTAACAGCATAAATATGTGTAGTATGCTATTTGTCCAACTACAGACCACAATAAAAAAGTGCCTAACAGTAACTGCACCATGCTTCCCTGAGCTTTTTATTTGCATGCAAATCTTCCAGACTCAAACTTGCTAATTGCAGCCACTCTACCAATCAGACAGTAATTACTGGTATCCTGCTTGCCTTTCCTTCCAATGGCTGAGCAGCTAATTTGAGCCGCGGTTTAAACAGCTGGAAAACAGCATCCTGTGGCAGTACTGCAGGCCTGTGTTGGAGCGTGCATGAATGCATGTCTGTGCATCTGTTGCTATGGTGTATGTCACTTTTTTGGAAATACATTGTAAGGTATATTAAATTAAACTAGTAGGAAAATGTGCCTCTAAACACGACAGGCAGAAATCTCAAAAGTCATATTTCTCCAGAATCTTGTGCATCATCTTCGCAGAAGTCAGCACCTCTATCAATGTGTTAACTCTATCTGACCTACCTGTCAGCTCAGTCGCAGTCCCTGTGATTGATTAACATTTTATTAATGTTCCCATTTGCCGGTTCAGGTGATACGGTGCGACACACAGCGCCTACTCTAGGTGATGATTGGATTAAAAAGGTTACTGATCCCATAATTGCTTTTAAATTACACTCCATGTGAGCGTGTGTCATTAATGTAATGATTATCCACATCACACCAATGTTACCTCAGTGAGTCTTTAGCCATTTAGTCTTGATAAGGTGACATGTCACACTCATCATCAAACGCAGACGTAATACGCTCAGACAAAAAACAACATTTCAACAACTTCTTTCAAGGAGACATCAAATAAATGTAGTTAAAAGTAAAAGCAGGGACTTCCTGTGTTCTGAGTGTCAGTTCGTCCCATGCAGGTCTTTTAGGTCGTGAGGAGAAGTTACAATGCCACAGCTAATGCCACTAACAACATAAGGTAAAGGTAAACATGTTATCAATTAAACTAAAGCCACCACCTGTCCGACTGACAGCCACTTAAGGAATTAGCTCTTGGTATACAAATCACTGTTAGCTAATTAACTAAATCGTTGTTAATGGCTTAGTACGTTAAAAAGGTTTTACCCTGGAGTTAAAAAAAAAAATAAGCAGCAAGTAAAGGTTCTGTTTGTCTCCTGCTACACAAACTTATTTAGCCAGTTTTATGATGTGTTGTCATGCTAATTCCCTCATGATTACATTGTCTTCTATTAGCTGCAAACAGAAACTTTCTGTTTTACCATTAACACATACTTCTTCCTCTTACTTGATCTAATCCCAAATACACTTTTCTCCTCCAGAGTCATTTCCCCACTTTGCACTACTTTTCATTTACGGGCTGTTTCCTATTGCATGTTTTCATTTCTATCTCATCTCTTGCTCATTAGCTGCAGAGCTGCGACTTCAGCAGAAACAGATTGAGGATGTTTATTCTGCATCATCTTGATGTTCCTGTTATGTTATTTTGCAAACAACAAAAGTGGAATATTTACTATAAACATTTGTCGTAGAAACTGTACTGCCTCCAAACATGATTAACTGAAATAGCCTGTGCATGGTTATGATGTGAGGTTTGCTTTTAGTTCACCATCAAAAAATGGTAAACACTTTGAAATAAAGAAATAATCTTAATACATTCTTTCCATCCCGTTCACTGTGCTTATTCCACTTGTTTGTGATCATCCAGTAAAATCCTTCCATAAAGAGAGCTTAATTCCTCTTGTCATGAATGTGTCACTTGAGTTTCTTGGCTTAATACATTTAGGCTAAGGACCTTATAACAGTTTGTCTTATGTCCCACTGATTGTTTCTGTGGTTATGATTAATGTAAACCTAACTTGAACCCAGAATACGCTGACAGGAAATCAGTAGTTGAGTGGAACCTGAGAAGACAGGTAAAGGTTATGTTAAGGAATCCAGTTAATAAAAAAAGAAATCTTGCTCCTTTTATTCTACTACAAAGGACTGAGTCAGTGATGCCATCAAAAATGAGCACACTCGTTCTGTATTGACAGTTAACGATGATTCCTTCTGATTGATGCAGTAGTCGCATTTTGAAAGACAAAAACAATTGGGGTGGGGTGGGGGGGATTATAAATATCAGTATTTCTTATTTGCCTTTCTTACTGATAGAAGATTCTTTTATGTTGTTTCCTGCCAGAGGAATATGACTGAACATTTTTCAACTCGACTAACACGAGTACATTTCTGTTTAATCTGTGATTGTTTACTTGTGTTTTTATTACTTTGGATAGTGTTTGGTGCATTTGCTAAACTTTGTGGATGCAAACCTTTCACTAACTTTTTAAAGAACAAAATCTGTTTAAATACTTTTAAAATCCTCAGATAATACATATACATTTTATTTGGATATTTGGACAAGAATTGGCTGAGAAAGCACACAGAAATCACACATGGGTAAATGTGAAATGTGAATCATGCAGAGTAATGTGCAAGAAGAATATTTATCAAATGAATATGATGTGATTCTCTGCTCCCTAATGGTTGGATTATACAGAATATTTGTAGTACAGTGAAGGGGGAATGTGTGTTTGTAATTTATGTGTTAAACTATGCAAATCTGCATGCTTGTGTGTATGTCTGTGCAATGCATTATCTGTGCATATACAGTATGTGTGTTGGCATTCATATTGTAAATGTATGTCAGCGTGTTCATTGTGCTGTGTTTGCGTGTGTGCTTGTGCATGTCTGTGGGTCTCTCTCATCCTGTGCAAGTCGTGAAACTTAACTGCTTGCACATGTGGAGGATTTTCAAGTGTTTAGAATAAAGTTAGTTTCAAGAAGTAAAAAAAAAAAAAAGTAGAGGAGGGCGGTGGAGGGGGGGGGCATCTGAGCTGTCTGCAGCAAGAGACAGCCAGCCTGAGCCCCCTCCCTCTGCTGAAACCAATGCCTTTCTCTTCCTCAACTCACAGGAGTAAAGGTCAGAGGTCACAGGGGAAGATCTCCATGATTGGACACAGGCCTGTTGTATCACAAGTGGAGGGCACAGTAAAGCTGTGTAATGTGACACCCCCCAAGAGTCTGATCAAAGTGATGTCATACATGTAAATACCAAAACATCTAATTACTAAATGTTTGAGTTAAAACAAAGAAAAGGTTTAAAAAAAGAAAAAAAAAGTTGTGCATTCCACTCAAACTCCTCTACACCCCTCCTCTCACCCGTTCTTAGGGGGGAGATAAAGTGTTCCAGAGACGGGAAAGCGAGCACAATTTTCAAAGATGTATCAGAGGGTAAAGATGGAAAAGTGCTTTTAATCTTGTGTAACCCTATAGGGCTTTAAATGGGAAGGACTTCAGAGAAGGGATCCTTTAAGGAGGACATATAATCCTAATTAAAACACAGAACAGAGCTCCCGCTAGATCTGAGGGGGGGCCTCAGATTTAGCTCAACCATCATCTAGTGCAGGGTCTTTTATTAGTGTTGAAGCCACACTAATGAAATAATGGTCAAAGACTAAAGAAGCAAATCAAGTGATCATTATTATTGCCATTACACACTGCTCTAATGAATGCCTTCACTTTATGTAAACCCGCTGTTTGTAGCATGCTGGCTTCAAAGTATGCATGAAAACCACTACGATCTATCCGAGGGTCATTAGGGTTTAAATCATGTGAAGGTTGTCTATCTCTAACTGAATGCCTCTAAAAGAGCAGCAGGAATACAGATCTATCAGGACTATTAGCGTTTAGATTGTAGGGCTTATTTAAAGAAACAAGATTTCTCTAATAATTAAAATAAAAGCATTTGTGCCTTGTGTTTCCTTCTTATAAGTATACATTTTACTCATTCTAAGCAATGCATCTTTTTTTTTTTCCCCAACAAAAACGTGTCTTCCCCCCCAACTCCCTAACCCCCCCTGCCCTGCCATTGATCAGGGTAATTGAGAACAGCTATGTCCCCCCAACTTCTCCGCCGTCCTCTCTACACTGCCCCTCCCCAGCCTCTTGAAAGCCCAGACATCTGGTCCGCATACACCCCAAAGTCTTCATCAAACCCCCCCCCCCCCAGTCACCTCAGAGCCCCCTGTCCTTCTCGGGAATAACCAGACAGATTCCCAAGACATTTGAGAGGCCAAAGAACAAGAAGATGTAGTGGAGGGAGAGGGAAAACATAAATACAAAGAGGAAGAAAACGATGGAGAACACGCGAGAGAAAAAAGCAATAAAAGTGAAACCACAAAGGAAAGGATTTTTCTATTGAAATAAAAACCCTGTTGTGAAGCAAAACACGATGTAGCGTACGAGTACATGTTGTCTTTGGTGAATTTTACTGATTAAACCTGCATTTTTTTAGTGTTTCTTACAATGAGTTTTACGTGTATCTCTACTTAAATGAACATCTTCATAGCAGGGACTGGAGAAAAACATCATTTCAAAGGTGACAAAAGAGGCCTGATTCTCCAGCCGAGGGATCATTAGCCTTTATCCATACACATAGAGAGATATAAAGGCTACAGAATAAGGTATTACAGCACTATAAAGAACTGGCTATATCACCTGTGAAAACACATTACGCCACCCTGAACTGCTTTTATGTTTCCTTTCCTGTCTGCAATCGAAGAGAGGAAGATAGAAAGAGAAGTCTAGGGTTTTAAGTTTTATGTATATGTGTAAATGTTTGTGTGTGCACAAATGTGTGTGCGTGTGTGTGTGTGTGCGTGTGTGTGCGCGCACGTGTGTGTTCATTCAGCTGCAGCGGCGGCGGCGTTGGTGTAAGTTACGTGTTACAGATAGAGATCAGGCAGGGACAGATTTAATTAACAGATATCTCTCCTTAATGTAGATTCTTTTGGCTCCCTTAGATACATCCTCCTTGTGCTTATCCAACCAGAAATAACTTATCTTGGCTCTGCACTAGTCCTAATGTATTTCCTACAACGTTTAAGGGACCAGGGGTTTCAGCAGAGAGACTACACCTTCATGTTTACTCACAGCAAACAGCGCTGGGCGAGATTAGCGCTCTGAGAGTTGTCGCTAACATCTGCAGTATGTATTACATTCACATACATTCTTTTTCTTGTACAGCTTTAGGAAATGTGTGTATGTATGTGGGTGGGTGCCTGTGTGCATATGTGAGTGTGTGTGTGTGTGTGTGTGTGTGTGTGTGTGTGTATTAATTTGCTCGCCATAAACCAAAGCTAATAGAGATTTGCCCTTTTAACTATCTCTCAAGGTGACCAGATTACTGACATCAATTAAAGCAGGTCCCATTGGCTGGAAGCCCAAAGCACATGCTCACCCTGAGAGGAAAAGAAGGGATCATCGTCCAATAAATCACCCAAGGAAAGGAGAGAAGAGGGGGGGAGAGAAGGAGGAGAAAAGTGAGTACGAGAACGAGAAAAAAAGCAATACAGAGAGAAGGATATCAGCATCATCACCATAGAGGTTATTTGCCTTACAGCAGGATACATGGAGACTGTTTTAAAAATGCCAATAATGAAATAAAGTTAATGGATTCCAAATATGGATTTTACAGTAGGTACAGTGCTACAGTGAAAGTCACCAGAGCCCAATGAACTGCAGAGAGTCAATGGGATGGAATAAAGAAAATATGAAAGACAGTTTGAGTGTTAAGTAAATGAAGGTCAGAGGCAGCTTCCTGTACTGAAAATCTGATGCAACTTGAATGCAACAAATGTGTTTGTTTGTTCAATAGCACCCCTTCATACACCACACAGCAGTTAAAGAGTAAACACGTTTGCAAGTTGAAAGGATGCGTGTTGCGTGTGCATGTTTAGAGGAGGCTGAACTGTTTTGTGTGTGTGTGTGTGTGTGTGTGTGTGTGTGTGTGTGTGTGTGTGTGTGTGTGTCCCAAAGGCAATATGCCCGCTCATTAACACTTTCCACTAATAGTTGTGAGCTAAAGTTGCGTTAGTGTGAGTCACTCCAATATCTAAGTCGGCCGGCAGGCAGCCCACTCCTCTCACACTTAACCTTGTGGATTCAAAGTATTACACATCATTACAGAGGAATGTGAGGGCCTGTGGCTCGCTGGCTTCTTTAAGAGAGAGATCCACGAGTCGAGCTCCCGTATTTACCCCGAGTCTTTTCTTTCACAGTGATTCCCAGTTAGCTGTGGTGTAGGGTTACTTGAAACTGAATCAGTGGTGAATTCATTCTGCAGGTGATGCAACGTCAACGTCTATGTGTGGGTGGAATAACAGCTAATAATCCCTCCCTCATCGGCATGTGTACTGTGTACGAGTACGACACAAAGCTATTGCTTTAGGGCTCACACATAATTCATTCATCAAAAGTGTATCAAGGTTAAACGTAGTTGTGAGAAGCATGTCGTTTCGTGAAGACAGCTGAATTCCAGAGGTATTTTGAGCATCAAAGTCGGCATGCATTCCTCGCATGCCTGCACCTATTGATGAAATGAAATGTGTAGCGCGACCACTCAAACACACACTGCCAACACACACAAGATGAGTCCATCATTAAAAGGACTAAAATACAATCCAATGACACATAGCACTCTGTTTAAAAGCATACTTTGTGGGGGGATGAGGAACTTTAATTAACCTGGGCTGCAGACCTGAAGGGGGGGGGGGGTTCAGTTATGCGCTGGCCTCTGGCATGCTGCCTGTCCGGCCCTGAGAGGTGAAATATACTGTTATGGATCTGAAGTCAGCGCCATGCAATATTCTCTGCCTTCACATGGACATTAACCTTGCAGGTGTGAACACGGACACAGATTGGGACAGATGATAGAAAGAAGGGATACAAGAGATGAGGTGGCAGATGAAGGAAGGAGGGAGGGAGCAGAGAGAGGGGGGAGAAATTGCACGACAGCTTAACCACACGTAATGTGTTCTCACTGGCCTCTTATTATAAACTTATTGGGATTGCTCTTATTTAAATAAGAGGCACATTTAAAGTACTTGTCAGTTGTTTAACCAAAGACGGTATGATACAAACAATTGATTGGAAAAAAAGAGTAAAAATGTATTTGATTTTTTGAACAAGTCGGACTTTTCCCTGCATGACTGAAACTGGATATCTGAACTTGTTAGTCCATAACGCACCACCTGCTCCTGTGGCCTATCCTATCTTTCTACCACCCCCACCCCCACCCCACCCCCGGGTAGTGGCTCTGTGGACATCGGGTCCAGCTTTCCCAGACAGTGATTTAAAATAACAATTGCATGCATATCAGATTTCAGGCCCCTGAAATACATGTGAGATGAGGTAATGTGATCAGTCCAGAGCGCCATCCAAATCTCTCTCTCCCTTTGTGCATGACTATATGAGTGTGTGTATGTGTGCGTGTGTGTGTGTATTAACTATATTTGTCTTGAGGTGTTCTGCAGATTTTTTACATATTTGTGCAATCTGATTCTGTTGATTCTTTTAGAGAAGAATGTAGTGTTTCTGGAATAAATACAACCATAAATATCTATGTCTAATCTTCATCATATTGGACAGTGAGTGAAGAGTCTGTGCTTAGCACCTGTTTTCAATTACAACTGAAGTCAAAATGGCATTAAGCTCTTACATGGTTTCATTGAGTCAAAATTACAACTCAATTAATACCTCATAAAACGGTCACAGAGTTAACGATTGAGCGAAGAAACGGACCCATAACGTTAAAATGAGAAGTCGGGGCTGCAGAGCCTCGCTGCACATGGAGAAACACAGGACGCTTGTCAGCCCAGTAAGTGCCAGTGAGTAAACACTAATAATAGCTTCCATAAAGCCACTCGCATGGCACTGTGGGCCAGGCCTGCGGGGACCATTAAAAAAACGCTGCTGCTCAGGGCATCCCCCACAAAATCCGGGCAGAAGTGGTGGTGGTTTTTACATGACACTGCTGGATGGCAGCAGCACGGCGTGGTGATAAGAGCGACTTGTAGAAACAAAGAGCCAAAGGGACAGATATGATGAGCAATTAGAGAGGAGAATAAAAGCAGCCATTATGGTAGGGGGAAAAAAAGAAATCATGCAGGTGAGTGCTCTGCTGTGATGGAGCAGCGGTCTGATTAACAGGAATATACCAGGAGAATTGTTTTTCTGATTAGGAGGGACTGCAACTTAGCATGGGAATTTCTATTCGCAGGGATGATTTGTGGACTTCTCAACCAGCTTTGCATTAAACACTAACAAACTACCTGAAAACAGTACATAAATAAAATATTAGAAAGGCAAGAATGGATAAGCAAGTTACCTGGAGTATAACGTGCAGGGTTTTTTTCTCTCCTCTTTTTGTTAATTCTAACTCTGGCAACCCCCTAAAGTCCAGCACTGTCCCTCATCTCAATCCCCCAGCTTTAATAAATATACACTCCCACTTTAATCTCACAGTAACACGTCCATCTCACCGTTGAGACAGGTTGAAAATCACTCACTCCTATCCTCCCCCACATATCCCCTCTATTCTCCTGGTCCCCTTTCCCCTCCCATGACAGCTACCTTTCAATCAGGTAATCATTGGTTAAGTAGTCATTTTCTATTTCTTTCTCCTATTGAAGGCTGGCCATGTAGAAAAGGCAGGGCCATGTAGGTATGGCTGCTAATAGGCCTCCAGACAAGGCCTCCCTATTCTGTCAGAGGGAGCTGAGAAGGAGAGCCTCTTATCAGTGAGCCACAGCCGCCATCCCTCACCAAATTGGCTTCTTCGTACCATCTCCCCCTTCTTCTCCCACCCCTTCTCGTTTCTCCCCCCACCACCATTCCCACTTGCTTATCCATAACTGCTACCTGCCCCTGCAACTTTTCATATAACTGAACAAATCAAAAGCGGCCTTTTTCATTTGTTCGGATCATTGCACTGTATAAGGAATGACGACAGATTACCTCACAGGTGCAATGTGCTTTACTGGAGGGTGGCCATCGGAAAGAGTCAAACCTTCATTCTGAGAAACCTCTTTTCTGTAATTTTCCATACTTCTCTTTCTGTTTCTCATTTTTAATTTTTTCCTCCACTTCTCTCCCCATTTCTGTTTCCAATTGTTAAGTGAAAACACTCACACAACTTCTGCCATAAACTGCAATAGAGCATTACACATTGTACGATTTTTTTCTCTGCCTTTTTTTTTTTTTTTTTTCAAATATTCCTACACATTCCCTTTTATCCCTGGATGTGCGCAATTAAAGTGCAATCTCCGCTCCCCCCACTCCCCTCAGTCCCATATGTTGTTGAGTGCCGGAGCTGTTGAGAAAGAGAAGTGTTAACCTCCTCTCCAAAACCGCAGGCAGAAGGGCTGCATTCCACCCAGAGTACTCAACGTGCTGTTTATCTGCATCCATGCACTCTGTTACCATGGAAACCCCCCAACCAAATACACTGGTTTGTTCAACTCTGTTTAATTTTTTTCCTCCTCCCCCCCATTTTTTTTTTTTTTTGATTTCATCACTGGGCTCTCATGCTCACTCTCACTAAGATAAACAGAGACGGAGCCCAGGATTCTGCCAAACCTTCGCAAGTTTATTTTGAGTCTCCGCCCGGTTCGGTCCATGACGCTAGTTTCCCTATCCCCTCTCACTTTTCACAGACTGAAAATTGGAAAATGCTCATCGTTCGTGAGGCAGAGGAGAGACCAGAGTTGTGTATTATTTTTTTCATTTTTTTTTTTTTTTTCTTGGCTCAGCTCATCAGAGACATAACGCCCCAAATAGTTTCAGCTCGGCGTGTTCTTCACACGGCTTACGACATGTCAAATTTTTAGATGAGACTTGTCTAAAAAAGTGTGGCCTCTGGGAGCAGTGAGGATTCATTATTTATCTGTTTACACACTGTCACCACCGCCTGAAATAAACAAATTTTATCACTCCCTTTCATACACAGAGCACACACTCGTCATATATTCATATTCAGGAATTCAGGGGACGCCAGTGAGATGAGGCCTAAAACTCACATTAATGGAGCTGCCTGTAAGACGACACTTTGTTCTCTTAATTAGCACTTCTTCTCCTCCATTCAGCCAGCGTTCCAATGGTTGACTATTCCTTTATTAGGCAGGATTCCATCTCCAGCTTTCCAATAGGCACTTAACTCCTGCCTAATAGAGGATTTTCCCACACTTCCTCTGACAAGCCATTCAACTGAGAAGAGTTAATTTGTTTCTAATGCTTGGCTAATGGAGGATCCTGATGGCAGGAATTGAGTGCAGGATTTTTGAGGATTGACTTCCTCGCCACAACCTCTTTTAAAATGAAGCCTATATGATGAGGATTTTTTTTCCTCTCATGAACCACAGAGAAGCGGCAAGATTGAGTGTACCATGAGGTGTTATTGAATAAAAAAGAGGGCAGAATGTAATGGAAAAGTTCAAGCTAAGTTACACTCCACTGGTCTTAAAGTTGAATTGAGTGTTGAGCCCTCACAGGCTAATCAGACCACACAATTCTGCACCCAGAAAAAGAACTCTTGTGCAAACGGTGCATACATTGTTGCTCTTAATTATTCCTTCCCCTCCCACCCCTCTATGGATGTCAAAAGGGGACTCTGTGGGACTATCTCAGCCCTGCAGTGACCAGTCAGTTAGCGTGTGAGTGACAGCCTGTGGCACTATCAGCTGTCCTGCTGCACAGCAGGAGTGTCAGGCAGAGAGGGAGAGCTGGGGGAGAGGGCGAGGCAAAAGCAGAGCTGTGCCAGGCGGAGGGGATGAGGCTCACCGAGGGCTATCTGGAAATAGCACTGTGGCCCAAATATGGCTCTTCTAATCAATCTAATTCCGTCTGCGAGCTCTGGCCCTCTCTCTCAGACGTTTCACTGAGTCAAGATAACCTTATCTTAACCTGCCACATCCTTTACAATTAGCGCTCTCTCCAAAAGGCACACAATAGCACACTCCAACACTTGCAAACACACACACACACAAGGATGCAGGTTCTCATGTTAGCACGTACGTTAATGGTGCACTGGCTACATGTATGCAGTGGCAACAGCTGCGGCAGCCTCCTTTAAATATAATTTCTGCGTTACATTTTCTCATCTGCATTTCAAGTATAATGTGAAACATTAAAAAACCTCTCATGTTCTAAAAAAAACAGACAAACCTAACGACATGGAAATAAAAAAGGATCTTTTTGAAGGACCAAAAATGTTATGGTTAATGGAAGTTCAGAGTAAGACAAGATATAAAAGCAGAAAACATCATCTCACTTCAAAAAAAATGCAACGTGTCGTCTTATGTTCGCACACATAATCAAAAAAAATTTTTTTAAACGGTGCCCGTTCTGTCAACACATACAGACTAGACTACTCAAAAATATTGAAAGAAAAGAATTTAAAAAAAAAAAAAACCAAATAATCCATACAAATAAACATCATCTAACTTTACTCTTTATGGTTAACCAGGTGTGGCAATTTAGTAATGTGGCTCTTTAATGTCTTTTATTGTGTACTTGAGAATCCTTCTTGAGTGTCCTACTTTACTTTAATATCTTTTCTTATGTCCATAGCAGCTGTCAAACCTTCAGCTTGATCTGAGAAGTGAAGTGCATCCACTGGGATGGTGCATGATGGTAGCGTGAAAAGGCGAATGTTGTATCGTGGAAAAAGTTCTGCTCCGCTCTGCTCATACTTCACACCTGTGTTCTGGAAGAGCGAGCAAGCAAGTAGTGGAGCATCGTACGCGAGTGACAGACAATCATCAGAGCAGTTTTGCGTGGCTAGTGCTCGAAAGGGAGGGGTGGGGGATGTTTAGAGTGCCTTGGGCTCTGTCACGTCATCTCAGTTGTTCGGGGGGGGGGCGGGGTGTATGAAGATGAGACTTTAATGAGCTAGCGCTCAACATGGCGATGCTCACCACACCTGATCAGCTCCTGATTGCCATGGGAATGGTCCATCCCGGAGCCTATGGGGAGGCGAGGCAGAGACAGTAAAGCCTTATAGATCAAAGAGAATCTGCCTGAAATGAATATGTTTAGTCTTGTGTGCATTAGCATTAAGCGAAGGAAAAGAATATACACGTGTAATGATCAAATTCTTGAGTCGCTGCCTTTCTTTTGTTCCTCTTTAAATTTTCCTGTCGTATCATGGCCATCAGTTGAAGTGTCTCCACCGAAGATAAATCTCAGCAAGGTCAAACTAACACAGACTTTACCTCCTCCCTGTTTGTTTTCCTTGCCTCTGATAACTCTCTGGATTTAAAAAACCTTTTCTGCTGCTTCCATGAAATCAGGGACACAAGCTGGCTATTGATCTGTTACTTCAACGTTGTTTTGGTCTGCGCATTCAGTTTATGTTTGTGTCTGTGCCAAGAATACATTTGTGTGCTTCTGTGTTCTGTGGTTTGTGTGTCTGTGACATCAAGAGAGGGACACGCACACAAACACACACAAAACAGGCCAGTGGTGACTTGTCAGGGTAATTAGGACTAGTAATGAGATGTAGTGGGTGGAGTTGGTTTACTTCGCCAATGCTGATGACCAATGCCCTTGACGTCCATCAGGGGGGATGAAGGTAGAGACAAGCAGCCTGATCAGCACGCAGCCAAACACAATGAAAACACAACAATGCAACCTTGCACAAAGAATGCAAAGTAAGTTTTCTCCTTTATCTTTACCTTGCCAGATAATAAAATTGATTGATTGCATCCTACTCAGAGCACCTGCATATGCCTTTAAATTTCAAAAACAGTTCATTGATATCATAGAAACCTGAAGAACAGATCTAGGATTAAATCTAATATCCTCTGATGAGGGCAGATCATTTTTTATAACAGCATGGATCGCAGAAAGAACCAAACATTTAACCCAGAGCAGCTTCCCCCTCATTTGTTACCACGCTGAAAAAAAGAAAAAAAAAAAGATTAAAATAATTGATCAATTTACTCTGGGGCCAAACTGATCAATGAGATACATTATTAAAAGAAGGCTATTGATCACGATGGAGGCAAGCTGAGTAAAATGTTTACCGCAGCAGAGAGGCCAGGATCAATTGTGCGGCCAATGCAGCTGAATAGAGCCCCATATGGATCAATGCATGATGGAGCAATAGGGCGTATGGATTGGCCCACTGTCCGCTGTCCCTTTGTAGCAGGCAGAGAATGACGAAGTGAAAGACTGAGATACAGAGGAGATCAAAAGTGAGCTAAGACAGGATCAGCCATCTTTGTTACCAAAATGTATAGTTTCATAAATGAGAAAGGGTGCATGTGGAAAGAAGAGATTCAGCTAGGAGTTAGCTTCTTTGGTCTTTAACATGTCTTTTGATATCTTGAAGTCACTCTTTATGACCCATTCTGTATGATTAAAGGAAAACAAACTGACACAATCTTTTCACAAAGAGCCACACAATTGATAATTATTGCAACAAAGTAGTATTCAACAAAGTTGCGAGTTCCTGAGGAAGAAAATATCTCACTTTGTTTTCAGAAACATGGACTTGCTACATTATAATTGCGGTATGGGGGGCTGCTCCAGACTGGTCGGATTATTTTCTGGAACATCTGAAATGAGCTTACTTTTGCACAGTCACAAGTCACAAGCTGATTCTCCCACTTCATGGCTTCTTTTCCTGGTTTCACCTGCATAAACTGTGAGACAGCATCTGAAAACACCAGCAAGCATGCTTGTGAAATGATTCTTTCCCTACTCCCTAAATATTTGAACAGGGGGGGGTTCGTATAATTGAGCAGTTAAGTTGCGCACCTCATGTAGGGAGGCTATAGACCTGATCATAGCTGATGTGGGTTGGAATCCATCCTCAGCCCTTTGCTGAACTCTCTCTTCTCAGCATTTCCTTCCTCTCTTCAGCTGTTATTTCTAATGAAGGGGACAACGCCCCAAAAATAACTTTAATATCAATGAAAAGTATTCACAACTCCTGGCTTAGGAGGAGTAATACATAATGTGAAAGTCCCGTAGATGTGGTTCTCTTCTATCTTCACATATGGAATGGCTCTTGTCCAATCAGATTACTTGGCAGAAATTTACTGTTGTATTAAAAATAAATTATGTTTATGTGGGTTATACTGATGGTGCCAAAGAAAGAGAGATGGAGAGCAAATGCATATGGGCAGATGTTCAGACTAAAATACAAAAAACAACACATTTAATCCTGAAGTTTTGTAGACACATTCAGACATCTGAGTAGGTGATTATAATTTTGGGACAAAATCCTGCAGCCACATGTCCAATGTGTCCTTGGCTATGATACTGAACCCTAAATTGATGCTTCGTCAGCGGTGTATGAATGATCACTTACTTCTGATGGTCACTTTACAGTAGAAGCCACTGCCATCAGTGTGTGCATTTTTTTAATTCGATATATGTATTAATCCCTGAGGGGGAAATTCTGATTCACACTCTTATTATTGTAGAGACACGCTTCTCACACACAGGCCTGAATTACACTCATGCACAAGCAGGATCTGTGGACATGCATTAATGGAGAGATGTCAGAGTGTGACGGCTGCCCCCACTGGAAGCACCCCCTTAACTGGTGGGGGTTCGGTGTTTTGCTCAAGGGCACCTCGGCAGTGTTCAAGACGTGGTCTGCCCCCCTTTTCCAGCTAATAGACCAACTTCCATGCATCAGGACTTGAACCGGCGAGCCTCCAAGCCCCTACGGACTGAGCTACCCCATGGGGTTGAATTGGTACAGTAGGTGTGACGTGATGTAAAAACACAGTCGTCTGAAGAAAAACACCATATGAGCTCAACTCCATTAAATTACCGTAATTATTTTGAGACATGACAAATTCACCAGTTGCTGTACTTTGAAAACTGTGTTGAAACAGCCATGAGAACACCCATCAGACTTCAATTAGGGCCGAGGGCATAAAATAATAATTTTGAACAATAATAGACAGTTAACACATAGTCAAAGTATTTAGTAGTGAGTCAACAAGCACAGGCAGAAGCAAAAGCTTCTCAAACATTCTTGCCAATTTAAGCTACACGCTGTCAGAGTTTAAAAGAAAACTACACTTTTAAGCTTAAAAAACAAGACCTTAACATTTGTTCATGACTTTCCACCATGACATTTTACAATTGTACAATGTGCACCTAACATTATCTTTTTTCCAGTTTTTGCATTTAGGTATTGGTACAGAACATGGGGACTGAGATGATGAGAAATGAAACTGCATTAATAACCTGAAACCTGGATAGTGTCATGATCATGTCCAAGGGAACATGCAAAACATTATTATATAACAATCATATACATTATACAATGTTAGGTCCTATCATGAGGACACCAAGAACATATGAACACACCGACTAGGCAGCAAACTATCATATCTCAGATTGGTCTGCCACTCAATCGGCAGTCATGCAACATTAGCAGGTTGTTGTTCTTGTTTTTGTTTTTGTCTGCACAATTGAATGCGATGGATCTCTTATGACAGTGACGTTTCAAGTCTTTGCAAGGTGATCTCACAGAGCAGCTTCCCTGGAGGGTGGGGGAAACCCCCCCCCCAGATCTATAGCCACTGTGTTCAAATGTGTGTAAAAACACATTTTAATGAAATATATTTCCAGTACAATAAATCCTTTTTAATAAGCTTATGAGTATAAATAATGTAGAATAAATAATGTTTGTGGCTGAGGACAAGTGAAATGTGTGTATAGGTATCTATAAACCTGCATAAATAATGCATGCATGAGCTAGTTCAAGTATGGTGCTCATCCATACGTATGAATATATGTGTGTCACATATGTGTGAACACGTCTGTGTGTGTGTGTGTGTGTGTGTGTGTGTGTGTGTGTGTGTGTGTGTGTGTGTGTGTGTGTGTGTGTGTGTGTGTGCGCACGTCTGTGTGTGTGTGAATTTAGGGCCTATTGACAGGAACATTTTAAAAAAGTCAACACACACCACTACTCTGCCAACAGTTCAAGGAGCTATTTTCCACACAAAAGACAGCTTTGAGGAGAGAAAAGAGAAGGGCAGAAAAAAGAAACAGATTTTAAATGTGCTCTAAAGAAAAGCAGACTCCAGGCTCCTCTCTCTCCTCCCTTCTCTCTGGCTCCTTTCTTTGCCGCTATAGAAAGGAACAGAATGATTGTGGGGTGCAGTCGGGGGGGGGGGCGAGACGGGGGTTACTGAATAGACCTCAACGCTTCTACAGATTTCCTCTCTCCCCACCATGGAGGACATCTGACCTTTGAGGAGGGAGGATGAGGGGGGAGAGTGGGGGAGACAGAGATAAAGGAGGAGGGGAGGGAGAGAGGGGAGGGAAATCATAATGAAAAGTGGTAATTCCTTAGAGAGGGAGTGAGAAAGAAATGTCTAAGGGCCAGTAATGAGATCGTCTGACTAGCGGGTTGCTATAGCAACCACCACAGTATTACTATACACTACAGTGTATGAATGAGAGAAAGACCATCTATTGTTGCCACAAGTGGATGGGTCAGAGAGAAAAATACTGTGACTATAAGGCGAGGAGAGGCGACTCTGTGTTAAATGGATGCCATTAAAGGAACTCCATACTGTGAAAAGGTGAAAATTAAAAGAGAAATCTAATAAAACAAGAACTTTTTCACAGGTGAAATCCTTTCTAATGTACTAGAAGTTTTCATAAATTGGTCAGCCACCTTGAAAAGGTTCAAAGCTGGGGAGCTCCACCTCCTGCAGGTCCAGTTGGAGACAGTATGTGAGAGTCTCGCTTCGTTGGCTCAGTGTTCGCAGTCTCCTAATTGGCCGGCCGGGATCCAGGTGGAGGGAAGTTAACCCTGTGCAGTCATCTGGTTGGTCAGGGAGGTCAGCTCCGGACTCCCCCAAGCTCGGAGCTAAGGCTGCACATCTGATTACTGTGGTCTCTTTTACAAAGCTTGCTTCCACCACCTGCTCCCACTCCACTCCTCCATCCTCTGATATACTATCATCACTGCAGATTGAGACAAATGATCCCCCTCTGCCTTGGAGTCCCACTGCCCTACTGTTTGTGAAACTGTCAGTGCTCATGTGTCTTTCAACTACAGCTATCTTAAGAGACAACTGTTTTACCTAGCGATTATTAAAAGTGAATTCACTTCGATCATTTTGATTGTTGGGGCAAAGAGATGGAGAAAGATCAGTTCGTGGATACATTTTTCAGTCAAACTTGCCTCTTTGGGTCTGTACAGTGTAGTCATGTGACACTGGCCCGTGGGTAACAACCGTTTCCTTCCTCGGAGGAAGCTCTGGTTCATGTGAGCCCCGGAGACAGGAGGCGGTGTGGGTCAGCGATAATCATATTGAATGGACAATGCGGCAGATAGGTGTGGGCGAGCTAACACGCATGCCTGCTTTGACAGGGAGGGCTTGCAGGAACTGAACGTAAACACACACTCACTCTACAGGGGTCAACAACAAAACAAAACAGCCAGATAAGGAACACAGACATCCCACTTCCATTTTTATTTTCAGTTAGTTTGGGTTGGGTAACACGGAGACGTGGTCTTACTGGGGGAAAGAAAAGAGCCAACACTATTTCTGTGGCCGGACTTTGTGCTTATGTTTTTTGTTGTCCATTGCCTTTTGTAAATACCTGAATGGATTCCTCTCATTATCAGTATAAGAGATTTTTTTTTTTGATCTTTTCTCCCTACAAAGACAATCGGTGTCTTTGATATGCCATGGTGTGTAAGGATTGACTCTTTTAATGTTTGCACACCAGAATGGCACATTTACAGCATTGAGCAGGTTTAGAGATTTGGGTTTACTCATTCTAATCCAACATTAAGTCATTTTATGTTTGAAGAAAAGAACAACACTGATGACTGCTTCACTCAGTTATTTACAGCAGGACACAGAGAGAGGTCAGTGGGGAAAGATGAGGGAAGGAGGTCACTGACACATCTGTCAGAACTGCAGACAGATGGGTTTATTTCATTATTATACTTTCTTAAATTACCAGCCAAGTTACATCATTATACAGCAGCCTAATATGAGTTCACACAGTCAAAGCTGCAGTGAATGGACTACTTTTACTGACAGAAACCTAGAAATATCACACTGTTACCTGGTTACAAGTTCAAGTTCCTGCATCCAAAATGTAACTGTAATACGAGTACAAAATGTGAACAGGATGAACATAACTAAAGCTGTTAATGATGAAGCTTATTTTTAATATGTATTTATTGCATATTTCTGTAATTGTTGACATTTCTACATACCCTTGCTTCATTTATACTTTGTATTATTTGTATTGATACTTAATCTGTTACTATTTTCCTTCATTGATTTTACTGTTGTGTATGCCACTATACTTTATATGTACCATTTTAAATGGAGGAAACGCAATAAAGATGTTTTCCCACATTTGGAGTGACAAAAAAAAACAACATCTTGGATCTTGAATAATACTTCTTTGATTAAACCCATATCCGGTGTTACCGGTTATTCAATAACCTGAATGAAACTGCCCACTATCTTTATTCTAAGTTTAGTTTTACTCCATGATGTATCAGAGTCAATCCAGTACCTTGAGCCCATTAACCTTAAGCTCTAAAGTGAACCTGAAAAGTTTTCTTTATAGCTCAGGTTATTCACCGACAAAGCCGCCTACAAGCCGCCGAGGACTACAAAAAGCAGCTAGAGCAGCTTCCTGGCCTGTGTGAAATTCTTCTGACTGTACATCATCATGCACAACCTGCTAACCAATATGACCATCAGTATAAGCCTTCTTGTAATCGCCAGTAGACTGCTAACGAGCTTCAACAAAGACACCAGTAAAGTGGTTTATCATAAGAAGTTGGTATTTTATCATCATAGCACTAAAGAGGACCTAATGCTGACAGTTAACACACCAAGCAGCAGCATAGGATTCTGTCTATAACAGATGTGAAAGGTAACGTACATGGACAAAGCGACAAAGTCATCAGATCATTTTAATAGAAGCTTGTATGATTTTGATTTATCACTATTTTCTAAGAGCACTAGTTTATTTTAAAGCCAGAGCCTGCCAGGTGACTGCTCAAAATGTCTTCTGGTTTTCCACTTCCTCAAAGAGCTGTGAATGCAGTATCGAGTTAAGGAAGAGGACTGTCTCACGCTACTCAAAAAGGCGGGTGGCGAAACCACTGAAGAATCACTGGTCCAGAAGCTGCAAACTTAAAATCCTCAAGGACTTATTTTGATGGAAGAGGGAAGACGAGTGAAGGGAGTGACAGAACCAGAAAAAAAAGAGAGGGAGGTTGAGTTTTGGAGGCAATTCTATAAAGAAGATCAGCACTGGGTTTTATTTCTACTGGACAAATTGGTAATATCTATTATTTACACACCCAATGGATCCCTATGTCTTCATTGCCTCAGATAGAAAGCGGACATTCTATGACAAGACCTCGGTGGACACCTTTGGTTTGTGAGGTAAGCTTGATATAAATGCTAACACCATTTGCTATTTGCTCTATTGCTCTATGTTTAATAAAATGGGTAACCAAGACAACCCAAGGATGTTTTGTTTTCCCAGAGAAGTAAAAGGGACATAAATGCCATTTCTATCTGTGCTCTTATCAGCAGTGGACCGGAGGAGACAGGCTGCCCTTCCTTGTCCCTGTGAATACAGCGTCCGTAAGGAATCTGGGGCCACCGCTTACCATTGTGCTGTCCTACAGGAAGTTCGGTTCACCGCTCACTCCCAGCATTCACTGGGTTTCCTGTGTCAGGTTACCACGTCCTGTGTTTATTTTCTTTGCTTTCTGTCTGTATCCACCCTATAGGACTTTTCTAACATCCACCAAAGAATTAAAAAAAAAAAGGATGGTACTATCTGGACTGTTGGGAAGAGTGACGAACGCAGCGTTATCTCTTCAGGGTTGAACTTCTTCTTCCCACCATAAAGGACTCTGCCTTGTCTTTCTGTGACCTGTCTCTTGGCATAGCTTTAAATTCCCCACTCTCTATCAAGTCTGCAGAAAAAGAGATTTTTTTCCCTAGCTAAACCAAAAAGAACCTCAATCAATTTCAAATTAAGCAGTCCATTCGATGGACATTGTCTTTGACAGATAAGCTTGCTACAGCTTGAGAAAAGGCTAAAGGAAAGAATTTAGAACAATCTCCTCAAAGTAATTATTGCTCTGCTCAGAGTTTTTTTTTCTCTCTTTCCACCCCTCTGAAACAAACAGCTTTGGAAAACTTATCAGGGCGTGATTGATAGAGAGCATGAATGATGTATATAGTCTATTTTACCCAGATCAATACTGAATTTCATTAGGACACACTTTGTACACACACCCACACACCCTTACTGAGGAAACTGCAGGGTTTTCATTTAAACAAGCCCTCCACTGTATATCCATTGATGCACATATCAGAACAAGTATAAGCCTGTTATCATTCATATCAGGGCTTCCAAACAAGGTGCCCCATCTAACGCTGACTCTCACACTCTCCTTTTCCTTGATGTGGTTAGGTGATCCACGTGCCTCCACAAAGAGTTCACCTGCATGCTAAGCACTGACCTCTCAACCAAAGCTATGGAGCCCTTCTTCATTTACCCCTGTAAGATTCCCCCTGAGGATAACTCACCTCTATTGTCCTTCCTCGTGCTCCTCTGTATGCCCGCAGTGATGACCATCCTGCTCCTGCATTCACATCCAACACCGACGAGCCTACGGTTTGACATGGAGAGCGGAAAGCCTGGAAAGAGAAGGCAGATACATGCGAGATCAGAACACGCACATCTTTGAGATACATGTCTAAATCCTTTCTCTCCAGAAAGTGTTGAACATGAGAGAGACTAAACAAGGGGAAAAAAGCGGGTCTGGAAATCATTTCCTCCTCTGTGTTTATATACAAAGCCAGCACTGCTCTTTAGATGGTGTTCAGACATGGCCTGGTGTTGTGGGACTTCATTCACCCAGGCCAGACACACCAGGGACAGGGATGGTGACAGATGAGGACAAAAGAATACACTCCTTTTGACCCATTCATAGTTTTTTTTTTGTTGTTTTTTTTTAACAGAACCTGCATTTCTGTGAGATGGCTCATTTCCTCTCAGCTTATCCCTGCAGTACAGGATGGATGCGAGGAGATTCAAAGCAAATCAGTGAGCTCAGCAGGAGGGAAACCAACTCAGTGACATGCTTACTCTGAAATCTGTCCACACTAAAAAATAATACACATAAATAACACAGAAGTAAAAGCTTCGGAAAAAGACTTTAAAAAGAAGGAAAAGACATTTTGACTCAGTTAATCTCCTGCAATATTTGACACACATGTGCTGCAGAGTAAATATTGCCATTTGGATGGATCCACTCACCAAAGAATATCAAACACATTCAGAAACAATCACAAACATACTCTACAAAGCCCCGCATGGCTTCACTGTACACTGCTAGGCTGGGGCTGTGTGAGCAGACGGCGTCTGAGCATGCATCACACTTGGCGTTTTACGACAGAGGTCAATCACTGCGACCTCTGCGGGCTTGTATTTCATGGCAGGACTTGGTCAGTGGAGCGTGAGGTGGTGGTGCAGGGGATGTTACCGCTCAGGATCTCATCTCCACGACTCCCAGGGGATACCAGGCTTGAGCTTGTAATGAGAGGCTTTAACTTATTTAGTTTATGTGTGTGTGTGTGTGTGTGTGTGTGTGTGTGTGTGTGTGTGTGTGTGTGTGTGTGTGTGTGTGTGTGTGTGTGTGTGTGTGTTTTTGTGTGTGGGGGTCAGTCAGCTGTATGGGGGGCTGATCCAGGCTTGGAGAGTCCTCTGTTGTTAAATAATGATCCAATATTTCAGTTGCTACAATGCAGCTTGAAAGAAAACTGTTTTTCCTGCCCCATAAATATTAAATCTGCCTTTTTATTACTATTAGTTTTTTGTCATTCATGACAATGTAAAGGAAAAAATAAATGTAAGTTAGAGAACAATTCTGCTTTGATTGTTGGTATTAAGGTTTCATGCTCCTTCATTTAGCTCTAGTTAAAGTTTGGTTTCATGGCTCATGCTTTAGACACGCAGTACAGCAGTGGAATTGCATCATTGATTGATTCCATTATACAAAAGGAATGTATTTTCCCGGCATACTTTTGTTAATGTGGCACAGTATTTCTGTAAGCCTTGGGGGTTTATATATGTGTAGGTGACCTCACTAATCCACAGCTTCAAAATAAAAGCATGGACACAGAGGGCAAAAATGCTGTAGGAGTCAGTAGAGAGCAGGCAAATGTATCACTTTGAGAAAGGTGCCACTTCCACAGCAGCATTCTCAGCTCTACACTCCTCAAAAAGCTCATTTGTTTCTGCCCAAAAGCAAAAGTCTGAGTCCAAACTCCATTACATTACTCCAGCTGTTATTATATCATGTCCTATAGTAAAGGAGTACAGTGTGCCTTGACACGCATATACTCCACCATCAGCTGCTTCTCCTGTACTTTTTTTTTTTCACCCCTCCGTCTTACCAGTTTTTCTGGGAGTTACATTCCATGCATAAAATATGCAACCCAAAAGCCTCTGGGCCCCCTAAGAAATAAAGAGGACAGTTACCGTGGCAACCTAGAACAACAGCAGCACACAACATCCCGCTGACGGACAGCACACTCCAGGAGGCTGGCGCACAGGTGCTATTTTCTTTCAAAACATAATGAAAGAAAGCAAAAGAACTCTAAAAGGGCTTGTGTTTTTTAATATAAAAGACAATTACATTACCAAATGCTCTTTTTTTTTTTTTTTTAAAGGGCTTCTTTGGCTTTAGCTGCTTTTGTACAGTAAACTGTTTTACTTGGACAGGAAAAGAAATCACTCTTTTACATATTCATACATATTTGAATATATACATATTTACATATTATCTTTAGCTCTCTTTTTGGCTGAGAAAATCTATACAAAACTTTTTTTTTAAATTCTAAACAACATACAGTACACTATTTCTACAGTGGATCTATTTTCATGTAAGAAATGTATGCTGACAATTCCAAATCTGTTAAATAGAAAATTGACTATTTACCAAAATAGTTTGGTACCTAAGAACCAAAAATCAACACGTTTTCGGAAAAAAAACAATTTTTAAATAATGTATTTGTCGTTCATCCAAAGGAAACAAAGCAGCATCAATTTGCTATCCCAACACTTTACAGGTAACAACATCTGATGGCAGGTGGTGAGGAAAAATGTAGCAAGTGTCTGTGATGTGATAATAAAAGGAGATAAAAGCTCCAAAGGAAACATGTGAAAGACAAAAGGATGCAGAGGGGGTGTGGGAGTCGTTCTTGAGGATGTGTTAGCGGCACAGAGTGTGGGTCTGGTTCCCACAAAACACTTGATCAGCCTAATTAAAAGAACCTTGGCATGATTCGTTGTGAACAGTGGGGGCTCAGGCCACAAGCCAAGTCTGCACTCACCTCCTCTCTCTCTCTCTCCCACACACACATCCAGACGCTGCCATCAACCACAACAACACCAGGAATACAAGAGAGAAAA
Organism: Symphodus melops; assembly: GCF_947650265.1. Taxonomy (NCBI): domain Eukaryota; kingdom Metazoa; phylum Chordata; class Actinopteri; order Labriformes; family Labridae; genus Symphodus; species Symphodus melops. Next base: position 38,437,346 of record NC_136691.1, on the reverse strand, counting down.
ACGCTAAATTCTGGGCAAATTCTCAAGATGCTCCGCTTTGCAATTCCAGCAAAAACAAGGCAGGAAACTGTATTTGAGGCACAGCAGAGGCTCACTGTCAAAGACGTATCTGCTGTCACTAACCACTGACTCTCCTGTTTGTCCTCTAAGTCTCCAAAGCGCTTTCAGAGAGCCTTCGACACAGTATCCTGAGTGCTAAAGTGAGTCATCTTTGGCAACTGCTGGAAAGAAAACCAGTCTCTTGGAGCACTACTGTATGTATGAATCAAACTTATGTATGTGGAAGGACTGCCAGGACTTAATGCGTTGCACATTGCCGGAGCATGCAAACACATATGTACTGTATCCTAGCCCACAGACGCACACACACATACACACAAACACTACACAAACTCGCACCAATATCAAATTATAATGTTCATGTTTGTTGTATCTTTTTTTTTTTATTTCTCTCCACAATAGACACACCAGGGTTGCTACAACATTAGGACACAATCTACCAAACAACATAGCTCAGTTGAAGAGTATCGTCTTACACAAGGGGAAAAAAAATCTATATTTTTATTGGGTTAGAAAGTGGAAAATATTAGAGAGTACTTTGGAAATCAACTTTTACTCTGAACTCAAAGGGAGAATCTCGGGTTTATTATTGTTCAAGATTTCAAAAAAGAATCTCGTATTTCCCGTCCCTAAGAAGTTGGAATTAACATTGACATCGTTAAGTAACTGCAGCAAGCTGAAAGACCGTGTGTTGTTCTTTGTCTATACAACAGGGACCATTCATGCTGTGGGCATTCACAGAATGAACTAGGAATTACATTTTTCATAGAAAATGCAACCTTTTTAGACAAATTGTTTTTCACAGTTGTAGATTCTTTCCCTCTGTGAAAACCAAAAACTGTATAAATAATCCACAGCACCATGATGTCATGTCATTGGTTGAATGCTTACAGTATATGAAGCCTTGAGTTTAGCATGTGGGTGCTGCCAGGTTAGCTTTCTTGAACCTGAAGAAACCCTACTTTGAGGCTACGTTGGTTCTGGACTAGAGATAGAGATTAGACAAGAGGAGATCATCATTGCTGAACAGTTATTACCCATGCCTAATGTCTTAGCTGGTAAATGAGCTAGTGTACCATCATGTGGTTTCTTCTTGTGGTCGTGACTTACCACAGTGGTTTATTTAGCAGACCAAAGAAGCTAAGACAGCTTTTGGAAGGTAGAAAACACTCTTCAATTGCCTGAATCTCTGGTGAAGGGGTGGCAGGTGTCCAACATTTACATGCTAACAAAAAGTGAAATCTCCCGGGAAGCCAGAACCTGACTCCTAAGCATGTATACAAGTAGTAGCGCAAGTTACTTCACGATTTGTCAAATATTCAATATTTGAAATAAACAAGGTACTTGTGCTATGATAGGTAAATTTTTGAGAGCGAGTTGGCCACACACACACACACACACACACACACTGTACACTCCAACAGTAAGGCTTTATCATTTCAAAGGTGACTTATGTAAAGATTCACCCCCAATGCAGTTACAGCTGTAGTGAATCGAGCTATAGCCTCAGAGGACTAAACCATTTTTGTATCAGGCTGTAAAACTGTAAAATATATTTGTCATATGGGTCCCTGCGGGGACTTCAAGACTTTTGGAGCCAGCCTCAAGCGGACACTTGACAAACAGCAGTTTTGAAACGCATCCATTCGCTCCATCCTCAACCCTAAACGGACATCATGCTACTTACGCTGACTTCAGTGACACACCTAAACAAGCTGGAAGTTCTGTCCGAAAATGTAACACTTTGGCCCACTGACCTAACTGTTGTCTTTGACAAGTTGAGAACTGCAAAACTTGAACTTGCCAAACATCTCCTGGTGCGAAGTGCATCAGTGGTGTATGGTGCATCAAGTGCATGACCTCCATTAGCTGCATCCTCTGCCTGTACTCTGAGATCGGCAGCAAGGTGTATGCATGTCAGCCCGCCTTCAGCACCACCTGTCTATTAAACGCCCTGTTCTACCAGCGTGCCACAGTGAGCAGACAGCAGAGGACAAGCAGGTAATGGGATTGCCACACCCTGTTTGAGTTTCGGAGCTCTCAGCTGTAGGACAGCAAGCTGGGATGTGTCTGGGGAGCGTCACCTGGATGCTAGAATTGCTCAACCTGCACAGGTTCCTTGTTCAGCGCTGTCTCAATCTATAGAGGAGAGAGAAAGGAAGGACAATGTGACAAAAACTCCACAAAAAAGGTTGTGAATAATTGTGGGTACATGCTGTAAATAGTCTGCATTCGGACAAATGCAACGGCATTGCCTTATTTTACCTGTCAACTCTGGATCTGCACATTTGAGATAAAAGGCACATGAGGAAGCTTTGGGAAGCATGAGTACTTTCGGCTAGTTATACAACATTAAGTACAAAAACGCCTCTCACGCTCTTTAGTTTCCTCTATCAAAAAAGCCAGGTTGACACTGTTAACTTTTTTAGATCCACACAGGGATAAGGACTCCACAGATGTCCATATTCTCAGAATTTAGGAGCATGTAACTTTGGTCTTCACACTTAAATATCGTCACATGCTTTTTTTGTGAGTATCATGTATGTATGTTAATAAGGAGCATGTGCATCAGGGTGGGCTTTCCTTTTTTAAACCATGTGTCATTCTCTCTTACACCCCACCTTCCATATGGTGATAAATCCAGCGTCATTCTGCCCTTCCTCCCACCTTAACTAAAAAAAGAAAACTTTTCCATCTTCCAAATCCCTTCAACCACGGCCCACAGGTTATCTCCCCCTACTCTAGACATAATCCCAGCCCCTCTGGCAGAGAAATGGAGACAGAGAGGAGGAGGGAGGGAAAGAGAGAGAGAGAGAGGGAAAAGAAAGGACCAAAACAGAGAGATAGCACAGAGTGGAAGAGGCAGACAGAGAGAGAAAGGTAGAGTGAGAAGCAAGACTGAGGAAGAATAGCAATGCTGGTACAATGGAACAACAAGAAAACACAAAAATGTTCTTTCTCCAACGGCCTTTACAAGAGTGGGGGGCAGACCTGTCAGCGATTGTTAACACATGTGTCCAGGCTTCCTCTAGACCGTTCTCTTGGAATCTAAAGAAGGCTCAGCACCAAAGATTTATGGCTCCCGGGGAAGAAAAGGAAGTGTGTTATTGATAAGTAACAGAGAGAAAGCGAGGGCGCCTACTGCAGTAATTAGAGGATGAACTTGCAGCCCATTGATTGAATGGTGTCCCGGACAGACGCAACAGCCACCTCATACAGTAGCTCAGTGACAGTCTGACCTCTCTGTGGACAGGTGACCTCACCTCTGGGATGAAAATGCAAACTGCTTCATCACTGCAAAGGGCTCAGAGGCGGTTTAATGTGTTTAAGTGTTGCGTTTGATCAACAGATGAGCCTCTACAGCTGGTGTTGCATCAGACCTCGGCAATATAGGAGGCAACGATGAGCAAATTTGCCTCAAAGTGCCAATGTGTGCGTCTTTGTACGCCTTAGTGTGTCAGTGTGCTCATGTGGGTGGAGGAGAGTGCCGCTTCTGTAAAAGCCTAGTATTATCCCAGCATTCACCAGTGTTTCCAGTGACCACAGGCTTGGAGGGCGGCCCAGTCCTTCTAGACACTGCTTAGCAATGGGACCCAGCATTGTTTGATTTGGCTGCATATTCCAGTGTTTTCAGCATTGACTGAAAGAGGAGGGGTCAGCTGAAGTCTGAAAGTCTGGGCTGAAAGGAGGAGGAGGAGGAGGAGGAGGAGAAGCGAGGATCTAGTCGGCCTTCTTCCCATTCCACAGCTTTCCTAGAACTTAGGAAAAAACAACAGATGCAGGGGCTGAGTTCACGTTCTGTTTCTTTCATTTTTTTTCTCGTCCTCCATTTGGTACCAACAGCATTTCTCAGCTTGTTTCCGACGGTTGTTGCAGCAGAAAGGTTTGCTTCATTAAGACGACAAAAAGGACGATAGGCATCTTTAATCAAGGCAAAGTGTGCTAACGGGTCCTGCTACAAATGTCTGACTTATGCGTGCTTAAGAGATCTTTCTGTCTTTGTGTTTGCTGAATTTGTGTGGATGTGTCACTTGATGAACCCATCAAATGTAGGGGAATATTACTCTGCTTTTATAAATATTAAGATTCCAGATTTTCATTTGTTATCCACATCACAGATACTGTAAAAATGAAAAGCTATTAAAAAAAAAACCCTACACTTTAAAGAAGTTAATAAATTCATCTGGAAATGACGTCCAGCTTCTCTGTAATCCACGTGTAGCCAGCGGTAAGCAACAAACGACGTCAAACCAAGATTCCCTTTCGGTGTGTTGTATTGTTCACATTCCAATTCGCAACATGTGAAGTGTCAGTGTGTTTACATCAAAGATTCAGATACACAATAGAGATTCTACATTTGGAGTTTGAATCTGTAAACAGACATCAGAGTATTTTTAATGCTTGAAGGTAAACAGTTACAGTGCCTGAAGATAGCTTAGTTTGAGTGGTTCATATTAACTAACGCAGATGAACTTCCAGAACACGAACACACCTGAATCCTTGTGTTCCCTGGAGTCAACGTTGTAACACTGCAGAGCTGCCATGCATAGCCAGGAACTGGTCTGGAAATCTGAATCCCTCCATCTCATTAATAGTAGATGCCCTCTATCCAGGGTAGGAGATGCCTGAGTAATCCCCTCCTGGGTTTTTGTCATTCAAATGTATTCCACCCAGGGAGACACCTGTTCTGCAACTTGGGTCTCCATGACTTTGCCATGTGCTTTTCTGTGCAACAACAGGGAGAGCCTTTTAGCCCGCTGAAAGGAACCAAACCCAAACACACTTCCTAAGGAACTCTTAATATACCTGTATTTTTACACAGGCTGTGTCATCACAATTAAAACCTGAAAATGATCTGGTTTTTGTGCAGCACCGTAACTTCAACTGGATAAACCCGTGAATCCACTCTGACTTCACTAACAGCATTAACCAGAGAGCACTGCTCTTCCTTTTACCAAACCCCCACTCTCTGCAACTCCCTCTCACCCTCCTCTTCTGCCCAGGTGAGTGTTGTTCAAGCTGCAGCAGTACTGGAATTACACAGGCAAGACGAAGAAAGCGCACAATTATCTTCAATATCTGTCAGACACATGACAGCACCGCCCCGCCCCCCCCCCCCCCCCCCCCCCCCCAACCCAACACTACCCACCCACCAACACACACACGTTCACAAGCTAAAGGAAAGTACAAAGAATGGGGGTTTGCTGCTCTTTTGATTGTTCAGAGGCATAGAAATTCTCTCTCTCTCTCTCTCTCTCTCTCTCTCTCTCTCTCCCCCCCCCTTCTCTCTCTCCCTTCTCCTTCCTCACTGGCTTTTTCTGCTCATTACCCACCACATTTGCATGCAGGCTGCCAAAGAGCAGGCAGCAATAGGGAGGGAAATAAAATAAAAGGATTAGAACAATGGTAATCACTGGTGCTGCATGTATGCATGTGTGCATGTGTGTGTGTGTGTGTGTGTGTGTGTGTGTGTGTAATCATACTGTGTGACAGAAAGTGCAGAAAGAGCATTTAATGTGAATTCATCTAAGAAAGCATCCTCAGGAGTGAAAGAGAGAAAAAGATGAAAGGATGCAGGTGTAATTAAAATTCAGGGTCAAGCTTGGGTTTTTTGTCACACTCCGGCATGTTTTATTTTCACACACACACACAACAAGCTAAATTGTACACCACATCTGCAGTTTAAGAATGAAAACACGATGTAGAAACATGTGAATGATAAACATGTGTCACTAACCTTTCCATGTAGCCATACCGCTGAAGGGCAGAAAAAGTTTGAACCCTGCATAATTAGGATTTAACTGCTTCTGACTTTCCCAGCACCATATTGGAAAGTGCACTAAGTTATAGCAATTTCCAACTTCTCAATATGTCCTTGGGGTCTTTTCCTTCCGGAGTTGCCAAGCAATGCCCTCTGGGTAAAGTGGCTCCATAACTGACATGAGCTCAAGCATGCAGACACGACCTAATAGAGCAGGGCCATATCAGCAGGTGCTGGAGGGATGGTTAGGATCGGCCGTATCGCAGCCCCTGGTGAGACCTGCAGGAAAGACTCTTTCAGTGCAGGAGAAGGTCGATGGAAGACCCCCATGTGCCACAGAATGGATTATGTCTCCTTCCCTCTCAGCGCACTGATAACCACATCAGCTTCAAGGACCCCCTCAGGGCCAGTGCAGGTGAGGCTAGCTATCTCTCTCACTTACAATCATGACTCCTTGATGCATTAACCGTGTTTCACGTGCATGCGAATGCTGCGCGCTTCCAGTTAAAATGAACAGATGGAGATAAAGGATAAAACGTGTTAGTGTGGAGGAAGTGGAAACAGGAGACCAATCAGCAGAAGCACAACAAAGCTCAGGAATGCTAACCTTTGAAGGACTAGCAGTTTGCAAGAGGAGGGAGAGTGGGGATCTGTGATAATAGCACACACTTGATCACGCCATTACCTCGAATTAGGGATAATTAGCCTCGGTAAACTGGGCACGAAACACGCCTATGATGTTGGGCCCAGAAGGCATGCTGTGGTACCTTTTACAGCCCGGTGGCTGATTTTGGGCACACACAACTGCTGCTAACAGCACAGCAAGGAAGCGATAAAGAGAGTGGGCCCGGCTGGCTGCTAGCAAACTGGGAGTAATTATCAAAGAGAGCTTATAATCAAACATCCGAATCGCAAACACGGACTATAAAACCCCTTTTGGCTTACATCCAGGAGTCGTTTTATCCAATTAGGTAAATGGCTGTAATGTAGGGGATTGAGGTGGGGGCTGAGGGGAGCGGAGGCAATAAACGAATAGGGCTCTACAATCATACATCGCAGGGGATATTTGTCAATATTTTTTCCTTTCAGTCATTATCCAATTGTTTTTTTCCTTGAAACTGCCCCAGAATCAGGCGACTGAAAACCTGTTTGTTGGGTGAAAATTTGAATCACTTCAGATCTGGCTGCTGCGCTGTTGGACAGCAACAATTGCTTTTGGCAGTGTTTGCCCATTCCAATTAGCACTGACTATATCTGTATTTAATTACCAAATGTTACTACTGTGGAAAAAAAAAAAAGTCAATCAAAAGGTGCAGTTGGTTAAAGAGAAAAGGGTCGGCTTTGCACAACAACAACAAAAAAAATAAATAAATAAAAGATGAAAGCAAGTCGCGACCTGCAAACCAGTGAGCAGATGCTGGAGGATCTAAGCGGTCATATGATCAGTAGCCAAACTTCTGTGTGTACATACAAATCACCATCAACTCTAAAAGGCTGAGTAATGACTGAGAGATAAGCCAGTGACTTCAGCTTTCATTTTTTGAGAGTTCTGGGGGTTTTGATGTACCACAAGCCCTTGTCAGTCCCTTTAAAGATCACCATTTAAACACTGATTGCGACAGCTCTCACTTTAAAGACCTCTTGCCTCACTTACCTCTTTCTGTGCGAGTTAACTGGGAGCAGGGTTGTTCAGTGATGATGAAACCCAGATACAACCCTGTGTGAGAGTGTGTGTGTGTGTGTGTGTGTGTGTGTGTGTGTGCGCGCGCGTGTGTGCGCGCGTGTGTGTGCATGTGTGCGTGCGTGCGTACTTAGAACTCTACCTCCACCACAGCAGAGAGGAATGTACCAGGAAGGTAAAAAAGAGGAAAGATGCTTAACTTGTGGCCTTCAGAGCTCCTAAAACCTGAAAGTCACATTCCTCATCGTCCTGACACTTCATGGTGCTACTTGAATGATCCGGGGTTCCCTCACTGTGAGTGACAGGCTCTGCACTGAGGGCTGTTGCCATGCACTTGTTAACCCCGCTCCTCTTCCCTCTGCCATTCAAGGCACGGCTCACGCTACTGCGAGACTATGTTAAGAGCTGTGCAAATAGCAATTTTAGACACCACAAGCAAGAGTGGGATATTTATGGAGGAGCCTCAGAGTCGCACAGCAAAACATGTGCAATTAACTTCCTGACATCGTGACACTAATTTGAATAAAAGTTTTAACAATATAAACACATCCTTCCAAAATTAGATTAAAGACCATTCCAACATTTGGGGAAATTTGCTCATTTTATGAGAGAAGATCAAGATCGTTTTTTTTTGTTCAGCAGTGTGTTGTGTTTTTCTCCTTCAGTACAAAGGCTGAAAACACAGGGGATTGGTACTTGAACATTTTCTTAATCTATTTATTTTTATCATTCTCTCTGTGCACAACATATCATCATTAGTTCCTCAAAAGATTCCCTTTTTGTGTTTATACGCTGTAGACATACAGTTCACTGTTATTAGTTCTATAACTTTTTACCCATCCCCCCAAAAAAACCTGGCGAATCACTAAGGAGTTGAAATATAGCATTATAAATAAACACTTCAAATCAGGTTTTACTACACCAACGTTATCCTGATAGTATTTTACAAGCCTTCTGTACTGTTAGAACATGCTATAACACTTGTGCTGCCGTCTTAGAGCTCTACTTCTAGGCTTGAGATTCAATTGTGGACGTTCTGTAGCCCAACCTCGCCAGGGAAGATCTGACGGCCAACTTCCACCAGATGCGTGTTCGGTCCATCTGCGCTGATAGGTTTCACTTCATTCAATGTGTGTGCTTTTACTAAGAAGCTCCGGCAATCCAGGGCAGATATGCAAAGCTTCTATATTGTGCCAGATGCCGGAGCACGATGCATCAATTTAGCACAGAAAAGAACCAGCAGGATGGGAATTCAGTCACTGAAACAACATTAAAACCTCCAGTTTATTCTCAGAAAAAAACATTCCAGTTCTGAAAAACGACTGTATTTGTGTTTTTTTTATGTGTTTATAAGGTTTATATAGAGTTCTATACAAAGTACGTCGTATTATCTCACGCTGTCGCAAATGAATCTGTACAATTATCACAGGAATTCCTTTCTCTCTGCACTCCGGCTGCCTGTCTTTGCTCTCCGTGTTGCTGGACTGGAACGAACATGCAATGCACACGTATCTGTTGGAAGTTAGGGGACATTTTTCAGTATGCCTATCGGACACAATATGAAACGGAGTCATCATGTTTTTCGAGCCGGCATCTATTAAAAAAGTAAAACAGTCTCACATTAAGATTCCAGAGATTCTTATAAAGAGCAGCTAAAGGCTGGTTCACGCGGCAGGATTTTAAAATTGTCGGCCGATTTCCCAAACTTGAGAGACCACACACATGGCGATAAATAATCGGAGGTTTTACAGTTTTGGTCGTACAGTGTGTGGTGTGCGGCCACATGGCAACATCAACACACCACACACCAACCGATTTCACTCGCAAACGTCCCCCGATCAGACGGGAAATCTCGCAAAACCTCTCGAGATCAAACGTGATTCCAGAGTCAACAAACGGACAAAGTGTTTGTCAGTGTTTCTGTGGGAGATCAATACAATGAAAACCGTTTGCTGCCATACATATCCAGAAAACACTACATTCTATATAAACCCCAACAAAAAGCAAAGGATGCTCTTGGCAACTAATTTATGTTTCAGTCCAACTGAATTTAACCATTGAGTCAGCTAGTCAGCCATGCCTAAAATGAAACCCAAAGTGAATACGACACCAACAGGTATGACTTGTCAACGAAAATGAAGGTGAGAAGCACTCTGCTAAACACAGGTGAGCAGTAACAAGAGAGCATGCATGTGTGTCTGTTATGCTCTCTGTGCATTTTTATAAAGTGTGTGTACGTGTGCATGTCAGTTTGTAAAACAAAAAAACGTGCATGCATGTGTTCGTGTGCACTCTATTGTCCTATTGTCAGAGGTAGCCGGATTCAAACTCCTCCACTAATGACCTCCAATATAATTTGCAGCTTTTAAACTCCGGAATGTTGTGTTTAACTCGTTCCTGCCCGAACAGGCTGCAGCCCCCTCAGCCCAGGGCCTGATGCAGACTCAGTCAGGCATGAGGTGCCGGCTGTGAGTGTGTGCGACGTGCGTGTACAGGGCATGTCCTACATGAGCAGACACATTCAAAGCTGCTCCACAGTGAGGTGGCCTCCATCCCCGCGGGGCCTGAACAGGAAAACACAAGAGCAACAGGGATGGTGTTTCCTGTAAACACCTCGGTGTTACAGTGCAGGTGTCGTGGAGGAGGCAGAGCAGCACAGGGTGTGTGTGTGTGTGTGTGTGTGTGTGTGTGTGTGTGTGTGTGTGTGTGTGTGTGTGTGTGTGTGTGTGTGTGTGTGTGTGTGTGTGTGTGTGGAAGTGCTGGGAGACATATGACAATGTGTCCATTCTTGTTTGTCTGTTCTCAAACAGAGGAGTGGCTTTCTTTCAGGACAACAAGTGCTTTGTTTAACCGGTTTTGTATCTGTGTGACAACAGGAAAATAAAATTTTACAGGGACATCTCATCTTTGTAAAATCTATTTTTCTGCTGGCTCTGAAGAACTACAGAGCTTGCACGGTACACAAATCAAAACCCGATCTGTTCTTTTCTTACATACGGTATTTTGTGGTCAATGCAGCTGCATCATTATTCTGCAGCGTATTTCATTTTGTCAGCTGATGAAGACGAGAAACCTAAGTGGTGATTGATGTGATTTACGGCTTAACCTCAGAATATTAAATCATTTGGATCACATCTTCTTTAAAAGGGATCTAAATGCTGGAGATCTGATATAGCTATACTCCAGTCTTTACTGGTAGTAGCTGCTTTGGTGTAACTGTGGGTACAGATTATAAACTACAAAATATATATATATTCATCATGTGCTTCATCACTTTTGATAATAGATTTGTGTTTAGTGCTTGCCCCTGTCATCTTTGTAGAGCCACAAAGTCCAGTTTGGGTTAAAGAGAAGGACTGTTGGTGGAGCTGGGGAAGAACAGTAAAATGGCTTTGACGAGGCCGAGAAGAAATGGATTGTAAATAACCAATCATGCTCACATTAGTTTTATTTTCCTGCACGTTTTTCCTCTTAGTATTCTGTATTTTAACTTTGAAGATGCAAACATTATTTTTAATGTAGCCTTTGTCTGGAGTCTTAGGTCTTAGCATATGTGTATTGTGATATGGTATGAACTTATATGTTTTATTGTATTGTATATGTATTCTGTGTTGACCTGGCCGGAGACTGCAGATGGAAATTAGCAAACTGCTATAATCTGTTATGAAGCATCTTTTTTTCTGTGAGATTAATGTTGTTTTTGTACATGGTCCCTGACAACTAAATGAATAAACTAAACCATAGACAACTTCTAAGAAAGCTGCACAGGTGGGAGGGAGAGGCCGGGCCCGAGAGTTGAGGGGAAATAATGGAGTCAATTAGAGAAATAGAAGGAGTGGAGAGTTCATTCCATGTTTTTGGGAGCTTTTATTTACAGTGCAACAGTGGACATGCGACGATAACAGCAGCACGCACGAGAATTTGATCTGCAAAAGGTCAGATAGGAACTACATATCACTTTTTCCTGCTTGTATCATGTACATGTTCACACGCATGCATCTGTCTCTCTCAGAATCGTGCAAGCGTATCACAGCAGATTTGCGAAAACATGAAAACACAAGCTGTATGTGTGTGTCTGTGTGTGTGTATATGTGTATGCGTGTCAACCGCCATCTCTGGTTGACATTCTCCACATCAGCCAACTCCACCCTCAGGACCAGCAGAGGAAGGATGCTCCTGGCCCTTTCTTTTGCAGCAGCAGAAAGAGTCACATTATGATTCAGCTTTCACTTCCTCTGAGGCGTCAGCCAATCTGTGGGTTGGTGGCAGTGTGAATCAAGGCTGTTGCAACTCCCACTCCCACGCTTTGAGGCTGAAAATGTGTCTTTTGGATTAGAAGTGTGACTATTGAGTCTTCGGCACTGAAGTGGAGTTATTTCATGTGACCTCAATGTGGCAACACAAACACATTTTTCGAAGAAAAAAAAACAAAACAAAATTGAATAACACCACTTGTAAATAAATGGGGACGTAGAGAGGAGATTTAATATCTTAAGTAACATACACTGAAGAACCTTTTTGTCCTTTTAAGTTTCTTCTATCTTTTACGTGGTTAATCGTTTTACCACTTCCTCTTCTGCTAGCCGTGCTTCAATCAAGCAAGTGAAGTGACAATTCCCTACAGGGATCAATAGAGTTCTCTTATTGTTATATGAGAGCTAGAATGGCCATCATTTAGGTAAACAATAATATTAGACTTGCAGAGCTTGTTCACGCTCAAAGGAGCACAGTATGCATGTATGTGCAGTTAGCGAGGCTATTTAGGTGTCAGGTGGATTGAATATGTCCTTTGGAGCAGGCCAGCAGTGTTAAACTGCAGGGCTGCAGCAGGGCAAACTGCACAAGCATGACTGATTTATTGAGAGGGGGCACCGGTGTGAATGCAGCCGTGGCTCCAATCAATATCGCCTTATTTGTTTGTGTGCACACAAGTGTAAAATTATGTGTTGTCTCTCTGAGTCTCTCTTTGTGTAAGTTAGGGCTCTGCATTTAGGGAGCGACAGCTGAGAGCAACGAGGGTGGAATGGAGAGATAGTTGGCATTTCAATCCCACCGAGAGGTGAGCGAGGAGAGTATTCATAGAACGATCTCAGGCTCATTCACAAATACAAAAGCCACTTGCTCTTTCCCAGGTGACAGAGGCCAGCTCATTCGTTTGCATTTACCTGCTAATCACCGTGATCATATTCCTCTGGTTTTATTCAGCTGCTGCTATCAAGTGGCCTCTTGAAGACAGAAGCTTCGAATGAGGACGAGCAGTCAGGGTGCTGAAGCTGCTTCACAGTTTTACATCAGGTGAGAGAGAAACTCATCCACACAATGGGTCACACACACACACACACACACACACACACACACACACACACACACACACACACACACACACACACACACACACACACACACACACACACACACACACACACACACACACACACACACACACACACACACACACACACACACACACACACTGAATCAAGTGGCCATAAGTGAAAACAGATGAGCCTAACTAAAGGTTTTCTTTAGGCCACTCGTCATCCATAAAAGGGATTACCACAAACAAACACACAGTCATTTGTAAAATGAACTTGTGCTACATCACACCGTTTGTTCTCATTTACTGTATCATTATCTCAGGGCTTCAATTAAGCCTTCTAAAAACATACTGAACGCCTCGGTCTTGAATGAATTCTTTGCTTTTGCCTGAGGCCCATGTGTAAAAGGGACTTTTTTCCTTATTAGAACCAGAAATGCACATTAAGACGAGGTCAACTTAAAATGACCTTTTCATGGTTACGGAACACTTCTACTCGAAAATTCATCACAAGAACACACCTAATTATGGATCACAAAATATATGATGTGTTATATTAATAGGACTGTTTAGCTGTGCAAAGTGGCAGGTCACTAATTAGCTCTTTTTTTTTTTCAGATTACACAGTTTAGGAACTAATGATTTTATGCTCATATAGTTCATTTCATTACTGACTCTGTTCTCAACAATAGTAGGACTCCAGTTGACTTTGTTTCCTGTCTTTTATTTCCACACCAAAATCCTGAAATCTAGTTCCTTGTGTATGTGAACTTTCTTGGAAAATGATTCTAGTGCTCATTCTTGTGTTGTCCCATACACTGTAAATATTACTGGACGAGGCCTGAGTGATGTCACCCAGGGCAGGCGGCTACAGATATTCCATGGCAGCAGCCGCCATGCTGGAAATCTTCTCTCAGCCTAACTTTCAGTCAGCCTGACGAGAGGCTGAGAGCTGGAGCTGAGGCGGCTTTTAAGCCTCCTGACGAACCGTTACATCGCACCCACCTGTCAATCATGTCAGCACCTAACTATGGATAACACGTATCTTACATTAAAATCAAACAGGTAAAAACAAAAAATTAAAAAATGAAATCAACCCCCGTACAGTGTGTGCCCATGAGGACAATAACTAATCATACCTTTATTTTCTTGAACCTTTCAACAACCATCAAGAGGGCCCTCGACAAACAGCAATTCTTTTTTTTTTTTTTCTTCATTGGATTCATTATTCCACACCACAGGCTGCAGCTTAGTTTGTACTACATCACTGAATGTTTTTGCCATATTGGGCTTTAGGTATTTTGGGAGTTTGGATTTTAAAACGTTTCATTAATGTAAGCGAATAAATATAGTAGGACAGTAGTCAGTACAGTGTCATTGTTTACTTCCATAGATACCCGAGGTGTAGCACAACACACCTGACCTGTAAGAAACATTCATGCAGCTGAAAAAAGAATACAAACACAATGAATGTTTTTATACTCCACACATAAAATCACACATTCACAAACACACACATCCACACACACACACACACACACACACACAAACACATACTCAAACCAAGTGGCCTGCTATTCCAGCAGATGCGCTACCCTGATGACAGCCCCATGATGAGAAAGGCTCAGTGCTGTAAAGCACATGACAGTCAAAGGTAGCGTCCTGTCACTCAGGCAGTGTTAGAGCAGGATGCCAGGGCGGGGAGATGGCAGTTGTTGAACTCTGGAAAATCATACTGAAACCTGAACCAGGCCCCCTGGAGAGCGGCCAACAGAGAAAAACAGGTGCACCGAAGATGACGCAACCCTTGTTGGTTTTCGGGGGCCGATGATAGCCCACAATCCTCCTCATCATACAATGTCATCGAGCTCATGAGTCAATAGCCCCCTCAGGAATAGCCAAGAATGGTTAGGACACAGTGTACTGATGAAATAACACCAGAGTGTCCAGTCTGTGAACTGCAGTCCCAACAGAGAGCTTCACTGACATCCTTTTTACTGTAGCATTAACAAAGTCCACACTTTTAATTTAGTGTCAGAAATATAGGCTTCTTTTTTTTAAAACTTATTTTAACACAACATAAACACAAGCAGAACTTCAGGAAAACAGAAGACCAGAAAGCCAGAGTAGAGCACAACAACGCTTTGTCAGCCCGTGTGCAGTTTTCAGCTCTTAGTGATGGAGAGGACAGGTCAAAGGTCAGGGCCGGGCACACACAGAGGAGATCTCGCTGACCTGTGCACACATGGCCTCTCACCTCATGCACGTCACCGTAATACAAACAGTACACAACCTTCGTGAAACATTTAGTGGCTATGAAAGGACTGTTTTCTGAGAACGATGAGGAGCATCTATTATTGGTGGAGTAGTGGTTTGACCTTGCACCTGTTCGCTGTGGCATTAATGGAATGGGGGTGGGGGGTGGGGGGGGTTGCTGTTCATGAGAGCGCCTGGCTGTACTCCCCCTTTTTATGTCCCCATGTTTTTCCACATCAGTGCATCTTGGCATTGTATTTTTCAGAGCACTCATGCAGCACACTGTTTTGTAACATGCATACGTCTCCTTACTTATGCACTTGTGTGTGTGGTCTTAGGAGAGAAATCCGTGTGTACTGTATGTGTGTGGTGCTCCCCCCCCCCCAAAGGTAAAGTTTCAACCCCCTGAACCCACCCAGGGTGACAATGCAATCAGAAGCCACCACAGGAACCTGATATAATGATCACTGTGGAGCGTGCTAATTAACACTGAATGGAGCTCATAAGCGCAGCGCCTTTGCCAGCAAATCAGCACAACGGCACAACACACAGGCGTTCGTCAATGAGCCGCCAGGGACGAGGTCACACACTCGGCGCAAAACTCCGGCTCATACCAAGGAGACGGCTCTGGCACCTACGCACACATGTGCAGCAAATTGAAAATACATGCGTACTTTATTATGGGCGTAAACAGCATGACAAGGCACAAGACTTTGAGGGAATCGTATCGAGAGCCCTTAAGCTGTTTTCACTCCCTGCTGCAGTAAACAGCGTCATTATTTATACCAGCAGTGCCTATGAGGGTGTGTACATACACTGAGGAAGCACACCGCTAGCTGTTAGCAGCACACAAATTCAAACACACGCTCTCACACACAAAGTCTGGTCTCCTTTGAGATGTCAGCGATCTGCTCACGGTTTGGTGAAGCCATTGTTCAGAAGGGCTCATATTCTTTAACGGAGGGGCCTTTTGTTGTTGTAAACAGCATGAATTTTTAATCCAGCCCTAGATTCTGGGCTGGTAATGAATGTGTCTCGGCAGCAGGCCTCTCTGGGGAGGGAGGCCCCTGGCTCCTGTTGCTAAGTTTCAGCAATGCCTGAGTTCTGGAGGAATCAGCCTGTAACGCCCTACCCATCCACAGAACACACACACACACACACACACAAATCAATGTGTGCATGAGGACACATAATATGACAACACAAGAACACAGTGACTTGGGCACACAATAACCTTCTTGTGCAAATTTACAAAAACACAATCTGGCATTACATATAAAGAACTGAAATTTGCAGAGTAAGATCATATGATTTATAAGGTTTAGTTAATTATTTAAATGATAAAATATATAAAGGTATGCAAGGGCACATACACCAAAAGCACAAACTCAGACACCGAGGAATTCACAGAAAGACTGCCACACTTTCAATTAACTCACTCCCTTTCTATTAAGGCTCTTCCTCCAGCCAAGCTGATTTGAGCAGTGCTTCTGTGTTTCCCTTTCTCCAGCTTGCTTTTTTCCTCCTCAGAGGATCTATATCTTCGATTCTGCAGCCAGAGGCTGTCACTCATTTTATTAGTCTAAAGCTCACTCGTTCAATAGTGTCAATTCCAGGCCTCGGACATTGACCTAAAGGAGTTACTCCTCGAAGCACAGCACAGAATCAACCACCTCCACCACAGAACATTTCCTGCATACAGCACTTTTACTATGAACAGTAAAATGCCATTCAATTCCCTCCAAACAGCTCACCTCTGACCTCACTGCTGTGGTTATAGAGGAATAAGGTATTTATTTATCTGCATCTCTCAGTGAAGTTGGTGACTCTCCCAGATTGAACATAATGACTGTGTGCAAGCTTTGACAAACGCATGCACAAAGTTAAAAGCAAAAAGCTCTACAATGGAATCTCTCCTTTATGCCTTCCTCTATTCCTGACACGTTAACAGAGTCGTATCTAAGACTGCAGAGAGAAACGGTAGTTGTGTGATCTGGAGTCTGAAAATAGATCTGCTCCCATTGGAGCCTCTGCTGTCACAGCGAGAAGCTTCAATAAAGCTGAGAGATGTATATGATATGTCAAAGGGTTAAATCAAAGCGTTGCTTTTTTAAGTAAGAAAGCGCTGGAATTCTCCCCCTTCCTCTTTTTTTTTTCCAATCTTCCCCTCCCAAAGCGATTAAATTGCTGATTGATTTTTGTATCTCAGCTCGATTCCTTGCCCCTCGCTCTCCGTCTCTCGCCATTGATCCTCACAAGGCTGCTGACTCCAAAGTCAGAGGACCCATCCTCTCTGGCCTCCGGAAATGAACTTGTTAGATGGGCTGTGCGATTTATTGCTCATGAGGCCGGGGTGTCTCCGTGTGAATGTGTGAGTGTCTGTAGGGGCTGTCTCCGTGTGAATGTGTGTGTGTGTGTGTGTGTGTGTGTGTGTGTGTGTGTGTGTGTGTGTGTGTGTGTGTGTGTGTGTGTGTGTGTGTGTGTGTGTGTGTGTGTGTGTGTGTGTGTGTGTGTGTGTGTGGGAGCCGGCACTGCTTTCATAGGGTTAAAAATGTATTGCATGTCTGCATTTCTCTGCACACTCGTGCATGTGTGCGTCCCTGTTGGGGGAGCAAAGTGTTGAATTAATACCAGCTTGTGTCAGTGTGTGTGTGCTTGTGCGTACGGCTATTACTCATCTTTGACAACATTACATATCATACGACACAAGTTTATTACCCAAAGTGTCTTGTTTACATTTATCTCAGTCTGATCTTCTTTCGTACTTCGCGTGAGAGTTGACCATTCAAAACACAGAATTATTGATCGTGAAGAAGTTTGGTTTAGTCGTTTTCTGCTGACGCTACGCTTCTGAGAGTTCTCCCTGGTATTCCTACGTGTACTGCTGACTGATCTGCCTCGTCCACCTGTGTGCGGCGTCAGACACAGCCCTGTCCTCTGCTGCAGCCTCCTCTGACATATTGATTGGCTTCCATTTAAAAGCCCTGTTCTCCCACTGTTATTTACTCCAATAGTAAATCTTTACAATGCCGTAAAAGACTGTTTTACACACTTGGATTATACAATCTCCCTGCCGCAACGGCCAGACAAGGCGTGTGTCAGGAGAGGAGAGGAGACGTGGGCCTCTGCACCTCATCTCTCCCTAGAGGCAGATGCGGAGCAATGGCACCAGAAAGGGCCTTGGCACTACTTTAAAGGGTGCTACAGGAGAATGAGCTGCCTGCTCGCGCTCAACTTCACTCTCTCCTCTTCTCTCTCAGGCATGTTTTGGCTCTTCTCCATCCTTTTGTTTAAAGCTGCAGATTGCTTTGCACTGTGGCATTTAATTTGGTAAAAGTGCCAGCTACTTCTATTAGTTTATAGCTCTGTAGAAGCCTTGCATAACTGACCTAAACTTCATGCATAGCACTGTCTTAAATGGATGTTTGCTACCAGAGCATGCACTGATATGAATGAGTAGCCTTTAATACCAAAGAAGAAAAGATGGAGTATTTGGATGGAAATACACTGATCTTTAACATTATGCAAGCTTATAGCTCCACATCTAACCCTTTACACTCACCACACTGTTGTCTATATTATCAGAACATCATCATTTATTCAAAACTGGTTGATTTTTGGGTGGAGGCAACATTGGAACGCTGCCTTGGCGAGAACACCTGCCAAGACTCAATATAGCTTTTTAAGGTGCAGGTTGATTCAAACACACTAATTTCGAGAATCATCCAATGAAACCGAGGCTTATATATGTTAGTGACTGTGATTGATTTGAAATACAATTTGAGGAATGGAGATTTTAAAGCACTCCACAATCTAAAGGATGAGCGTCTATTAGGAGGTGTGTGCCAGGTAGTGAAGAAGTCGCACACACCACATTCACTCATGGATCGTCTGAGGTCACGATGCCTCAGCGTAAATCATTCAGCTTGTATACACCAGAGGTCTTTATTTTCATTAGAGGACATATGCTCCGCTTGTTCCTCCTGCCTCTCATCGTAGCCGACCCCAGGCCTCCAGCCCTGCCCCGTCGCACTGTTGCTATGGTCCACATGGCCCAGTCACACCAGAGGTAATAAGTGCTTAATTTAGGAGCAGAGAGGCGGGCCATGCTTGGCGTTTATTGGTGTTGATGCCGAGCAGACTTCAAAAAGCCACTGGGCTCATAATTTATCTCTCTCCACGGACCCTGGGAGTGTTTCAGGAAGACATAGAGAGTAAATGAGCGTGAGGGAGAGGAAGAGGAAGAGAGCGAGTGTGTGTCTGTCTTTCAGCGGGTGTTTAATAGTGCCTGGCTGTTGACTTTGGTGTACTTATTCTTTGATGTCAGTAATACGATCATCAAGGATCTTTTCCCCAACCCCCTGCAGTAGTTTTGCACCGGCGGGCCGCCCCCCAAAAAAACTCCTCCAAGTTGAACTTGGCTGTCCAAATCATTTGCTGCTGGTAGTCCTCACATGGGATACCCAAGCTGAAAGTGTACACTTGAAAAAAAAGATCATTTAGAATAAACAATAAATAATTCAGCAGAGCGGTTAAATAAGTAATAGTGTGATATCTATTTCTTTGGTGGCGCTATTGCCTTTCTTTATTTATTAATGGCCTTAATAGACACAGTGTCTTGCTATGAAGAGCGGTCTCTTGAACCCTTCGGGGGAAAGAGAAAGTTACGGCTTCGTTTATCTTGCCTTTCCCTTCTTGTGCCTTTTCGTGGGTTTCAGGGAAGGGGTGAGACGCAGAGTGCAGTCTAGACTCTTTATTTTGTGGGGGATACGTGGGGGAGAAAGGGTCAAAGGAGTGACATGAGCCAGCTGTGGAATCCTGATCACAGCAACTCCCCCAATTCTTCCCCTCCTTCACATCACACGGACACACACACACACACACTCACATGAGCTTATTCCCATCCCCAGGTCTCCTGTAATAGCCATGAGATACTCCAAAAATACCCTCCCCCTACTGGGTCCAGAGAGGAGGATATCCATTCTTCTCAGGGGAGATAGAATGTCTCTCTCCATATCTGGCAACCATGACCACAAATTACGCGAAGGGCTTCTGTGAAATATTCCCTCCGTGTGGCTCTGGGTTTTAAAAGAGCCCAGAAGGATACAGAAACTCCTCAACAAATGTGTGAACACTTAAACATCAATGCACAATTAAGTGATACAACAGCCTGCTCAAGCCCTCTCTAACTGGAAGGGCTTACTGCGTCTGAGCAGGCCAGCTTTGACTCACAAAGTTCGGATAAGAACTTCTGGATGAAGTCGGATCAGCACACAGTACAAATCTGTGCCCGGCTTTAGATGCATCAATGTGGCAATTGACTTTGACTGCAGCAGCAAATGTTTGCCTGCCAAACTCACTAAAAAGAACATTAAAATGTGTAATTCTTTTTAAATAGCAATAGTAAATAATAGCAATATTTGTAAAAATGAAAAAACTAAGCACTACAAAGCCACCACAATGTCTGCCTAGATGTTAATGAGCTCCCCCTCCCCTCAGACTAAAAATGTTAGAAATAAAAACGGATGTAAACCAACATTGGTGGTCTTAAAAACTCTTTTGAAAGTCTTGACACCTTCTAATACGTTGACAAATGTGTGCTTCAGTGGCCAGTCAACAACCTGCTAATATACAGCCCCAACATTTAGCACTGCAATGGAGGACTGAGGAGGAGGAGGAGGAGGAGGAGGAGGCGGTGCAGAGCAGAGTTGTAAGTGTTTTAGCAGAGAGGTGGACAGGAACATGCTATCAGCCTGAAACATTGCCGACTGCAAGTGGAGGATATCAATCTTTTTTTGTGACAAGAACAGCGTGACCAAGACACCTGCATCCTGCTACAGATTTACTATTCTTTGCTTTACTATTTACACATGTTGCTATTTTATTTTTAATTCCATGAATTCACCCCAAGATGTCGCAGCAGTTTGTGGTCATAGCAAGCTTTTGTGCTTTTGAATGCGAGTGTGTGCACACAGGTACACGCACAGATTCACAGACACACTGAACATACATCTGCACACCCGTCCCTCGCCTTGTGGAAATGCTGATGTTGGGGAGGGGGTAAGAAAACACTGCCAGGTCTCCCCCTCTCTGGCCCGTGGCTATTGGGAGGAGAGGATGCCTCTCGCCTCCCATTTCCCCCGTTCCACATGAGGCCCATCTCCATGCAGCCACTGACCCATCTTTCCCGCACGGTTAACTGGGCTCCTGTGAATTCAACACAGCAGAGGAACGCTGCTGAGGAGGAGGAGGAGGAGGAGGAGGAGGAGGTGGGATGAGGGAGGCCTACAACATCTGGGAACCATCAAGCCAAAAGAGCCTTAGATCCTGAGATTCCAGTCTCCGACCCCTCTCCTCTGCTCACCTCCCCCTCCTTGCCTCTGCTGAACCCCTCCACCACCTTTCCTCTCCATCTGTCTCTCTACCCCCCCCCCCCCCCCCCCCCATCTCTCCTCCCTTTCTACTCTTCCTCTCCTCCCCTCGTCCCGGCTGCCCATCATTTCCACGTCTCTTCAGCAGTCGGCCTAATCCAAACAGATTGTCTAACTGTTTCAAAAACATACTCCCTTTTTCAACCCGCTCTGACCCCACCCCCTCCCTCTTCGTTCCTGTGTTCATCCCGGCGAACAGACACTCTCTTTCATAGGAGGTGCTGGTGTCAGTCTGGCCCGGGTTAGCAGGTTACTCCTGCAAAGAACCATTTCAGGAGGAATGAGCTCGCCCGGCCCCAAAGCACTTTGGCAGATCCCATTTAATACTCAATCCTGACACATTACACGCCATCCAACACTCTCCTCCCCTCTTCTTCCTCCTCCTGCCTGCTCTCTGTGTAGGTATGAACACAGCTGCATGGCCACATAAGCTCTGTGTGTGTGTGTGTGTGTGTGTGTGTGTGTGTGTGTGTGTG
This sequence comes from Symphodus melops, assembly GCF_947650265.1. Classification (NCBI taxonomy): domain Eukaryota; kingdom Metazoa; phylum Chordata; class Actinopteri; order Labriformes; family Labridae; genus Symphodus; species Symphodus melops. Next base: position 38,415,364 of record NC_136691.1, on the reverse strand, counting down.
TGTGTGTGTGTGTGTGTGTGTGTGTGTGTGTGTGTGTGTGTGTGAGTGTGTGTGTGTGTGTGTGTGTGTGTGTGTGTGGTAGAAAAGGCCATTGTCTCAAGCATATTGCCCAGCCCTGCCACACAGTTCCTGAGGCTAGTGCTGGGCCAACAAGAGCCTTTGGTGGGAGAGCCCCAGTAGGGGGTTCAGGAGCTGGGGCGGTATCCCAGGAGACCACCAGGCCTCCCACTGGGCGGCCTGCCTACATCAGAGGCTCCCCCGTCACTGCCTGCTGAACTCCTGCATACTGTGGTTTTGTTTAGAAGGAAGCTCCGTCCCTGTTTACCATAATTGAATTAAAAGGATTAGCATGGTTCTAGTGTTCCTCACATCTGTGTTCTCTATGATTCCACCTCTTTGCCTGTGTCTTGGATTCTTAGGGGAGGGGGATGGGGGACTTACCTTTTGGAAAAAAACATATTCTGTGAAATGAATGCAAGATTGTATGCAATTGAAGCCCATTAAAGTCAGTGCAAGCAGTGCAACTGTACTTTCAAAAGTTCATCCCCGATGTATTCCTCTCTTGAATCAGATAATCGTAAGTGAAAATAAAAAGATATACTGCATAAAGAAATTTTTTGAGGAATATGAAGCTGTAAACATGGAGTGGATGTTGAAGGAGGTTCACTGTGTTGATTTTAGCCCAATTGTGTCCCAATTGGATTCTGACTGAGGGTCAGGAAAGCAGTGGCCTGTAGATCAGAGGCTGGATTAATTGTTGACACTCTCCTAGTCCAAACAGAACCCTTACCACCCCCTATTACACACACACACACACACACACACACACACACACACACACACACACACACACACACACACACACACACACACACACACACACACACACACACACACACACACACACACACACACACACACACACACACACACACACACACACACACACACACACACACACACACACACACACACACACACAACTACATCGAGGTCCTGACAGACACTTTGATTTATGTCTAGCCACCAACAAAAAAGAGAGAACAAAATCAATTGGCTATTACCGCACTTAGCACTTGGCTGTCACCACCTGGGAGTAGGGTGTTGAAAATAAAAGACAGAGTCCATACAGCTCTTCCATACCACTCCATATACTCGTTCCCACCAGGGAGACACAGATCACTGGGCTCGATCTCCATATACAGCTAGTCTCCAATCTGGATGTGTGTAACACTAGTGCTCAGGGGTGGAGGTACCACAGAGGTCAAAGAAACAGGGTTGTAAGTGGTAACGGTTGGAATAGTCAGACTGGTTAGAAAACTGTGGGAGGCTTGAGCAAAAACAACAATAAAACCCATGACCAAGGCTTTGCATTCCATCTGGCTGTACTATGGTTGTATTGTGCTGCCTTCAGGTGTCAATGTGTGTTACTTAAATAATCTCTTACAGATTCTACTTAACAATGTAGAATCTGTGTGTAAGGACCTGGATTTTGTGTTTGCAGTAGACCCCAATACTGGGCTATTCAGTTATTCATTCGTCTGGCAGGCAATCGATTATTCATTTTGGAGACTTACGGTTGTGTTTTACTAAAATAACTCAATAAAATCCACAAAATAGCTTCCATGCTCTCTGTGTTGTTCACTGATGTGCGGACGTCGATCTGTCCTCCGTTCAACAAAAAAAAACATTTATTTTTTTTCCTCTTGAGGATAGACCTGACAAAGTTTGAATTTTCACTTATTTTAACGATTCTGCACATTGATGTTGTTGTAACAGCAATCTTAATTTGTGTTAGTTGTGAATAAATCACAGAGAAAAAAGTTTTCTTCTTTTTTTTTTTAGATGTGGCCAGAGGGAAGCTGCTAGATGAATGAACATGCCTCAACTTTTAAAGTAGTATGAGGTGGTCATCATCAATTACTGCAGCCAGTTAGTAGGGGGAGCTCCACATGTTTTGGCTTTTTTTGGGGGAGCTAACATGTCATCCATATGTTTATACATTCTGTCCTCTACACACTTCTTCCTGAGAAACATCATCAGTATTCAATCTTCTCATTCTTTCACCTTTTTTTTTATCTGATTGCACTATTACTACAGTACAGACTGTAAACGAGCCATGGAGAGATCACTCATCTGTTTTTTGAAGCCAGTTTAGAAGCCTCCAGTTAGGAATGTGGTCACAACTTGATTTTCTAAAGCAAGAAAATGACTAAATTTGAATGAAGGATTTGATATACTGTCTCTTTCCTTCTTGACAGGTTGCTGTGGTTCCAACTCCATCATTGATTTCCCTCTTAATGGGACCATATTTTACAATAACTAACATCATGCGGAATTGAGGATGACTTGAAGCTAATGATGAAGATGATATACTCATTAGGAAAGCAATTACTTAGGTAATACATCAAGTGAGAAAAGGGATGTGTGAAAGGATGATATAGGCTATGCCTTTACTTAGAGACAGGACAGTGGATAGCGTCAGTAATCAGAGAGAGAGAGAGAGAGAGACAGAGAGAGAGAGAGAGAGAGAGAGAGAGCGAGAGAGAGAGAGACAGAGAGAGAGAGAGAGAGAGAGAGAGAGAGAGAGAGAGAGAGTGTGTGTGGGGAAGGTCATGGTGGAAAGGAGCAACAGGTCGGTTTCTAACCCCGGCCGCCCCCTCTGATGACTATAGCCTCCATACATGGAGCGCAGGCACTAACCACTTGTCTACTGGGGCCCTAGTGATGTAAGTTATGATGCGTCGACAATCCATCAAATCAGAGAGATCATCTTCACAGTTTGATCACATTTATTTTCATGTTGATTTTTAATACTGTATAGGTGTGTATTGTGTACTGCCTACAAGTCTATTTCTATGTCCTTTTGTTAAGCAAAACCCTGTTGAATGCATGGCATAACATATTTCAATAATCAATCTGCATTCAGTTCGATGGATTTATGCAGTTTTATAAAAGATTTAGTCTTGTGTCCTCTTCTGTGTCTTTTAAATCTAATTTAGTGTTCATCAGGCACATTTTTACTTTGATAATAGTTTGACAACCTATTGACATGAGAGCTCTTGTGTTTGAGCACTATTTCAGGTCTGCTGAAGTCCTATAACTGGAACTTTATACAAGTAACCTATGAATAGTTTATTTGTAATTTTTTAGGACATAACTGGATTTACTTTAGTGTATAAAGTTGTAAGAATTGTAAAATATCCAAGATGATTGGTTTATCTTTGTGTCTGTAGTCTGTGTATACGCATAGAACTGCAATGGATAGAAAATAAATTTGGTGGATTGTCAGCACATTCTAATCCTTCATATGATCTGATATCTTCCCCTCACATCACAGTATACGGCTACAGTGCACCTTCTATGCGTTGTAGTTCATTAACAGGCGAGGTCAAGGAGGACCCAGGTTTTTATTAATAAAAAGAGAGCTGTTGACTCAGAACTGAGCCATCTTTGTGAACAGCTCTCCTCTCCTTCAGTATGTAAAAGCCAGGTGAATGTGATACAATAGCTGCCACTGTGTGTCTGTCTGAATACCAACTCCTCTATTAATGTAAATCAAGATTAAAAGAGAGGACACAAGACTATAGAAAATTATGAATTGGTTCATAAACATGGATTACAGTGCAGGTAAAAATGATTGGGGTTATAAATGTTCAGTGGGAGATCTCCAGCCCCCCCCCCCCCCCCCCCTTTCCTTCAGGTGCAAACTATAAAATATTTAAGTAAGTCATGCATTAACATAAGGTTGTAGCTGAACACATGTATAATTCGTTAATAGACTTGACATGTAGACAGTATTTGTGCAATTAAAGGGGAAAACATCTTTGGTAGTGATGTAATATTTTTTTTGACTTATAACACACCCCTTCGTTCAATGGTTTAAGGAACTACTGCATTAGTTTTACTTTACCTAACTCAACTATTGCAATGGCTACCAAATCTTTTTTTTTTTATCCCACGAAATAATCCAATCCAATCCAGCGAGCTGCTCTCTGTAATGTCACTGTACCCACTTACCTTCGCATGACCCCTGTCACCCAATCATAATTGTTCAGCTGTATTAACTTTTTAATTCCCAACTATTTCAGTCATGCATCATACGGGCAAATAGGAGGACATATTAATTATTGAGCTTAAGGGGATGGGATTTAAAGAGGTAGAAGTGTGCCGCTATGAAAAAGGAAGGAGTGTATATTTTAAGGAAGAATATGTTGCTGGACTGATGTAATAAGACTCGGCTCAGATACGTAGGAAGAGTGTAAAAAGATACTCCAAGAAGATTTTCAGAAACACATTTTCTCTGTCAGTGTATAGGGCAATACTAAATACAGTGGTCCACATTGCATCATCCCCCCCCACACACACACACACCACCTTCCACATGTCATCTTGTCCCTCGCCAGCACAGGAACCATGTCTGACCCAACAACTGTGTGTCTGCCAACTGGAATGCAGGCCAGGGTCAGTGGTGGGGGCCTCATGGCCTCCTAGGGACTATTCTGAGAGTAGTAGCTCATCTCTGTTCTAACCCTATACTGGCGTCTTGTGACTGTGGTTAAAAATGGCCCTGTGCTCACCAACTCCAAAAACAATATCTCTCTCTCTCTCTCACTCTCTCGCTCTCTCCTCAGTACCTCTCTTTCTTATGTGCATACACTTCAAAACTCTCTCACACACAGAATGACGTACAGTACAGTACAGTACAGTACAGTACAGTACAAACTCACACACAAGGGTGATCTGGGGAGCTGCTGAGGGGAAACGAGGAGATGTGAGGCCACAGAAGCCTCATGTGGTTCTCTGTTCTCTAATTTAAGCTTCTTTTTTCCTTTCTTAGTCACAAGCGTGATTAGAGTCACATTTTTAGTCTGTAAAAAAAATGCTGATGATAAAAACAAACCTACCTATAAAATCAAGAGCAGGCAACATACATGCATGAAAACATTGTGAGAAAAGAACACACTGAAACATGTAGAACGGTTTCAGATCATCTTTGAGTCCGTCTGCAGATCCAAGTTCCAGCCCGCTGACCATACACTGTAATCACTGTGTATTTAGCGTTATCTTTAGAGAGCTGGCCCGCGTGAGACCTCTTTACGACACTGTAAACTTTAACTGCCTGGGTCTTAGTGCTTTAACTCCAGTCCAGCCACCCGAGGGAACCAGGGAGCTTATGGAGAGAGCTTACGGGATTGAATGGGAGAGAGCTAGAGTTGCCCATCTCAGCAGCAGGAGCATGACAGCACAAAGCAAACTGTTTTGACACTGCCATGAAGCCAATAAGATACAGTATTTTTGTCATTTTGCAATAGGGTCAATATCTTTGCTGTAATCATATTTGAAGACTTGGCCAAAGACACCTACATCGTCTAAAATACTTTCTTGTATTCAGCGTATCTTACTTGGCTGATGTTAGAACTACTTTGCACTTACTTCTAAGGACACATCATTCATGTCTTTTTTTTTTTTTTTTTTTTACAACACTTGAGCATGTTTTATGTTTCCATTTGGCTCTTGTTATTTTTTGCTACATCTAGTCTTTTAATTTATCATAACGTATATTTACACATTTGGAATGGATGTACATGCTAACATCCATGATGTATCTCACTAATGTGGACTGCACTCCAGATAGCTCCTCGGGGACAACAAAGATGTTCAAATCCATTTAGAAAAACTACAAATGTACATTTATATTCTAACGCATCTGTATTATACTGAACTTTTCTTTTTTTATATATTGTCCAATATTACCTTGCAATGTGTTTGTCCAATTATAATGCTCAAATTGTTTTCTTTACTCTGACTCTTAAGCTGCTGGACCAAGTGAAATCCCCCCAGGAGGGGATCAGTAAAGTTGATTCCCTACTATCTTAAACGGTCGGTTCAATGATGTCAAACTCAGCTGGTGCGTACATGAGACCGCTATGATTTGTATATTCTGCTTTACCATTGGTTGGAGGATATACAATGAATGAACTGATGCTCTTCCCATAGACTGAGAGAGTACTGCCTCGTACTGCTGGCTTTTATGTTCAACGCTGCATGTGATGGAGAGGCTTCTTGCTGTTAAATCATCTATTTCATGAGTTTCTGGCACTCTGTTGGAAAAAAAAAACCTCAAGGAGGGTATTAGAGCCCGGCTGTGTTAATGCAGCCACCCATTAAAAAATCCCCACGGAGCAGAGGAAAGTGGACTGATACACTTGTATCTCAATACTTTGCAACAGCCATGCACTTGCAGAAAGACGCAGAAACATACTCTTTTCTTTCCAAACATGTTATGTCTCAACAATCCCTTCCACCAAATTTTACAATAAAAAAAACAAACATTGCATGCAATATTTAACTACTTTCTTGCATAGTTGTTATTCATAGATGCTTGGTTAAACAAACACCAGAACAATGGTGCAGTAAACATGCACAAACCCACAGAATCACCTGTTGTGACACTCAGATTGCAGCAGCCCCAAGATAGTCGGTCATCTGCGAGCACTCTCTCACGTGAGCTCCTGGGGGCTGGGACTGAGCCGCCTTCACGGTGCAATACAAACAGGACTTTTATAGGCATGTTTACGAGCGGGTTGTCGTAGTCCCCCGTTTTGGGACAGGCCGGGGTTGAGCAAGGCTGAGGCCGAGCGAGGGGGGCAGGCAAGGATTGATGTCAGGCAGGACAGTCCAACCCTGTCTGGGCGTCTGGGTCATATACCACGGCCTCTGACTCTCTCTGGTTTCAGCTCAGGTTGCCAGGTTGCTGTTTCATGTAGACTCTCCTGCAGGGGGACACTAACTGTCAACATGGCTCCTCTGTGAAAGGCATAGGTCAGCACACACATGTGGTTGTAGGGTGACTAGTTGGTGAACACGATGGATCATGTAGAGAAAACCCCCCACTGTGGAAATGAACCCTATAAATAAGAGGTAGGCATGCCGCTTTGCACACAAAAAAAAAAATCATCCAAGTGATCTTGCAATCACATCAGGGTTTTACATTTAAGGACAGGATGAACATCTAGCCAAGGCATGGCTGCTTTCTAAGCTCCTATATTGTGTAGTATTACCGCAGCTGTGCTAAAGGCCAGATGAGGCCCTGACACCGTGGGATAAGGAATCATTATGGGCTCATAAAGGGCCCTGCGCCAAGCCTCCACTCAATAAACCAGCATCCACATGGAGCCAATGCAGCTGATTAATTAGTCAAGCAATCAATGGGCTTCGGCTTCCATCCACTGATTTCCTCTAGTATTTTGCCCAGGTAGTGCTGCAATTCCTACACGTCCAAACACACGCAAGCTGTATGCAATAAAGAATACATATAGACACAAATACATTGACAAGCAATCACACATCTCTCCCTACTTTACACTCACACACTTGTCTACAAAATGATAATGAGATACACACACACAAAAAACAAAGAAAAACACTTTGATTTGGGGATAAGAGGCGACGAAGGGAAAAAAAAGCTGTGGGAATAAGTAAGAAAGTTCTCACCTTCAAAGCGGTGAGAGCAGGCTGGCTGTCAGTCAGGAGAGGGAGGTGCCATTTGAAGGATCAGTCATCCCTGACAGTGCTGTCATGGAGAGCCTTAATTAGCCAGGATTACTTCCTCACTTAATGAAGCATGCGCTACTTCGTCTCGGACCGAGTACTACTCTCCCTTCTCCCTGCTTTCCCTCCCTCAGGTTTTCTCCTCCGTCTATCTGCCTCGCTCATTCTCTGTAGCTCTTTCCTGCTCTGCGTGCTTCTCTCCAGGCTCGTCATACTGGAGACTTCTCACAGACCCCATCATAGATGCTCTGTCACTTTCACTAACCCAAGTGGGTGTTTGTTCACTCCCCCCTCGATCTCTTTCTTCTTCATGCATCCTCAGTTTTCTCAATTGCCCCAAACACTATTTACAGTTTTACTCAAGCAGTCATCAAGCACCATGCTTGGAACTCTGGCTTTGTGTGTTTTTGTTTTTGATTGGCAGGACAATGATGTCCCATGTGAGTTTTGTGTAAAGAAAGGTGGTTGTTAGAGCAGGTGGAGGCATATTATGTTATGGTTGTTGGTATTCCTAAGTTTTTGCTTCATTTTTATCAAAACTACGCTCATGCATTACGTCGTCTTAAATTCTTAGGAAACCCACATCAACATCAGCCTTTTAACTCTGTGATTGTAGGAGTATAACGCATCTAGAAAGTGTCTGATTTTAGCAACAGTTTCTGCTTTTGTGTCGAATAAAGTTGTGTGAAGCTTGGGCATTTATTAAAGAAATGATTTAGCTCTTTGAATGAATTTCACTCAGTGGCACACAGTAGCTGTTCTGCTGTCCGCACACAGCATTAGCTTGGTCTATGGGCCAGGTATTGACAGGCCTTGGTCTTGAGTGTTGAGTGTGGTTGTTTAATTTCAGTTGCAAGAGTTAAAGGCAGGTTAGGTAATTTCTCCAGAAACACTTCTCAAGATTTTGGTTGAAATTGTCTTTTGGTCCTGACAGTAATTAATAATTCATGTGCTCTGAAAAAGAAACAAAAGAAATCTCTCATCAATAACAGTTAAAACATAAAAACTTCAACCAATGTCTGCAATCAGTACATTTTATAACCAATCAAGCCTCTCTACCCCATGCATGCACGAGCCCAAACTCAAAGCATGAGCTGAAATCCGCTCCTGGACCAATGGCTTCAGTGCATGTAAGTGAGGGGCGTGGCTTGTGCTAATTTCAAAATCATGCTAGTATTCGAAAATTACTGACACTGCCTTTGAGGTCGTATTAAAATGGGTAATCTGTTACATTGCATATTTTAAACATTCATTTTAACAATAGGAGTTTTAAAAAGTGGCTAAATTGAAATAAGACCACATTAAGAGAAAATAAATTTCAATGAATCTATTAAAAACTAAACTAAACGGTGTCTGTTTATTAAGTTTGAGTGCCCACTCAGTGCTTAAATCTCTTTATATTGTTCTATATTGATGGGGCAAGCTTAAAAGTTTGGGTACAAGGCACAGAGTAAAAAATTGAAACCTGTTGAAGGACTGCAGAAGATGATGGAACACTTGAGTTTGACAGTGAGGATGGGGTGACGAGGGAGAGCAGTGGAGAGTGGTGATAGAGAGGGCTGACTAATAAAGTAGTGAGAGGATGGGCAGAGTATGAAGGGAGGAGGAGGAGAAGGAGAAAAGTGAAGGAGGGGTATAGGCTCGCAGAAGCAAGGAGATCAATTTGCCGCCACAGCGCACACAATGTCCCCTCCATGCCTGTGGGCCATGTGAAGACTGCTCCTTCAATTACACTTCACACTGGTCAGGGAGAAGGAGACAGATGGGGACAGACAGAAAGACAGACAGACAGAAAAGAGAGTGAGACGGAGACAAATATAGCTGGAGAGATCTCATTGTAGACATGGACATTAACACAAAACACAGTCGTTTGAAACAGAGAAGACTGATCTCTTTGTTACTTTTAGTAATGAATGGATAAGCGTTGATCCTACTTTAAGATGTTCAACTCTGCTGATCAGTCAGACTGACGAGGAGTCATGAGTCATTTGTCCAAACTATGTACTTTATTAGGGCTTTACATGCAGAAATCTCCTGAAAAACTCAGGACACGTCCAGAAGCAGCTGTATGTGTGAACGCAAGCAGCCACATTTTTCGCTCTGACCTCACCCAGAGGTTCTCCTGCCAGACTCTATGTATGTTTTTTGTCTGAGTGGGCTGGGGAGGATACGGTGCGTAGATTTATATTCTCTGTTGGTCAGTTTGATGCTCTACACTCTTTTGTGATGTTTTAATTCCATTGGACAACACATAGCATTGATATAAAGACAAATATTCTCATTATAGCGTTGTGTCACAGCCTCTGTTACTTTGTTTCACTACTTCCCTTCATCACGTCTTACCTCAGGAGACCTCGCCCGGTCTGACAGGGATAGACTCCCACTGTGAGGAATGTACGTGAACAGCCAGGTCAAGAGAATCTCAGGAGCAGTCCTCCTGGAATTATCTAGATCTTTTCAGGAGACTATTGTCTGACAGGAAAGGCAGGAGTAATAGTGAAGTTGAAAATGATGTTTCTATGCAGCAGGAAAGTTTAAAGATTAGTCGTAAAATGACAATGGAGATTGCCATTGTTCTTTCTGAATCTACAGTCATGAACTTCTTCTTACGATGGCTGTGAAGTTTCCGATACTGAACCAAATAGTTTTTGTGCCTGAAGCTAACCATGGAGGTAGCAGATCAGAAAATGTTATTTTTGTGACAGCTTTAGTGACTCTTGTGGAGGAAACTGACAAAAGATCTGATCAGATCAGAAAACTCTTGTATTGTTTTTGTCGTGAAAGGCAATTACAAATAACTTTCTTAGTCTTATAACAAAAAAGAAAACTTAACTTGAGCTCACCAACTTCGGCTGTGATATTTTTAAGTCAACATTTGTTCAGTTTGAGGTATTTGTTTTTTTTTGCAAGAAATCAGTCACTCAAAAAAGCCCAGTAGCACAAAGAAGTGACACTATCTGCCGGTCTGTAATCTGTGCCGTGGGGTGATCTCCATATTCTACTGAGGCTTCCTACAAACTGGTCAAATATAGTGCATAAAGGTGGCAATATCAAGATTTTAAGTCTATAGTGTGAGACACTCTGAAAAGGGAAATTCTACATTTCCTACATTGACACTTTAGTGCCTTTTTCCTCAGGGATCTCCTGCCCTATAAACAACATTGTACCTTGAACATAACACCCTTGTGTCATTTTTTTAACAGGCGGACAAATACCGTAAATTCCGTACTATTGAGCGCACCTGGATATAAGCCGCACCGGCTAAAAATAAGTAAATAAATGTATTTGTACATATATCAGCCGCACTTGATTATAAGCCGCAGGTGTCCACGCTATAACAAGAGCTATTTACACAGACGTAGGCTACCGGTAACATCCGCAAATACTGTAGCGTCCGTACGGACGTTAAAGGACGACGAGGGCGTTCAAATAATAACTTTTAATAACCCGATCACTGTCGGCCGTGACCACGCCGTTTACAGCGGAGAGCAACACATAACTTGCCGTAACAATCCAACTCTCTCCCCCAGCGTTCTCTCATACAGCCACTCAACACGTTCTCGCTGGTGCATTCACTGACTCTCCACATAATCGGAATTATGAACACATTATCAACTACTGACTTTACAACATGAACCGTTACAATACGAAGCCTAGCCGACGGTGTCTGTAACACGGCTGATGAAAAAGATGACCGTAATATATTTCACAAGAAAAAGTCCATCCATTCACTGCCTCAGAATGACTTCATTACTCACTTCCTCAGTCTCTGTTGTCGCTGTCAGTGTCATCTTAACGTGCAGCAGCTCTGTTAGCTTCTTTGACAGCCAGGTCGATCGCCTTTAACTTGAAAGCTACATCATATGTATTTCTCCGTGTGTTTTCCATCATGAGGGTGCGTGCATGAAGCGCAAAATGACTGATATTAAGATCCGACGTGACGAAGTCAAATGTTTTTGCGGCAGAAGCTCATTGTCCTCCATAAAAAATCCATGCATTAGCCGCACCGGAGTAGAAGCCGCAGTGCTCGAAGTGTGAGAAAAAAGTAGCGGCTTATAGTCCGGAATTTACGGTAAACTGATCCCCATGACAACATCTGAGGATTTCTCCTTTTAAACAATATCTAAGATTTTCTACAAAATCGTGTTTTTCTTCACTAAAGAAATGAGTCCACCATGGTCCAACATGCTTTAAACGGATCATCCAAATGGGCATCAAAATGCTGGAAGAAAGTAAGACATCCTGTCCTCATTGGATAACACAACAGGCTCAGAGGGACCTCCAGCAGGCTGCTGTCAGCTGGCCAGATGAAGTGATAGAGAGACCACAGCCTAGCAGCTAACACAGCTAACAGATATGAAGCCAACAGAGTGGCTGAGTGAGGGTGACAGGAGGGCATGTTCTAATACAGGCCACAGTCAAGATGGAGGCTGGCTCCCTCCTCTCCCCACCCCCTCCTCAATACGTCTCCTCTTAAACATGCCCATCAGGCATGGGCTGGCCGCTGAAGAGGAGGGAGGTAGAAGGCTGGAGGGAGTGAGGGATTGAGGTGGAGGTTTGGGAGTGTCTGGGGCGGGAGGCGGAGGGTGTCTGTATCAATCCGTCAAAGGCTGACAGCTGACTCCTGTGCCCGCCGTGGCCACGGGCAACTGACCAGAACCAGACCAGAGCTGGCCAGCTGTGTATGTTCCTGCATGTGTGCGCGTGCACGTGTGTGCGCATTTTCATCCTCAGCATCCCCCCACTAAACACCCGAAAAAGATATGCCTTCTTCCCCCATCTTCCATCCAACAGTAGCCATATCCTTCTCACCATCTCTCTCCCTCTCTCGCTCGCCCTGCCTCCCCGTTCTGTCCATGACATCTTACAAGTCAATCAATCAGTTTCAGGGAGCTGGCATGAGAGCACTGCATTTATCCCGAGCACACCCTGCCTGTCATACTTGCTGAAGAATTTTTATTTAAACTGACCTTCAAACCAATCCACTTTTCTCCATATGTGGTGCCTCGGGTGTGTGCAACAACATGAGCGGGTCTTCACAGAGGAAGGAATGGCAGCGAGCAACATCTGGTGTCTTTCAGTTCCGGTCTCTGCAGCTTCTACCTGGGCTCCTGGTATTTGAAAAACCTCTGTCTCTGGAATGCCCTCAGAAAATAAAACAATACTGACAGTGTTTGAAACTGGGAGTTTGCTGCCTTTGTATTTTTGTATTGCATTATGCAATATTAGATTATATCTTTATTCCAATTTAATACATAAAAATGATGCAACCAGCTGATTAAATAATGTCTTTTTTAATGAATAGTGGCAGTTGTTTTGGTCCAACATTCTCACTCCTCCACTGAGATTCCTGTGCACCATATGTTTCAGTGTTTATTCTACACTCTTTGTTCTAATTACACTCTCACACACACACACACACACACACACACACACACACACACACACACACACACACACACACACACACACACACACACACACACACACACACACACACAGTTGGGCCCCGTGTTCCTCATGTCTGTTTTTTTGGCCTGATTTTACCCACCTCACCCCCATTCTTCAACTAACCTCGCCCCCAAGACCCCTCCTTATCATGTCCCCCCCCAAAGCCTCCCCTCCACCACCACCACCACCCCCTCCGGCTTCTGACAGTACCTCAGCGGGAGAGCGCAGCCCTGATGGATGCCACAGATGGGCCTTTCCCTTGGTGCTCCCAGCCTCGGCGCAGTGTGTGCTCGGCGGGGTCAGAAGCCAGGCCTGCCCATGAAATGCATGTTGTAACAGGAAACAAAAGAAGGGCCCCCATCCCCACCAACAGCACGCCCTTTTAGCCACCTTATTCCATCTCTAAAAAAAAAAAAACAGGGGTGAAAGCTGTGGAGCTAGCCAGGGAGGGTGAGCCAGTGAGAGGGGTGCTGGGGGAGGTTAAAAGTCGGAGGGGGCGGAGGTTCACAGAGAAGAGGGAGCAGCACTTAAAGCAGAAAACAAGAGAAGATGTGAAGGGACATTTTCAGCTGGGGTGTCAGATGGACGACTTCACTCTTTTGTCTTTTTGCTCTTTGTTCTGTGTAACCGTGTCCCTGTGGCTGTGTGGGCGCATGGCTCGCACACCACTACAGTGAGTGTGTAATTGGGGGGCTCAGAGCGTGTACATGTGAGCTTGTCGTTTTTTAGCATCGGGACTTGAAGTTGTTGTTCTGTTGAAAGTCCACCGACATCCCCCCCCCCCCCCCCCCACACACACACACACACACACACACACACCACAACTCTCAGCAGCCTCATTGTATGTCAGCTTTCTGAATAGATATCTTGAGTGACATTGAGAGACAGGCCCTCAAAGTGCAGCTCCTTCAGTCTGAAAGAGAAGAAGTCTTTGATGCTACAGGTATCACTAACAGCATTACTTCACACTCACTGAGGGAAGCTGCTATCAGCTTGGGCTGTTAGATAGACCCTCCACTGGGTGTAACTAATGATATAACAGCTCATTATGAATTGATACTGTGGATTGAGGCTGAACAATATATTGTTTTAACATTAAAACTGCGATGTGCTCACGCACAACATTTACATCGCAGGACATGCAAGGTCTATCCAGTGACCTGAAGCACATCATGATGCCAATTCTGTGTCTGACGCAAACCAAAAGCGCACGTGTTCTTGTTTCCATGACCTACCTACAATAAAAATCTGTCTAATATCATCAGCAACAGTCAGACCACTGTACATGCAGAGTCTGAGTGTCTCTCCTGCATGTAAAAATAGGCTACAGGCAATGCTGCTGTCACAGATACACCGACATGCAGCTTGAGAACGATGCTCAGTGGGTTTTTTGTTTTTTGTTTTTTTTAAATCTTTTCCAGATTTGATATTACATATTACACATATTACATAAAACACTCAGTAGCTGGTGTAGTGGCGCAGTGGCACTGTGCGAGCTCCCCCATGTATCGAGGCTGCAGTCCTCGTTCGGGCGACCCGGTTTTGTGTCCGACCTGTGGCAACTTTACCGCATGTCTCTCCCCCCTTTCTCTCTCTCCCCACATTTCGACTCTGTCCACCATCCTGTCAATTAAAGGCTAAAAAGCCCAAAAAGAAACCTTTAAAAAAACAAAACAAAAAAACACTCAGTACCTATGATGGAGGGCAGAGTAGAGACCCCCAGCGGGCAAAAAAAAAAAAGCGTAACTTGAACAGCGACACAAACTGCACATTGTTGATGTTACTGGAGACAATAGAAATCAACACACAGGACGACGGTCTAAACTTTTCTTTCTCTCTGAGAGACTTTCAAATATACCGGTGTGATTCATATTCTGGATTTTACGGTAAATGAAACTCGCCGGCCGTTGTTGTCATATGTGGTCCGTAAAAGCCTCTGCATCTGTGCTTCAAGTGCAGCATCCAAGCGAGTCTTCAGCACAGCTGGAAACACAGTCACACCACAACGCTCCTAACTGAACTGTGAATGTTATCGCTACAGCAACGGATCATCTCTGATGCTATTTAAACTTTGTTTTTCTTTACATACCTCCATATACTGTACACTGCTGTAAAATGTCAAGACGGTAAGGCATTGTGAAAAAACAGATATCGCCCAATCCTACCAGCTACTTAATCTCAATGTCGTTCGACCACCTCTGCTCTCTCTCTCTTTCTTTCTATCTTGCTCACAGCGTTTTCTGTATTGAACCATTGAGTATATGTGGTGTCAAAAAGAATCAAACATATTGCTAATCATTCCATGAATGGATTGAGCACTGTTATGATACAACTGTTTTTATTTGGAGTATTGTGTTTTTAAAGCATGTCATGTATTTTCTTGTTGTGTGCCTATTTGCCCATTACTTTAATGTTGCAGTGTTTAAAAGCATCTCACCTTCATAAATGAGTCCAGAGACAGAAGCATGTAAAGACACAGGATGAAAAAAGACCTCCTACTTTGTCTCTCTATGTGCTGTGCGTGTGTGCGTGCGTGTGGCTGCATTAAGTTGAGCTAAGCTGATCCTAGTTAGATTCCAGCCTGTTGGAGCTGAGAGTAGCACCAGGCAGCTCAGCCAGCCTCTGGCTATCCACTAAATTAAAGGCCTAATGCACAATCCTTCGTGCAGGCTGACAAACTAATGAAATGGAGAAGTAAGGGCCCCCGGGAGAAACGGGCGGCAGATGAAGACGCCTCCAATGAGGGATTCAACCCAGGAGCAACCTGCACACCTCGTCTTTTCCATCCCTGTCTTGCTATCTCTCCCTGACTCCCTTGCTCCTTCTCTCACATATTCCAACCCCATTGTACACTTTCTTTTGCTCTGCACAAATGCACAAGTATCAATGGCAGGTCTTTACAGTTTGACTTTATGTGTGTGTGTGTGTGTGTGTGTGTGTGGGGGGGGCGCTGGATTGTCGGAGCGTGTGTGTTTGGATATGTGACTCCAGAGAGATGGGAGAGGTGTGGCAGGTTTTTTGGCAGCGGTCTGTTTGTTGCCACCAAACATGACGGTCCCCACAGAGGACTGAGCAGACTTAACCCACTAACCTTGAAAGAGGTGCTTCGTCTATAAATAACTCGCACCAATTAAAGCTGTTTTTCTGAGTCCTCCCCACTGAGCCTGGCACCTCCAAGTCCCCTACGACTCGTCTCTGGAGCTCTGCTGCACAGGAGCCACAACCCTGCTAATTAGAGTCACAATCATTCACCTGCCCCTGTCTTTCTGCTTGGCCCTATTGTCACGTATACACAAACACAAAACGACATACACGGCATATACAAATGAAAATGCCTACGTGCATCCTAAAAAACACTGCTTTATAACTGCATCCTAAACAGCGGATTAGCCCCGAGGAGATGACTCGCTAATTTTGTTATTTGCCCACTCGTTCGACACGCGTGTTTTATCAAAACTGCCAACAACACGCTACATGAGGAAATTTCACATTTTAAAAAAGGATGCGTCACAACCCTCCAGTGCTTTTGGCGAGTGAGAAAAGGCAATCGGAGGCGAGGGAGAGAGAATGCTACAGAGGGAATCGGGCTGAATTACACTATAATTGCCATCGCTATTAATTAGAAGTCTCGGAAATCTGTTGCGGTTTGGGTGTTTTCCACCCTCCCTTCCTCCCCCTGGTTTGTCGTCCTTATGAAGCTATCTATTAACATCTTAATTGCTGCCTGGTCGGCTGTGGAAGGAACGGTGAGTTTTTCGCAGCCTACCTGCGATCCAGTTCTGGAGATTTGGTGAGTTGTCGGCTCGGTGGCAAAAAAAAGTCAGCCAGAAGAAAAACGCCAAAGGTGTTCTCATCACATGCACAGTTAGAAAAAGACTATGTAGTGAGTTAATTGAAATGCATCCTTTTATCTCTGTTATAAGAAAAGAAAAACTGTATGTTATGGAAAAACAAGAAAATGATTACAGTGAATACCAGAGGAGCTAAAGAGAAGAAAACATTCTGGCTCACTTTGGAAACCCGTTTTGGCTGGATCCTTGACACAAACAACAAACTCAGTGAGTCTATTTCAAGACGCAAAAAAGTAGAAACACAAACAGAACAAAAAAGTTGCTAAAATGCCTTTTCTCACTTCCATACCTTCGCTCGAGTGTTTGTCATTGTCACTGGTGTGAAATTGGTCAGTCAGATGCTGATGATGAAGTGGGTAAAATGTAATGAATTCTACTTGGCCTATGAGTGGTTGACCTGGAGTTGATCAGAGGTTAACGCCACTTCACCCCTCAGACAGCTCCCATTAGCAATTATATTGTGAATTAACAATCACCATGGGTGGGTTGATGTTAGCGTTTGTGCATTGTCTCATGTGTGTCTGCTTGCGAGTCCTTTTGTTCGTATTCTATCACTGCATAACTATTCCATAAGGAGAACGCTGCCTTGAACACTGAGCCATGAAGAATGGCTCATGTGTCATTGACACCAACAGACGGGCCACAGCCGGGAACTGTCAGTCAAAAGCTATCTGTCCATGAGCGCCTACTAACA
Organism: Symphodus melops; assembly: GCF_947650265.1. Classification (NCBI taxonomy): domain Eukaryota; kingdom Metazoa; phylum Chordata; class Actinopteri; order Labriformes; family Labridae; genus Symphodus; species Symphodus melops. The sequence continues at coordinate 38,397,814 of NC_136691.1, read as the reverse complement.
GGCCCGCAGTCAGATGTGTTGGGCTAAATGGCATTTTTACACATTAATGCTTTTGATTACACTGAGGGATGGATGGAAGGCTGTGGCAGCTACACAAGACACTACCCCTCCAACAACACCAAGCACTACACCACTAAACACACACACACACACACACACACACACACACACACACACACACAAGGGCTAATAACGAGCCTTTGACATTTGAAGTAACATTATTATAGGGCTCATTTGGAGCATAGAAGCCCCGAGCAGGAGCCTCTGTTCAGCAGGTAGGCCTGGGCTGCTTGAGACTGGAGGGTCAGGTACGGTAGGGGGCGTAAAGAGAAGGGGCTGGGGATTGTGTGGGTGGTGGGTGTCAGAGCCTCTGGGTTTGACATTCACAGCACAACAGACAGCAGAGATGGATGCTGGGTAGCATTCCATCCATGCACGCATGACAGAGTCCCTCCCTGCACACGGCTGCATTCAATCCCACATGTGACCTTTCAAAAAAAAACAAGGGTCAACTTCAGGGTTTTTTTTTTTTGCTTTGATTCTGCAGAGCCAAATTCCTAAGGCGAGACAATATCAAAAAGGGTTGTTGATTCATAGTCAGTTCTCCTTTTAGTGGGTCTTTTCTACTTTTGGTTCCACCCTGGACATGTCTTGAGTGTTGCTGCAGCAGTCTGGATTAGTGCCACGCTGCACACTATTACAATCAGATCAATTAACTGGCTACAAGCCGGGGTTGTGTGGATCAAGATCAGGGTAAATGCTTTGCTGTGGCTCTCTGTCCTGGACCACTCTTTAAGCCTGTGGTCACGGGGTAGTGTGTGTGTGTGTGTGTGTGTGTGTGTGTGTGTGTGTGTGTGTGTGTGTGTGTGTGTGTGTGTGTGTGTGTGTGTGTGTGTGTGTGTGTGTGAGAGAGAGAAAGAGAGAGATCATGTGCATTTGGCCTCCTACGTACATCTCTGTGCTGATGTGTACACAGGTTTTTTTTGTGCAGCTGGTTCTAGTGTGTATGTGTGTGTATGTGTGTGCGTGCGCAGGTTAGATGGGCTTCACA